>NC_086176.1:84576785-85248035 GCF_023053635.1 Elgaria multicarinata webbii
CAGCTACTTAATTATTGCATCCTGTATTTAAATTCAGTGTACAAGGACTAAGGGAAACTCAATATAAATAACAGCTGCGGTGTTGTTAACATTGTTTTAAATGGAGAATAATATGCATCAAATGTCAAAGATAAAAATCATGTTAAAAAAAATATTGGAGGTCTTCAGCCAAAGATTGGGCTTTGGCTGCAAAGTGGGGCTGCCAGAGAAAGAGGGGAGTGAGAGAGAAGGGGAACTGATTTGGTGATCTGAAAAATTAATTGAAGCCTATATTTGGAGTGATTTGGATGGGAAATTGGCTTGCCACCTGTGAAATTTAAATTTTAGTAATTATTTCTAAATTTGCATCTGTACATATAAAATAACATATGCAAATATTATGCAAATATGTGTCTTTTTGTCCTTTTTGTACTTTTTTTTGGTGATACACCTTAAGCATGGGCAAACCCTCACTCAACTCCTATTGAGCTTTTGAGCTAGGGAAAATAAATGATTATCCCTGAAGTCTATAAATAGCGTGGATGTTTTAAAATAATTTTGGATCCTGTCATATCCCCGATTACATCATCCCCCTGTGAAACTGCAACACCTCTCTCCTTCTCCTTCCTGCCTCCCCTCCGCACTCATGTCTTCCTTGCTACTTCAGTGGCCACAAGAGAGTGGAGGGACATCTCCCCTCCCCTCCCCTCCCCTCTCTAACATCTGACATGTTGCTATGGCTCTGTGCCTGGTGCTGGGAGTGCTCCATGTCCGTAGCACTGGGAAAATTGAAATTCTCAGCACTCCTTGCACCTGGCATGCAACTAAGCATCTTTTGGCATTGATGGAGTAGAGAGACAATTCTCCATTTCCTTGCTGTGACAGAGCATTAAGAAAGGAGGGGTCTTAGGGTGGGAGGCAGGGCTTAAGTTCTTTTCCGGCTCAGATTAAAATATCAGCCATAGAAGGTACTTTCAGAGGTCATAATGCTTGTTTTGCATTGAGAGAAGCACTACAAGCTAAGCTATGCTTGGATAATGTTCAGCAATATTACTGATTATAGTAATATTGCTGAACAGCAATAGATGTTTCTTACACTAGTGTGTAAGATGCTTTCTTACACACTAGTCAAAGAGATGTCTTAAGTAATTTATGTGCCAACAACATAAGTCATAACTGTACAAAAGGATTCAGTGTGGGGCTCCCACAAAAATTATTAGGTACGTTTAAAAAATCTCAGATATGTTTAGGGTGCAATCCTATGCAAATTTAGCTAGGAAAAAAGTCCCACAACTCCCAGCATTTCCCAGCCAGCCATATTGGCTGAGATATGCTGCAAGTTGTAGGATATTTTCCATCTAAACCTGCACAGGATTGCACCTTTATTTGCCATGTCTTTAGTTAAAAGAACAATGGAGTTAAGAAATACAGAGCTTGTTCATAGTTTCTCTTCCTGTCGTCATTAATTTATACCCTGTCTTTGATTAGGATTGGAGGAGCTGTTCCGATTGTATTCTCCTATTTTGCTGAAGTCCTTGCTCGAGAGAAACGTGGAGAGCATTTAAGTTGGCTTTGTATGTTTTGGATGATTGGGGGCATCTATGCCTCTGCCATGGCCTGGGCGATCATTCCTCACTATGGTAAGAAACATATTTTTGTTGCATTAAATTTCTGTACTGGTGGTCATAAACACTAAACCATAATAAATTTCAAATATTATCCCAGTTGCTCTTGAATTACATGACATTTCAGTGATTGTATTTCAGCTACAGTACAACTTCAATCAACAAAATGTATGGATACATTCATCAGCAGGTGGCACTGGTGTGATACTGCTCATGTACGTTTCTTATATTCTTGTAACTTCAGATTACACTTGCCAAAACCCTAGAAACTTAGAGCGTCATCACACAGTTTCCTTACTGTTGTTTTTCTGCCCTTGCTTTTGTCCCTCATTACTAGTAAACAAAGACCACATGGCCCATTCAGGGGCCATATGGCTCATTCAGGGGCCATTTTCATCTCGCCGCATTTCCTGCACACAGCAGGAGATCGCAGCACATTTCATGTTGTAAAAAAAGACTGATTAGAAGGGGTGTATTTTGCGAAGGAAAAGTAAGCAGAAGGAGTGGGAAGTGTGTGGGAGGCAGACAACAATGTCTAAATGACATCCGCATATCCATAAGTGGGCAGTAGCAAGCGTGCAATAAAATTCTCGTCTGACGAACCTCTTAGTGTCCAGTCTTGCTGAACTGTAACTGAAATGCTTTATTTCTTTTTCTAAAGATACTGTTTAAGATATATGTCCCATTATTATTATTATTATTATTATTATTATTTATTTATATAGCACCATCAATGTACATGGTGCTGTACAGAGTAAAACAGTAAATAGCAAGACCCTGCCGCATAGGCTTACAATCTAATAAAATCATAGTAAAACAATAAGGAGGGGAAGAGAATGCAAACAGGTACAGGGTAGGGTAAGCAGGCACTGGGTAGGGAAAAACTAACAGTAGAAGTAACAGTAGAAGTCTGCACAACATCATACCTTTTCCAAACTGTGCCTCTCTTAACTTTTCCTATATTTTACTTTCCTTATCCAAGCTTCTCAGTGCCAGACTCTGCTTCTCTTCTTTGCGAAGTTAATTCTGTTGGTAAATTTAGAACCCTGTGGTAGGGGACATTTTTCAAGAAAAAAGCAGCATGAAGGTGAAGGAGTGCATAATGTTTCTCCACACATCTTTCTCCCATCCCTCCCATGTTTTGTCACAAGCATAGATCTGGAAAACAGATTGTGGAGAGTTTCAGAGGAAAAGTGGGGGAATGGTTCCCCTCCTACTGTCCACCACTTCTCCCATGCTGTTGGAAGTGCAGATGCAATTCAGCTAACTCCAAAAGAAAAACAAAAGAAAACGGCTGATGTGTCTGCATGGGAAGGGAATATATATAGAGAGAGGAACTCAAAGCTTCCTAGACTCTCCTCTAATCAATGCTGTCCTTCTCTTTGATGCTAGACTGATACTCTTAGGATTGCTTACTTCACTTCATCCTTCTTCATGCTCTTGCCTCTCAGAGAAAAGACAGCTCTTTTGGTCTCCCTCCATCTTGAGTTGGTGGCCCTCCTATGCAACATGTATTTCCTGCAATAAAATGCAAGTTTTCTTATTCCTTTGACCCAGAGTCTCCAGTATGATTTATCCAGAGCAAAGCATGCTCCTTCAGCTAGGATTCCACACAACTCAGTCCTTGTTAGGTTCTCACTGTTCTGGCAACACGTGCATCATTCCTTTTGTTAGGCAGGTTGTTACCACCTCATGGTTAGTGTTCAGGCCATGGATTCATGTTTTGAACTAGCCAGTTTGGTTCATAGACAACGTTTTGAGTCCTTCGCATGTGATGCACAGCAACTGCTTACATATTAGAGTTGGGGGATTTCTAATCATTCTTTGTAAAGCAGAAATAATATTAGTCTTTTACAGATAGTTAATCTCAAATTATATACTGCTATTTGATCACTTAGGGGAAAACACTATATCAATATTTATTATTTTATTATAGTGAAACATAAGTGGGAAGAGTGGTCTAATGAAGAGATGGTGGAAGAGTGGTATGGTGTTTTGTACAGGCTGCTGATTACACAATGTCTTAAAGAGTTTTGGTTGTTCTTGTTTTACTTCTAAAATTCCTGTGCTGAAGGGGAATAGCACTTTGGTAAATTTTGCCCAGATTAAAAGTGACAGGTTCCTGAAATATAACTGGTTACCATCTCCATCCCAGATTCTGAATGGTACTCTCTGGCCCAGGCCAAGAGGAAAAGAAATATGTACTGAAGTGGAATCTTACCTAGTGAGATTGGACATTCATGAATAGAATTTAGCATAGGAAATCACTGGAAAGATTAAAAATACCTAGACTGAAAGCATTGTTTCATTGGGCATGTTACATGATGAAAATGAGCAAAATATGTCTTGTAAGCATCTAAGAGGTGGCTTTACTTCAAGATATTTAAAGAAATATATACACCATTGGAAAAATTGGTATGCAGGACATAAATGGAAGATTGTGTATTGCTTGTACCAACCCTGAAAATAGGTCCACAAAAGTTATTAATCTACAAATATCTATGTTAATCATATATAGTATATTTAAAAAGAAAAGGGATCCAGCTTTCTTTCAGTTTCTAAAAGGGGATATTTACAAATCTGCTTAGAAATCTCATGGGAGCTAATGGGTAGTTTAATTTTTAACAAGAACTTTTTTTTTTTAGTATGGAATACTTTATAATTGTCACAGGAATAATCATGTGTCCTGTTTTATATGCTGGTATGTTTCATGATCATAATAATATTTCTCTTTTATAAAAATTAATATAAAAAGAAAATTAAAAATAACTTTTTAAATGACTGAATGGGCATAGATGCTGCTTGACTTTTATAAATATGCATTTTAAAAACTTACCTTAAGGCAGGGCATTTGTGTTCATGGTTACAATAAATTGATTTCAAAGGTTACTTTGCTTTACTTATGTAAATAGCTTGGTACCTTTACTGCAATGTTGTTTTGTAACTTTTAAATGTCAATATAGCCATAACACTTAAAATATACTTATGTCAATGCATTAAACTTTTTTTTTCTCAGCGAAAGAAATTTAGGAATATAAAATTTCACATTGCATTTGCATTGGACTGTGTCATCCATGCTGACCCTCTGGCCCACTGTGCAGCCTAGCAGGGATCAGCACTGGAAATCAGCACAGTCCCCTGGTGGCTTGAAGGCATCAGGTGTGGTGAACTGGTGTGCTTGTCTCTTGAACATTGTTCCATCTGGAAGTGGCCTTGGGGAAATGTGTTACGGCCCTTCATTATTTTGAACATTCACCTGAGCTTGCACATTTTAAAGTGTTGATTCTAGAAGCAGCATTATTCCAATAAAAATGTGCTGGACAATTACACAAATGCTTAAAATGTATATTGGGACAGGGCTTATGCATGTTGCATTTTAAAATGTGGGTGTATTAATGCCAATGATAGCACTTCTAAGCCCAGTTCAGACAGCTTGTCTTGACTCTTGAAAGGATGTATGACTGATCTGCATGTGCAGTACAAGTGTGTGATATAGTAATCAGAGTGAACCACTTCATAAAGCAGTTTATATCACAAGACTGAATCCCTCCATGTAAAAAAAAAAGGGGGGTATATTAAAGAGAAGAGTTTAACTTGTTTCAAGGATCCAAGAAGTTAGTTTCAGGGATCTATAACCTTGGTTAGCCATTATTTGTGGCTGGGCTGGTACATTCTTAGAAGTGATGAGGGGAATCCTTCCTATTTCTCAGTACCTTGCATCCCAGTGAGATGTGTCAGGTGAACCATTCCTTCAAGGGAGTGACAGGGTCATTCACTTACCTGATGCCAGCCTAGGACACACTCAGGGCCCACTACACATGACATTATTCCTGCAGTTCCTCTCTTAAGTGCAGGGGTGTTGTTGTTTTGTTACAAATAGCCAACATGGGTCAATCTGGATCAATCTGGCTAGGTGGCTTTAACCCTTTATCCTCCAAAGTGATCTGAATCAGAACCCCAATTGTGCAATTTGCATTGCCCAAAAAAGTTCCCATTGATAACAAATGGGACCTTTCTTTGGCAACGTAAATTGCAGGTGCTAATCCATATCACCGCAATCTGCATTTAAGAGCGGAGCTACATGACTAATGTCCTCTGTGGTTGGGACCTTAGAAGAAATAAGAATCTTTTTCACTGTATCATCTGAGTGTCTTCCAGCTCAGTGCAAGTGGTTGTGTCTCTGAGGGGTGTAGAGCCACAGCCTAGGATAGACACAGAAAATTGTGTGTATAAACAATTTTCCTGTAACTAAAATAATGGGGGCCCTGATCAGCTGATTATGAAACCAGGCTATAGAACAACACTTGGCTCTATACATTTGACAGTCATGATTAGTAGCGATCAACTAAAACATTTCAAATTCAAAATCTGAATGAAAGTCTATAAATCATGACACAGTTTTACAAGGAAAATGGTGTAGCAATTATTTCACAGTTTGAACATAAACACACTTGACTAAAGTACATGTTAGATATAATGCTGGCTTCACTTGGTATGTTAGTGACACTATTTCCTGAGGAATCCCAGCAGGCTATAACTGTATTATAAACCATGGATTCATTTTGGGGTCTCTTATTCTTTTGTTCTTTTTCTGTCCTTCTGCCACAGTCCCTTGAGAGAGATTAGATTCTTTCTCATGTGGTGCATCGAGCCAGTCATAAGTTAGGGATATGCTTACATGATCCATAATAAAAGAAGAAGTGATTTCATACCCTGCTGTCACTACAGCAACTGTGCCAAAGTGATAGTAACGAAAGCTACTTCACACCTTGGAGAAGTGTGCCAAAATGATTACAGTTGCTGCCATACTTTAAAATTTGAAGAATTGAAAGAAGTCATCTATGCCTTGGTTTTATTTTTATTTTTTTGTTTTTATCCAATACTGAGAAAAATGTTTTATGTGGTATTGGACATATGCATAATATGCTGAAATCAGCTCTCTTTCATAAGTATGGCTGTCTTAAACACACGTACATGCACGTATCCAATGTGGATGGGATGTTCAGCTTTGAAACACAGATTTATAGTTAAAAAAATAAATAAAGCACATCTGGACTTTGGAGTGCATTGCCATCAATATGCTGATGATACACGCAGCTCTGTTTCTCCTTTTTATCCTCATCAGGTGAGGCTACAGATGTGCTAGATCGAGGCCTGGCTGTGTTAATGGATTGGATGAGGGCTAATAAATTGAAATTCAGTCCAGACAAGACTGAGATTCTGTTAATGAGTGGTTCTTCTGACTGGATGAGGATGTTCATCCTGAAATGGATGCGGTTGCATGTTTGTCTTGGGGGTTCTCTGAGAGCCATCATTGTCACTTGAGATTTAGGTGGCCCCAGTGGCACAGTGTGCCTTCTACCAGCTTCAGCTGGTGGCCCAGCTGTTTGTTCAGGGATTACCTGGCTTCAGTAATCTATGCTCTGGTAACCTCCAAGTTAGATTACTGAAATTCTCTCTCTCTCTCTCTCTCTCTCTCTCTGTCTTGAAGATGGTTCAGAAGCTGCAGCTTGTGCAAAATGTAGCAGGCAGATTGATAGCAGAGGCCAGAAAGTCTGAGCATATATCACCGATTCTGGTCCAATTGCACTGGCTACCTGTATGTTTCTAATCCCAGTTCAAGGTGCTGGTGTTGACCTATAAAGCATTACACAGGTTAGGACTGCAGTACCTGATGGAGCTCCTCTCCTGGTATGAACCCAGCTGTACACTATGATCAATGTCTGAGGTCCTCCTTTGAGAGCCTCCACCAAGGAAAGTTCAGAGTATGGCAGTAAGGGACAAGGCCTCCTCGGTGGTGGCCCCCTGACTGTGGAATGCTCTCGCCAGTGAGGTCCAGTTGCTGCCAACATTATCATCTTTTTAGCACTGGGTTAAAACTTCACTCCCAGGCATCTGACAGCATACGATGGGGTGTTTTAGGGTTTTAAAATGTTTTTTAGGATGTTTATAACAATGAATATTATGTTTTGTATTTTATCGTTTATTGTTGTTCCCGCCTTGATCAAAATGGAGAGGCGGGCAAGAAATAAATTTATTATTATTATTTTTATCAGGACCTGGTAGTTTTATTGTCAGTTGTTTTTAACTTGTTTTCAATTGCTATAAACTTTCAGATGTTAAAACTTTTTAATTATGTTTAATCAACCTGTGAACTGCCTAAAGGGCTTTGGCTATTGGACAGTATAGAAATGTAATAAATGAATTAATGAAGAAAGAAAATAATAGTACAACTAAATTGTAAGCATCTAGAGGAGAATAAAGGTGCAACCAGTCTTTCTTTCTTCTTCATAACCAATTCCAAGCTTGCTGTCACACTCTGGAGTTGACATGGCCAACTCTGCCCCATGGCGTTGGCCCACTGTGGTAGCTCTGCCTTGCTCTGGAATTGGGGCAGAAGCATTGGAAGCCACCACCTGAAGATTCTGCCTGGAGCAAGTAGCTTAATGTCCCCATGGAGGAACACTTGGGAGCATCCTGGTCATGGGATAAGTCTCCCATAACGGGAGAGCAAAGGGAGGCACACAGAGAGAGCAATGAGAGCCATTGGTGTAGTGGACTGGGACGCAGGAGATCTGGATTTTAGTCCCCACTCGACCACATCACTGATCAGTCACTGATTCTCAGCCTAATCTACCTCACGGCGTTATTGTGAGGCTAAAATGGAGGGAAGGAGGACTATGCAAGCTGCCTTGGGTTTCTTGCAGCAGGAAAAAGAAGTGGGATGTATATGTATAAGAAATAAATAAATAAATAACAGGCACCAGCTGGAACACGTAGTCCCTGAACCTAGATGCACAATAGGTGTTTGGTAGATATTCTGGAGGTGACAGACTTGACCTTGGGGGAGCTAGGGGTGGCAATGGCCGACAGAAAGCTCTGGCGTGGGCTGGTCCATGAAGTCACGAAGAGTCGGAAGCGACTGAACGAATAAACAACAAAGGGACTCTCAGAGTGAGGGCTCAGGTAGTGCTCATGCCTCAGCCTTCCCACCATCATCACCACCTTGGGGGTGACTGCAGTGAGTGTAAATATATGTATACCCTTCCCTCTTGGGGACTTCAGTGAAACACTGTATGTGTGTTAACGGCTTGTTCTGCTATATACATTTGGGTTATGACTCCACAACCCACAATTGCTCATGAAGGTTTGACCAGCAGTTGCAATGGTTGGAGTAAATAGAGGGCCTGGCCTTTGCCAATAGAGAGTTTGCCTGTGTATGGCAATGAGTGAGTGCCTCCTGTGTTGGTGGGGCAATATAGTTCAGACAAGATGCTGTATTCCACAGAAGAAGGAGGAGGAGGAGGAGGGGTTGGGTGGGCGGGCGGGCATCAGGCATTATGGGAGTTACTCACAGCAGTTCTACTTCGCTGCAACTGTTCACCTTTCCATTGCTTACCTCTGTGGGGTGCTCTGTCACAGCACCTCCAATTGCTGAAGTGGAGTGTGCTGTTGGAATTTGTGTCTGGAGTCCTGAAGCAGGGGTACATGTCAAGGTTCTTGGCTGAGAAGTGATAGCTATGTGCTTGGCTTTCTGTGAGTGTTCCAGATACAACTGCTTTGTTTAGAGTGTTCCCTTCATGTGACAAAAGAATAAATAAATTTGTATTTTAAATTTGTATTTTTGCATTGCTGCTGTTTTTATCTTGGTTGTGCTTTTATATTGTATTTTATATTATGGTTTTATACTGTAGTTTTATACTTTGAATTGTCTTAATTTTGTAGACCACCCAGAGAGCTTCAGTTATTGGGCGGTATAGAAATGCAATAAATAAATAAATAAAATTCATTTCCCCGTTTCCCATAATTAAAGTTCCCCAAGCTCTAAGGGCTTCTCTACATTAAGCAAAAATTCCGCAGCCTTACCAGGGCTTGTATTCTGGACTCTTTGTGGGTTTACAACTGGCACAATACAAGCGATTCCCCCCGCTTTTTTTGCCGGTTAATTCCCATAAGTCATTTATATCACCAGCAGGTGGCGTTACTATACTGCACGATACCTCATTTTCCATGACTTATAAAATGGCAGATTCCCGCTTGAAAATGACGGGAGAGGCATTGGAGACTGATAACATCACAAAAAGAATACACAAACTTCCATGAGTAAAAATCACAAACACATGATAAATGCCTCATGTAGAGACAGCCTAAGTGGGCATGACATGGGGCCAGAGAGCTATACCGCCATATCACACACCCTACCATCTGAGTAGTGATCTCCCTTTGTGGAGTTTCTATAATGGTTCTGATGTGCTTATTATTGGGTATAACTGAGTTATATCATATGTTGTGCTCTATCATGTTGACATGCACTTACTGAAGAAGGGGTGGTTATATTTTTATTATTTCTTTAAGTCAAGGAGAGGAAAACACTATATACCAAGTGTGAAGCTGCACCATCGACAGAGGCATGGCTGTAAATTGTAAGGGTATTTTTTGTTTAGTCGCTTCCGACTCTTCGTGACTTCATGGACCAGCCCATGTAAGGGTATAGGATACAGTATAAGTGTGCTCCTCCCCTGTACAGCTGCCAACTACAACCCTTGTCAATTGTTCCACTCATGTGCCTTTGCTGACCGAACTTTCCGCCAGTGTATCTTTCGTGGCAGCAGAATATCTGGCCTTCTGCCAGCATAGTGGGACTTCCTCTGAATCCTATAGCCCTTCCTTCCCACATACCACTCCTCAGATACTCCGCAGCCAGTATGGCTATGGCCAACAGATTCGGGGGGTCCCAGGTTGGGGAAGTCTGCTATCGCCCCTCAACTAGTGGATCTTCAAGCCATTTCTACACAAAACATTTATTGTGTGCTTGTGATTGGTCACTCATGGAAGTTTGTGGGTCCCGTACATGACATCGTCATCCTCCAGGGCATCTCCTGCTCTTTGCAAGATTTATCATGCTTTTTTTCATGACCATGAAAGTCTTGCATTTTTTTCCTCCTGCAATGAAATGCTTTAACTTTATAGTGTACTGATGTAAAGGCAGATTTTCACAAATAATACACCACCACCATCTAGTGGTCTTATAATGAAACATATCGACCTTGCCGAGAAACAGAAAGAAGGAAAAAACCATGGGAAAGGACCTGACCTAATCTCACAAGGAATCCGAAAGCAGAAGTCCCAGTAAAGTTGTGGGATTTTTCCTGGTGTAGAAATGCACAAGGTATAGGATTTCTTTCTTAATGTGCCTGCTTAAAATATTGAAAGCAACAAGGATGGCATAGCCCAGCAGAATTTAGTTTAGATGCTTATGCAAATTCAGTGCCCCCCACCCTTTGCTGTGGTTAGTACTTGAGGTGGTATTTAGTACATCTGCTTAATGAATGCTGAAAACACTTCATTAGGGAGTTCAGTAATTACCATTTCCTGTGATTCCATAGGTTGAATAGAAAATAAAAGAGGGGAATTGTTTACCAATAAGTTGAAAGGAAGGGTAAAAACCTACCAAGGATAAAAAGCCAAACTATGTGTGGCAGTATCAGGGTCAATCCAAATAGGACAGTGGGAGATCCAATTACAGATCTCCCACTTTTTAAAAAAACAATAAGAATACAAAAGTAGGCACTGGGGGCCTGTGCAATTGGAGGAGGAGGTTAACTCTTCCCTTTATGCCATTTTCCTGATCTAAATCCCTGAACACTGCTGCTTGACCTCTCTCTCTCTCATACTTTTAAACCACCCAGTAATCCAAGTTCTTTGGACAGTACAATACATTAAAAACATAAAATGCAAACAATAAGATAATGAATTTAGTTAGGGTTTGCACAGTATCAGATAGAGCTGGGGGCTGTCTATATGACACAGCAACCATCTCAGACCCACCCCAGGCTTTCCGGCAAAGCTGTAAAGAAAAAAAGTCGGGGACTTAGCCGACTTTTTTCTCCAGAGCAAGGTGAGTAAGGTGCATCTGCTGACTATCGTTGCTCTGGAGTCGCAGTGGAGGATTGCAACTCCCTGATTGGTCAGCATCTACCCGGGCGGGGGATGGGTCCGGCCACTGGAACCCCCGTGCTTTTGCTGCTGCATCGGGATTAGCCACTGCCACCCTGAAGCAGCAAAAGTGCAGGGTTTTGCTAGCCCCCACTTCTCAGAGCCTTTTCTCCTTTGTTTTGCAGTTTTATTTGAAACCCAGGTGCAAACCAAATCCTTCTTTTTGTGTCAGTTCTGTTGCCCCTGGTTGTTGTTTTTTTAAAAAAACTTCTCTTTTTTAGAGATATTTTTTATTTTATTTATTTATTTCAAACATTTCTTGGCTGCCTTTCAGGGCAAAAGACACCCCCCCCCCAAAGGGAGCTTGCAACAATAAAATACATTAAAAATAGTTAAAATATTAAAAACAATGAAAATATAAACACAATAAAATCTTAATAAAAACAGCAATAAAAGTCAACAATAAAACCACCAGCAACAACAATAGCAGTAACAGCAACAGTAAAACAATATGTTTTCAAGCCCTTCTTAAAGGCCTGCAATGAGGGAGCATGATGGACCTCCGATGGCAGCATTTGCCACAGTTCATACATTCAGCTGGAGGTACTGGTGAAATAGTGTGGAGGGTGAGTAGTACAAGTCCTCCAATCCACCACATAGACATTCTCTGGGGTGAATTGGGCCCTCAGTGTGTTTGCCCCCGTACAGTTCATAGTGGCCCCATTCAGAAGACACCTTAAACCACGGTTTTAACCATGGTGGTTAAGCCAGAAAGCCAGGCTGTGTTCAGAAGACACCTTAAACCACTGTGGTTAAAGCAGTGGTTTAAGGTGTCTTCTGAACAGGGGCACTGATTCTTTCCTTTCCCTTAATTTCAGGGGAGAATGGAATTGCCCAAACTAAAGCTGCATACGATTAGTCAGTCACATGGTGAGATCTTAGGATGTAACACAAGATTCAACTGATCCATCACAAATTGTAGATGGATAGAAATGGAAATCTGCTACTTCTACTAGAAGTAGACATACAGAAACTGAGCTTCAAATGTCTCTTGTAAATATATTTGTTTACACAAGCTTTTCCTGACTTGGAAAGGACTATGATTACCCTGTTTTACTGCTGTTTTGTTGTGATGTTTTTAATTATTTTATATGGTTTTTGTATTGTATTATATATGCATTTTATTGTGATCTACTTAGCATTTTCATTATATTAATTGGTATAGAAGTATTATAAATAAACAAAATAAATAAATAAATATAACATGCAATTGTTTTAGTCTTATGTAAACCGCCCAGAGAGATTCAGCTATGGGGTGGTATAGAAATGTAATAACACCACCACCAACATGCAAGCAAAAAATAATTAAACACTAAACACTATTGTCCTAGGTGTCTTAAAATATGAATGCTTGCTGCCCTTGAAACTGGATTAGTTTCCTTTTATTATAGCTGGAATACTGTCCACACTACTTTGTTGTTAACTACGTAAATCTTTTTCTTTTTTAGCTTATGAAATCAAGACAAAGTTGCTAAAGGAAAAATGATTGCATTTTAGATCACAAGAATTGATGGAGTAATGATAATGATAATGACAATGATAATCATGTTGTAAAGTAATGGTGCAGATTAGCAGACTGGAAAGGTATGTTTAATGAGAGCATATAAATAAAAATAAACACATTAACCAAAGTAAAACAATTCCAAAGAACAATTTCTTTGGAAGTATTAAACAAACGTTTAAAAAACAAAAGGGTCGTTTTTCAATTGCAGTCAATATTTTCTTCTTACACATTATCCTTGGTTGTCTGCCATGTTATCAAAACTGTTTATGTTTTGTGGTGGAGATAGCGTAACAGGAGGAGACTACTATTGCAGAGTCCTCTTGTTGGTTTGCTGCTGATTCATACATCTTTATTTTTATGCATTTTAAAGTGCTCTAACTGAAGAACAGTACTGAGCCAGACCCAATCAAGAACTGCAGATATGTTGTGGGTATATAAATCTCCGGGGCCGCTGACTCACTCAGCCGTATAGTCAGCTCAATTACGTGGTGCAGTCCTTGTAATGAGATTTTCAATGGTATCAACTTAGCATTAACCCACAGTGGCCTGTTCAGCCCTTTTGTTGTATAATTAGAGCATTACCTTTTCAAGCTCTTGTTGTCTCTGATCTGTGTTGAACTGTTGTTATAGAAAGTTCAATGTAAACGTTTAATAACTGGACTACAGGTTTCCCCATCCCCCACAACTTGTCTGTGTGGTGCAGTGGATAGAGTGTTTCTCCATGCTTCCATTTCATTCCTCTGTTATTTTACTATGGTATGTTCTTAGATTGTAACTCTCTTGGGGGTAGGGAACTGTCTTCTCATTCTTTAAAAAGCACCAGGTGCATAGATGTCACTACATAAATAAATGATATTAATAATATAAAACAATCAGATTTGGGGTGGAAAGGTGGGATACAGCAATAATTGGAACAACTGGAATCCAAGTAGAGGAAAATTGCTCTCAAATCCAGTCAAACACAGCAATGGAGGTAAAGGAACATTTTGTCTTCTTCACCATTATGTTCTCTCAATATCATCCATTGGAACTTTTCCATGTAGTTTGGGGCCTTTTGTGTTCCTGGCCAGTGAGAGATCTGATAGGATTCTCGGTAGCACACTGTGACATGCTCACAAGGATAAAATTATTTGTATCTGTTGCAACGTAGATACCACAATCAGACAGTTCAGTCTGTGGAGGTGTCCTGGGCACTGTCTGGTCAGATATTCTTGGATGACTTTCAGTTTTAAAGGTCAAGAACATGGATAAGATGCTTGGTACCTCTATCTGTTTGCTTGCCCTTTGCCCCTCATGGCTTATTATACATAGTTGGGGGGGGGGGATCTGGGTACAGAATGTTATCAATTCCTCCTTATAAAAGGGAATGGATCCAGTTTCCTGAAAAGAGGTAATAGTGCAACCACTTGAGGCAAAGGGGGGGATATTGTTGGACCTGGAAAATCTAAATAACTATAGGCCTGTGGCTAGTATCCCCTTCCAGGGCAAAGTGCTTGAGAGTGTAGTGGTTGATCAGATCCAGGCACTCTTGGATGGGATTTAGTTGGGATTTAGGCCTAGTTTTGGCACTGAAACTGTCTTGGTTACCCTGTGGAATAAACTTTGCCAAGAGGGAGACATGGAGTGTACTCCTGTTGGTTCTCTTAGACCTCTCAGTGGCTTTCATTGTGTTGAATGATATCTTTCTGGAGAAATTGTCTCGGTTGGGTATGGATGTTATGGCTTTGCAGTGGTTCTGCTCATACTTGGATTACCATTTCCAGAAGGTGGTGCTGGAAAATTTCTGCTCAATCCCATGGCATTCATGCTTTGGGATCCCACAGGGTTCCATATTATCTTCCATGCTATTTAACATCTACCTGAAATTTCTGAATGAGGTCTTACAAAGCTTTAGAGTGCACTGCGATCCTTATGCAGATGACAGGCAGCTCTGTCTGTTTCATCAGATCCAAATGACTAGATGAAGGCCAATAAACTGAAGTTTAGTCCAGACAAGGTGGAAGTCATGTTAGTGGTTTGACTGAGCCTGTCTTTTGGAGTTGGGAAGGATAGATTTGGGGAAGATATATAAAACTGGAAATATTTTGGGGTTTATTTCTTTAGCTTATATGATTTAGAAAGCAATCCTTAACAGCATCTGAGGAGGCCATAGAATGCTGCAGATGTCCTCCTCCTGTACAGCCGGAGACAGAGCTCCAACCATGAAAAAGGAGATCTGATAATGGATCTCTTCCTCACCCCATTCTCCAGCCATCATAAGAAAACTCCACGGTGGCTTCCTCTTCCATGGTTTTTATTGCTACCTCAGAAGAGAATGGGGAGGGAGGAAAGGTGGTGGGCCAGTAGGTGGGGAAGGAAGGGAAGAGGAAAGGAATATTTTGAATGACTTGGAAGAAAAAGTGTGAGGAATACTTATAAATTTGTAGATGACACAAAACTTAGGTGGGATAGCTAATACCTTCAAAGACAGAAATATTCAAAATGATCTTTATAAGTGAAAAAAAATGGGCAGAAAGTAACAAAATGAAATTTAACTGAGACAAGTACAAAGTTCTTCACTTAGGGAAGAGAAATCAAATGCACAGGTATAAGATGGGGGATACCTGGCTTGACAAAAGTACATGTGAAAAGGATCTTGAAATTGTAGTCGATCGCAAGCTGAATATGAGTCAGCGGTATGCAAAAAAGGCAAATGCAATTTTAAGTTGCAGCTATAGAATTGTAGCTTAGAAATCATGGGAAGGAATAGTTTTGCTATTTACTGTTTTACGCTGTACAGCACCATGTACATTGATGGCGCTATATAAATACATAATAATAATCATGATCATAATCATAATACCCTTTTGGTCAGTCGCCATCTCAACTATTTCGTCCATTCTGGCCATCACACTTTCAGAAGGATTGAGATAAATTAGACTGAGTTCAGAGAAAGGCCACAAAGATAATCAGGGGAGTAGAAACTAAGTCCTATGAAGAAAGATTGAAGGAACTGGGTATGTTTGTTTGTTTGTTTATGTATTTATTTAATACATTTATATACCGTTGACAGTATTTTAAAAAACATCTCTAAGCAGTTTAGCCTTGGAAGTACCTAAAGAGTTGTCACACAGAAGAGGACCACAAACTGTTCTCTGTCATCCAAGACTGCAGGACATGAAATAATGGGCTTAAGTTACAGGAAGGCAGATTTTGGTTGAACAGCAGGATGCTTTAAACTGGATTCTTGCACTGAGCAAGGAGTTAGACTCATGGCCTAAATGGCTCCTTCCAACTCTATGATTCAATGATCCACAAACTTCTTGCCTCCCATTCCTGCCCTCAGCCAGATAGGTAAGAAATGTAGGACGGAGAGGCTGTGAAAGCCTCTGCCACTCCTCCCACCTGTCAAGGCTTTGGTCAGCAGGGCTTTGGATGGATGAAAGACTTTGAGATTGGAACCCTCCATTCATCAGGTGTCTATCCTGAAGAATTGTGCCCTCAGAGAACTAGAGAGCAAATAAGCAGGAACCATTAAAATGGACACATCAGTTGTGTTCATTTAATAGGAATGTAGTCAATAAGAAAGTATGGCTGACGTGATGTGACTGAAGCCAGCGGAGTGGAATGGTCATATTGCTGAACTAATTCCAGGTTCAAATCCATATTCAAGCCACAAAGCTCACTGTTTAACTGCCTCTGTATCTCAGCCAGGGTTGTTGTGAGGTTGAAATATGAAAATGAAATGGGGAAAACCATGTATTTACATCTCCCTGAGCTCCTTGGAGGAAGGGTGGGATGAAAATATAATTAATAATAAAGTCCAAGCACCTGGTGGTCTTATAATAGACGGTCACACACATGGGAATTGTAATGTGAATTGTCCCTAATTCTTCCATGGTAGTTTTTAGTAGCAACTCCTATTTCCTTTGTCTTTGAAAAGCGGTATATGCAAGAATTACTTTGGCAAAGGACTTGCTGTAGAAGTAGAAAATTAGGGCAGATTCAGAGTTGTGTCTCAACTCCCCAGGCTTTTATCAGGGCTGTTAATTTTCCTCTTGCTAGTAAGGAAAGCAAGACCTTGTGTTTTCTAGTCATTAATAGCCCCCTGATAAGTCAACCGTTGCCACCTTTTACACCTGCCAAAGTAGGACAGATGGTAGCCTTGTTCTCCAGAGGATATTGCAGCATACTCAGGTTTCTCCTACAAATTACCACAGCTTCTCAGTTCTAAATGAACATAATTGCACCAAACCCAACTCCATGACTGAAATTAGTAGGTTGTTTGTTTGTAACCAAGAGAAAAGTCTTTATGCTATTAAAACTCATCTTACAGGACATTAGTGATTCAGCATTTCTCTAGTTGAAGTTCTTTGTTTATTCAGTTGATGTTGTTCTTATTTTAATTTGGTATTATTTGAGAAACTGAATGAAACCTGTGATGCCTGAAATGGTGTCTCTCAGTTTCTGTCCACTCTAGAATTTTCCATTCTTAACAAAAAGGGATATCATGTGGGTTGAGTTACTCAAGAATATCATGAGGGTGGAGTTACTCAAGAGTAAACCTGTAGTTTGCCCTAATATAACTGAATAGTTAAAATCTACTGATAACTTACAGCTGAATGCTGTATGGGTGCCACCTAGTGGCTGTTTAGTTAACTTCTGTGATTCAATAATTTAAAAAAAGTGATCCTTTTGTAATCTTCAGTCCTAAACTCTAGGTGTTCAGAGAAGAAAGTTGATCTAAGCCAAAGCTAAGTGGATAAAGGACCAATTAAAACAAGAAATTCTGTAAGATTGATTAATTTTAAATATTATTATTCCCGCCCACCCCCCTTCCACTACATTAACTTTCAGGGTGGCTTACATACTCTTCTTAATGAATGATAAATAATTTATAGCAAACAAATTGCAAACAAGTTAAAGAGTGCAAGTACATGGCCAGTCTGCATTAACTAGTTGTATAAACCTGGGCAAGCAGAATGGATTTAGACTTACATCTAAATGATAGTAATGTACTGTCTATAAATCTAATACGAAAAGAAATATCCAACTTGTTCCAAATTAAGATGAGCAGGTTTTTCCTGTTACTAGTTTTTTCATGACCCAAATGTTCCTTTGCACCTAACCCCCAGCCACCAAGCAAAGAGATAAGAAACAAATTCTTTAGAATTTTATATAGCAGCAACTGTATTTAAACTTAAGGGATCTGCAATGGCTAATAGCCTTAATATAAATAACTTCTTCCCTCCAGGACAGGTATCTTATCAGCTTGTGATAAAGGAGCTAGCCTTACATCTACCCAAAGATGTTCAAAGGCCACACCTTAAAGTGTCCAGGGGGCTTGCCTGCTCCACCACCACCCCTGCGGCTTCATGACTTTGTGCAGTTGAATCACTCAAACACCCCCAAGTGGAGAACATGTCCCCTCCACCTCTCGCAGGGCTTGTGTCAAGGGTAGTCATGGTTGGGCATGTACTGAGGGCCCACACTCCTTCAAGGTCCCACTGGAGTTGCTCCTCTTCTTCACCATGGCAACCTGCTTGTTTTCTTGCCTCTTGCTCTGGTCCAGACTTGTGGTGGTGAGAAGTAGACGCTGTTGCCAACTTGCTCCCTTATTCTCTGCATGTCAAGCAAACAAGTGGTAGCAGTGATGAGTAGAAGATGAGCAAGAACAGCTGGTGATGGTGGTGGTGAGAAGGTAGACTCACTGAGGGAAGGAGCCCATTCTGGGTGTCTTGCCCAAACCTGGAGCTGACACTGCCCTCTAGCCTCTGCCTTGAATGGGCAATCTGAGAAAAGCCTCTCTTTACTTAAAAGATGTCTCGGTGTTCCACCAAATGTCTAATTTTTATTTCCTCCCCTTAAATCTGCACTGCACTTGCCAAGGGGGTGGGGGTGGGGGCACTAGCTTCTTCTTGGTTCCCCTCACTCCACGAAGCAGCCAAACAAATATGCTGAAAATAAAGAACATTGTTGAAAAGGGAGGAAGCAGCTTGCACTGGCTACATCTTGATATTTAAATACATGGTTCTATATAAATTGGATTTTTTTTTGGTATATTTTGCCATTGATCTGTCCTACGCTAATACCATTCTGTAATCTGTCACTGCAGGTTGGATGATTCATTTGGCCATTTCTTGTAATCAGTAGAGTGAGAAGGTGATATTCAATGTGAAGCTGCTGCAGAGGCTGAAAAATGCAGTTACTGTAGGTTTTATTTTACGCCACAGCCTGAGAAAACTGCTCCCAAGATGCACTTGGGCCTATTGTTTTAACAACCTGTCGCCCCTTGGAACTTGCTGCTGTTTTCAAGATTAATGACTTTGGAATTCAGCATTTGCAGAGAGCAAGGGTGAAGTTTAACTCTGCAGAGCTGAATTGCCATCTGAATGAATCAGACAAAGAACACATATATCTTCCTGTTGTGTCACAAAGAAGGGTTGGCATATGCATATTGGTCAAAAGCCAAGAACATGCGTACATTTGGCGCCAGAGTTTATCTTCAAATAAATCTGTTCAAAATACATTTTTAGAAACAGTTCTAAAATGACCATATCTAGAGGGTGGCCGTGTTAGTTTGTTGCGGCAAAAACAACAAATCTTGCGGCAACCTAAAAAAACTAACATATGTATTATAGCATAAGCTCAGTCACAAAGGTATAGAAATGTGTGTGCTTCTTCTATGCATTACAAATAACCAAAAGACTGAGTGAAATACACACACGCTTGCTAATCTGTCATGATACAGAAATATGTACTGGAAAGACTTACCATGTTTGAATTAGGGCAGTGGCAAAATTTTATTCCGTGTTTGTTTGTTTGTAATTATGCTATTGAAAATATGAGCCTCTGGGTGAAGTAAAAGCTAAATTACTGTTGAAAGAAAGAAACATCTGACAACAGTGATACAGTCATTACGACTCTTTCGCCCAAGCCCTTGGGAATAATGGGTGCATGAGTCTGTAGGTGTGGAATAGTTGATTTGTACATAACTTGTTTTGAATTGTAGAGCCACAGAGGAAAACAAAGGGTATGGTTTGCTTCCATCTGCAGTCATTTTTCTTTCTTTTTTTGTATCTGTACTACCTGACTGATATAAGAGAATCAACTTATAGAGCAGAATTGATTTCAGGAACCACATTTATCCAGGTTGTTGATACCTTCCTTCTAATGATGGACTACTTACCCTGAGTAAATTTGTTGTGAGCTCAGATGAGAGTTCTCCTTTAATATGAAATCTCATTCCTTATATATGAGCTTTTGTGTTTGCTCAATATCAAGGTGCAGTTTGGGAGCTGTAGTTTGGAATAGCGGCATGACGTTATCCATCACCACGTTATGTACCCCCTTTCTTATTGGTTGTTTTCATGTCACCTGACTGCATGATGATGATTTGTGATGTTTACTCACCCTTGCCAATCACTGGTATGAAGATGGACCTTGTAGACTCCTCTTCCTCCTCCTTGTGTTGTGGTGATGGCAGCAACAATGAGGGAAGTAACTATAAGGAGTTCTTTGGGTGGGTCTAGCTGGTAGCACAAATGAAAATTTGGGTCGTGAGGGAGGAATCTGTATACTCATTTACTGCACATTTTGAAGCTTGCAATCAGTTCAGAACTTAATAGCTGATTTATCATACATAGATCCAGGCTCGCTATATTATTGCAGATTCACCATGCTCTACCTTGTATTGTATACTTCCTCCCTTTCTCCCCCTTCAATGTATGTTTTCTGGACCATTCTACAATCTCCTATATTGTCAGGATGAGGTCCAATCTTCCTGGTGTGGATTCCGAATCAGACCTGGGGGATGAAGAAGAAGACCAGCCGAGACAAGGAGTGGGGAAGGAAATTCTCCAACACTCTGCAGGAGTCAAGGAGGAATCTTCCCAGGAGTTTATTGAACAGGAGGCCCAGTCTCAGAGATCATCCTCCCTCTCCTGGGAACTCAGTCTTTGGCAAATGGGGAGGGAGCATCAGAATTGACAGATCCCAGAGACCGCCATAGGGTCAAGCGAGCAGAGTTGAGGGGAGGTGGGAGGCGGTCTGCCAGACTAGCCATATGGCAGAGATTACAGCTTCAAGACATTCCATGAAGGAGGAGTCGAGTAAAAGCCTGTTGGGAACAGTGGGAAACTGTCCATTTAGTTGATAGGCTACTGCCTTGCTTTGTTAGGCTAATTAAGTTTAGAGGATAGCTCCTAGCATTCACACTCCCTTCAGGTGTGAAGAGGTGCCTATTTACTGAATAAAGTTTTTGGGGATTGCACAGCAGACTTTATTGTCTCACATCTTGGCAGGAGCACTTTGAATCTTGACATATATCATACTTCTTAATGGCACATGTCTTTCTGGAATAGCAAGGGGACATGAAAAAGTGGATGTGCCAGGAAAATGTACAGCTGCTTCATTTCTCTTTCCCTCCCTTCCCACTCTCTCTTTGGGCCAGGGGGAATGTGGCATGCATTTTGTGATGATGCAAGAAATAATTGTGTTGGCTTTAGAAAGTACTACAAAACATCAGGATGTATGAATAGCTATATTTGAACAGCAGAAGATGCTTTTCTACAGTCACTTGAGTGAACAGATGTTAGAGAGATGTTCCTGATGTGTTTGTTACCCTGGTAAATTCCACTCTTCCACCCACAATGTTTAGGTACAATTATCATATAATATGGCTTCATGCCATTATGGGTTTCCTGGCCAATGGCAGCCAATGATGTGCAGTGGGAGCATGGAAAATCACAGTTTACCAATGCTGCATTGCATGGTGGGGGCAAGAAAGCAAAACTTGCAACAGGGTTGACATTTTTAGAAGCAACCGTGACAGGTATAATATCTCTTCCCACTTGTAAGAAGCAACTGAATATGAACAAGGGTGGAAAATGAGTATAAATGGAGGTGGGGATGGAAATACTTAAATATAATCCTAACTTAGATACTTTGCTGTGACTAATTCCTATGACAGTGCTATCTAATCCGTTAATTCAGTGAATCTGAAAATTTGGGCCGAAAATAGCCATTTTATGCAGATCCTCCATTTTATTGCTGTTGCTTCACTGTATAATAGAGATAAAAGCTTTAAATATGGCTGTCAGTGGTTTAGATTTTTCCGTAGGAATGTGTCTGCAGGCAACATTGATCATACTCTATGAGAGCAAACAGACTTGATAGCTTGTGGAGGCTTACAAATTAGATTTGTAATACAAATATACAAACACTTGAGCTATGTTAAAGCTAAGGTATTGGCTTACTTTAGATCTTATTCTTAGTTAAATAATTTTAAATGTTCTCAGAAAAGTAGTGCACAGGAAGAAGATATTGCAGATTCATGTTGTCCTGTATGTGGATTTCTTTGAAAGCCAATTGTATCAATATTAAAAGGTCAATTATAATGGGTTGTATCCAATTGTGAGCTTCTTCAGATGAGCGTTTTATTGCCTGCTCGCAATTCACCGATTGTCACTGGTCATTTTGACGATGCAGTGATCCTCCTGTGCGTCTCCCGCTCTATTTCCTGGTTTTAGCATTGTAAATTAATCCACAGAAAAACTTTTTATTATTATTTTAAATATTTTTTTAAATATTTTTTATTAAACTTAAGCATACATCAATACAATAATACAATAATACAGTAACAAAAAGAAATAAAAATAAAATCATAATACATAGAATTGAATAACCTTATAATATTTCTAATGTAATATTTTTAACATCATCCCATAACATAAAGTGCACCCCCCCACCCCGGGATCTATTCCTGTTTCCAAAATCTCATTGTTTCTTCTGGAGGTGGTTTTCCACTCCCCTTAGATAATACATATTCTAGGAACTGATTCCAAATTCCCTCAAAATCATTCGTTTTTGTTATCCCTCTTCTTACTTTTATATTACATGCCAATTTATCATTTATAGCAATATCCCAAATCTCTTTATACCAATCCTCGACATGATAATCTCCTTGTACCTTCCAGTTCCTAGATATGATCAACCTTGCTGCTGTCAGCAAATTCGTTATCAGTTCTTTTATTTCTTTATTACATTTTAAATCTCCATATAATGATAGCAATGCCACTGTAGGTGTCTCTTCAGTCTCCATTCCAACAATATCATTTATCTCTTTAAACACCATTTTCCACAATTTTTGAACAAATTCACATTCCCACCACATATGTAAATATGTTCCTTTTTTTTTTTTACATCCTCTCCAGCAATTTGCTGAGTTCAGCTTATTTATTTTATTTAATCTCACCGGGGTTAGATACTACTTCCATGTTTTATTATTATTTAAGGACTGTATTTCCTGCCATGTGCAGGAAAGTTGAGCTATAAAATGCCCATTACAGGGCGCTGTTCCCATTGATCTGTATGGGCTACATGGTCTCTGCTTTCTTTCCCCATGTAATTTCAGCACGTTCCCAACACGGAAGAAAGCAGGAAGCAAGAGCAACGGTATGCAACAGTAAGGAAATGCAATTCCCCCCTTCTGAAGACACTTTGTGTCATTCCACCAGAAGGAGGAAACCTCTGACAGAACAGATTTCCCCTCCCCGTTGCAGCCCCTCACATGCCTCCCAGACCTGCCCCAGAGGGTTGGGGGACCCTACAGAGCAGATTTAGGGTGTGGGGGAGACTGCAGGGGGAGAGGAGAAGATGGGGACGTCCTGTTGCGCAAGTGGACCTCCTTGCATGAGAATGGGATTCAACCCTTTGTGATTAAAACATGTTGTTTATATTAATATGTTTAACACTAGAATGATTTCATAATGTTTTAGTACACATCTGATTAAGCAATTAATATCTGAATTAATTATTAAAGATAGCTTCTAGATAAGTATTTCTGTGAGGATGTGTTTATGACATAAGCATAGAAAAATGCATTCTTGTCTTTCCAAAGACAATAAAATAGCACATGTATATCAATATTATCTGCAGCCTGTCAGATTTTGACTTTTCAAAAGAATAGAACATGTGGTGCTTTCTATCTCGATTTGCAGCAAGTGATTTTTGGATAGACAAAAAAACCCGAATCAATCTTTTTTATGAAGACAAACCATATGAAACATGCCACTTTTAGTTAAGTGATGACAAATTGATGCCAAGAATATAACAAAATGAATGTGAAGCTAAGAAATCAGCTAAACAGAATACATACCACCGTCTAATCTTGTAGAAGAATAGATGCCTCAGGAAAATGCTCTGAGGATGATGGCCCATGATAGCTTCACTTTGCTGAAGATAAGCAGATTTGGGTCTCATCAGTGCCTGGATAGGAGACTAACTGGGAATCCCATAAGAGTTCTTCAATGGAAAAATGGTGGGGATATAAAGGTACTAAATAGATACATAAAAGAAAAATATGGCAGGCAAAGCAGTTTGACACAAGGGCAGACAAATAAAATTAAATGGAAATCCTTTATTGAAAGATACATGTAAACAAAGCAAAGAACCTGTAAGTGGTGTAGGTGGTGTAAGCATGGGGTTGATACGTGTAATACCTGAAATAAGAACTATTGTTCCTGTGACTGTTTAAAGTACTAATGGTAAGTTGCTAAAGTACAATGAAAATAGTGTGAACTCTGTAGTGTGAACTTCATAGTGTGAACCTTAGCATTTGTGAATACTAATTTGTAGGAGCACTGGATGATTTAAAGGTAAAAATTGTGTAAACAAAGATTATTTTCACTACATTTATAATAAGGATATTTAAAGACCCACTGGTACAGCATTTCTTTTGTATTTGATTATCTCTTTCAGTTACATGCACATACCCAACACTTTCGTGTACATAAACTTCAAGTTTTTCAATTTTCTAAATTAGTTCTTACATTATCTCCTTTTCTTCACATACTTTCACTCTGTTTTATACATTACTACTACTTAGTCAAAAATCAAAAGCATACAAGTGTGAAGAACTTGGACAGGCTAGCCATGTCTCCTTTAAGGGCCCTGCCATTGGTCTAGGCCCAGTTAGCACGTATGAGATAAACACTTGTGAATGTGTTATTCCAAGCAGCTCGGCCAGTGCTGGTGGCTCAAGCTGTGGCCAGTCTTGACTATTTGGGATGAGTGATTACAGCTAGGCATGGTGGGAAAGTTCAACTCCCATCGTGGTGGGGTGAGAAGAGTGGGCTCAGGCCTGGATTGTCCGCCATTACCTCAGTGGGGAAAGTGTGCAATTTCCCCGACCTTGGGGAAATTACGTTAGCACCCCCCCGATGAAGTTTTTAAAGGCCTTATTAACAGGGCTGTTAATCTCCCCATTGGCTGAGGGGGGAGGAGGAGAAGGGTTTTCCGCTTCCACTCTAATAACGTCCCCAGACATGCGCATTGCTGAGCACTCGGCTGGGCCAGGTCGGCTGGAACGGGGCCAGCCAGGCAGCTCTTGGTGAGCTTGCAGGGCAGACATCCTGTAAGTTCTTCTTTTACTAATGGAGGGCTCTGAATTCGGAGTTCTCCATCTATCCTAAGCCCTGCCTGCAAAAGCCAAGCAGGACAGGAGTAGTGACAGTCACTTTTACAGCCTCTCTGTCCTCCTTCATTGTAATTTGAGCTAGATGGGTCTCTGACCCCATCTTGCCTACCTACCTGGCTGGGGGCAAGGGTGGAGGCAGAGAGGCTGGTGGATCTGGTATATCATGGCCTTTCCTCTTCCATCCCCACCTCTCAACATGACCCCTTTTTTTTCAGGAAAATCCCTGGTGTCCTATGGCTCCTCAGATGTTGTAGTCTCGTTCTTTTTCTTCTTCTTTTTTTTCTAGCATTGATGCCCCATGTATTACTACTAAAGTTTCCACTCTTAAGCACAGCCTATAATTAATTTTAGATAGATAGATAGATAGATAGATAGATAGATAACTATTATAAAGCTAGAAGGAAATCCTTAGCATTTGATAGAACATTGTCATCGTATTTATCATTACCTATTGCAAGATTGCTAAATCTCTTTGAAGAAACTTTGGTTCCCCCCCCCCCCAAATGTCTTATACAATGTTGGAGGAAAAGAATGGAGCTTTCCATTCTTTTCATACTACATTGAAGTTCAGGAAGACTGCATTCAATTTTGGGTCAGAATATTAAGTGAGGAATTCTCTTGGGCAAATTTGCTATAATCAATTCAAGGAAAGTAAATCAAAACAGACAAAAAAGGGTCCACAGTATTCATAGAAATATAGACATAGTCATGCATATATATCTTTTGATCTACGTATAGATAATATAACTACTGTTCATGCTGAATGTTCACATTGTGTGCTCAACTTAGTGAACTCTGTTCTTGTCGTCTTGGCATATGTGGCAGAGAAAGAGAGAAGCCAGCCAAGGCAGACATACAGTGCTGCAGATTGCTGCTCAATTGATTCCTCAAGGGCATTTACCAACTGCAGGCAATCAACAAATTGCATATTGTATTTGTTTAGTAGTTGTTTGGTGCATATAAGTGAGCATTTAGTGTTTTTGGATAGAAGACTGTAATTGGAATTTACAGTTTTCTTTGATTTCTGGCTATAGTTTAGTGTTTACTGCAAAAAGTTTCCAAAATGTAGGCTCACTGGAATTACTGGAATAGACAGATGCTCTCAAAAGTGACATCTCTTAGAGCAGATCAGAGTATCAATATATTTCCCAATACTCATAAGCAAGAAAGGCAACCTTGCAAAATATGTCCTGCTTTAAGGCATTGACTTTGTGTGTGTTTTCTCCTTATTCAGGATGGAGTTTCAGCATGGGATCTGCATATCAGTTTCACAGTTGGCGAGTGTTCGTTATTATGTGTGCTCTACCCTGTGTTTCTGCTGTGGTGGCACTTACTTTCATGCCAGAAAGCCCACGGTTCTTACTTGAGGTAAAAGGTCTATATCATTCAAGAAATTGAATCTATCTGGGCCCTAAGAGTAGCCTTGGAGGCCCTGCTCTCTGCCCGCCATTAGTATGGATTCTCAACAATCTGCATTCCACAATATTTTGTTCCTCTATGTTTTATGTAAATATATGCATGTATTTTACCAAATGTCTTCATATTTGTAGGTTGGGAAACATGATGAAGCTTGGATGATTCTTAAACAAATTCATGATACAAATATGCGAGCTCGTGGCCAGCCTGAAAAGGTTTTCACAGTGAGTATTTTTTTATATACAACAATGCCTCATTAGGTTAGATAAAACTACTGGGAGTATGGAAAGCGTCTCTTTTTCTTGAAGAAAAAAGAATATCAAGAATATCTATGACAACAATTTCGATCCATTGTGGCACAATGTCCACAATGGATCATGCCTTGGTATCCTCTCAGTTGGATTACTGGAATACATTGAGCATCATCAGACTGGGGGTGGGGGAAATTGAGTTTCCCTACTGTCACTTTGGCCTCCTGCTGCTGTCCCACAATAGTGACAAGCAGCTTCCTCTTTCTTTACATAGGGAAGAAAGAAGAAGCAGCAGCAACCACGTGGGCAATTTTATTGTGCTGCTTTTCCTGTACACAGCAGGAAATGGCAGCAAGTTTTGCTCCCCCACAAAAAAAATTGGATTTACTGGGTCTTATTTTTTAATGGAAAAAAGACCAGAAGGTGCGGGAGATGCTCGGAAGGTGGACAATGTCATTAAAAGGACCTGCACAAAACCATGAGTGGGCAGTAACAAGGATGTGATAAAACACTCATCTGATGACGCGCACTGTGTGGGTCTGCCCTATAAGATGTCTCAGAAGCTTCATCTAGTACAGAACAGAGCAGACAGAGCTGCCACCAAGTACATGTGGAATCCTATTACACCAGTTCTGGAGGAGCTGTACTATTAGCATCTGAGCCCAATTCAAGGTGCTATTGCTTATCTTTAAAGTCCTAAGTATTGCTCACTTGCTTTAACAATGAACTATATTTCTTTCTCCAATGGGAAAAGAACATAAAAATACCATCTTGTGTTCTACATAGGTCAACCGGATCAAAACTCCCAAGCAGATAGATGAACTTATAGAAATTGAAAGCGATACAGGAACCTGGTACAGGAGATGCTATGTCAGAATGCGTACAGAGCTTGAGGGTGTAAGTACCACCATCTTAATAATATTATTTATGCTGAGATGCAAAGCAATACTAGAAAAATATAGACATTTAAGATTGCAATCAAAATTTGAGAACTGCTTCAATTTTTAGAAAAGTAATGAATGAGTATTCTGGGTCCTTGTGTTACGTTGCTAGAGGATAGCATCTTGTTTTATTTATTTATTTATCCTGCATTTTCTGCAAGAAGCTCAATGTAGTATACATGGCACTCCCTCAATTCTATCATCGCAGAAAACTTAAAGCGTAGATTTGGCTGAAAAAGAGAGTGGCTGGCCCCAAATTACTCAGTGGACTTCATGGATAAGCAGTGATTTGAACCTGGGTATTCCCAATTTAAGTCAAGCACAATAGCACATTAAGTCAAGCATAGGGATTGTTCCAGGAAAAGGCAGGTATCTTTTTTCCAAGACACTCCTACAGTGGCTATGTGCTATGCAAGCTGTTCTAGTCCCTGTCTGCTAAATGAACACTGCTAAATGAACACAGTCCAGTTTTCTACATCCTGGTGTAGCTGATGAATGAGAATGGTTTCAAACTGGTAGGCAGACATTTTTATTCAGTTGGCTTATTCAGTTGGTTCAAGCTGAAGGTTTTTTTTAACTGGCTGGGTGCTGTTTATTTTATTGTTGTGTTTTATTGTATTTTTAATTATCTGTTTTTATATTATGCTTTTAATTAAAATTCTGTTTTAATCTGCGTT
Source organism: Elgaria multicarinata webbii (assembly GCF_023053635.1). Lineage (NCBI taxonomy): Eukaryota > Metazoa > Chordata > Lepidosauria > Squamata > Anguidae > Elgaria > Elgaria multicarinata. The sequence goes on from NC_086176.1 coordinate 84,605,632, forward strand.
TTTATTATTGTTAGCTGCCTTGAATGATATTTTTGGCAGAAAGGCAAGACATAAACTTAATAAATAAATTTGTCACAGGTAAAAACTGCCCTTGGTGTATTTTTCCTGCCATAAATGATTGTATAAACTCATCACCTGTCAGAAATTATCCACATCGATATGCAGTCCCAGCCTGAGAATTCTGAAGCCTTATATCTGACTTTTTTCTTCATGGTCTCTGTGACTCACAGATATGGGTCGTGTGCCTGCACAGAACAACCGTTAGGAACGTTCTAGAGCTAAATAGAGTTGTAGGTGAGTGGGCCCCCACCTCCTCAGTGCACATACAAGGCATGGCTCCTGCCTGCCTCTCAGTTTTGTCTGCCACAGTGGCTAGCAGCAATTAGCAGCATTTGGAATGTTCTCTCACCTCATGGCAAAATCCTCAAAAACTGCTGTCCCCTCCTGGAACTCTGAACTTCTTTCTATTTCCTTCTCTTCCTTTTCTATTTTCTCTAAGTTTTTCTAATTCTTTATTTCATTGCCCTTTCGGGGCACATGCCTCCCAAGGCTTTCTTCAAAATGTCTCCCGCTGTGGTGGGAAGATACTGTGGTGGGAAGATTGACACTCCAATAGCCTTCTCTGAAGAGAGGCACCCAGGGTGAACTCCTGCACCCACTGCCAGGTCTTTGCAAAGCAGGCCAGGAGAAATAATAGTATGCTTTTGGATCCTGTTGTGGGAACAAGCCCTCAAAGCAGCAGCCACACTGAACCAGCCTATGCATACTGCCTCAGTTTCCATTTGCAACAAGCCAGCTCCAACTCTTTCTCAGCTTCTTCCAGCATACACTATGGAAAGTGCTTCAGGGAAAGCATCTAAAGTATCAGGAGAACTAGCCTCTGCCATACCAACAGCTTCGGCCATCCCCTGGGACTGACAAATTGAAACTGGCGCTTCAGAACGGACTGTCAAGACCGAGCAGGTAAAACAGACCGAGTCCCTTAATAAATGTCCAGCCAACCACTGGGCACTGAGAACGAAAAGATGGCTCATAGAGTCTGACATTGAAGCTGAAATCAAGTTAGTTCCAAGCCACCCACCATCTGCATAGATGATGCCTCAAATTTTTAACGATTGTTGACACTGATCCTAGAGAAACAACTTCTACAGGACTGTAACTCCCCAGCAAGTATCCAGTAACTCGGTTTGATATTGGAGGATGAATCAAGGGAATGTTTCTCACCGGAACTGTGCTATCCCCCCACCCTCAAGAAGGTATGAGTCCCCTCAGTACCAGACCTCACCAGCCTCCTTGGCCTCTTCTGGAGGTTTTCTCCATCATCACTATGGCGCTGCTTCAGGGGGAGAAACGTTGTTCCACCAAGGGTGAGCTATTCCACCTGCTCCCCCCCCACCTGGAGACTTTAAAAGCAAGGCTGGAGCTGAAGGTTGGGAGGCACTGCTTCAGGGGGAGAAATGCTGTTCCAACCAAGCTTTCTTTTTTCTTTTCTTTTTTACCTTCTTATCTGGTTTGTTTTGCTGTAAACTTGTATTCAGTGTATTTTTGAATATTATTGTGATGTTGTTGATTAGTATGTTGCTAAATATTGTTGTAGTTTTAATTTTTGTAAACCACCCAGAGAGCTTCAGCTATTGGGCAGTATAAAAATGCAATAAATGAATGAATGAATTATATGCCATGTGAAAGCCATAGATGTCCCTGCTTCTACACATCTCCTTCCTATTATGAAGACTGTTCACTGCCGAGACAACACCGCTGAGTATAGGGATAGAGATTACCTGCATCACAATTCCCACCTCCAATGTTCTTGTTTCCTTCATTTTCTAGAATGACCAAAGGCAACTTCTACTGCCCTCACATGATCTCTAAACAGCCTGACACTCGGTAACCAGAAACTATAGCAGTACCAAACTTTCTTAGCTTCACTGGTTACCATGTTGATGCTTCTAACATTACTACATGCAATCAAACAATCCTGGGCAAAACCTTCTACTCTTCTGCCCATGTCTAGAAAAAAGAAAATTTTTACAGGGTCCAGGAAAAGGGTTGCTCTTACAAATACCCCACACCAAACTCCATAATAGTCAATGCATCCAAATCAAAGATAAGGCAAAAGCCTCACTTTACCCCTGTGGATTCAGAGGGAAGGAAATTAGATCAATGGGATGCAGGATTTATTCCACTGCAATCCTGGCACTCCACGTGGCAAACTACAAGACAGTTCTTATGGGAAGCAGCAGCAACCTTCTTGGACTGCCTCTCGGAAGACATCAAAAACTTTGCCATGATTTTTCCAAGCTGAAGCCCACAGATTAGCAGGCCAACAAATCAATACAGCCTGCCACATGACTGACTGTGGCTCCAAGGCTATGATGGCCGCTATCTCTTTGAGACATCATGCCTGGCTTCACAGTCCACAAGGAGGCCAGATCAAGAATGGAGGATCTTCCATTCAACCCTGAAGGTCTTTTTTGTGCTTCCACAGATGACACCTTTGACCACGACTCCAAAATGAAGACATCTGCCCAGAAGATAGGAATGGAATCCCAGTCCTCGGTGACCTCCACCAACTGACCATGTCTGTACTGGCAACAGCAATTGCTACCTTGGGGCTATCCTGACTCATTCCTGGCCCAAGCTACCAAACAAAGCTTGTACTCCTCCTTTCACCCAAAAATACCATTTCAGAACAAATACCACCAATCAACCCATGGTAAACACCTTGACCAAACCAAATGGCATGTTTGACTACTTCAGTGGAGCCCAACCACCAGCACCTTTCTACCAGAACAGACTTGAATCCTTTCTCCATGCTAAAGGTTGTCTTAAAATTCCATTTAATTCAGGATATGTTACTACCAACTTTCCTTCCTCAACTACCTCCCCAGTGAAGGTCAAGCTTCATTTTCTAGATGTCAGAAGGGCACTTTCATTCTTTGTCCATAGAACATCATATTTAGGAAATCTATCCATTTATTTGTCTGTCACCTGGTGTCATCACAATGCTTCGCCTTTTGCCTATCAACTGGCACACTTACTGGCTCCCCTACAAGTATGGGGTCACTTTACTAGAGCCATAGCATCCACTGCTGCCCTCCTCAGAGGTATTTCGCTTCCACAACTGTGTAGCACAGCGACCTAGGCTCAGCCCTCTACCTTCATCAAACAATACTGCCTGGATATCAGAGCTCATGCCAATGCAGTGTTTGGGAAGTGGGCCTTCCTTCAATTCCGGCATGATATCTCCTTTCACTTACACTGGTAAGTGTCTTGCTTTTCTGTCACCCATGTGTAAGTCACAGAGACCATGAAGAAGGACATGATGCTTACTTGTAACTATGGTTCTTCGAGTGGTCATCCATGAACTCACACAACCCACCTTTCCCCCTACTTCAATGCCTTCCCTTCTTTACTCCTCCACTGCAGCGGACTCAGATCCGAGAGGCAGGCAGGAGTCTCACCCAGAGCATGCGCAGAGGAGGTAGGCAGGGCTCCCACCTAAAACTATTTGTCTCTGCACAGGCACATAACCCATATGTGTGAGTTCACAGATGATCACCCAAAGAACCCCAGTACAGGTAAGCAACCTGTCCCCCTAGGCACTTTCTCTAAGCCTATACAGTCTTTTTCATATTGATCTAAATAGAGTTTTAGGAATAAATGTTAATTTTCTTAATCTCTCACAGATTTGGTTAACGTTTATGAGGTGTTTCACCTATCCAGTAAAGGACAATACCACCAAACTTGCAGCAGTATGGTTTACTCTTTCTTTTGGGTAAGGTTTACAAGACGGACATGAAGTTATAATTTGGTTTTCATTATACTTGTTGCATACTCATCTAACTCATCAGTGGGTTGGACATGCTCAGGTTTACCTGGTCAGGGAAATTCCAGACAGGATAAAATCTCAAGTTGCTATCTCTGGATGAGCATAATACTTCTTTTACTCCCTGATTTAGGGTGCTTCCACATTAGGTGTTTACTGTGGAACACCCATGCATTCTTCAGTCACTTTTCAGAGGGCATCTATATAATAACACCATCAAATTGTTGTCCTCCTGTGTTTTCCCCATGGTTCTTCAGAAAATGTGACATTTTTTGGTTTGCACCTATACCTCGGCACACCTTCGTTATTACTTTTCCAGTCAGTGCTATATTTGCCAATAACAAAAGGAGGTAAGCACCCAAATCTGGTCAAAGAGAAAAGAAATAGGTATTCAGGGGGTTGTTAGAAGATAGCGTCTGCAGAATTTCCTCTAGCAAACTAATTGTCTCCTGTGGTAATCTGTGGCAACTGAGTCAGTCACCATAGATTACCACAGGAGACAATTATTTTGCTAGACAAAATTCTGCAGACATTACCTTCTAACAACCCCCTGAGGAAGGCGTAGAATAAAGAACAAGCTGAAACACATTGGGCTTTTTGAAAATAAATATTTTTTGCATCTTGAGAACATATTATCTCCATAAACTTTTTAATTGATATTTCAAGTTGCGCTTTTTTAAAACTCTTTTTAAAAATAATTATTAATTATTCACACTACAGCACTTAAATAAGAAGGTATTTTAGCACACATTTAAAAACTGATTAAAAATAAAAACAGCCACTTTCCAGTTTTACCAGTCAGCACCATTTTATTAAGTATTTTGTTTTGTATTATTATTTTATTTTATTTTTTTATCTATGTTTGAAACAGCATTTTATAATTGTTCATGGGTGCCAAAATAAAATAAGTATTTAGTTCAAATTTAACAAATGGTTTAAAAAATGATCAAAATGTAAACCACCCAGAGAGCTTCGGCTATGGGGCGGTATATAAATGCAATCCAAAAATAAAATAAGATAAATAAATAAAAACTATTTTGTAACATCAAATGCTCAGGTGAACTGTGACCACACTTCAAACACTGATTGCTGCACCTAAAAAGTAGAGGCTGAAAAGGTGAACAAAATGCAACCAAGATAATCAGAATGCTGGAGCAACTCCCCTATAAGGAAAGGTTACAACATATGGGGCTATAAGATGACTAAGAGGGAGACATAATATATAAAATTATTCATGGGGCATGTCTACACCAGCCCTATATCCCGGGGTGCTCCCTGGATTGTCCCTGTGTGTCCAAATGATGCACAGGGGATCCTGGGGGCAACCCAGGATAACCAGGGACTTTCCCTGGGATATCTGGATCCGTGGAAAACCCGAATTTTCCACGGGCCATGTGACCGCTGCTCCCAGGTCATCCCTTCCTCCCCGTGAGTAGCCGGGCTCTTAAAATGGGCACAGAGCTGTGTGGGGCAGTCCGTGCCCATCGGGGGTGGGGAGCAGGTACGGGATTGTGTTTTGTTTTTAAACCTCACTTTTCCGGTGGAGCACAATTGCGCTCTTCTTCCTTGTTTACAAAAAGAAATGGCAGCCGCGACATCCCTCTTTCCTTCCAGGATGTCTCACGGCTGTCAAGACGCTGAGGGAGGATCGTGGAAGCAGGTAGGTCCACGATCCTCCCCCCTCCCTCCCCCTACACCCTTAAGGTGTAGACATGCCCATGGTGTGAAGAAAATGGATAAAGAGGAGTTCCCCCCACCCTCACGCTGCATAGTTAAACTATCCTTAAGATGTGGTGATGACACCAACTTGCCTTTAAAAGGAGAGTAAACTGAGGATAAAGCTATCAATGGTTACTGGTCATAATGGCTACATCATTCTTCCAAGATAAAAGGAAATACCAATTTCTTGAAAGCAGCAACAGGGGAGGGGTATTACTCTCATGCCCTCTTTGTGGTCTTCTCAAAGTCACCTGAGGGAAACAGGATTCTGGACTAGATGGACCTTTGGTTGATCCAGTCAGTTGCAAGTCTGCATGTAACGTATAGCAGAAAAGCAATGATTAGATAGTGTTATGAGTCACCAGAGTGAAAGTACGCCCTAATTCCATCACAGCTGAAACAAGTTTGATAGTCTCTCACTGCCACAAGCAACAAAGGTCTTTCAGCCAATGTTTCTACTCATTAGGTTGTCTCTCGTGAGACAATGGAGTGTATAGTGTGGCTTTGAGCTTCTCCCTGGTATATTTTTCCAGTTGATTATAGGTCATAGATCTAAATCCCACGGGCTAAACAGTTTAAATAAATGGGAATTTCCCCCCCTCCACCCTTTACTAAATAATAATAATAATAATAATAATAATAATAATAATAATAATAATAATAATGCAGCTGTGGCTGGGTAGCAGAAGCTAAAATAAAAGCACACAAGCTGTGTTTTTCTTTAAAATTAATTATACAAATTTATTCAGTACCTCCTTCTACGAATACTACAAAATAAACTAGCAAGGGATTTTTATTACCCAAGCTCATGAGCAAAGAAAGAAAATAAATTGGATTAATGTTCCTTTTCCAGTTGGAGTATTGTACATAAATATTCCCTAGGTTTTTCAAAGGGTAAGCACTATTACATTTAGGATACTGCTTATTCCCTGCCTCTGCTTCTGGCTGACATGAGGTTATCTGAAATTAACTTGAAATTTGTTGTGTATAAACTAGCTCCAGAGCATAGATAGTGTGCACGCACACACAAATTACAATAAGAAATGTTCCTCTAATTTCAACCTATGGAGTGAAAATATTTTACCACATAATCCACATTTGGATGTCATGCTAACCCGTGTTTTAGCACCACAAGGACGAGTTTAGCATCTCTCTGGCTCACACATTCCCTCCAGCTTTCTTTGGTGTGGAACTCACAGGTGTTCACTTCTGTTTTACAACATGCTGTGTTGTCCAAAGTCAGAAAACTACAGTTAATTTTAACTATATTTAGTGGAAATAAACCAGCTTCAAATTTTATGAAGCTGACTTGTTTTCACTAACCACAGTTAAGATTAACTACATTTTCATATTCAGACAATTCACTAAACTGTGGTTAATCTAGTTTAAGCACTAGTTTCTGATCTCGCAGGAGCTCCAGAAGAGGAAGACAAGAGTGCCTAAGTCCAAGAGGTAGCTAGTCTCATTCTTATAATAAACAATGGTTTAGCATCACATCCAAATGCAGCCACTATACTTCAAAACATTCATTTTTTTATCAATGCATTTTTAGCAAAACACTGGCTGCAACCCATAGTTATGTGTCATGGGTTTCAGTTGAGTTTTAAGAATAATTCTGACATACATATTCCTTTGAAACTAAATTTGTTGAAGTTATGCCAATTGCTTTTCACAGTTACTATGGATTGTCAGTCTGGTTTCCAGATGTCATTAAGCATCTACAAGCAGATGAATATGCTTCTAGAAGGAAGACTTTTGAACATGAGAAGCTTATAGGCTTCGACTTCAACTTTACTTTGGAAAACCAGATCCACTTCAATGGAACATTCATCAATGACAGGTTGAGAGAAATAAACAATCAATTTACTTTCTGAAATAAATCACTACCAGTATACATTTCTACCTAGACTTCCCCACTCCATTCCACATCTTAATAGTTATTTATTCTTAATATCATACATCTTGATCATGCACAGAAATATTTCCTTGGCATTGCATTGAGACTTAGTGGTAGATTTAGCTCTTTTGTGGGAATGAGTTCATGCAAAAGAGTGAGGAATCTCAATTTGAGAGACAGCCCATAGCTATCTCAGTCCATTGCTGAATTGGGACTTGACGTTGGTCCAACATGAGTTGAACATGTTATCTATCCTTTGGACTACATTGCTATTCACTCCTATAGTTTAGATTTATTTACTGCCCTTTGTCTAATAAACCTAGGGAAACATCTACTGGTTTATCACATTTTAAATGCTTAACAACCCTTTGAGATAGGTTGAGCTGAGAAGGAGTTACTTGCACTATGTATTGTATCATTGTTCCTTTTCATATTCTAGGATTGTCATTTTCCTTTAGAGGTCTCAAGGATATAGGTTCAATACAGTTTTCATGTTCTGATTCTCCAAACTATGGTTTGCACAATCAGGAAGCTACCACAGCTTCACACCCTCCTTTCCCTATTTCTCTTAGAGTAAATTCTCCCTTTATCTGGTTTACTATACCCATAGGTTGCTTTGATTTCCAAATTGTGTGAACTTTGATTAATGTTAATGAGGAATTGCATCCAAATCAAGGTTTGGAGGCAATTCCTAGTTAATGCTGTGAAGAAAAAGGAGGGAGTAGAAGGGTTAAGAGGGATTACCCCAAAACGCCCAACTCCCCACTGCTTTGTGGACAGTGGGCAAACAAATTACGCGGTAAGACTGTCACCAGCTCTTAACATCCAAACTCAGGCTGAAACTCAGGGGATACTCAGACCTTTCAGGACACACTTGGGGCACAGAAATAAGGATTCATTTTGACACCCTCTATTTCACACCCCAAGCCCAGAATTCTAAACAGTAGCAAGACCAAAGCAGAAGGCTCTGAATTTAGTACTGAAGTTTAAATTGACTAAAGCACACACCGATGTGAAATAGATGTGAAATTTATTAGCAATAAGGAAGGGGGGAAAGAGTGAAAAGGGTGTTCCAATAACAAAGGAAATCAAGAAACTGAAAACAATCAAAGGAAACCTTTAAACAACAGAGAAACCTTTTGTAGCAATGCTGCAGACAAGAACAATAAGTACTTCCTATCCTATCCTATACTTTACCGAAGTAAGGGTCTTCCTATAGAACAGGATGTAACAGTTCTCAGGCCCAAAAGCCAGCTGACAGATGATGACTGAAGACTAGATCAAAGACCAGATTCACAGATGAAGATCAGGTGGCAACAGTAGCCCCCCTTGGTATATAAAACCAGACCCTTGAGATGTGTGAAGTGAGCTTCCATAGCCAATCACTGTTGGGCTGGATTACTACCTTGGCTTCCAGGAGGGGAGGGAGGAGTGAAAAGCTCTCACAACAGCCCAGCTGAAATCAGTCTGTCTAATTTTGGCAGAAATTCAGCTCTGACCTTGAAGGCCTGGAGACTAGAAAACCTTATGATAATGCATGCGGGTGGTTTTAACGAGTGCTTGCCAGCCCCTCCTCATGAAATGGAGGTTGTTCTCCGGAGCTCAACAAGAAATTGGATTTCTTCACAAATGTGAACCGTAGTTTGGCAGATTCAGATGTCCTGGAAAACAATGTGTTTTTTCAAACCAGGAAAAAGAGGAGGGACTTTGCATATGAGAGGAAAAGATGAAATGTGCAAGCCTGCGGCATATTCTAAATCATTAGTTTAACAACAGTGACTTTGAAGATATTACTACATGGTTTGAATGATTGGAATGTCATATTTGAATTGCATTGAGTCATACTGTTGCAGCATCAATATGGCTGTGCAGTTAAGTCTCTTGTTATTCCTGATGCTTTAAGTTGACTGTACAAATTATTTGTATTGCTCAGGTTTACAATGATGAAATTCAAAGCGGTTACTTTTCAAGATTCCCTCTTTGAGAACTGTTATTTTGAAGATATTACCACACTGAACACATATTTTAGGAACTGTACTTTTCTGGAGACCACTTTCTTCAACACAGGTATGCTGGAAGGAAATCCATTGTTTTAATGTCCAATTTCATGGGAGTCCCATTTTATCAAGTATTTCTTTCCAGGATTGCCATAGTTATTGATGGTTACAGTGGAATCTAAAACGAGTTTAAAGAGAACACTTACTCCCACACACGCACCCCTCGCAACTGAGTGAGGAAACTCTGAGCTTCTAAATAATTAAGTAATAATAATAAAAAGATTAAAAGATTATAAAATGGCAAATGCATGCTGTAACCAGATGTGCTCTTTTTGGGCAGACACATGTATCCCTTGTCCATCTTGCCATGGACACACGTTTGTTAAACCCAATACCTAAAAGATACTGTAGAGCTGGAAAAAGTGCAGAAAAGGGCAACTAAAATGATCAAGGGACTGGAACATCTCCCCTATGAGGGAAGGATTGTTCAGCTTGGAAAAGAGGAGGCTAAGGGGAGACATGATAGAGGTGTACAGAATAATGCATGGTGTGGAGGATGTGGATAGGGAGACATTTTTCTCCCTCTCCCATAATACTAAAACCCGGGGTCATCTCATGAAGCTAATTGGTGGGAGGTTCAGGACAGATAAAAGGAAGTACTTCTTCATACAGCACATAGTTAAGCTATGGAATTTGCTACCACAAGATGTGGTGATGACCACCAGTTTGGATGACTTTAAAAGGGTTTGGAAATTCCTGGAGAAGAAGGCTATCAATGTTTACTAGTCCTGATGGCTAAGTGCAATCTCCAGTATCAGAGGCAGTAAGCTGGTATACAATAGTTGCTGGATAACATGGGTGGGAAGTTGCCCTTCCACCGTGTCCTGCTTGTGGTTCCCTGGTCGACAGCTGGTTGGCCACTGTGTGAACAGAGTTTTGGACTAGATGGACCCTTAGTCTGATCCAGCATGGCACTTCTTATATTCTTATGTAAATAAATATCTAGTCAGGCAGATACTCATGCTTCATAAGTCTTATTCACACATTCCTCCACACATAGTGCTAACTTGTGGAAAGCGCACAACCTCTTTGCCTCCTACCCCCCACTGATATCCATGTGCTGAGCACAGATAAATGCCAAAGGATGCCTTCATGTGAGCAGCTCAAGACCCTTTTGTGAATGGGGAACCTTGTTACATGGAGCATCCAATAAAAGCTATTCCTGACACAAAAGAAATACCTGGAGCATCTCTACATTAAGGGAAATCGCATTGTTTACCCAGAACTTTTCTGCTTCCTGGTTCTTTGACACGATTGTTATGGACTGCATTACTCTGGAGGAGAGGGTTGAGAAGGGGTTTGAATTGACTACTTTCAGTTCCATTGAATTCTATTGAGACAGTGCAATGTAGTGGCGGATGATTTTGCTGTTTCACAGCTATTACCGCTTCGAAAGTGTTTCTTTTTATCCTGTGATTTCTAGAGGATTCTGTGGAAGACAGTCCTGATTGTTGACGATGTCATGAATTGACCCAAAAATGTCTGTGAGTGGTCAATCATGAGTTTGCAATAAATCGCTCGTTTAGAGGAGCCCTCCACCATCCACTGTGCATGTCCTAACAGGTTCCTGATATGGTACTAACTGTCACTTTCTCTGTTTCCATAGATATTGAACCATCTAAATACCCTGGCAGTACATTTATAAACAGCTCATTCTTCCATAACAAGACAGGATGTCAAATTTCCTTTGATGATGATTACAGTGCCTATTGGATCTACTTTGTTAATTTCCTGGGGACTCTAGCAGTATTACCAGGGAATATCGTCTCAGCTCTTCTGATGGACAGAATTGGGCGTTTAACAATGTTAGGTATGAATTTTTCATTAAAATGGGTTTCAAAAGTACTTTATGCACTGTTATCCCCTTTTTCTCTTTTAGGGTTTACAGTTGATGGTTGGGAGAGAAGTTTTTTTTAGCTTTCAAAAAACAATTTGAATATATACTCTGCAGGTAAACAGAAAGTTTAGCTAATTCTTTTCACAAGTTCACAGCCCACTTGGGTGTTACATATCACATGTGTGTAACAAGGCTCACAATGGCTTTGCTTGATTGTTTTAAGTGAAAAGCTCGTGAGCTTGAACAGGATAAATAGCACAATCGCAGACATGTCTACTCAGAGGTAAATCCTATTATTTTCAGTGGGCTTAGTGCTAGGTAAGTTGCATAGGGTTGCAGCTTTAATCTTTTCCATCTGTTTCCTACTCTGGATCAACTCACCCATCCCACTACATAAACACCTGCTTTTCCACCCACAGTTGAAAAGATTTAGATACTTGTAACTTTTCACCCTGTGGGTAGAAAAGCAGCTTGTGGAGTGTGAGGTAGAGATAGGAAATGTCCAGAGGAATGAGTTAAACAGCCATGCTGTCCTTCCTCTCACCAAACTCACAGGCTCCTCCTTTTCAGTTTAAAAATGTCATGAGATTACTACAGGTGTATGCTGTATAATATCTGTTTTGGCCCTCTGTATGAGAACTTGTGCAGCTTTGTCACATGGAATAATCCAAAGAAGACAGCTGTCTACAGAAGGGCTTGTAGAATACAGAGGTAGGAACACTCCATAAGAAGGCAGGGGTTGCAATCAATACTGCCACTTTAGAAACCATGAACTAGGTAAAAGTATAGTCAGAGACAAACCAGTCAGCATTCTACACAGATGTCAGCAGGCAACTTGCTCTCCTAAATCCAATTGAGCTCTTATAGCCTCCTTAACCCTTTTAAGGCTCCACCCCATTCCTAAATACCTTAAAGGGATAGTCCTCTGGTATAGAGCCTGGTATTCTGTTACTTCTATGTAAGTTTCTTATACTTACTTTCAGAAATGGGCAAGAACCTGGTTCTTCGTGGAAATCCAGTTCAGGGATTGCTGTCTTTCACGGTCTCTTGCTTGAGGGACCTGTGCCTGTTTGGTTAAGGCTTAATGTCAAGACCCGGGTCTAATGTTTTTGTAGTTTCTGCCTCTGGCTCTCACAACGTACCTGGGCCCTTTGTGATGGTATCCAGATCATTGCTTAGCGTTGAGGGATCACAATGACGACAGTATCGCACTGCTTTGCAATGCCCATGACAAAATCCATAGTAATTCTTTTTGTTTGATTTACATACAGGTGGTTCTATGATTCTTTCTGGAATTAGCTGCTTTTTCCTGTGGTTTGGTACAAGTGAATCTATGATGATAGGCATGCTGTGTCTATACAATGGCCTCACCATCTCGGCATGGAACTCCCTTGACGTTATTACTGTGGAACTGTATCCTACAGACAGGAGGTATATTCTTACATTTTTTTCTGTGCTTTACCTCCTTTCCAACACACTGTTAAGAATATCTGGCAGTCATAGATTAAAAGGATAGATCCTTGTATTCATTGCTAAATGGTTTTGTATGTGTGTGTTTTGCTTACATAAAAGATGCCCAGTGATCAGTATTGGTGCTATTTAATTTAGTAAATATATCTGGACTGAGCAGAGGACAGTGAGGTATATTTCCAGTGACTTTCATCTGATATTGGCCACTATCAGAAACAATGTACTAAGCCAGGCAGACAATTTGGATTAACCCCAGTACAGTTACTGTTTCAATCAGCAGCATAGCAAGCAACAAACGTTGACCTTTTGCTTTCAGATCAGCGATGTCTTCTCTTGCCATAGTTATTTATAAATCCAAAGCACTTTGTTTTTATGGCACTATGCTTTTATTATACTTCATTAAAGTGTCCTTCAGTAACAGTTATCCCACCAGCAAGCTTTAATGCTTAATTAAAATAAGCCCTCTGTTAGAGTTTTTCTACACAAGCCTGTTAATTGGCTGTTAATAGGCTGTATCCACTTTTGGTTTCATCATAGAATTGAGATCTGAGCACTACACGAAGACTGTTTCTTTTCCTGCTTCTCTACTGCATGACCTCTAAGTGGCACTGCTATATAGCGGATTAGTGGAAATATACAAGTAAAAACGTGTTTTGGTTTGGTTTTACAATTAAACAACACACTTTCCCTGATCTAAAAAAAAAAAGTCATTGAAAGTGGAGGGTCGCAATATGCCTCACATAGAAAATACAAAGTATGTTATGAACATAATGTAAAACATACAAACACAAAAACAGCTGTGCTTTATTCCTGGGAAGGCTGAAGCAACCAGGGCATTCTGCTGAGACGGTGAGCTGCTCAGCACCCTGTTCTGCATTGCTGCCTGACACTCTTTGGCTAGTGCTGCTGTCGTGTGGGATGCTGACATAGCTGGGAAGAGCTGAATGTCTCCCCCAGGTTTATTGAGAACTTAATCCAGCTGTGCTTTATTCCTGCCTGTCCTGATGTGGGGCAGTGGTGTTGCGCTAAGGCAAGAGTCACTCCCCTAAAATCTGGCTGATGGGTTTTTGGAGTCTTTGGGTGGGGTCTGGTTTCCCTCTTAGGACCTGATCATGTCCTTGAGGGAGTGGTTATGAGGCCAAGTGGGGGAGGAGATCAGGTGGTCAATTAGTGTGGTTACAGATAGGAGGAGATATGGCATTGGGAAGAGGACAAGCCAAGTAAGGATAACATGGCCCAGAGAGTTAACATGGCCGAGCTCTTCTCCCACCCGGAACTGGGTGGTTGCCCTATCAGTTTGCCCTTGAGTCTCTAGATAATGTTTCTCAGTGCCAGCTTGGTTCATAATAAGATGGCCCTCATCCATGATAATAATGGATGAGGCAGCCAATCTAACATGAAGATCTGCGAGCAAGGGAGCGTTAGTCTCTTCCAGTTGAGCACACCAGGATATTTAGTTTAGCATCAGGTAGACTTGAGGACTGGGGAGGGAGTTGCTGTGCTCTATGGGAATTCCATCTCTCTCTCTCCAGGCTCCCTGCCCGGCTGACCACTAGTGTGGAATGTTGGACCAGAGGGACCTATTGGGGATTCTGCTGGTGTACTGCCCATCTCACTGCCCAGCAGTCTCCCTACTTCACCTGATGGAGGTGATATTGGATATGCTGTTGAGGACCTTCAAACTGTTGGTTATGGGGGAAATCAACATTCACTTTGTCTGAGCGGCCCAACATTCACTTTGTCTGAGCGGCCCCTCGTGGCGTCCATGACAACCATGAGACTGTTTCAATATGTGGAAGTTCCTGCCGAGAGAGGCTAGGTTTTCTCCCTCTCTGCTGCTCTTTCGCTGGCAGGCAAAGACTTTTTTAATTATTTATGCAAGCCTTTGGCATGTAAGCGAGTCTATCGGGTTGGACTCAGTGGCCCAACACCTATAGTAGGGCACAGTCTAGACTTGGGTTTTTTTCCAGCTGGCAATGGGGAGAGTGATTTGAAGGTGGGGCCCTTGGAATTAGTCTCTCCTGATGCTAAGCCTTCCTGTGAGACAATAAAGAGGTCTGCCATGTAATCCACAAAGCTTTATTCAGCAAATCAACATTTCTTCACACCAGAAGGAAGTAAGAAAGCTAGGAGGTTTCCTCTAAGCTTAATTAGGCTAACTAAGCTTGGAGAGTTTCCCCGTACAGTTCAAGAGCTACTTTAGCTCAGGGAGGGATTTTTTGTTTGTTTGTTTTGCTTTTGGAGAAATCTTTGCTGAGGTTTTTTGGTTTTGTTTTAGAAATCTTTGGCAAGCTTAGCAGACCACCTCTCACCTGCTCTCAACTCCATCCACTTGAACCTGCAGCAGACTCTGGGATCTATCAACTCTGGAGTCCCCTCCCCCTCCAACAGAGGCTGAGTTCCCAGGGTCCGGGGGAGGAAAGGCTCTGAGTTATTGTCATTCTCTCTGATAAGCTCCTGAGAAGATTTTGCCTTGACTCCTGAAGAGTCTTGAAGGATCTCCTCCCCAGCTTCCTGTCTTAGCTGGTAAATTTCTAGCCTCCTCCTCCTGAGTCTGATTGACCTCCTGAAACCCCTTCGCCCACACTTGGGAGAACAAGTCTGATCCTGACACAGTCCCTTTGTCGGGTGAGGTGCCGGACGACTGGAGGAGGGCTAACGTTGTCCCTATCTTCAAAAAGGGCAAAAAGGAGGAACCTGGGAACTACAGACCAGTCAGTCTGACATCCATCCCTGGGAAAATTCTGGAGCAGATTATAAAGAAGTCAATCTGTAAACACCTTGAAATCAATGCAGTGATTACTAGAAGCCAACATGGATTTGTCAGGAACAAATCCTGTCAGACTAATTTGATCTCATTTTTTGATAGGATAACCTCCCTTGTGGACTATGGGAATGCTGTGGATGTCATATATCTTGACTTCAGCAAAGCTTTTGACAAAGTACCACATGACATTCTGATTAACAAACTAGCTAAAAGTGGGCTAGATGGAACAACTATTAGGTGGATTCACAGTTGGCTACAGAATCAGACTCAAAGAGTACTTATCAATGGAACCTTCTCAAACTGGGGAGAGGCAACGAGTGGGGTGCCGCAGGGCTCAGTCCTGGGCCCAGTGCTCTTCAACATTTTTATTAATGATTTGGACGAGGAGGTGCAGGGAACGCTGATCAAATTTGCAGATGACACCAAATTGGGTGGGATAGCTAATAGCCTGGAAGACAGAAACAAACTTCAAAGTGATCTTGATAGGCTGGAGTGCTGGGCTGAAAACAACAGAATGAAATTTAATAGGGATAAATGCCAAGTTCTACATTTAGGGAATAGAAACCAAATGCACAGTTACAAGATGGGGGACACTTGGCTCAGCAATACTACGAACGAGAAAGATCTTGGAATTGTTGTAGATCGCAAGCTGAATATGAGCCAACAGTGCGATATGGCTGCAAGAAAGGCAAATGCTATTTTGGGCTGCATTAATAGAAGTATAGCTTCCAAATCACGTGAGGTACTGGTTCCTCTCTATTCGGCCCTGGTTAGGCCTCATCTAGAGTATTGCATCCAGTTCTGGGCTCCACAATTCAAGAAGGACACAGACAAGCTGGAGCGTGTTCAGAGGAGGGCAACCAGGATGATCAGGGGTCTAAAAACAAAACCCTATGAAGAGAGACTGAAAGAACTGGGCATGTTTAGCCTGGAGAAGAGAAGATTGAGGGGAGACATGATAGCACTCTTCAAATACTTAAAAGGTTGTCACACAGAGGAGGGCCAGGATCTCTTCTCGATCATCCCAGAGTGCAGGACATGGAATAACGGGCTCAAGTTAAAGGAAGCCAGATTCCGGCTGGACATCAGGAAAAACTTCCTGACTGTTAGAGCAGTGCGACGGTGGAATCAGTTACCTAGGAAGGTTGTGGGCTCTCCCACACTAGAGGCCTTCAAGAGGCAGCTGGACAAGCATCTGTCAGGGATGCTTTAGGGTGGATTCCTGCATTGAGCAGGGGGTTGGACTCGGCCTTGTAGGCCCCTTCCAACTCTGCTATTCTATGATTCTATGATCCTACTGAGGTTTAGATTCATGGCAGCTTTCTCCTTTGCAAGGTAGTTTGTCCCTGGAGGCTAATGATTTTGATGGTTTCCAGAGGACTCTAGGGATTTATTCAAGCTGGTATGGCTGGCTCTCCTACCAAAACCCTGTTTGATTTGTGGAATGCAGAAATTACCTGGGTGGTTGACACAATTGTTCAAGAGTGATTTCTCCAGATTTGCAGTGCTCATATAGCTCCATGAGCTGAGAGCAATGAACAGACAGGGAGCAGTTTCAACATAGATGGAGGAAACTTCCTAGCAAAGGGCAGGAAGTGGTGGCCATTAGATGTTTTCCCCCTTTTTATCTTTTTATCATTTAAAAACAACAACACCCCAGTTTCCTTCCCATTGGTCCCAACGGGAGGGAAATAAGCTACACCAGCTCCAGGGAATCTAGGCACAGATCCTCACCCCCACCCTGTTCTGGAAGCATGTCAGAGGAACAGAGGGACTTTGGACCTTCTTGATCCACAGCCTCCCCCCGCACACCTCCGTTTTTGCTGTCCCCAACATCTGAGTTTGGACACCTGAGGAGCACTGGTTGTGGACCTTTCTGCAGAGCTGTGTTTCTGCCCTCAGAAAGACCCCAAAAATTCTATGGTCCCTGGGAGACCCTCCCAGGGACCATAGGATGACAGCCTAAATAACTTTACATATATTTTCGGATTAGTAATAGGGTTTTGTATTTGATATTGGGTCAGGATACTCCATACATCATGCTCTTAGCCCCCCCTTCCTTTTCTGTTCGACCATACCTTTAAAGAAAAGCAAATCTGTTCATTTCTACTTCAGTGTTAACTTAACTGCTTCTTAAGTTTCCTTTTCATGGAAACTCTCTCTACTTGGTCATAAGTACTATTTATGGGCTATGTGTTTAATTCTGTTAGAAAAGGAATGGTTTCATGTTATCATTTTGCAGTCATAGACACGGCAAGTTTCTACTGCCACCCTGTGGAAGGAATATAACCCGTTTTCCAATCATGGCATATATTTAAGTGGCCCAAAAGCAACACTGATATCTCCTCTGTTGTTTTCTTCAGACTTTTTTTTTTTTAGGGCTCAGGTACTTTGGAATCCTGTCCCCCTGTGACATGAGCTCTAACATGCATTCCAGAAGCTCTGTTGTGCTATAGTCTTTAATTGCATGCATATGAAACCTTGTCAGCATTGGTAGTTATCTGATAAAAATAATAATAATTATCGCCTCCATTTACTCCACATCTCACCTCCTGTTGTCTTGAAAGCCATACAGACTTATAGGTTGGAGCTATGCCAGATATTCTTCTTTTCCTCGTCTGTGGCTGCAGTCTTGGTACTAAAGAATCTTATCACACATCACCGAAACCTTTTGCTTTCCTTTTTTTAAAATTATGTTCTCTTTTTGCCTAGGCAGGCAGAGTGTGGAATTTACCCTGCTTATCTGACCACTGCTTCTCCCTAATCTTTTTGGCTGTCTTTATTTGTAGGCTACTGCAGTATGTTTTGCTTCAGATATGATCTCAGGAAAGATTTATATGTAATATAATCCTGATTATTTCAATCTGCTGCCTCAAACCTGTACTCTGCAGTAGTTGATTTCAGATAAGCTCAGAAGGTACAGGGTTGATGGTTTTTTAGGCTTTAAAATACAAGCAACATTAATTTTAGTAATTTATTCCAGCCAGTCTTTTAAATGTGGAACCAGAACCCTCTCTCTGATGGACCCTTTTCAGAGAAGCTATTCACAAAGATCAGATTTTATAAAGTGTAACGTAACTCCAACCAAAAATCTTGGGATCTAAATAAACATTAATTGGGTGCCTTAGAAAGGAGTTTTGCTCCACTAAGTGCAGGTTGCATGATGATAATCATGATAACTTTCAACTAGGGTCAGACAAGTCTATTAATTTCAGTTTCTCATTGTTCTCATAAATTCTACCAAATTTATGCAAGCAATTTCCTTAATATAATGTTTTTAAATATTATTTCACTAATATATGCATTTTGCAAAATTCAGAGACGTGTAAATTTCAAAGGATAACTGAGTTTCAGTTCGCATGGGGGTTTGAAAGAGTGAAATTAGTTAACTATACATTAAAATAAGAAGCAAATTTGTCCCCCGTCCCTACTTTAGACAGCATTTCAAATCAAATAACTCAGTCAAGCCCCAAAACATCAAGCGCTGCCGGTTGTCATATTTCTAATCTTTCATTCACTTTTAGAGATATCCAGAAATTGTGCCTGAGATCCTGGACAACAGCTGCCAGTCAGAGCAGACAATACTAGGTTGGCATGAGAAATAGTCTAACCTGGTAGAAGGCAACTTCCGATGTTCCTTAAACCTGTCTTTCTCTTTTTTAATCCATGGATCTTTCTGTTTTCCCTCCTGCTAACCTAAGACATTTGTGGATATCCATGCAGTGGTCTGAAAATTTGTGCAGTTCTAAACAATATGTGTTTTGAAAGAGATTGCTTTTGAAAAAAGCAGCACCTGGATATACAAGTATAAGAGCATACTCCATAAGCAATTGTGTACGGTTGCAAAATTTTATTTTATTTTATTTTATTTATTACATTTATATACCGCCGCATAGCTGATTTACAAAGATTAAAAACACTGAACATTTAAAAACCAGTATACAAAATTTAAAATCATAAAAAGCATAAAAGCAGACTACATGCCAACTATCCAGGGGGTCAGTTAAAAAACTCAACATATATTATTAAATTCCTGGGAGAAGAGAAAATCATGTATAACAAGTAACTCAAAGTCTCCTAAGCAGTGAATTCATTAAATTTAGGAGACTATGAGTATGTGCAAACTTACTCAGCAAGTGCAGCGAGCAAGGAATCCTAACTCGAAGAATAACATGCTGGCACCGTAGTTTCCATTTATTTCCTATGTTGAAGCTCTTCAGACTTTTGATAAAATTCCAGCCAAGTACAGTTGCCTATATTCTTTTCTGATTAATACACACATACATAAAAAAATGACACCCATACACACCTCTTAATATGTTGTATAACTTGTATTTTTTGTTTCATTAGGTATTGAGATCCTACTTAAGCCATTTTACTGTAGATGTTCCATAATTATAACAGTTATGGACTAAGATTTATAATTAGTGAATTCCTTTGTTTCTTCAGTGATTTTGATTTATTATTATGTGCATTCTTCTTTTTTTGCCTTTATTTTGTTAACTTTATTTCAAAATAAAATACAATTTCATGGTAAGAACAAGCTCCCCTGGGTTTAAAGCTGCTTTATATTCCCCTTTGGGAGGCTCCTATCTGAGCTGTATAAACCCCGCAATAACATGGACCTGTGATATTATCTGAAAATGGATTAAAGCCACATCATTCCTGGCAGGAAATTTATTTGGGATGATACATGTGTGCTACAATCTGAAATTTAGAATTTAGACTTGAGAGGTAATGTTGTTTGTGCTTTCCCCACCACTCAGCATGAAAAAAATATTTTTTCTCACCACCCCCAGCACCCACTCTGAAAGCCATTCTGAAATCCTCTTCATGTCTAGGACATTTACCTGCTAAAGCAGATATGAAGTAGTCACAGAAAAACTAATGCTATCCTAAATGGAGAAAGAGATAGCAGTCAACTTAGGAGAGCAGATGTTGTTAACAGTCAGCTGACATGTTTAGCTTTCTCAGAATTTCAGAGGATGCTATATGTCATGATATCCTGGTAGAGCATCATGACATATAGCAGTTTGATACAGCCAATCAGTCAAGTATTGTGAAGGCCCTACCATGCAAAAGCATGCATCAATCCACCTAGAAAATATTGAAGCATAGATGATGTTCATAACAACCACTTGACATATTTTGCTGCATCTGGACCAGAGAAGAAGATCCTGAGATGTAACTTCAGGCAAGTTAACAGTCTGACAAGGTTCCAACTTAGAATGCTGGCAGGGGACCCATAAAAAAAGTCTGTTTCGCTCTACAGCAAATAAATGCAACTGCCCACCTGGCACTAATGGCAAACTTGAGCCATGCAAGAATTGTTTCAATCAAGGACACCCACCAGGTGCATCTCTTGGGAGAACTGTATTTGGCCATGGTCTGCAATAGCACTTGATTAGCTAGGCACAGGACCAAAATAGATGAGACTATGGAAATCCATTATTATACCTCCTGTGTCCATTTAGTAATATCAGCTGTCGGGGCCTAATCTGGTCCCTGAAAAAGTGGAGCTTAGCCCTTCCCCCTACATAATTTTTCCCAATGAAAATTGTCTCTAAAGCTACTGCTCCTACAGAAAATCTACAGGCAAACCTGTTAGACACCAGCTGATTTCCCCCTAACTAGTTGTACCCGGCGTAACATATGCCATTGTAGCACATCTCAAAGTTTATTAATTAAATATCATCACAGGGGTGATGCTTGGAGGCCGCTGATACAGTGCCGTCTGGCAGACCTGGGAGGTCAGGGGAGGGGGAGCAGGTTCCCCCTCTCTCTGGGGTTCTTGTCAGCCTTGGGCCGCCCGCCCAGCTCACATGAGATTAGGCCAGGGCCTCAGCTCACAGCAGGCGAGTGGCCTCTCACCCAGCCACCAAGGGCCCTGGCTGTGCCTTGCTCATGCTCCAGACCATTGCGCTGCCCCCTTCGTGGGGAGGAGGGAGCGAAGAGGCAGAAAGAGGGGTAGGATTACCTTGGAAAGCCCGGAGGAGTCGGGATATTATAGCTTCTGGGCAATTTGCATTGGGAAAATGACATGGGTGGGGAGAAAGGCTTTAAAAAATATATCTTCTAGTGTTATGGTCCCAATCCTCTCTCACACACATGGCTGATATTAAGGAGATGGGTGTTACAATAGTGGATCTCCAGTCTCTCATCTAGTTTGGCTCTCAGCCAAACTAGATGCCTAACGACTTCAGAAATGCTAACAGGTACTAAAAACTCAATTATTTCACCCATCTCTCACAACTCCAGTTTTTCTGTACTACTGGAACAAGGTCATATGAGCATAGCAATCTGCTTCATGCTGAGACAGACCATTGGTCCTTCTAGCTGAGTATTGTCAACACTGACCATGGGGCTGCCTATATGTCTTCTAAGCCCCACGGTGGCTGCGAATTGCTGCTGCATCAGTTATATGATGCAGCTGCAAACTCGAGAAGCTGCACAGTTAAAAAGTCAGGGACTTACCCTGACATTTTCATTGGGTGCGAGGTCATCCCTGCCCTTCCACCATCTGTGGTAGATTCGGGAGGGGGCGGTCTAGGCAGATGGTGATGGGTGATCGTTCCCCAGAAGCCAGTAAGAGAACTGGAGGGTGGCTCCAATACCCAGATGACCGCCAGAAATCCCATGCACCCTCCTTGGCGTGGAGATTACCCAGCACAACCCCGCAGGAGTGAAACTGCTGGGTATAGGGTGAACGCGGTGCCAATGTGGCACCATCAAGGCAGCTCCTAGCAGTGGCTTTCCAGAGTTTCATACTGAATTCTTTCCTAGCCCTACCTGGAGATGCCAAGGATTGAACTTAGAACCTTAAGAATGCAAAGTATGTGGCCTACCACTGAACCATGACCCCTATCTTAAAATGGGTGGGGAGAAAGGTTTTCTTAAAAATTGTCACTCCCCGCCCCCGTGTCATGATCCCAATCCAGATTTTACTCGTACACACACACAGCTGCTAATAAAGAGATAAACAATGAGCCTGTTCAGATGACATGCTAAGCCACGGTGGTTAAGCATTTTGAACTAAACATTATGGCTTAGCATGTCATGTGAACCATTCCTAACCGTGGTGGCTCCAAAACCACAGTTTAAACATGCCCACTACCATTTGCTGCAAAAGGGTTAGTGGCCTAACCATGGCTTAGTGTGTTGTCTGAACAAGCCTATTATAATTATGGATCTCATCTAGTTTGGCTTCAGTAATGTCTAAAGACTTCAGGTCCTCCCTCTTCTGCCAAGTTACTGTACTTGATGGTAACCGGAAATAAGTGCATGGCCTTCTCCAGCTACCATAGTGTCTTATACTGAGTCAAACCATTGATCAACACTGACTGGCAGCAGCTCTCCAGGTTTTCAGGCAAGAGTTTTTCCTCCCTTACCTAGAGATGCCAGGTATTGCCAGGACCCTTCTGCATACAAAGCATGTGTCCTACTGCTAAGCTACAGCCCTATCACCACCACCCCAGTCTACTAATCTATCAAGGCAAATGGGAACTACAGCATGTCCTAGTGAATGGGCCAGTATTAACTACAACAACATGTAATTACCAGATCACTTCACAGAAAATGTTAAAAATATATGAAAAGCATCTTCTGCTTGAAATCATAAATGATCTGCTGCCATTGGTTTTCTACGGACTTTCTCACTGAAGAATGCTCAGTAGAAAATGTCTAGTAAATTAGTAGAAATCACTAAAGAAAATAAATTATATCAACAATATGGAAACTAAATATTTCAGATGTTTTCCCTCCACCACTTAAAATCTGCAATAAGCTAGAAATCACAGCAAAGCAAAAACATTTTCTTTAAATTGTGTGCTTGCTTGTGTACTGCATATTTAAGCAGGGACAGGATTTTTCCCCAAAGGTATGCAGATAATTCAAGCAAACGAGTTCTACTGAAGTGATTCTTCTTATCAGTATATATTTATGGCTAGAGGGCCAGTCTCCCCACCCCCCTTAATGCTATGTTTCTCAGACTTCATGAACGTGGTTTCTTCTCCTTTTAACTTTACTAGGCCTTCTTAGTTCTGTAACTATCTGCTCAGTGGGTGAGCACATGAAGGTCCCTCACAGGTCTTTATAAAGCAATGCTTTTTCAAAAATAAGCTTTTGCTGCCAAATAGCAGAAATTTGTTTCTGTTTCCCAAGAGACTACTGGATACCCCATTATCTCAGTACTGGTTTTTCAAGTCATTAATACAGATATATCTGAAACGATATGAGTTCTTGTCCTATCTGATGCAGTCTCATTAACATTTTCACAAAGTACCTCTTTTAATTAGGTAGATCACTTTAAAGCACATAAATAGTTTCTGTTCCTCATAGGATTACCATTCTTGTTTTGTAAGTACTATTGATGTAGAACAGAGATGGACAACTTACGGCCCTTGGGCTGTATACGGCCCTCATCCTAATTTCAAAGCCCATCTGCAAGCAAATAAATTCAGGCCTCTGGCAGAGTAATATATTCCTCCCCTGGCCATTTGCTGCACAAGGAGTGAAGAGAAAGAGAGAGAAGCCTGTGTGCACCAGTTGCTGAGGAACATGGGTGGGAGGGTGCTTTTGCACCCTGTCCTGCTTGTTCATCCCTGGCCGATGGCTGGTTGGCCACTGTGTGTCTAGATGGACCCTTGGTCTGATCCAGCATGGCTCTTCTTATGTTCTTATGTAAGGGAGTGTCAGAAAGACAGAGTGAGAAAGGGGGATGGCAGTGGGCGTGGCTGTATTCAGCCACACCCACTGCCAGCATGTGGCCCTTGACAGATTACCCCTGACATAATGTGACCCTCAACAGGAAAAAAAAGGCTCCCTACCCCAATCTAGAGTGATAGGCTCTTTTTTTGTCCAACTTATCAGAGGCTGCTTTTATCTTTCTGTCTCAATACCAAAATTACATGGATATAAAAGAAGTTGAGAGCACATGCTATTTTGAGACTTGTTTTTTTAATTCAGAATTTGAAGTATGTGAGGTGGAAATAAGGGAACAAAAAGTATTACGTCAAAATGCTAAGATATGCAACATTCCACAGTAGCAAATGTGCCTTAAATTTTCAATTGACTAGCGGATGGTGGAATGGGTGGGGCAGAGAGGAGAATATACTCAGGTGAGTCGTACCTTTCTGCCATGACATAGTAATCCTTTAAATATATAATGTGATTAATATATATTGGGTGAGCATTATTGAATGTGAATTGTTGCTGTAATAGAATTAAGTGGGTATTCTATATAACAGTGAAATAAAGAATGAAGGAGAATTGGTTACTTAGATATTCTGAATGTTCAAAAAGACTTCCCTGTGTTACTATAGTGATGCCCTCTAACCTTCTGTGCCTGAGTGCTGCTTCACATTAGTCATTTCTGTTTGGAAAATGCATGAATGCTGCATATAGATTGTCATATGTGACAATTTCACATGCTCTTGCACAGGCGATTGCTCTATGGCTCCTGTTATCTGTGGCTTCCTAGTGTATGTGGGTACTATGAGCATATCATAGGACTGCTTTCACATGTTTTCCTCTATAGAAGCGTTTTCTGTGTCATAAAATCATGTACACAGCATTCTTCCATTTCTGTGAGGAAGAACACAGAAATGTTCCTGGTCTGATATGCCATGTTCCTCTCATTTAATAGCCTTTTTCATTTAATCTTCCCAATGATTGAATCACCTTACTTCTAAGGTGATGAGCTTTCTACCCTAGGGACAAAATTGCTAGTTCCAGTTTGCTTAATTTGCAGACTACTTGTTTGGATACCTAGGCAGAGGCACTCCTGGTTAGCTGAAAGGCAGATCAGGGAATAAAGAGTGGGGTTATGCTCCCCCTGAAGACTCAGGATCACAGTTTGGGTGTACTGGACACAGCCCTGAACTTGGTTATCCAGGAGTATGTTAGGAACATAGGAAGCAGCATTATGCTGAGTCAGACCATTGGTCCATCTAGCCTAATACTGAGGCCCAGTATTGGGCAAAAGGCAGGATATTACTACTACTACTACTGATGATGATGATGATGATGATGTCAAAACTGAGTGGGAGCGGCTCTCAGACAGGATTTTATTCAGCTCCCATACCTGGAGATGCCAGGGTTTGAACCTGGGACCTTCTGCATGCAAAGCATGCTCTCTGTCACTGAACTATGACCCCTTTCTATTGAGCCACAGCTGCTCCTCAGCTGTTTTCACAGCTGAGACTAGTGTGCTAACTCTGCCAATTCCTATAGAAGTCTGATCTAGCCACGATTATGCATACCTTAGTTTCATCCTGTTTGGATTACTGTAATTTTGGACTACTGTTGGACTGTTTTGTGAACCTCCCAGATACATGAAATGAAAATAAAAATGCACTTTATTGTCATAGACCTAGACCCTGGTCACTTGTCTTTATAGGAACCTGACTCCTTGTCCTCAGAAGAAGAGGCTCCAGAGTTAGTGGTTCAGAGAGCTGACTTGGCCATGGAAAGGTGTCACAAGGCTTTTACCTCCCCAGACCCCAGCTCTCTAGAAAAACCCCAGAGGTTGGCTCTACTGCAACCGGAGGAGGTTGCCTTACCATCCTCTGACCCTGAGGACTTGGGGCAAGCCTCTGTCAGTATGCCTGAATAAAGGCAGCCAAACTCCTATTTAAGTCTCAAACTTGCTTTGCTCTTTGTTGTAGCAACATACAGACAACCATGTCTAGCTTCTAGCATCACCCAGAGCTTTCTATTATGCTGTTCTCTTCCCATCTTGCTTACCTGAGAAAACAGATGTAACATGAAAGCTTCTCAAAATCTGATTCATAGTGAATCCCTCCAACCCAGGTTACATTGGAGGCAGAATCCATGGCCTGAAATGGTTCATCTATGTGGGGCTGCCTTTGAAAATTATTTGGAAACTTCAGCTGGTCTAGAATGCTGTGGCCAGACTGTTGACCAGAGCTGGTTTTCGGGGAGTGTGTGATTTCCTTGTTACAACAGCTTCAGTTTGTTTGTGGTTTGTTTAGTTGATTGTCTGACTGCTGATATAGAGTATGTTAGAGGGCCTGAGGGTGAGTGAATATGCCAGGGTCCTTCACTGCCCTGCATTGTCAGTGCAGCATTCTGGAAGGCCATGGTGCCATATGACCTCAGATCTGTAGTCATTTTGCCTTTCTCCTTCTGGTAAAAAGCATGATTTTATAAAGCTCAAAGCAGATCTTCAAGAAGCATAGTTCACCAATTATTTTAGTATAAAACTTCTGAACCTCATTGGATATTGGCCATTTTCAGAAATGGTATATAAACTAGTATACTGTTTCTCTCTTCACTCTGTTCCCCCCCCCTAATTTCTTTGTTTATTTGTTGTTTCCACCATCATGGTCATATTAACTTACATAAACCAAAAATACACAAATCCAGGTACACATACACAAACTCTGTAATACAAATGACTAAAATAGTAAAAAGACTAGCAGAACTTTTCATTAGAAGGTGCCCATAAATATGTAAACGTTAGTTTTAATACAAAGGATTAAAATAATAAGACACACTAACAAAACTTTACATTAAAAGATGCCCATAAAAATATAAAAGTTAACACTACTGATACATTAAAACCTTCATGTTAAATTTCATCATTACGGTTCAACATATTTGACCTCCGCAAATCTTCTCAACTTTTGGGCAGCCCCTGCAAATCTCATAACTCTTATCTGTCACAAATTTGTCAGCATTAGGGAGCAAATATATAACTTTAACTTGATCATTACCATCAGATAAATACAGTAACAGATTCAAAATAAACTTTTTCCTAGGTTCAGAATACAAAGAACAATATAATAAGTGATAAAGGTCTGCTACTACTTGAGCACCACATATACAAAACCTCTCCTAATTTATTTATTTCTTTTTTTTCTCTTTCTCTCTCTTTCAGGGCAACGGGCTTTGGCTTTCTGAATGCACTATGTAAAGCAGCAGCTGTTCTTGGAAACTTAATATTTGGCTCCTTTGCTGTCCTTGCCAAATCCATCCCTATACTCTTGGCATCTACAGTTCTCGTATGTGGAGGTTTGGTAGGACTCCGACTCCCTGACACCAGAACCCAAGTGCTGATGTAATTTGGGAAGGATTGTGGATAAAAAGCCATTTTACGATTTGTTTTCCTCTCTTTCCAAGTGTCAGATCTCCTGGCTAGATGGGCAAAGGCTTCAGATTTTCCATGCATGGAAGGTGACTGTATAGCAGAGGTCTTCCTCTCAAAATGAAATAGCTGCTATGGAAGACTAGAAAACAAATATAAGCCCTTTTCAAGAGTCTTCTATACATTCATTGAACACATGGGAGGGGAGGGGCCTATTGGCCCCACCCCCAGCATTGCATATCCTATCACCTTCAGCCCCTGATTTTCATGCGTCTGAAGGGGAGAGCCTCCAGATATTCCCTCCTCAATGCAATTAAGACCTTGATAGGCTCTTAATCGCATGAAAGAGCCTGTGTGCATATAACTGTGAATGGCCCCATTCAGAAAACACCATAAAGCAAATTCACCGTGCTTAAAGCCATGGTTTAAGGTGTCTTCTGAACACGGCCTGGCTTTCTGGCTTAACCACCATGGTTAAAGCCATGGTTTAAGGTGTCTTCTGAATGGGGCCTTTAAGATCTTCCACGTCAGATCTTCTCAAATGTGTGAAAGGTAGAGGGCGGGAGCCCGTGAGAGTATGTTGACATTGGAGGTGGAGCAAGCAAACACAACCCTTCCTCTGCCCCTTCAGTGCATTAAATGAATCCGTGGAGGCACTTCTGAAGAGGGCTATTGTTAAACCTTTATAAAACCATATATGCTGTTTCTCAACTGCTAAAAGGGCAGTTGAGTGATAAATTCATTGGGCATTGTCCCCACTGACTCACCTGCATTATGCTAGGGTAGGAATTCTGTGAATTGCCCCCTTAAAGTGTTCCTTGTGTCCAACAGATTAATTTAAGAGATTTAAGAGAGAAGTTGGCTGTTGAAACAAAATAATGGCTGTTTCATATGTGATCATTTTCTTCCATGGAGATCATCTCTGTGTAGGAAAAAGTGTTTTCCAAGCCATTTTGTAAGTGGGGTTTTGAACGGTTTGTTTTATAATGACTACAGGGCTGTATGGGAAATCTCACATCTAAAATAGCTTTTAGCCATGCATAAACTTAAATAAACTACAGCTTGAAAACTATTCTGCTAGTTTAATCCTGAAATGTTTTCTGTACCTGGAACACCTAGAAGTGAATGTTAATTAAGCTGATAAAGTAGCATCACCAAGGCCTTTCTTAGTAATATATCTTAAGCAAACATGCATCATGAGATGCAACATAAAACAGAATCATCTGCATGACTGTGCTTATATGTAGATTTTCTGCTTTCTTAGGAAAAAAGGGAGAATACAGTGGCATTGCCTTTCATCTGCTGCTGCAGATTGCCTGTTGCAGCTGAATCCGTACGTTTTACAATGAAATAATCTTACACCATCACAGCAAGCTCCTAATGGAAATTGCAAAGTAAAAGCATAACAGGAATGTTTTCAGGGCATGCCAGGCTCCCCAGAATATGTTATATTTTCTGTAAAATTAAAGTGCAGAAAAATAGTGGTCCTTTTTCCATTTTGTTAAAAAATAAATAATTTTTTTTTAAAAAAAGTACTCATCTATAAGACAAAATTTTTCATTATTTGGAATATAAATTGTGTGCCTTTTTCTTTCAGCCAGGAAGCTTTACAGTTTGCCTTGAAAAGGAAAAAGTAACTATCTTAACTGTCCCATCAGGTCTTGCAGTAGTTACTGTAGTAATGCTTCCACCCTGTTTGGACAATGCCACACTGCATACTGAACTAGGCAGAAGCAGAAAGAGATAAAAATAAATAAATCTAGGGACTGTCCACATGGAGTGCCAGGCTGAGCCAGTTGTCTTCATCAGCTATCACACCTCTGTCCTGATAAAGGTGTGGTCACTCTGGAAAATATAGATTAAACCAGTGAAGAAGGGGCAAAGTTGAGCAGGTGTCCCATTTAAAAAATCACTCTGCTTTACTCCTTCACTGCAGGACACCCTTTACTCAATTGCTTGCCCTCTCTAAACTCATGCTCACATTTTCCCAAAGAAATATATAAGGCACAACCCAGAAAAGGGTAGGCATGGCTAACTTTCTGTGGTCTGGGCCCACAATGTTTGCATTTCCAAGAAATTTTTCAATGTAGATATTCATGTCCTAATATTAATTTAAGCTCAAAATTATTGTTTTAATTGTGTGATTATTGCCAAGTTGTCAAACATCTTAATGCCAACTTAGTTTGTAAAAGTAGCCTTTTGTAGTCAGTGACACATTTAGCATTTGGTCTTCTACAGCTGTCCTTTCATTTTGAGGGGAGGAAGACTTATGGAACCCTTATTAATACTTCCAAGAATGAAATCTGAAGCCTCTGTACAGATTGGGAGTGGTGATCAATCGCCAGCTGTAAACCATGCTTTTGACATACATTGTCTATTTAGGTTCATGTGGTGTTTTGTCTGCTTCCTTTGTGAATATAATCACTGACAAATCCAGAGCCATAACTAAGCTTCAGAAGGAAAAGCAAACACCAGCTCCAAGTAGGTCCACCATGATAACATCTCATTGTTGTAATCACTGTGTTACTTTCTCAGAATCTAAAGTATTGTGAATCCAGGCTGCTGTCTTATTCAGGATGTCGCCTTGACAGAATGTAGGGAATAAGAGAAAATACAATTTTAAGATACAGAGAGGGGAGTATACAAAAATGACTAGCAGTGTCTAAAGTATGAAAGAGAACACAGACAAAGATGCAATGTGAGTTGGCAGAGGAAGGCTTGGAAAACCCAAGAGGAAAAGAGAATGTACCATTGCAATGCATTACATTTGAAACACACGATCTAACCAGATGACAGCCTGTGGCTTAAATGCAGATGTTTGATTGCTAATATTCTTTAATGACCTAGATGCTATATGTGGCATAAGGAAAACTAAATTTGCTTCAGCTATGCTGTCCACTTTCATGTAGTCCTTGTCCAACTTTCACATAAAAATTAAACAGTCAGAACTACTTATATCTCTGTGCCAGTTCATAACTCACATGTGGTATCGTTTCACTGGAGACACTCACCTTCTCACATGGACTTGAGGTGACGTCACATGCTGCAAACAAGTGCGAAGAGAGGATGGGCAAGTGGCTGCTGTTGCTGCTTTCCACCTTTCCTGTGTAATATGCAAAGGGACAAAGAATCACAGATTTCCCCTGGAGAGAAAAGGATTAGTTCCAGAATATGTTGACCATGCATCCCACTGCAAAAGAGATGTGCAACTTGCTATTTTGCATGTAAACACGAAGTGAGAAAAGAGGAGTTGCATATCAACAACATTTCTTCTCTAGACTGTTGGTAACGTTAAAAAACAATACGGTAAATACAGGCCATTTCTACGCCTGCCTCCCCCCCCCCCCCCCGAGATCGTCCTGGGATCATTCCTGTGCATCCAAATGACACACAATCCTTCCATTTGCCTGGGATAATCCTTAGGTGTAGAAAGGGCCACAGTCTAAAATGGGATGCTTTTTTTAAATACTTCAGCATTTTCTTTCAGATTCATATTCACGCTTTTAAACACTGCTTCTCAAACCTTCTTTGCAATGCTACTGCTGCCTGTTCCCAATTAAGCTTTTCCGACTGTGGCTCACCTCTCCAGCTAATGCAAGAGACATTGGCTCCAACTGTCTACTGATCCATACTTCCCTATAACTGGACTAAAAATGCACTCCCACAAGAGTCCTTCTAGTCCATTCTACTAAAATTTCCTTCTCCAGTGAAACTGATACAGCTGAGGGAGAGGACTGTTCTGCCTATTTCTTCACAGGTGTTTTTTTAAATATTAAAATAATACTGTGCATACTAGATCAAGTGCATATAAACTACTCTTGAGAAGAAAAAAATCGATCAAATTGACATAACTTTCCCCAGACTTACTTGTTTCACTAGACAGCAGAGAAATAAGTTGGTGAACTAAATCTGCATCAGTGAAACTGACACCTTTTCTCTGCAGAATTTCATACAGGCAGGAGAAGATAAAATGTGAAGAAGTCCATGGGCAATTGTGCCCACCTCTATAAGAAAATGATGGATGGAGCACCGAGAATGCACTTTGGAGAGGAGGTGACATACAAAACACAGAAAGGTTGAGATGTGATTGTAAAGCCTGGAGAAGAGAAGATTGAGGGGAGACATGATAGCACTCTTCAAATACTTCAAAGGTTGTCACACAGAGGAGGGCCAGGATCTCTTTTTGATCCTCCCAGAGTGCAGGACACGGAATAACGGGTTCAAGTTAAAGGAAGCCAGATTCTGGTGGGACATCAGGAGAAACTTCCTGACTGTTAGAGCAGTACGACAATGGAATCAGTTACCTAGGGAGGTTGTGGGCTCTCCCACACTAGAGGCATTCAAGAGGCAGCTGGAGAACCATCTGTCAGGGATGCTTTAGGGTGGATTCCTGCATTGAGCAGGGGGTTGGACTCGATGGCCTTGTAGGCCCCTTCCAACTCTGCTATTCTATGATTCTATGAAGTTATCTTTCTGAATGGACATAAATTGTTTAGAAAAAAATAGAAGTGAGTTCAAATTTTTATTTCTGTCCTTCACATTTGAACGCTAATAATAGGATACCCAAAGCACTTTAAATACCACATCTGAAATCTGTCAGACTCCCTTTAAGTCACATTTGAATAACCTAATGTTTCACTGATATGAGTGCTTCCAATCCCCACCAGTACCATCACCCTGAAATGCCTATTTAGACTATTCATAATGCAGTCTATACATGTCTACTCAGAATACAATGAGGCTTACTCTCAGGAAAATGGAATTTTGTATTGAAGCCTGAGTCATGGATAATTCTTGGGGTGGGTGTGTGCGCGCGCGTATGATTGGATTTTCCTTTTAGAGCTCCTCTACACAGACCCTGTTCAGAAAACACACCAAGCCACAGTGATTAAGCATTTTGAACTAAACATTATGGCTTAGCGTATTGCGTGAGCCATGACTTAGCACGTTGAGTGAGCCATTCCTATCCATGGTGGCTACATAATCATGGTTAAACATACTCACTAACCATTTGCTGCAAAAAGCCTAACCATGGTTTAGCATGTTGTCTGAACAGGCCAACAGAGTCATCAGTCCATTCTGTTATGGTAACTCTAAATGATTGGTTATATGCTTACCAGTAAAGGCTTCCTTTTGTTGGTTTGCACCATGTTCCATCTTAATTTTATTATTTGTCTTTTGGGCAGTATCCAATGCTTCCGGTAAGCCAATGGGTGCAAGAGAAAGCTAGCATTGGCTAGTGCAACAAAAAACTGGCTGAATCTGTCTTCTGGAATGGGATGAATTAGTGGAGCGTTGCTCTCACTAGTGCAATGTGTTTAGTGCTGGTGGATTGCCAGCATTGGATTAAAACAACAGTAACAACTCCCATTTCCAAAGAGTACCTCCATACTCCGGTTTTATTATTTCTTTATTATTTATTATTGCATTTATATCCTACCTTTTTTTCCTTTTGCAAGGAAGCCAAGGTGGCTTACATAATCCTCTTCCTCTTCTCCATTTTATCCTCACAACAACCCTGTGAGGTAGGTTAGGCTGAGAGTCAGTGTCTGGCCCAAAGTTAGAGCTTCATGGTTGAGTGGGGACTAGAACCCAGATCTCCTGAGTCCCAGACCAACACTCCAGCCACTATAGCCAACATCACACTCGCTTTCTCTTTTGCATCTTACATTGAGTGACTTGTGTACAAATAACCCCCGTGCTATCTCCAAACTTAGCGCATACCTAAAATGCTCATGTGCACAATGTTTTCTATAAGCTCTACCCATGAAAGAAGCAGGCAGAGAAAGTACAAAGAAAGTTGCTGTTTTACTTCTCAAAGAAGCTGCTGAGTGGGGGAAATCCGCATTTAAACCCTAGAGCAAACAAGCCACTCATACTCCTTTTCCTCTGAATTTCCTGTCCTTCGGTTCATCATTCCCACTATCGGCGCTCAGGGTCTTGCTTCATATTAATAACGTCTGTTCCTATCAGGCAGGAAACACAGCAGGAAACACTGCTATATTTTTACTAGCAGTCCTTGAACTTTTCTCCCTGTAATTTCTGTATTCTTATCTACATTTTATGAATACAAGAAAGTAGCTGATGGACGACACCATTACTGCATCTTGTGCACTGTTTGATCTCCCAGTGATAGGGGTTTAGAAGGATGATATTATGGTGATAATCAGTCTCTCCCTCATCATTTGACAGCCACATCTTTCAATACTGAGATTGCGTCATGACTATTAGCCACAAATCTGTTCACCATGGCTAGGATCCAAAGAATCATGACCAATTACTCACAGCCAAGAGAACAGCCGCTACACTGCAAACTGAGTTTCAAAAAGCATTTTTTGATCTAGCACAGAGGAGGATCTGTTCAAATGGAGAGAAATCAAAATCCATACAAACCCACATATGCAAGTTCTAGGCACTCTTTGGATCCCAAACCAGTATCAGTCTAGTTCATTTTAAAACTCATTATTAGTAATCACAGCTTCCTGTGGTAATGAATCATTATTATTATTATTATTTCTATACCGTCCAATAGCCAAAGCTGTCTGGGTATTTCACAAAAAATGAATGTCATAGGTTGATTGAAAATTGTGCAAATACTGCCTTCATAAGGAAGTAGATTTCTTCCCTGCCTCATTTCAATTTTTCTTGCAAGTTTTTCATCACTTTTTTGAAGTAAGGGTGACCATAATTGCATGCCACAGTCTAATCTTGGATGTCCCTTAGATGCATATTATCATGCTTACTATTTCACTTTTCTGGTGCTTTTTGAATAATTCCTAACACAGCACTTGCTATTTTCGCTGATTTGATGCTTTTAGTAATGGCTTGGTTCCTAATTCATTCAGAAGCATTCTTCTGCTTTTTTAACCAGGGCTTTTAAAGTTCTAAAGCAGAACGAAACTTCTCCCAGTACCCTTACCCCATCGCAACAGAATCCAGCACCAGATTCCTCTGTGTGGGGAAAGTCCAGAGCTGCTCGATCGCTCTTCTGCCTTTTGGTTCTTCTGGGGAGGGCGGCCTTGGAGGAAGAGTGTCACCCTAAGCTCCCAGGGTTGGTAAAAACTGTCCTGTGGCAGATTCCCCTAGATACATGCTTTCCTGTCTCTAAACTCTGAACTTTTTGTAAACTGTCCAGAGAGCTCCGGCTATTGGGCGGTATAGAAATGTAATAAATAAATAAATAAATAAACTCCTCTACCAGAGGAAAAATCCTGTTGCCTTAGCAGGGCTTTCATCCTCACAGTGTGCCCACAATCGTGACTCACTCCTTTACATGCAATCATGTGATTTTGAATTAAAACCTCCCTTCTCAGAAACGTTCCATTGTGTTTAATGAGACAGCACCACCTAGTGGTGGAGAGATCCTGCGATATCCCACGATTATGCCAGATAATACCACATTGTCTCTGTATTTTAAAAAAGCGAAATTCCCCGGGAACATCACAGGAGACATCGTAGATGTTGTAATGGACCTGCAAACTTCTGTGAGTGGACAATCACAAGAGTGCAATAAATTGCTCATTTAGAGAAGCTCTCTGTTTGTACATTTGACATGCAAAAGAATTTTATGAACTCATAAAACCTGGCTTGGAAACCTTTGAGGCTCTTGCTTCTCTGGATGTTGATAGAGGCAAAAAGGCTGGATTGGGAAATGTCATGGGCAGATTGGGGAAAGCTTTGCATCTAGACAATACGCCTCCAACGCCTGGAGCAGGCGTATATAATTTCCTTCTCATTGGGAAGGGGGGGAATGCTGCTCCTTCCTCCCTGCCAGTGTGACTCCAGCAGGACTTTGGATAAGGAAGTTCCTCTGCTTTTAGATTAAACTGCTGACTGGTAAGATGGCTCAGTAAAGTTATAATCCTCAGTGGTTCTTACTTCTGAGTAAACAGTCATAGCGTTGTGCTGCAAATCACTTCCATTGAAATCAATGGGATGTACAAATGCTTAACTTTCCCTGGGGTGTTCCCAGTATTGTTTGATCCATGTTATCATTTAATTTTTGCAGCTTTGGTACACTAATTTTCCCTTTCCAACACAAAACTTTGTACTTAATCACATATAAAATTCTGGTGGTGCAAAGACATTGACGGCATTGTTGCCATTATGGTTTCATGTATGAATAAGAGAAACTTTAATAGATGTGAAGTATGCTGTGAAATCATCACATTATTTTCTTATTTCAACTCCATACATTTTGGCAAATAATGAAGCTACAGGCAAGCTTCAGTTGTATTCCAGGAAGTATGGAAAGGTCTCTGGCTTTAGAATGCTGTACTTCTATTTTATTATTTGATGCAATGTACGTTCTAATGAATGTTCTATATAGTTCAAAAAAATAGCTTCTGTATAGTGTATGTCTGTCCTTTGTGTCCTTTTATTTAGGTTTCTCTCTTGCTTCTGCCCAGGTGGCTGCCACTGTTGTGATAGTTGTTCTTATAGCTATAAATTGCTTATTAGTGCTTGCTTTCCTCAGTGGTCTTTGACCAGACAGGAACAGAGCCATTGCCAAGCTGCCTTTCAATTAACTCTTAACTTTCCACAACATCCAGTCCAGTATTTCAGTGTCGCATGTTGCCAATCGTACTGTTGTTTTGTAGAAACACACCCAGATGGAACAGGGGTTAAAGAGAGTTTATTCCAAAACTCTGCCATTCATTCCACGTCACCTTCCCCTTATGCAAGTGACTTTCGCCTCTCTGGAGAGAGTGGGTGTGTTTAATTGCTGAACTATGGAGTCTGCAAAAGAGATTTTTCCTCCTCCTACATGAACAAACAAGGCCTGTGGACTAAAGGGCAGCTGAAGAATTATTTTTTTAGTATTATCCATAGTAGTGGGGATTCAGTTTCGTGGGTAAAGGGAATTTCTGTTTTACCATATATAACATAAAAGTTAAAATATGGTTTCACAAGGACTTTGAGCCATGTAACCACTAGGTTACATTAATCTGAAGAACTAGCAAACTCTAGCGTGATCATGTGGAAAGGAGTACAAGGCTCCTAAATCTTTAACACTTGTTATAGAAAAGGGAATTTCAGCAGGAGTCATTTGTATGCATGCAATACCTGGTGAAATTCCCTCTTCATCACAACTGTTGAAGCTGCAGGAGTCCTGTCCTCCTTTTCATATGGTCACCCTAGCAATCTCTGTCTAGTTGCATCTTGCTGTGTCCTAGACAACTGTAGGACTAATGCCATAACATTTTTTTAAAAAAATCTAGTTAATAAAATCATAAGATTTTAAAGTGTACATTTTTATGTCTAAGATTTCACATTCTGAGGCCTTGAAACACGTGCTTTCTTTAACATATATTTTCCACAGTGGTGGCAGCTAAAGCAGGGATTCCCTAATTATGGGCTGGAACCCTGCCTTTATCTCCAAGGGTCAATTTACGTGACTCTTGGTTTCTTGGCATTTGTGTTTTTAACTACACAGTCATAAGTAGAAACTGAAGTTCAGAGAGTGCTGCTGTTCAAGCAGCTAGGGGGTTGTATAACTTGGCTCAGAGACAGAAAAGTCACCTGTTACCAGGAAAGCTGTTATGTGGCACAATAAGTTTAGGGAAAGCTTGCTGACTCATTCATAGAGTGGGTAAATATAAGTTTATCACTTGCCAGCAAGGTTCTGTCACATAAGAGGCAAATTTTATCACAGTAACTGAACTATCACACCAAGTTCAAAACTCAACTTTCTGTGTTATGGAAAGGTTTTTGTAATTTCCCCCCAAGCTTACAATGATTAACAATAATCCATAAAACCACATAAGAAAACCAATTGGTAAAACTGTCTATAGAAGGTAGAATGCAGAACAGGGCCTCATCTGCAGAGCCTAAAAATGGGCTGGTGGTGTGGGGGAGAGAACAGGGCCTCATCTACAGATGATAAGTTGTAGTTGTAATGAATGGACATGTTGATTCCATCTCAGTAGACTGATTGCTCTAACTGCTCCAGGAAGCCAGGCTAAGAATTCTGGGAATCAAGTGGAAGTTCCATATTTCACAATTCTGATTTCATTCGGGCCTCTTGCCTAACCAAGAACTCTGGCAGTTTTCATGTGAGACTTAAATTGTCTTTGTTTTAAACTGGATACTAATGCCAATGTAAAGAATGCATTGTCTGGGATGTATAATTTGATTTCCCCTGCCCCCATTTTCCCCCTGGCATTAACACATCCGTAC
Organism: Elgaria multicarinata webbii; assembly: GCF_023053635.1. Classification (NCBI taxonomy): domain Eukaryota; kingdom Metazoa; phylum Chordata; class Lepidosauria; order Squamata; family Anguidae; genus Elgaria; species Elgaria multicarinata. The sequence continues at coordinate 84,643,493 of NC_086176.1, forward strand.
ATTTAAAAAGCAACATTAGCAGGGAATGTCAAACGGGAAGCAGCTAGTGACAAATAGCACATCTCTTCTTTCCAAATGCTTCCCCTGGATTTGCAGAGATCTAGGTCTTTATTTATTTGTTGCATTTCTATACCGCCCAATAGCCAAAGCTCTCTGGGCGGTTCACAAAGGCTTGGAGCTCCACACTCTTAAGCCAATGAGCTGATAACTGCTAAGAGTGGAGCTCTAGGTTTGGCTTGATACTAGTGTGTGTCTATGCATGCATTGCTTCAGCATCAGGCTGAGACCTTCAATTGAGCTGAGGCTTCTGTCTGGGCCAAGAGGTACTGTTGTCCCATAGTGGAATAGGGTTCTGAATGATCCTGAAAGCTGAAGGACTGCAATGACCGGATCTGACCCTGTCAAGGCTTTCTCCATGGCCATAAGTGCCAGAGCTTATGTCACTACATCTTACATGATTCATAAGCCCCAAGGCTAGCCTGTTTAGTCCATGTCTTCATCACTTATTGCCATGTCATAAAATGTTGTTTTCTCTGTAGTGAACAAATGTGCCTCTCTCTCATAGGTGTATGTGTGTAATATACCAGCTCAACATCTCTGATTACCCATTCCACCAGCTATTTTGACCATCAGCCTTTTAACCTGCTCCTTTTAAAACTTTCCTTTAACACATTGAACTGCCCTTCTTAACTCACACTCCCTACCTGTCACTCACTCTGGCTCCACCCACCCTTGTCTCATTCTCCTCCTGTATTGCCTCCTTTGTCTTCTCTAACTCATTCTGTTACAGACGTGATAATATGTACATGATATAACTTACTAGCAGCTTATGTGCTACATCAGTAAAAGGGTTGGGGTGCAATGATGATTGAAGTAGGCCACCCTACACCATAATTTTAAGCCATTCCAGAGCCATGATTATCAACAAAACTGATATGTTAATGTCCATTTTACATCCTTTTGCAGAGATAATTTCAAGTTTTCTTTTCCCTATTGATATTTCTAAATTGTGTACCAGGATGGGTGGAGAATATGGCTGAAGAGAGAAATCTTTGAATGTCAGAATGATCTGACACATGTAAGGAGCAAATCTTCTTGCAAGGGGCTGTCTATACACAGGGAAAGCCCTGTGATGGCTACAGATCTGTGCTGCGTCAGTTAGATGGCACAGGTGCAGCTTCACAGCCACCACGGCACTATTCCTTAAAGCTGCATATTGAAAAAGTCAAGGATTTACCCTGACTTTTTCAATCAGAGCGACATCAGTACGGCTCTTTTGCCGTCTGACATCACTACTGGGGTGGTGCCTGGTGTAAGGCAACCGTTGATTGGTCGCCTTTCACCAGGAAGAGGCCAGCACTCCCTCCTTGGCGTTGGGATTACCCAACACCACCCAGAAGAAGGAAACATGGGGCTTTAGAGGGAGGCAACACCAACCCAGCACTGTGAAGACAGAGCTCCACCAGTATATTCGATCTTTAGTGTTCTTCTTGCATATGTTTAAATGAAAGTGGGAATAAGGTACTTTGTAAAGAAAGTTTCGCTGTGGTTCTAGCTACCCTAGAATTTTATTGCTTTGCAAGATCATCCCTCTATATATTTGGTTTTAGCTCTCATTGTGCATATGTGTGTTTACATGTCTGTACATTAATCAATTCTCACTTTCAGATTTCTGGATTTTTCATTTCAAGTACAGCTGGTATACTTGTGAACTCATCTTTCTGGTATGCTCCTCTGTGTCAGATTGCCAGCTGCCAAAAATGTTAGGCCAAGTGTGTTTTTATAAAAACTCCTGGGGAAAACTGTTTGTATACTTGTGAAAGGGCATGTTCTGTGTAGGATGCTGATGTACAGTGTAAATCTATAAAATGTGGATGTGTGTATACATTTATTATCTGCCAAATATCTATTGATGTAATAAAAGCAAAGATAATGTACATCAGATTGAAAAAGGAACTCCATTATATTATATTAAATAAAGAGATGTTCTCAGCTATGAGGGTGTACCAAGTGTATTGCTAAGTATTTTTTTCATTGTTACAATCCCTCCACAAAAGATGAATGCATTTTTAATTTTATTATTATAAACTACACATACCGTAAGAGCAATACGGTACATACTATATAAACAATCAGTAAGAGAATACAATAAGATATCACTTAAGTACATACATTTTCACTTTCATCTATTATACATTATATGTTTCATGTGCAGAGTCCAAAAAAGGAAAGCTGGGAATTGTCAGCTACTAGAATGTTACTAGAGTTTAACTGTAGGAGTTCATTGCAATCAAATCAAGATTTACATTACTTCCGATAGCAGATCTTTAAGTGAGAGTCCACAAAAGCCAGGATGAAGGTTAGTTCTCTATAACAACAACAACAACCAGAATAGCATTTAAAACCAATAGATTTGGAAATTGACAAGGATATAGGGTGATGCCAATCACAAAGGTTATAGAAAGTATATTGGTAAGCTTCCCCCTTCTCTCGGGCTATAACAGGGAGAAACATATTTATCGCTGTCCGAATTATAAACCTATGAACAGTGAAAGGGTGTTAGGCCTTGGAAAAACGAGCAGTTTCTTGACTGACATCTTTTAAACAAGTATATTCGGCTAGCTTGGTCACTTCTGCTACCTTCCAGACTTTGCAAACCCATTCTTTTAGTGTGGGGATAGCATTACTCCTTTAGTTTCTGGAAACCAAAATTCTGGCAGCAATCAATACATACTGAACCATCACTTTATATATGGGGTCTATCTGGCATGCAATTTTGTTTTAACAATTTCACAAAGTACTTTCCAATTTAAATGTCTGGAGCCTTTCATGGAACTGTGATTGTTGTAAATATAACAAATCTCCTCTGCATAAATCATTTTATGTTGAAAATAGAACACAAATTGCATGTCAATCCTGTCTGGCAGTTGCAGACATTTTCATTTTTCTGCCACTTTTACTCAGCAGTTGCCTCCTTTGTAGATTACTGAGCATGTTGTCTGAACCCAGACCACTGGGATGTTTAGGGGCTTAATAACCCAGCAGTTAAGCCAACAACAAGCTATGTGTTCTCTTCCTGGGTTCTGTTAAACAACCCATAGCTAAACAAAGCAAGGGGCTTTGCATGACATCAGAGAATTATATAACTGCTCAATAGAATGACATGTCTAACCAGAGGGAATTTCAGCAGGTAGTTCCTGAAACATATGAATCATCCTAGAAGCCAGAAGAAGTGGGAAAAGTTGGAGGCAGAGGAAGATGTATAGCATCTGTTCCTGTTTGTAAGGAATTGGTTGAGCTGGAGCTTACCAATTAGGAATGGTAATCAACCATATTTAATTTAAGGACCTTTAATCAATCTCAACCTATTATTTAAAGAGTGACAATTTATTCTCTTATGTAAATAATTCTCCTCAATAAACATCTTAATTTTTGTTCATTTGGGAAGATTGTCTCTAGTGGTGGTGCCTACACCAAAGGAGTCAGACTGTATTTAGATATAGAGATTTATTTTGGTTGCAGTGGTTAAACATGTTAGAGCTGAGTCAGTATTCCCTAGTGGCAAGCTCTAATTGAGAAGTTTATTTGTTTATCAAAAACTATAGGAGTGAGTTTGAACAAAAAGAAGAGGAGGAGGAGGAAGAAGACCCACACATTCCATCACATGTAACATACAATGTTTTTCTCACATGTGGGTTTTATAACTACATTCATTGACTGCTATAGAATCTAATCAGAATCTAGTCCAGACACACAGGACTCTTTAGTACAAAACACACTTTGTTAAAAATGCATGTTTCCTTCATGTTTTACGATATGGTGTTGATTCTCTTCACATGTTTGGAAACTGAGCCTGACTTGGAGCATCCTTAAGGGTCTATCTGCAGAAGATTGATTAGATCAATAATTTGTGTAAGGAATGGAAGAAAGAACTGTCATATCATTATAAAAGGAAATATTTTGTAATCCAAAATTGTTCAATTTTTTTGGAGAAAAAAATCCCCACCCCAAAGAATGGGAGAAATGTTTTCTCCCTAATTTTTCTGTTTTATTTCTTGGACCCTTGCATCTCTACACACATACTTCTTCAGGTGTCACTGTTCTACATGGGTATTTATTTCGGAGCTCTATCAGTTTCTATAAAGTTTAGCATGAGAAGGGCCCCCTGCTGGTTTCTGGAAATCCTCTCAGCAAATGTTTGCTTATGACAGTTGTTTGCTTTGTCTACACAAGAATCCAAATTCCAATCAAATTTTCAATTTAGTTCACTGTTGGCCTCACTGAATATGCAAACAACTGTGCAAGAAGCTCTACTCTCGTGAAGTGTGTGTGTCTCTCTCTCTTACACACACACACACACACACACACACACACACTCCACAATCTATTCAGGAGAGTTTTGTATCTTATCCTATTATATGCATAAAAATCTATAAAGTGAATGTAATTTAAAACAATTCCTGTATATCATTTCAATCTACTGTAGGATTGAAACGCCATGGAGTTTAAATTTTCCTGTCTAGTTGAAGGACGAGTGCAATCTATGCAAATGATGCCCAATTCCTGTATTTTCCAAGGACAGTCTGTTTTCCAGAAGTATTTTTTTGCAACAGGAGCCGACTCTGAATCCTTCTCAGGCAAAGGCACTCTATATATGAATGAATATATATATATATATATATATATATATATATATATATATATATATATATGTTAAGTCATATGAGTGAGAGAGAGAGAGAGAGAGAGAGAGCTATTCTGCATGTATAATTTTGTGTGGGATACAAGAAATACCGTTTTCTCTGCCAGAGGACTTTCTACATCTCTCTTAGGTCATTCAACAATCTGGTTTAGCTGTTGTAGATGTAAATCAGTCTTCCCTAAGCTATTGCTCTCCAGATGTCTGGGCTACCACTCTCATCATCCCAAGCTCACGTGGCCAACATATGTGGAGAGCACAAGGTTGGCTGATGCAGGTCATCCTTGGTGTATAACAATAGTAACATCCAGCGGGCAGCTGTGTTAGTCATTCACAGCAAAATCAATACTACTAGTAGTAGTTATGCCTCAACTTATGCTTCCACTGTTGGAATTTGAGAATATGGGGATGAAAAAGACATGAGCATGCTAAGTTACATTGGAGCTTTAGGCACCAGCGCATCAGGGAAGCCCTCAGCTACTCATGTAATAACTTCAATTTCTTTAATATAATCCATGATTTGGAAGGCGGGAACCTGCTCAGGGGTGCAGTCTGCAGTCTGATCACCAGGTGGAGCTGGAAAGAAGACATACCTGTTTCTTTTGAAGAAAATCAAACAACAGCAAAGAGAAGACAATCAGTTAAAATTGTAGGTCTGTGGTGGTCATCGCCACATTGCCATGCAACATCTTCAGTTGTTGCATAAAAGCAGAATATAATGTGACATCGAAGTGTTATTGCAACAGTTAATTTGAGATATTTGAGCTTTGGTGGCAACAGGAAATAATTTCTATATATTAAATCTTCCAAACAAATCCTGGCCACCTGCAATTAAACACCAGAATATTTTATGGTTCTGCAGTATAATACATGATATGAGACTGATTCTCCTATGTGTGAAGGCACCTGCAGTAGAGGCTGGAAATGGGCAATAGTTTTTAATAAGACTGAACAGGTATGTTAAAGCCACTGATTCCCAGAACATCTGTTTTTCTGCTAGTTTTTATTTTTCTTGTCCTTCTCAGTGGACAAGAGCCTCCTTTGAGCCTCCTCCTATATGATCCTCCTCTCCCTTTTATCCTCACAAAAACCCTGTGAGATAAGTTAGGCTGGCAGTCAGTGGCCCAAAATCACCCAGTGAATTTTATGGCTGATTTGAGACTAGAACCTGGATCCCATGAGTCCCAGTCCCAGTACATCACACTACTGGCTCTTTCAACATATATTATCACCTGAAAAAACAAGTAAACAATTTGCCGCCGCCATCACCCCATCAAGCAGGAAAATTTTACAACAATGTGCAGCTCATTGTTGGTTTTAGACTATGTGCAGCCTGTGTTGTTGTTTTGAATAACAGTGTTATTATCAATATTTGAATAACAACATTTTTAAAACTTTGACTAGCTGGCAAGGCCGTAAGAAGAGCCATGCTGGATCAGACCAGCACCCATCTAGTCCAGCACTCTTTTCACACAGTGCTGGACCAGCTATCAGGGAAGCCCAAGAAGGACACGGTGCAACAGCACCCTTCCATTCATGTTCCCCAGCAACTGGTGTATATAGGCTTACTGCCTGGGGGCTCTAATGTCAGTTGGGTGGTGTATCTGCTCCAGGTTTCAGCCAGAACCAGTCAGAACACGCTCCCTACTTTCACTTCTCCACCGGTGTTTTTATCCCTCAGTTACTTCCTCTTTTCAAAAGAGGAAGTACAGAAAGAGCACAAGGCCCATTGAGCCCCCCCGTTCTAATGGCGCTGCTTCTTCTGCACACAGCAGGAGAGAGCAGCGATTCCGAGTTTAAAAAACCATCAGACTTAAAGCTTCATCACATCTAGTGAAATGCTCGACTCCTGTCGCTTCTTCTGTCGCCGCTCCCACCTCGCTTTTTGAAAACAGGAAGTAATTAACCCCATTCAGTCCAGTAGGAGAGAGCAACTGGACTTAATGAGGGTGGTTTTTTTTTGTGGCACAATAATATCCGGAAGGGGCGGAAGACAGGCGAGGGGCAGACGGCGTCATGTGAGTAATTCGCGAGTGCCCAGTAACGAGCGTGCAGTAAAATGCTTGTTGGATGGAGCTTCCATGAGGGTTTTGTTGTTGTTGCACAAGGAAGGCCAGAAGGGGCGGAAGGGGCGTGGGAGGCAGACAACTTCATTTGAGAGACCTGAGCAAACTCCATGAGTGCCCAGTGCAATAAACCCTCGTTGGATGGAGCTCCAGATCCAAGATGCAGACAGTCTCTGAAAGAAGCATGAAGGCACGTCTTAATCACCCACATGTTTAGTTTAGTTTTTTAACGGTTTTTAATGCTTTATGTGTGTATGTTCTGTGTTTTAGAATTTTAAATTTTGTATACTCGTTTTTATCTTAATTTTAGAATTTCTGTAAACTGCCCAGAGAGCCCCGGCTATGGGAGCGGTATGTAAGTGCAATAAATAAATAAATAAATAAATAAAATTATTCCGTCTAAAGTTTTTCCTTGCTCTTGCTCCCAGTTTTTCTCTCTGCTGTTTGCTGGTTAAGTGATGGCTCATTCTAAACATAATGTTTTACAGAGGTTTTAAAAGTTCTGGGGTAAAAGACTTTGCTATTCAAGAAAACTGGATGCCTTCCCCGGCCCTTTATTATTTATTTATAATATTTATATCCTGCCTTTCCCCCCCGCTCCTTAAGGAACCAAAGACGATGTACATAATGCTCATCCCCTCCATTTTATCCTCACAACAACAACCCTGTGAGGTGGATTGGGCTGAGAGTCTGTGACTGGTCCAAACTCACCCAGTGAGCTTCCATGGCCGATTGGGGACTAGAACCTGGATCTCCTGACTCCCAGTCCAACACTCTAACCACTACACCACACTGGCTCTTTTTTGCTGAATCACCACATTTTGTTGCTTTCTTTAAAAACGATTACCTTTTGCTTGGCTCCTAAGATAAATTAAATTAAGGAAGTTCACAGAATTCCATCCCTTCCTCACTCTGCAGTCCCCTGAACCTGACAAAAGCCTCCGCAAAGAGCAGGGGTGGGTGGGTAAGCATCCTGAATAATATTGGAAGGGGTGCAGGGGACTGATGGGGAATGGAGGAGTTGTGAAACTTTCCTTCTGTTGATTTCCTCAAGTTCATTTATTTTAGAAACCAAGCACAATTAGTATGATTTTTCCTCCCCTAGCAGCCTCTGAATCCCATCCCACACTGTTACAGAAGGGGGTTCAGTCCTCCAAATAGCCTTTTGAGGGAACACTGGGGGTTGCAGGTGGAAAACTTGCCTTCCTTAATTTAACTTATCTTTGGATCCAAGCTTATATTTTTACTTCTTCTTGAGCTCAGCTTTACTAGCATGCTCAGGTTTGCTAACATTCCATGGCAAATTCTCTGCTTGGCCCAGAGTTCAAGCATAACTTGATCCAGTGTGGTATAGTGACTAAGATGTTGTACTGGAAGTTGGGAGATCCGAGTTCTAGTCCCCACTCGGCCATGGAAACCCACTGGGTGACTTTGGGCCATTCACAGACTCTCAGCCCAATCTACCTCACAGGGCTGTTGTGAAGATAAAATGGAGAGGAAGAGGATTATGTATGCTGCCTTGGGTTCCTTGGAGAAAAAAAAGGCGGGATATAAATGATGATGATGATGATGATAATTAATGAGGTTAAGAATAGATAGTTTAAAAGCTATAAACGGAAAGCCTGCGTAGCTAGAGTGTCAGATTGGGGCTTGGGAGATCTAGATTCTGGGCCCCACTCTGCCATGGAACCCACTGAGTGATTTTAGGCCACTCACTGACTCTCAACCTAGGCCTACCTCACAGGATTGTTGTAAAAATAAAATGGAGAGGAGGAAGAGGACCATGTAAACTACCTTGGGTTTCTTGTAAGAGGAAAAAAATCAGGATATAAATGTAATAATAAATAAACTAGGGAATGCACCCTTACCTCTACACTGTTCATGAAGTAGTAAAAGAAATGAGTTCCTCTTCACAGTCTCTCTTCCACAACAGGAATGATCTGGTGCTGTCCCAACAGTCAACATCCTACAGATGGGGTGGAAGTGGCATTGTGCACTCCTTGCACCAGAGGAATGGCCTTTTCCCATAATTTGATCTCCACTATCACCCCCTGAAGCTTCTTGGAGAATAGCAGATAGCTGACCAGTAAGCCCATTTTCTGCACAGGAACTTCCTGAGCCGTCCAATAGCGATTGTATGGACCGTCACCTCAGGCATGTTAGTGCATACGGATGCTTCAGAATGCACAAGGAATAGCCAAGTCAGCCAGAGCTCTTGAATGAGTTTTGAACACACAAGAGCAGAAGTAGGCTAACTGGTTCTCACAGTTAATTTCCATCTCTTTACCACACATATAACTGCAAGGAGGTTGGAATATTTAGTTAATTTCATCACCAAAAATGCCTTATGCACTAATTTCTTAGTTAAAGAGCTCGCTAAAGTCTATTATTTAAATCACATTGAACCTGGTAGTTTGGGGCTTATATGGGATTAAGGCAGAGTTTCAATATAATCCAGGTTAAAAGGAATTTTCTTAAAGGAAAAGAAATAATTATTTAGGGGAAACAAACACATTGCTTATTAAAGGTATTACGAAGTAGAATATTGCCAACACGTTCCCAGAGAGCAAAAACGCTTTCCTCTTTATAAATGAGAGGATCGAAAAAAGCAACAATATTGGTTTAAGAGATGTGTTAAGATACTCACAAATTCATGTGGCACAATCTTATGCATGTTTAGACAGCTGGCTGGGGCATGGTGGGAGTTGTAGGACTTTTTTCTGTCTAAACATGCATAGGATTGTGCCTTTGTGCATCCAAAAGCGTGGAAACTGTACTTTAAGGTGCCTGCTATACTGTCTGTGCCACAGTAAATATGTTCTTCACTATAGAATCTATGGTTTGGCATATTGTGCGCACCTGTTTAAAACTTAGCCTTACACATCAACTCCTTCTCTTGGTCTTTCAGCTCCAGTCCTCTTCCTCTATGGCAAGGGTAGGCAACTTGTGCCCATGGGCACCAATGTGCTCCTGGACACCTTTCTTGGTGCCCGCCAAGATGCCCTACCCTTCTGACTTGGTTTTCTTACCGGCAGCTGGGATTGCTTGAAATAGGTTTCTATTGGTAATGAAAACTGTAGGTTCAAAGGAGTTGTTTAGTATGTTGTGGCTCAGAACCCCTTCTCTGCTTTGCACTTAGTCTTTTGGGAAGGTTGCTTGTCCATTCCACGCCTCCCATGGCATCCATTTTGTAGTGGTACTCATGACAGTTTCTCGAATTGCCAATGTGCCCACTGCCCAAATAGGTTGCCTACCCCGTTCTATAGGCTGGGGACAACACTGAAACTCAGAGTCAGAATGGTTATCAGGGCACGGGTCAGATGGCTGTACAGTGACTCGTCTGCTCTCCATATATGCTTTCATTTGGGTTTTCATTTGAGATAATGGCATAAATTAATACAGTCAAGCTGTATATGAGGGTGGAGAGGGAGCACTGGAATGTGCCGCTGAAAAGCTTCTTCTAAACTGAATGAGGCCTTCAGGCTGAAAGAGGTTCTACACCCTGTTAAAAAGCAACACGCAAGTCACTGAGAGAAAGGAGGAGATGTGCAGGTCCTGCAGTACAGTAGCGAATGATAGAATAGTAGAGTTGGAAGGGGCCTATATGGCCATCGAGTCCAACCCCCTTTGCTTGTGTCAAGGGCTGACTTTCAATACATCGCAAAGAGGGAGCTGCTCTGCTACATACTGAGTAATGTCCTTTGGAAGAAGATTGGTTCTGTTTAAAATTCATTAACTCAATGTGGTTCAAATTTACAAGCAGAGCAGATTTGATGTTCTGACTATGCTTGAATAGTGTGCTGTTTTTATTTTTGGTTAAAGATATACAAGACTGCACTCTACAACCTAAAGAGGTTGGTTGTCAGAATTAACGGTTTAGCATTTAAAAGCATGTATTTTGTTAAAAATTGACACACCATTGACCCCAGCTTCAGTATTGATGTCAAATGCAGAATAGCAACTAAATATGCAATCCTACACATGTTTAGATAGAAAAAAGACCTACAATTCCCAGCATTCCCCGGACAACATGGCTGGCCTAAAACAACAAGGGGAAATGGATGGCAATGGAGTTAAAGGAGTATTGGAGATGCACAAGGAGACTGCAGAGGAGAAGAATTAATTTTCTTGTCAGTCTTCACTGCAGAAGATATAGGACAGATATCTGTGCCTGGATGTTTTCAGGAAGGGAGCCTAAGGAACTGGGGCAAATAGTGGTGACAAAATATGAAGTTCTCAACCTTATTGATAAATTGAAAGTGAATAAATGACCAGGCCTAGATGATATCCATCGTAGAGTTCTGAAAGAACTCAGGTATGAAATTGCTGGATATGCAACATGCTCCTGTGGTCAGCCTCTGTATCAGAGGACTGTAATAGCAACTTTTAAAAAGGGATCCAGGGGGGATCTGGGAAATTACAGCATGGTTAGTTTAAAGTCTCTTCCAGTCAAATTAGTTGAAAGCATTATTGGTTTATTATTTCACACTAGAGGCCTTCAAGAGGCAGCTGGACAACCATCTGTCAGGGATGCTTTAGGGTGGATTCCTGCATTGAGCAGGGGGTTGGACTCGATGGCCTTATAGGCCCATTCCAACTCTGCTATTCTATGATTCTATGATTTCATTTCTATAATATTTGAGAGTTACCAAGATGGCACCAAGATGGGGAAGCCTGGTTTATAGGACTGCAGCCTATAAATGAACATGCTGATAGAAACAGAAAGTGTAAGGGAAAAAAAATTCATTCCTGGTTTCAGAAAAGGTGGAACAGTTTAATCAAAGAGAAGTTGAACAAATGGTTATTACTGACTGATGGGCGTAATGTAAACTTAACAGGCATCAAGAAACCCACAGCTACATTTTTGCTATTTCAATATAAATCAAGTCGATTTCTGCATCAGGTACCTAATGCAAAGCATCAGATACCTAATGCAAAGCATCAAATGCAAGCAGATTTATCTATCTGTGTCATAGCAACTTTGAACATCATGAATTGCTTCTGAGTAAAATCTAAAATGTAAGATGAATCATAGGAGAGTAATGTGTCATATTTTAATGTTCATGTCCGTTTTATGTACATTCACCTTTTTCTTTTGAAGGTGCACAACTCTCAAAAAATCCCATACCTTGATATCCCTAATTCAAAGGAGAAGGAAGCTACTAAAAATAAATCAGTTATATTTCAAGTGGCTGTGGTTTTAAATGAGGGTTTAGGTTCAGTCCTGAGGGTTCATTTATTTCATGATTTAAAAGAAATTCCAGCAATATAGCAACTAACTGTTAGGGATATAGCAACTAACTTTTATGGAGCCTCAGACAGCAAAGATGAAAGAAAGAAAGAAAGAAAGAAAGAAAGAAAGAAAGAAAGAAAGAAAGGGGGGCAAAATCTGACTAAAATGGAATTTTGAGCATGACCCTTGGAATAGGGAGCTGGAGTTCATGAGAGACAAGCAGCAAAAATCATGATTCACGCTTGAGCAATGCCTTTATTAGGAATAACCAAAATGCCACAAAAGGTAGTATTCGAGCTCTCCAGAACTCCATCATGCTAGGTGGTAAAAAGTAAGGGATGGAGAAACAAGCAGAAAAGTCCTGTCCCCACAATCCAAAAATTGCCTAGATATAGCCATGAAGTCTGCCGTTTAGACCAGTGGTTCCCAAACCTTTTCAGGTAATCGCCCCCTTGGTTCCACAAACTCATGCCCAGTGCCCCCTGGGAGTCCAATGGGGTTGGGGAGGGAGGAGGGAGGGGTTAACGGTGGCAGCAAGCGCTGTGCTAAGGAGCGCCCGGCAGGGCCAAAATGCTGCTGCAAGAGAACGCATGTGCTTAAAAAGCAGGTCAATCACAGCAGTATCCTAACTTAATTTTTTTAAAAAGAAAAACCTCAATTTTTTGCAAACTTCTGCTAGGAAGAGGCACTCTGAGGAGGGCCTTACATGATGAGTGTAGTATATTTGGGTAGGGTCTTGCTGGGAGAGGCGCTCCATCAGCCTGAGTTGTCCGTAGCCGTGCTGCCAACAAGACTCTCCTCAATCCACACATGTATTAATACCGTTTAAGAAGAGTCATTTTAATGGTGAATTGAAATGTTTCAAAAGCACCAAAACTCAAATAAAGAGACATAACTTGCTTGGTGTGCCCTGCCACAGAGGCGTTCGCTCTCTTTTCGCTCCCTCCCTTGGCAAGCCTGGGGCGGATGCTTCCCATTTAAAGGGGCCACACTAATCTGGATTCTGCTGGTCTGGGCACCCAGGCGGAGGAGCTGAGCTGAGGAACTGAGAATGAAAAAGGGGCCATGCTGTGTGCAGCCCCTTTAAGTGGGAAGCACCTGCCACAGGCTTGCCAAGGGAGGGAGGGAGGGAAAAGAGAGCGAACACCTCTGTTTTGCAGCCAGCGTGGCAGGGCACACCAAGCAGGGTATGTCTCTTCATTAGCGTTTTGGTGCTTTTGAAACATTTCAATTCACCATTAAAAGGACTCTTCTTAAACGGTATTAATACATGTGTGGATTCTTTCCCTATATGGCTTGGGACCAAACTACCTTCTCCCATAAAAATGTCCCTGGGTTTTAAGACCTTCTGGAGAGATGCTTCTTGGAAAAGACCACCTTGAGCGCCCCCCTGCCGCCCCTTTGCCTCTTAGCACCCCCTTGCCTCTTAACACTCCCCTATGCAATCCCACCGCCCACTTTGGGAACTACTGGTTTAGACCCTACCTCAAAATGGTGATTGCAGACTAAAAGCCTGTCCTGTTCCCTTTGTGGGCCTGTGAAAGTTGATGCAGGGTATTCTCTGACAATGCCTGCCTGATCACCTTAATGCATCGAGTGGGGGGTTGGACTTGATGGCCTTATAGTCCCCTTCCAACTCTACCATTCTATGATTCTATGTGTTATATGATAATTGAATGCAGTAACAATGATATGTGCATGTTCACCCATGCTATGTATAGCACATGATTGCCAGTAAAATAATTGTGCTTCAACAGCAAGATTGAAAGTAAAACCATGCAGTCTGATCCTACTCAGTGGGACATACTTGATAGCAAGTGTGCAGTGGATTGCAATCTCAAAAGGCTAAGCAATTCTAAGCAAATTAAAAAACTGGAGTAAATTATTAAATGGTTATGAACACTTCTAATTTGGATTAAGTGAGCAAAATGTTGACCAGAAAGTCACCTCACAAATGCTTTTCCTTCTTGTGAAAAATATTCAAAACTAATAAGGCTACTTACATGTCTAAATGTTGCCAAATTAGACCTACTATTTCTGAGGATTTGACCCTACCTTGTTTCTTGTTTTATTGTAGGAATGCATGTGTACTAGGGTGACCATGTGAAAAGGAGGACAGGGCTCCTGTATCTTTAACAGTTGCATAGAAAAGGGAATTTCAGCAGGTGTCATTTGTATATATGGAGAACCAGGGCCTCATCTACACCAAGCAGGATATTGCAGTATGAAAGCGATATATAAAAGGCAGGAGCCACACCAAGCAGGATATAGTGGTATGAAAGTGGTACATGGTCTGTGTCAATGGACACATGGTCAGTTGTCAATGCACTTCAACACTGCTATAAAGCAGTAGTGTTGCTCCTGCCTTTTATATACCGCTTTCATACTGCAATATCCTGCTTGGTGTAGATGAGGCCCTAGTGAAATTTTCTCTTCCTCACAATAGTTAAAGCTGCAGGTGCCCTGCCCTCTTTTAAATCTTGTCACTCTAGTATAGCTCCTGCACTTTAACTGTTGTGATGAAGAGGGAATTTCACCAGGTTCTCCATATATACAAATGCCACCTGCTGTTAGTTTTACCCTACCCTGTGCCTGCTTACCCTACCCTGTACCTGTTTGCATTCTCTTCCCCTCCTTATTGTTTTACTATGATTTTATTAGATTGTAAGCCTATGCGGCAGGGTCTTGCTATTTACTGTTTTACTCTGTACAGCACCATGTACACTGATGGTGCTATATAAATAAATAATAATAATAATAATAATAATAATAATAATAATAACTGTTAAAGATACAGGAGCCATTTTCTCCTTTTCATATGGTCACCCTAATGTGTACTCAGAAGTAAGTTCTAACAAGTGCAAGAGGTCTTACTCCCTAGTAAATGTGCATAAGATTGTACTTTTAACAATATCAAAGATTTTTGGGGAGGGGGGTTAGGAGACAAACTAATTTGTCTGCACAAATATTTGTGTAGCAAAAACAACCGAGTCCCAAACCCTTAACTCTTAAGATTTAATTATCTATTTGCTGAAAGCGGTCTGAACGTTCTAATTTCTGAAGGCCTTCATTAAGTTAATTCCCTTCTCACAGTGGCACTGTAAAAGAGCCACACCCAAGAAGTAGTTCTCTGACCCTTTTGCAAATAAATGACCTTTCAGTTACAAATCACAGTTTCTGTTTCCTTCACATAAAAACTAAAGCAAAGCATTCCAATCTGTATCCATTTAAAGACAACAATTTCAAAAAGACAACTGGAATTTTCCTTTTCTTGGATCAAAATGCACCTAGCTGTAGCACATGATTTACCAATTAAATAAGTGTATTGTAGTAGCAAGAATAACATTAATGGTGTTATTTCAACAACAATCCTTTCTAATCAACTACATGCATTTGCGTCACCCCTGGTTAAGCTACTCAAGAATTCCAAATAGCAGTAGCCTTCTTCTACATGCAAAATCTCTTGGGTTGCAGAGAAGAAACATGAGATGGTGAAGGGTACTTGCATTTTAGAACTATGTCTAAATAATGTGATGTGGTTTATATTGTGTTGTTTTAAAATATATTTTCAGTTCCTCTTTCTGTGTTTCATAATGTTTCTGAAATGAGAGGAAGCACGATAATTCTAATTCTGAAACGTTTCTTCAGTTATAGCACTGAACAACATTCATAGGATTTTTCTTACAGGTGGAGAAGGGTCAGCCATTGCTTATATACATATATTTAAATTAATTAAAATATGTTTATGTTGGGAGCCCCTTGTGCAACTCTGAGCTACCTGTTCTGTATACATCAGTGGAAAGAAAACCTGCTGTACTCAAAACAACATAGAATATACTTGCTCTCTCTTGCTTGCTCTTTCACACACACACACACTGTAATATCTCTCTGAATTAAAAAAATGTGTGTGTGTGTATGTGTGCGCAAGAGAGATCAGACCAAATATTCTATTTCTATTTATGCTAATCAAACCAAATGGTCTGATCTATACTTCCGCACAAGGTATTTGTGAAAACCCAGCCAATGGCAGCCATATTTGCCTATGGTTTTTCTCTGCTGACTTCCACCATGGTGGAGCTCATCATGTGGAAAGATATCAACACCGGTTGCTCAGGTTATCATGGACTGTGATCAGTTATGGCTGGGTTAATTTGTGGTGTCACCATGCCTGTATGCACGGGTGGGGATACAAAATCTTGTCTGCCAAAGTCTTATGTGAATTTGCCTTATCAAACATTTCTGACTAGTCCTCTGACAGAAGCAGTTCCATCAATGGAACCTGAAGGGGGACAATTCTCTCTTCCTTGCACACACAGATTCTGCTCCAAAGGGCTAGGAAACTGTCCAGAGCAGATTTTCAGAAAATGGGATAGGCTGCCAGGGTGGGTGGAAGAGAAAGTCCTGTTGTGCTAGTGAACGGCTGCTAATGTGATGTTAGATCTAGCCCTATGCTATTTTGTAATGAAGAATCTAATTTTATCTGTTACTGAAATCTGTCACTTGTTGGGTGGCAAAAAATGTGTATCAGTATATTATCCCACAAGTATGTATTTAATTTAAAGAAAATTATGTCTGTGGTGAAAGATTTGGGAAGGATATATTGAATTTGGAGTGTTGGCGGAAAAGGAGGGGCATCTTATCTGTAAAATGCACATTTTGCACTCTTTTCTCCTGATTTGTCTTGTTTTTCTTGTTTTCAAATGTATTTTCGTTGTCATTCTATTCTTGGATTGATGATTCAGCTCTACCCAACTAAGCTCTTCTTGAGTATTACTTTGCAGAAGTTACTCACTAAGGGAATGGCTCTTGTCAATAATTAATTGAAAATATGACAAAGTATTTCATGGCCATGTTCAGAAGACACCTTAAACCACGGTGGTTAAGGCTTTTTTTGTTTTTAACCTGTTGGTTGTTTTATTATGTGTGTGTGTGTGTGTGTGTGTGTGTGTGTGTGTGAACCGCCCAGAGAGCTTTAGCTATTGGGTGGTATAAAAATGTAATAAATAAATAAATAAATATCTTCTGAAGAAGGCTGTGTTCTTTTTTTTACTTCCACATTCCTCCAGTCCTGCCCAATCTAGCTTCTGAGTTTAACCACGATGCTCTGACATGTGTACAGGACAACCCAAAACATTTTGCAACCTGAGGCAAAGGATGAAATGGTGCATTTCCCCATTCCAAGGACAGAAGCCAAGTGGTCTAGCAGTTGAATGTTCCTTCAACATTGGTGATGGGATAATGTCGTCCACCACACCTGAAGCAGCAGGCTAGTTTAGAAGACTCTGGACAGGCTTTGTGGCATACACAGGTTTGTCCTCCAACAGAGGGGAATGGCCTGATGAAAAGTATGGTCGGGAAATTAAATACTGGGTCTGCTGCAGTTGCTACTGTAACGGAAACCCACCAGAGCATGCAGTGTCGTCTTTGCTTGTTCTGTTTAATTAGGCTGCAATTCATCAGTTGCTTAAGCTGTACTCTTCTGAAGTCAATAGTTGTTTTTGGTTTGAGCCTCTGACAGAAGGCAGCCTTTTATGGTTGTTTGTGTACAAGGGCCAAAGCCTAGCAATCAATAATGTAGTCTCTATTTTCCGTAATATTTTTTAAACATTGAAGCAGTGAGTCACAGAGTCCAACTGCAAACAAGTCACAGATAATAGGGACACTTTTGTATTCTTTATAGCTAGAGCTTGACCCTAGAGTCTAGGGTCATGTTCACAGGTTATGTTGAAAGTTGGACCCATTAACATCTGTTCACATGTGAACATTTGGAATTTATTTATTTTCATTTCTATACTGCCCAATAGCCAAAGTTCTCTGGGTGATTCACAAAAATTAAAATCATAGAGTACAGTATGAAGTATAAAATACAGAAACTAAAATCACAATATAAAACCACAATACAAAAGTACAACCAGAATAAAACCAAGCAGCAATGCAGAGATTTTACAGATTTAAAATACAGATTTAAAACAGCAGAGTTTAAAGTTTAGGATGATAAAATGCTAAACTACTGGGAAAATTTAAAGGTCTTCACCTGGCACCGGAAAGAGTACAACATAATTGTTGGTCACACCATGCAGCTAATGCCCATTATTTTGGCCACAGGACTGTGGATTCAGATCTTCTAAAAGGTTGAATGAGGGCTTCATTCCTAAAAAGTGAAGATGATTTGGAAACCACACCTTTTGATTTCTGGCTGGGATTTTAACTCTGTGTTGGATTGTGGCCTTTCTCCACTTAGAACATGTATACTCTTAAGTAAGTCTCATTTTACACTCAGATAACGATTTGCAGTCACAGACCGACTCTGATGAGTGAGCAATTGCACATTAGTAAAGGAAAGGGTCTCTGTTCCTCTGATGCTGAGGAACACTTTAGCCCAGACTTTTCCAACCTGGCGCCTTCCAGCAGTGTTGGACTACATCCCCCATCATCCCCAGCCAGCATGATGGGGGTTGTAGTCCAACAAAGCTGGAGGCTGCTAGGTTGGGGAAGGCTGTTTAGTCTTATTATATTCGAGTTGAGCCCCTGATGCTAGTGTATCTCGGACTGTAACAGTGAAGCATAAATCACATGACCAAGGTGAGCTTCGCAGCGCTGGCAATAAGTTTTATTTCTGGAAGTAGGTGCTCATTGGCGGAGTGTCTTTGGAGGGAAAGAGCCTCCCGGCGTAACCGAGCAACTGCCTGGGCCAGAAATAGGATCGTTCTTTTGTTTCCTTCCTTACGTGCGTGTGTGTGTGTTTTAAATTCCTGCACTGCAAACCTCGCAAGCCACACACCGGGTTTGTGGCGAGGGAGTAAAAAACATTCAACCCCCTGAGAGCCCCGAGGCTAGAAGCATCCCTCGGGGCCTCCTGCAGCCGGAGTCATATATGCAGATTGCAAGGGGAGGAGAGGAGGGGGCTCGGCCCACCCGGCTGCGTCGTCGCCCGTTGGTGCAGGCGACAGGGGTCGCTGTGGAGCAGACAATGTTCCCCCACCCCTCGCCCCCCGGAATAACGGGGACGGGGAGAGAAAGAGAGGAAAGAAAGAAAGAAAGAGGAAGCGCGTTGGGAGTGGAGAAAAGAGTTCAGTTTGGCCCCTTCCTTTAGGACAGAGTTGACTGCGCGCAAGAACGCGCTGCTTTTCCCTCTCTCTCATAGCAGTGCCGCCGCCGCCGCCGCCAGCCGACCCGAGAGAGCGGCGCGTGTAAGGCGGCCAGGTAAAAGAGACGGCTCTCGGCGGCGAAGGAGCGAATCAGAGAGGGGGGAGGGAAAGGATAAGGCACCGAGAGGCGTCCTCCAGCCTGCTCCGAACTTCTTTTGCGCTCGTCAGCAGAGAGGCGCGCGCCTCAGGCTTGCTCAGCAGCGACTGCCAGAGAGTGTCTGCCACTACCGCCAGCGCCGAGACTGCCTTGGGCTTGTTGCGGAAGAGGCAGGGAGTGAGTGTGCGTGAAGCAGCAGCAGCGAGGCGGTGGGAGTGTGTGTGTGTGTGTGTGTGTGTGTCTCCGCGCGTTTGGAACGGCGTCGGCGGCTACAGGACACGGAAAGGTCTCGCTGCACCCGGAGCAGGGATTATACTGGCTGGCGGCTTCGCGAAGTTTGTTAGCGCCGAGGCGACACCCGGCTTCCCCACCACCCCAGGAGAATGAATTATGAGGAGCCCTCCTCGCCGGCCTTGCAGAGACCCCGCTATGGCTGTAAGTTGAATCTTGGCTTGGACTTCTTGTCCCGGTTGCCGCCAACTCAAGAGCTTGGGCCAAAATGGAGCACCTGGTCTGGACGGTGGCATTTTACTCCCTCTCTCCCCCCCCCTCCGTTCTTTTCCTCGGTTCTCGAGGTTTCGGGATGGGGCTTCAGGCGGTCTTAGGAGAGAGAGGGCGCGCGGCGCCGAGGCTTCCTCACGGAGGGGACACGTGTACGAGCGGGGGGTGTCCTTGGGGGCGCTGTTTGTGGTGGCGACGACGGGAAACACCTGTTGCTGGAGAAAAGCTGCTTGTTACCTGAGTGGCTTGGAGGATGGGCTTCTCTCCCCCTCCTCCCCCCGGTCTTCTTCCACAGCGACTGCAGGAAAGGTTCCGCGGCTCCAGGTGTCACAAGAAAATTGCACAGGTGTCGTATAACTCCGGGATCCTCTTAAGCAAGCAGGTTTTCTCTCGGAAAGAGAACCCGCTTGTTTTTTGAGGACTCGCCATGCAGCCGGAGTTTCTGCAGGGACCTAAATCGGACGCGGACACGGTTAAGACGCCTTAAACCGACCAGTTGTGCCTGCGTGTTTCGTGGCGTGTATTGCCTGAGAGAATTGCTCCAGCCATAGAGTTTCTAGATATGCTGTGTTTTAAGGCAATCCTATAAGTATTTACTTCAAAAGAAGCCCCATACGTGATCAATAAGCTGCCAACATAGGGGCATTTACTTTGGAGTAAGTCCAAACGGCTGCTTCACAGATTGGTAGTGTAATCCTATAGACGTCTAACTCAGAAGTAAGCCCCATTGAGTTAAAGGGCACTTACACCCAGATGAGTGTAGGGTTGCAGCCTCAAACTGCCATTTTCCCCCAAAGAGGTGCACAGTGCAAAAAAGAAAAGTTATGCCCAGTTGTAGGTTCTGTGCAATGGAATAAACACATCTGTATGTTTTTTTGTTTAACGAAAGTTCTTCTGTGTGTGTCCCACTTGCCTAATTCCTTCTCCTAGAGTGGGTGGGAGGGATGTGGGTCACTCTAGATGGGAGTTGCAGCCCAACAACATCATCCCCCACCACTGGCCTATGCTGGATAGAGCTGATAAAGAGTTGCAGTCCAAAAACATCTGGAATGCCACACATTCCTCTCCTCTGTCTTAGAGGTTCAGGCCAAAGTGAGGAGTTCCATTCATTTGACCTTTGAGAGGTTGGAAACCTGCACTTTTCATCACAGGTATTTACTATTCCATTGATTAGGTTTGCAATCTAAATCTAGAGCTTGTCTGAGTGTTACGTTTTCTTCTAGAGTAGTTTCTGTGAACTTTAGTATTGGGATTGTGCTGAGATTGCTGAGTTAAAGTGCATTGACACTGCCTCATAGCTATAATTTCTAGGGCTCCTTGGCAGGGAGGAGTCTTGACAGTTAACCGCTCTGAGTTGTCAGTACAGGCATGCCCACTGTTGCAGCTGTTTACCACACCACACTTGCATATGCTACTAAACTCATGATATTGCAATAGGCAAGTACTGTTTACTCTAACCACTCCCATTCCTTGTACTGGCAGAGTTCAAAAGGAGCTCAAGGAGCTAGCATAAAATTCTAATTGCTAGCCCTGTATCCTCAGTGCACCCTCAGTGTTAGCCTCAAGTGGGGGCCTGGATGCTAAAGCGTATAATACGTTCATAGCTTTGCTTCCAGGCCTGAGGTGTCCCACTTCGAGGAAACCTCCAAGTGACTAATTTTTATATCAACTGTACAGCATCATATCATAACTGTATTACTTGTATCAAAACTGTATAAAAATCACCTTATTTCAAGTACCTTTCCTCACTAGTGTTCTCAATAACCCTGCAGTTCTAGATTGTCAACTTTCTTCAGAGTGCTTTGAACTGAGAAGCTACCTTCTGCTTCACAAGGCTTCTGTGACTTTACTGGGAGTTGCCACTGAGTCCCCCAGATAACAGGAAAAAAGATATATCAGACACAGTGTGATGGCCCCACTTCCTCCTTCTGCCTCCTGTAAATCTGAATTATACCACCTTGTACTTCTGTTGATATCCCCAAGAAGCCTAGCATTTGGGCTGATGTGTTCTGTTTTTCTCTGGCAATAATTGCCTACAGAAAGTACACTACGTTGCTCCATGGCACAAGTTCAGAGTCCTCCTTTAGACTGAGCCAGGAAGTGGTTTGAAAAAAGATGTACCTTTCTGAGACTGATAGTAACATAAAGCTGAAAACAGAGGAAACAGTTGTTCTTCTTTGGCAGAGGCAAGCTATGGGAGCAGTTTCAAGAGCAGATTTTAGTTGAGCCTCAGTTACTTTCAGGTGTATTGAATACTATGCATAGTATTACTAATGATAGTAAACTGGCATTCAAAGACAGAAGCCAGCCAGTAATGGAGTAACTAGTAAGCGGCCTACAAAGGGGATACTGTTTAATGTTACATGTGACCATGAAGGAAACTAAGCTCAAAGTACTGTCTTGCCCTTGCCAATCTTTCTGGACTTGCACCTCATTTTCTTGTAACTTTATTGTCCCTCCTTTAATGTTGTGAGAAATATGTGCTGACATGCAAAGAGGAAACATACCAGCCTTTCAGTTTAAAATGACTGAGTGTTACCATACTGGGAAGTTTAAAAAACCAAAAGAAAAACTACTTCTAGGTGTTTTCTTAATTGTTCTGTTGTGTTTTGTGGGTGATAAGCCCACCCACCCCATGAGATATATGTCAAAACATCAGACCAAAAGTAACTTATATTGATCTAACCATCGGATGGATTTTGTATTTGCAAGCAAGATGGGTACACTTAAAGTTAAACTGCAACTCTTATAAAGTTGTCATTGAGCTTTATGGATGCCGGCAATTTTTTTTTCATATATAGCAATATCCTCATAAAAAGTAGATGATATTCCTCAGGCAGGGGAAGTGAGACAGGGGACGACTCCTGGTGTTTTGTGGCAACAAGTACAGTGAGGAGCAAGGTTCAATCCAGACTCACAAACACATCCATCTACCTTGATCATACATCTTCTTGTGTTGCGTGCCCTTTTGTTTCTATGTACATGTTGGAAACATAATGCATACAGCAGCCTTCAAAATCTCCAAAGTCATACACAGAAAACAGATGATCTGAAGCTTTAAGGTCAAGTCTTTTGAGTTCCTAAGTTTTACATAACATTGGCCCTTTCTACAAGGATTATTCCAGGAAAATGGAGGGATCGTCCCTGCCTGCTCCTGGGATCCCCTGTGTGTTATTTATATGCACAGGAATGATCCCAGGATGATCCCGGGGGGGGGGGAAAGCAGGTGTAGAAATGGCCATTATTTCTGACACTTGGGTCTGTTTGACACATGCTTTACAACATTTGCTGAGTAGAAACTTTTGCTGACAGATGTCAATCAGACTTGAGCTGGCCTAGCTAACTTCTATGTTTGAAGGTTTTAGGACTGCTAGATTTTTTCAGTTATCTGTACTTGAATTTAATTCAAATTATATTTTATTTTTAAAAATTGCCTCTATTGAGGCTAATGACAGTTTACCAGGATCTGTACTTTGTAATTTACTGTATTTTGAACTCTTCTGAATATGAAGTTAATGAGAATTTTAAAAAATGCTGTAGCACCTGAGGTTGATGTATTGTGTGATCATTCATAAGAGCCTACTTCATTACATGCATTTTACATTTGAAGTGGATTTTCCCCCCTGGAAGAGCTCATGCCTTAAATTAGTCTATTTTGTTAAATGGTTGTTTTTGTGTACTTGATTGCTTGTGTCCAGTTGAATGAATAACAACTGCAGACTAAAAGTTGAGCAGACTTCTTGTATGATGGATCTTTCCCTTCCTCTCCTCCCTGCTGCATGCCCCTCAAATCTGCCCCAGAAGTGCCACCAAGCATCCAGATTAGATTTGGAGCTAGTGAAGGAGAAACGGGGTGGGTCAATAAATCTGCTCTGCTGGAGGATGCCATAACCTCAGTGGATGGACACAATTGGGTTTCACCCAATGGAAGCAATTAATGGTTCCTCAATGGCCACTAATGTCTGGAAGATATTTTTTCAATGGTCTGTCAAGGCTTGTGGTTACTACCAGTTGGAGTGGGGGTGAGATGGACTTGTGTGTGGCAGTGGGCTTGTTCAGAAGACACCTTAAACCCTGATGGTTAAGGCTTTGGGTTAAGCAGCAGGGTTTAAGATGACTTGTGCGATGCGTTTTGCAGGATTAGTGGCTCTAACCATGGCTTAAAGGGTTGTGTGTGACAGCCTAGCTAGTGGTTAGTGCTAATGCCAGAGAACCATAGTTTCACTAATCACAGAGCCTCAAGTGTCATCTAAACAGGACCAATAAGAGCACAATTGCACTGTAGCCAGCAACAGGTATCTGTTTTTGCAGCCAGATGGAAAAAGGAATTGGGGGAGGCGCCTATTAAATACTGCTTCTGCTTTGATGGGAACTGGGGTTGCTTTACAAACTAGCATTGTTTGGTTCCTGTCTGCTCCTCTGTGCTTAATATATTCGCAAATTTGTTTGCTGTGGTGAATGGTGAGTCTTATAGCTCCATCACACCTTGGAAGAAACACTGGCTGACGCTGGCTAACGTTGCTTCTCTGTGGACTCTCAGTTACTTCCTGCTTGAACAAAGTATATGAGGGTCATTCAGTCCCTTGTTGTGAACATGCTGCTTTTCCCACACACAGTAGGAGAGAGCAGCAACTTTGGTTTTAAAAGTATTTTGGTGTTTTTCTGGCGGCGCAAGGAAGACCAGAAGGGGTGGAAGGGGCACAAGAGGCAGATGACGTCATGTGAGCTACCTCTGAGGAATCCGTGAGTGCCCAGTAATGAGCATGCAATAAAACGCTTGTCGGATGGAGCTTTTAGACTTCATCACCCACTTCTACTCCAAAGTGAGGATCATCCCCACAGGTGTGCTGCACCTCCTAAGTCATTGGAGCACCTCTAAAATGCCGTACAAGGTCAGGGATGCCTCCTCCTCCTTTTTCTTAATATTAATATGTAGTACTTCATAATTTTTTAATATACCCAATGACAGGGAGACTCATGTTCAAATCCACACTCAACCATGAACTTCATGACATGATTTTGGGATAGTCACCATCTCTCAGCCTAACCTATCTTATAAGGTTGTTGTGAGGATAAAATGGGAGGGAGAGAAATCCATGAATACTGGGCATTGCTATTTGGAGGAGGGTTGGGCTATAAATGCAATTAATAAAATAGCTGAAATGGGGGAGTATACCACAGAGAGGAGAGCTTTCTATCTCTCTCATGGCATGCATTTCTCCATACTTATGTTTATCTCCAGGATGTCATATGTGGTGAAGGGGTTAAGCAGCTCAATTCCTCTTTACTCCTTGATTGTCTTTGGGGTCCATAGAGTTTTCTAGATGTAACAATCTACCCTACTTCAGGTTCCTTTAGTTCCCCCTTTCCCCCTTTGTTAGGACCAAAGTGATAACTTCTCATAGAAAATAATGGAAAAATCCAGGATTTTAACTGAGACTGGGGCCACAGCTAGACCTAAGGTTTATCCTGGGATCCTCCAGGGTTCGCCCCTGCCTGAGTGCTGGATGCCCTGTGTGTCACCTAGATGAACAGGTTTGACCCCTGGACGATCCAGGGGTAAGCCTTAGGTCTAGCTATGGCCTGGGTAGCACCCTCATCAAACAAGTAGCAGCAAATATTAGAGATGCTGTCTTTGGCTTAGTATGAGCTTGAAAGTTCCAACTTTGGACAATGAACTAAGTTACACTAATATTTCCTTTTCTTTCTGCTATTTCCTATAAGCCTTGCAAGTTTGCAAGGACATTTTATTTTATTTAAAAGCTTGTAAATTATTATATCTGATAATTTACAAGCTTTTAAACTTATTTGTAGCTAGGAAGTCCGTATAGTATGTAGAAAACACAACTTGCATTTACGGTGGTTGTGTTTTGCTTCCAGGCTGATTTGACCACCCAAGTTCAGTATTAGAGGAATGAAGCGAAACTATACTAAATAAATACATAGCCAAGGTGATAAGATGTAACTTGAAAGTCCAGCATGACATGGGCTACTTCTGGAATTACTCGTGAGCATGATATTGAGGTGGGACATTGTCCCAGTGTTCATGCTGTGCTCTGGCTCTAAGCTATGATGTATATCCTCCAACACACTTGAAGGAACAGTGAGGTCTTGATGGCTACAAAATTTGAGAAGGCAAGCCAAAATTTGTGGACCCTAGTAAAGAAAAAAACCAAATCTCCATTCTTCCCCAAAGGGAATAAATTCTATATTGTCACTCCTGAATATTCTCATCAATTGGGGAAGTGCAATCTGTAACACTGTGGCCTAATTCTCACTGAGGTGGAAAAGCTGTATCATTTCAGATGCGTGTGTGGGTTCGGATGACTGCTCCTTCGCACAAAATAATTCATTTCACATAGAAAGCCAGCATTTGGGAGAGAAGGGATTGAGATTAGCATTCTCCATGATTTCATATTATTCAGTCATGTGAGTCCTTACCTGCATTTTGATATAATACAGAAACAGGTTTACTGTATCAGTGAAAATAGGTCTAAGTATAGTTCACTTCTGCCACAGACTGCAAAGCTGGCTAGTGAGTGTAGGAATGTGGGTGGATGAGATGGAGCTTTTCAGTGCACTTTAAAATACTCTATTGTGATTGTGGTAGGAAGCACAAGGAGGAAGGTAGCTCCCAGCTTACCTCTTGCTGAAGGAGAAGACGTCAGCTTTTCTCCCTCTTTTCCTCTGTTTTGTGCTTTTTCTGCCCTCCACAAGGCTTGAACTTTTTACATTTTATTTTTGTGTCCATTAATCCTACTTTTTGAATGGGTTTGGACAACACGATAACCAACTGTGGTTTAAATAGTCAACAGCTGGTTATTTAACCCATTGTGGGTTACCACATTGTGTGGTGGGAGTTTTTTAACCAATGGTTGGTTATTTGGCCAAAATACCGGAGTTGGCTATTTGAACCACTGTCCGTTATCGTATCGTGTGGAGGGCACGGTTGGTTATTTTGTCAGCAAGAAAATCGCAAGGCAAGAGCGGTCAAAGCTGGCTGGATAGATTTTTGGCACAATGGCTGATGGGATACTGGTGGTAGGACTGAGGGGGAGAGAGGGCAGGGGATGAGTGAGTCAACTCAGCATGGACTAATAGTCAACTCACACCATGGTTTGTTTATTATCATGTTGTGTGGGGAGTACCCCCTAGATAAACAACTGTGGGATTATTACCCCACTGTTGGCTATCATGTTGTCTGAATGCAGCCTTTGTCTGGGCAGTCTTTTCTTTTTTCTCATCCTCAATTTTCTATATTTATTTTTCACATTTGTAGCATGCCTTTCAACAAAGTATCCAAGGTGGGATATAAAATTAAAATAAATGAAACAAGTGTGTGAGCACATGTATATTTGCACAATGTTAAGGCATGAGCGTAATAGGTAAAAACAAGTTGCATTTACTTATATATGATAATGACAAACAATTCTTTACTAATAAATTTCAGAATGAGTTTGGTTGACAAATTATCGATGTCTTAGTGCATAGTTTTACTGGATTTGAATAAAATACTGTGTTTTGTGCATCTATACTGTAATTAATATATGAGGGTGCTGTATGAAGACTTTAAAGAGAATTGCCTTGAATAATTACCACAATTCCAATAGCAATTCAATTGTATCATCTGTGACCACCTTTCAATTTAAATATTACTGATGCTTGACTTCATAGTGAGACCTGCATAAGATGAACTTCTCAATTCACCATCCCGCTACAATTTGAAAAGGGGGTACTTTTAAAATTCAAAGGCTGCATGTAGACTTGAGTAAAAAGCAAAGGTGTGCCACATGCTAAAAGAGCTCCTGCCATTTTCCATTAACTGTTTTCCAAGCACAATCTAGCCAAGTGAAGTACTTGAAAGTCCAGCTGATTAAAATGGGGTAATTTAAGCACATGCTTAAATCCCATTGCTCTCAAAGGAAAGTTATGTCTTTAACTTGATCTTGATTGTTGCAGTTGCAATATATGGTTTCCACAGTGGATATCATGACAACATTTATATAATATGGATTTTCCAGCTTAGAATACCTTCCTCCTTAAAGGGGAAAAAAAGTAAATTGTGTGTGTACTTTCTAGGTGTACCCTTGGCACTTGGCAACTATTGTGGGTTTCTGCAAATAGTTCTCTGCTAGGTGTAAGTATTGATTGCTGTAATTTTGGCCGCATTTTCTTACAAGGTTAATGAGTAACTGCTATACCAGGATGGCCGTATAATGCTGTCTGAACTTAACTGAAGGAAAATCACTTAAGTACCCTTTACTCAGTATAGACTCATAAAAAGCAAAGCATCAGTTCATAATATAAATCCTAATATTCATGGTCAACCTATGTCTTTAGAAGATCCAACCAAGATTTTACAAAATTGTAAGCAAGGTTTTAAGGTCTAAAATTCTTCAGTGGGCTAGATTTTATTCTTGATGAAAAGTTCTGGAAAACTTGCTTATTCAGGACTGTATTACTTTTTATGTTGGTTCACAGTTGCCTGACCATGGATTTGGGGATTTTTCTTAGGGACCAACACTTTTTGTATGTCTTTTGCTTTTTGTATGTCTTGAAGTATACCAATTTAGCCATTTAGGAGTGGGATTCTAAAATTGGAGGAGTAAGATTTTCTGCCATCCAAAGATGGACCTTCTTTTAGGGTTTGATTTGAGCTTCTATTGACTCTTTTTACCTAGTGTACCATCTAAAATCAATCT
Organism: Elgaria multicarinata webbii; assembly: GCF_023053635.1. Classification (NCBI taxonomy): domain Eukaryota; kingdom Metazoa; phylum Chordata; class Lepidosauria; order Squamata; family Anguidae; genus Elgaria; species Elgaria multicarinata. The sequence continues at coordinate 84,671,939 of NC_086176.1, forward strand.
ACAGCTTTTCTAATATAAAAACTGCCGTGTTTCTCTTTAATGCTGTTCTGTATCTAATGAGGAGTTTGTGTATTTAGCTGGTGATAGTTCCTGGTAACTGCTGGATTTGATATTTTCAAGTCTTGTGTATTCCTTTGTCCCAGTAGTAAAGCCTGATCCAATTAAGGCTTTAATCCTATGCCTATTTACCTGGGAGTAAGCCTCTTTCAAATCAATGGGACTGACTTCTGAGTATATAGGCTTGCACTATAATTCTGCGATCTCCTCCTAATTCAAGTCTGACTAAATATCAACTCAGCTTCCCCTGTCTGTTCTTGCTTCACATCCAGTTTGATGAAGAGTTTTGGAGAACTTGAAAATTTGCTCATGATCTTGTGACATTTTGTTTGTCTTATTAAACGTATTGTCTAACCATGGATTTTATAAACTAATAGGCAGTTTATTCTGCAATGTGTTCTGCCCCTTAAAACTTCCTTATATGCAGAGATGCTTTAACTATTCAATGGCATATTGCAGAAAATCTTGCCTTTTGGTGGGGGCCTTAGGAGACAAAGGACCAATGGGCATCTTTAGAATGTTCATTTATTCTCCAATCAGATGGTATTTGTATTTATTTTTATTTATTTATTGCATTTTTATACCACCCAATAGCCAAAGCTCCCTGGGCGGTTCACAAAAACTAGATGGTACCAATTTCAGTTCTACTTTCCCATATATAAAGACAGAAACCTGGCTTCATTTGTACCTTTTAGTGGTAACATCAACTGCTGTTTTTCCAGCACACTATAGTTACAATGTAACTCTCATCAGGCACAAGCCTTGAATAAAAAGCATACATTTTTCTTCATGTTGACCTGTTCAGACCCTCAATTAGTGAAACAAAACATTACTATTTTACCTCAGCTTTACCTCCATTTCTTCAAACATCTTCTAAGTCTTATGAAATGTGATTACAACAGAAAGGGCTAATATACTAAACGTATTATATATTCTGAAGTACAACAGTAGATTTTAATATAATTTTAAAACACATACACTGTGTTCATTTACTTTGTGTGTCATGTAATAGACCTGAGTTGAAAACACTTGAAATGTACAGTATGTGTGCAATATATGCATTTGTTCTGGTTCTATAAGCTCAAATTGGTTTATAAGTTAATTATATTAGCAACTCTTATGTCTTTTTAGGAATGAAAGGCAAGAGAATATTAAATGTTACAGCTCAAAATATTAATTTTGCAAGTGAAGTGTAGCGTGTGATGTAGATATTGCACTTCAGAGATGCAGATTAAGTGTATTAATACTCTTGTAAAACAAACAAGCAAATAAACCAAAATACTACGTTTAGGGCTATTCTTACCATTAACTTTCCTTTATGCCAACAGCCCACATTAGCAACTAGTTTTAATGGGGCTCTTTTTGGAGGTGATGGAAGGTGATGGCTCCTCAAAGTGGACTTGCGTGTATTCTCTTGCCTCCAAGTTGGGGACTGAGGGGCTAGATCAAATCGCTAAGGAATCCAGATTTGCTCCTGAGGCCTCCAGTTATTGATATCTATCTTTTGTAGCAATTCCAGGAGGGTAGCCAGGATGGTCTATTGCAGAAAAAAAATGACACCCGTGTGGCACTGGCATCTTAAATAGTAACAACTTCATTCTGGCATAAGCTTCTGGTGACTAATGCCCAATGCATTTGATGAAGTGGGCTATAGTCCACAAAGGCTCATGAGAATCAATTTGTTAGTTTTTAAGGTGCCACAAAACTCTTTGTTCTTTTATCTCTTGTATGTGTTTATATGTAAACAAAACAGGCAAAGTTCCTTTGGAGCTAGGGTGTGCCAGCCACAAACTCAAATCATAGGGCTACTTGTCTGATAGAGTTTAGTTCCCCCACCCAAGTTAGGGTCAGGCTCTACCTATTTATTTTAAACCCTGCATTTGCTTTGAGTAGAACATCCTGTTAAAGGGATATTACTATTTCTTTCTGACATGAGCGTTGATTGCATCAGAGTGATTAGTGCCTGCATATGTGAGAACCAAAAGATAAGAATGAAGAGAACTGATAATGCTGCATAGTTCTGATACTACTCTTTTAACACTTCAGTCGTATTGCTAGCCTTAAAACAAGGCTCTTGCATTAATTTTTGAGTGATGTGTGTAATTTTGCAGGTCATAACTCATTTTCCTGAGATGAGATGCACTTGTGAAGCAGTCACTATAGGGTTGCTACCTTTTGGCCCTAGGTTTTCTTAGATATCAGGGAGAATATACCAAGATAGTCATCTACTTTTTTTTTTTTTTTACAGAAGGGGGTGGGGGCTACCTGAGTGTTAACCAGAGAAGGAAATTACATGTCTGGCAAATATTTTGTTTTTCAGCCTTCTCCCTCTGCCCACAGGTACTTCTTCATATTTTTTGACAGATGGCAATTATGCCTTCCCTTCTACTTGAGGAGGGAAAACCTGGATCATGTATCCAGTTATTGATACCCACTTATTACATCTGAATAAAAATAAATCAAATTGCACAATAATATCACACTGTTTAATAAAATCCAAATTGAGTATTAATAACTACAACAGTAACAATAACATTTTGCTTTTTAATTTTTTTAATGAAGCTGCCTTAAGTAACCCTTTGTTTCTGGCTTACATAATCATGAAAACACAGTGAGAAATGTTAATATCTTAATTTGTGCTGATCCTCTGCCTTACTACAGGAGTGAGCAACTTTTTCGGCTTTGAGGGCTGCATGCATGGGCCAGGTGGAGGAGTAGAGGCCATGCATGCATGGAATCTATAAACACCCCTAAGTACGCAAGTATGGGAGTGCTTAAGCCTCCCCTCCCTGCCTGCTGAGATCAGGGGATGAGATGAGGGAGGTTTTCATACTGCTGTTTCCTTGCTGATACTGGCAGTCTGCAACAGGAATGCTGGGGGAGGAGGGAAAGGCTTTACCTGTCCCCCACCCAGCAATTGTGATACAGATCTCTGTTTTCCCACTGCTAATAGCAGTGAGGAAACAGCTATCTGTATATCCAGAGCACAGTCTTGTCCAGTTTTTCTGGATGAGTTTCAGTTGGTGCAGATCGAGGATGTTGACAAGGTTCTTGGACAGGTTCGTGCAACCACCTCTGCATTGGATCCTTGCCCCTCTTGGCTAATAAAAGGTAGTAGGGATGGAACAACTGGCTGGGCTAGGGAAGTGATTAATGCCTCTTTGCGAGAGGGAGTGGTCCCAGGCTGCCTGAAAGAGGCGGTAGTGAGACTGCTCCTGAAGAAATCTTCTTTGGACCCTGACAATCTTAATAACTGCCAGTAGCAAATGTTCCATTCCTGGGCAAGGTCCTTGAGTGGGTGGTTGCGAGCCAGCTCTTGACACTCTTGGATGAGACCGATTATCTGGATCCATTTCAGTCGGGTTTCAGGCCTGGCTTTGGTACGGAATCAGCCTTGGTCGCCCTGTATGATGACCTATGTTGGGAGAAGGACAGGGGGAGTGTGACTCTGTTGATTCTCCTTGATCTCTTGGCAGCTTTCGATACCATCAACCATGGTATCCTTCTGGGATGACTGTCCAACTTGGGAGTGGGAGGTACTGCATTGCGGTGGTTCCGCTCCTACTTGATGGGTTGGCTCCAGAAGGTGGTGCTTGGGAGACACTGCTCAGCTTCGGCTATTGGGCGGTATAAAAATGTAATAAATAAATAAAATAAATAAATAAATAAAGCCCCGTGGATTCTCCAGTATAGGGTTCTGTAGGGGTCAGTCTTGTCCCCCATGCTGTTCAACATCTACATGAAACCATTGAGCGCGGTCATCTGGAGTTTTGGAGTGCATTGTCATCAGTATGCTGATGACATGCAGCTCTATTTCTCCTTTACATCTTCATCAGGTGAGGCTTTAGATGTGCTGAACCAGTTCCTGGCTGCGACAATGGACTGGATGAGGGCTAATAAACTCAATCCAGACAAGACTGAGATGCTGTTAGTAGGTGGTTCTGCAAGTTCATAGCTTGGGGATTCTCCTAGAACCATCTCTGTCACTTGAGACTCAGGTGGCCTCGGTGGCACGGAGTGCCTTCTACCAGCTTCGGTTGGTGGCCCAGCTATCTGGACAGGGACAACTGCTTCAGTTGTCTACATCCTGGTAACCTCCAAGTTAGATTACTGCAATGCGTTCTACATGGGACTGCCTTTGAAGACAGTTCGGAAGCTGCAGCTTGTGCAAAATGCAGCAGCCAGAGTGATAACAAGGACCAGAAGGTTCAAACATATAAGACCCACTACGGCCTGCTTGCATTAGCTGCCGGTATGTTTCCAAGCCCAATTCAAGGTGCTGATTTTAACCTATAGAGCCTTACATGGCTTGGGACCATAATACCTGATGGAACGCCTCTCCCGACATGAACCTACCTGTACACTGTGCTCAACATCCAAAGTCCACCTCCAGGTGCCTACTCTGAGGGAAGCTCAGAGGACGGCAACAAGAGAGAGGGCCATTTCTGTGGTGGTCCCCCAATTGCGGAACAATCTCCCTGACAAGGCCTGCCTGGTGCTGACATTGTTATCTTTTTGGCGCCAGGTCAAGACTTTCCTCTTCTCCCAGGCATTTAGCAATATGTAATTAGCCTGGGTTTGTTTTTATATGTGTTTGTGGTTTAAAATTTTTGTATATTGTTTTTAAGTGTTTTTATTCTGTGTAAACTGCCCAGAGAGCCTTGGCTATGGGGTGGTATACAAATGTAGATGCTGCTGCTGATCATTAGGGTGTGCAGAGAGGCTTAACACCCCACCCCACTCTCTCTTAACACACACACCAAGAATGCAGCCAGCAGCAGGGAAACTGCAATCTGTTCCCCACCTGTAAGGTAATGGCTGATCAGTTGGGTGTCAGGAAAAGTGGCAAGGACATCCTGTGGCTCTGCAGGCTGCACAGAAAATGGCAGAGGCCAAATGCAAAAGGCCTGTATGTGTGTTCCTACATCAACATGAGGACTATGCTGTTCGTTCTCCATTATGGAAAATTGCCGCCTAGAGGAAACTGGTGCTCAGGTTCAAGGCTTCAGAATTAGATTGAATTAGGTTCAATGATGTCTTCTAGCTTAGGGGTCCATACCTAGCTAAGGCTACTTTAAAAAAAGGATTAGACAAATTCATGGAGGTCTTGGTGGCCAAGTCCAGAGGCAGTTCCCCTCTAAATACCAGATGCTGGAGGCAATCAAGAAGGAAGGGCTATTGTCTTCTTAATCCGCTTGAAAGTTACTCAAAGGCCACTGCAGCAAACTGGGCCTGAGGGAACCCCTAGTCTGATCAAGTAGAGCTGTTATGTTAATTTGCTGCTGGCTATGGAGGAGAGACCAACATGGTTGGGAAGGGGAATGAGTGTACATTGTGATCCCTTTCATTCCACTTTTCTCTGCTGTCAGTTGACTCACTCAGGGCTTGTGATGGCATGGTTCTTCTTTCTATGTCTGACCAGACCACGGCTTTTGCATAATAGTAATGTGATGAGCTAATTGATGGCATGAGGCAAGGAGGGAGTAGATGGAGAAAGGGGGACGACGACGACACTGCCTTAAGCAATTCTTCCCTTCACTCCCAAGTAGAATCTAGCATGTGAGCATGAGCGCCATTGAGTGTGAGTCAAATCTCAACACCAGGCTCACCTGGAGAGGGGAAGCAGGGCCATTTCAATAGCCCCATTGAAAGAGTACTTCATCCCCCCTTCTCTTCCCATCCCCTTTTCCTTGTGTGTCATGCCTTTTTAGACTGCAAGCCTATGGACAGTGGTTATCTTGTTTTATTGGTTGCATGAAAATCTTTCTTGGTTGAGGAGTGGGATAGTAATAATTTAAATAAATAAATACACCCTTCCCCAGCTATTCCTGAATTTAAGTCTTTTGGATCAAAATCCCCCAAAATGGCAGATGGCCATCCTAAATCTCCATGTTCAGAGTTGCCATACAAAAGGAAATGCTTGGGAACTAGTAGCTTCTCTGTGGATACCTCCTTGGATTTCCACATTTTGGGCGGGGGAAGGGAAGTCCTTCTCAGAAACTCCTCAGATGAAAATGACAGCGTAATGTCACAGCAAACTGACAATTGGCTTTGAGAAAGAATGAATGTTTGTGTGATCTGAGCCGAAATCTCTTGGATTTTTAAAAATTTAGGCTTAAAATAAACATGGGACGTTCTAAGCTGCCGTCTTCTCCCATCCCCAACACTTACTTTCCATCAGCACAACCCGTAAGGCAATGTAAATGGGAGAGCTGTTCTTTGGCCTTCATTAAGCCTAAAAGCCTTACTAACAGTAAGCTCCTACTGCGGAGGAATTGTAGCTTGCAAGGGATTCTATTTACTTACTTATGTAAGATATTTATTCGCCACCCTACAACAAAACCTTCTCAGGAAGGCTTACACAATAAACAAGTTAAAAACAACAATAACAACAAGTAGTACTAGTAATTCTAGTGAATTTATGATGCACTCACATTGCTAGGCTATGTAGAGGATTATATATTTGTTTTGAAGTTGCCCCGAGGAAGAGTAAACTGTCCCAAAAGACATGGGAACACCTTGGATAGCTCCTTTAGAGTTCTGACTGGTTCTGACTGAAACCCAGGTTGGATTCACCGCCCCACTGACATCAGAGCTACCAGCCTCCACTGCTGCATATTCCAGTACTGCAAGCCCCTAGGTTGGTATGCTACTAGTGTGGATACTTCCAATGATGAGTTACTGTTCTGCTTAATTCATTTATTTATTATTTATTTATTTATTACATTTTTATACCGCCCAATAGCCAAAGTTCTCTGGGCGGTTCACAAAAATTAAACGAAAAGCATAAAAACACCAACAATTTAAAAACATGAATACAAAATACAATATAAAAAGCACAACCAGGATTAAAACCACACAGCAAAAATTGATATAGGTTAAAATATAGAATTAAAACAGCAAAGTTTAAGTTTAAGTTAAACTAAGTGTTAAAATGCTGAGAAAATAAAAAGGTCTTCAGCTGGTGACGAAAGGAGTACACTGTAGGCGCCAAACAAACCTCTCTGGGGAGCTCATTCCACAGCCGGGGTGCCACACCAGGGAAAGCCCTCCTCCTAGTAGCCACCTGCCTCACTTCCTTTGGCAGGGGCTCGCGGAGAAGGACTCCTGTAGATGATCTTAAGGTCCAGGCAGGCACATATGGGAGGAGGCGTTCCTTCAAATAACCTGGACCCAAGCCGTTTAGGGCTTTGAATGTTAGTATCAGGACTTTGAATTGGGGCCGGACCTGGATTGGCAGCCAATGAAGTTGTAGAAGGACTGGCGTGATATGGTCTTGCCAGCCAGTCCCTGTTAATAGGCGGGCTGCCCTGTTTTGTACCAGCTGAATTCATCATTTCAAATGTTAATGGTGCAATATGGCTCAGAACCATGTGGAAGTATCAGCCACAGTGCTCTGGTAATGGCTAGATTGGTCCTCAGTCTTGCTTGTGTTCAGATATCTCCATTTTACAATAAACATACAAACTGCGCATGTTCATTTGGGGCCCTTAGAATCTGCAAATAATTAAGTTCCCTAATCTGACATTCCTGTTTGGGAAAAGGAGTTCATTTCAATGGCTTCTTCATTGTCCATTATTTGTTTGGATAGAAACTGAAATGCAGTTTAAAGTGGGTTTTAGTTTTAATATAAGCAGTTTAAATGTGCAGCTTTGTGAAGCTGTAGCTATCCATTCTAAACTTAAGATCAGATCAAAAGTAATCAGTCAGAAATCTGTTATGAATTTCTTAGGAAAATTAAGTGCTTGCGTTCAGTTGGGAAGACTAAAAACCAATATTCTAGATGGGGCAGCAAATGTCCCCTTGTGCTTTAAAAGGATTTGTTCCAGCTGTGTGAGTTGGAAAATTTAAAGCTTTCCCTCCAATTAACCTAACTCTAAAATTTAGCAATTTGAAATGCACTGGTTCTCAGTCCATTTCAGGGCCCTTTTTAAGGTGCTGGCATTAATATTGAAGCTCCCAATGGGCCAGGTTATATGACGTGAGGGTGGTTAATAAGTCACAGTGGCTTGTTGTGTGTGTTGGCCCTATGTGTGTTGGCCCAATTTACATAATTACCTTAGCTGGCCACAGCTTGACATAACATCTAAACTCTGTGGGAGTGGTTGGTTGGGGCGATTAACAAACCAGCAACTCTAGAACAAGTCATGGGATCTGGGGTGGTTTATTAACCACCCCTACCAACTACCCTTGCTGGGTTTAGATGTCACAACCAGCTGGGACCAGTGAGGGTAATTATGTAAATTGGGCTGGCATAGGACTGCGACTTGTGGGAGTGGTTAACAAGCCACCATGACTTATTAACGACCATCTAGTTGTGCAAACCAGGACTGGGTTGGACAATCACAGTGGAGGAAGAAGCCATTATGGCTTCTGCCCCCGCACATGCAACCAACATTTGCAATATTCCCCACGCTGCAGCACCAGTTGGTTTGTCGTCCAAACCTGGCATGTGGCGGTGGGGGAAGGCATTGTACCCACCCTATAACCCATGATGTGCAGTAGATGTTTTAGCATTGGTATGAACACCTCCATGCCATACGCCAGGAATAATGCAAATGGCGGTCTAAATGCACCTCAGGGCAATGGCTTGGGACCAGCTTACTTAAAAGTTCAGCCCCCTCCATATACTTACCCAAGATCCTTAAGATCCTCAATAGAGGATCTGCTCTGTGTTCTCCTGTCCAGTGAAGTCAGCAGATGATCACTAGGGAGATGGCTTTTTGTGAAGAGTGCTGACTGTTGGGAGTGAATCTTTCTGTACATATTTCAGAATATGTTTTTTCAATAGGATAGTTCTGGTCTACAACATCTTCATGATTGCACAGAAATATAAGAACTGAGTATTGTATTCTGTTAAAATGACATCAGTGCTGGGCAATGTCATAAAGCTTAAAGTTTGGGAAATTGCTTCGTTATACGAATGTGAGTTAAACCTGTTTGGACACAAATTACTGGTAATGGAGTTAGCCTTTAGAAGAAATCCAAAAGTAATAAAGTAACTATATTTTATTCCTTTTTTTTCCTTAATCCCTTTTTTAAGATAAACTAAAAGGTCACAAAGTAGAGAGTAGGATTTTGAGTTCATCAAAATTCTTCATTAGGATGTTAGGTGTGTGTGGGAGGGGTAGAATGAAATGTTGCTGGGCAAGATGGAAAAATGTCTTAATTTGCAGTTCATAGCAGTCTTTAAAGTGGAATGAAGGAGGTTACATAGATTTGATTAGACTAGGACAAGCTTGGTACAATCAAATCAAATCAAATCAGAGTGCACTAAAAACTACACGGCATGACTGTTTCCCATTGTAAATATGAAACCCAGCAAGTTTTTGATTCTGTCTCAAGTACTGATCAGATGGTTACTTTGTGAGAGAAGACAGAGATCAGTTTTAGGTGGTACACTACGAATAATCTCAATTGGAGCCAAATCTGAGTGATCAATAAACATTCTATGTTTTGCAGGAAGATGTAATTAAATGTTAATACTGTAAGAAAATTTGCCAAGAGGCCTTAATTCTATTCCCAGGATCTTGGCTGATCTCTTAAACCCTGTTCCCTGGAATCCCTGTTGGAATATACAGAATTCTGTACATGAATAGTGGTGCTTTTGACAATAGTGAATAACAAAAGGTGCAGACTCTGCAGAGCCTGGTAATCTAAAAGGCAGAATTTGGGAAGAGGATATGTAAATAAAAGGAATAGAGAGAGAAATTGAGAAAAAGTTCAGTAGGCAAATGCCTGAGAGAGAACCTATCTCAGTTGTAACAAAGGCTAATGTTTGCTCATCAGGAGGTAGAGCATCCCAGAAAAAGGGGCAGGTAATAGAAGAGATATAAACAGAGCAAATAAATACAGGCATTTAACAATGAATGAATGTAAAGTGGAATATGGTAAAAAGTGAAGTTGAGAATAGTGAAATAAGTAGTGAGGGACAAAATAAGGAGCAGGAAAAAAGAATGGTAGAATACAAGATTGAAAGTAGGCTAAGGTGAGATTTTAGAAGACTAGAACTGCAATTCTATACCTGGGGGTAAACTGTATTCAACTCAGTAAAGCTTTGTTCTGGGTAGACTTGTATAAAATTGTGCTGTGAAAAGTACAGAGTAGCAGAGATGAGGCAAAAGAAGTTAATTGGAGTTTTCATAGGAGTTGTAGAACGAAAGATACGAAGTTTAGAGGTGTTAAATTGTTAGTGACACACAGTATAAAGAAGGATAAACACCCTGGCTACCTAGGAGGGCAAACAGTAATGAAAGTAGGTGGGTAGACTTCCTTTTCTTAACGCATTTCCTTGCACTGCACTGTAAACCAGTTTTTTAATTCATTGGAATTTCATAAGTGATTTGTCAAAACGTGAAGGGCTGTTAGATATTTCAGAAAGCCTTATTGGTACATGCTTGGATCTAGCTATGTAGCATTCTCTAGCCTTGGAAACCCAATTTTGGCCATAATCATATGTCTTCCACTTACTGTTATCCTTCCAGTGATATCTTTCCGACTTTCTAGTATAAGGGTGAGGTGTGCAATAAAACTGTCATTTGCTGCTTCCCTTCAGCATTATAAGTAAGGACGTTTTATTCCTCTAACATGTGAAAGAAAGGAAGTTTCATTCTGTGGCTATTCTAGTAGATGGTAAAAACAACAGTCTTGTGTAACCTGATAGACAAATTTAGTCTGGCATAAGGATATTATGGAGAGTCTCAGGTTTTAGTACATGGGGAGTGCGACTGTAAACAGAGAAAGAATGATAAATTATTCCTCCCCTATCATGATATTCCATGTATATAAACATGAAACTCTCCATGGATCTGAGGAAGTGGGCTATAGTCCATGAAGGCTTATGCCAGAATATATTTGTTAGTCTTCTAGGTACCACAGTTACGCTCTAGTTAGTAGATGCTAACATTCACCCAAATTATGTAGTGGTGTCCAAATCATAGTGTCTTGACATCTATGTTAAATAATGCAGACATGTGCATGAGTAGATAGCAGGTGCATGAGTAGATCATCTCTCATCATCCTGAGTAGATGAGGAGCTGCACATGCTATTAAGGAATTTAATATTTCTATTTTGCATCCGTGGAATTTCTAATTATTATGTCTCCTTCAAATAACAGAATATTGTTCAAGCTTGGTGATTTGTTGTGGTTCAGCATATTTACATTTGTATGAGTAGACATGCTCTGATCCATCAATTTAAACTTTTTAATCTGGGTCAATAGTTCTAGTTCTACAAAAGATATATAAAAATGGAGGGTTAGTAGTTTAACTGTTGTAGCACCATGTCTGTGTTCCTTAGCTTGCATCCTGTCTCATGTGACTAGTAGATTCCCTGCTTATGAATCAATATTTTTTTAATAGGTGAAGTATCTTTCTGAAAAATAGTGTTATAACAATGTCATTCTGTTCTATACATAACTTTTATTATTTTTCCCATGGTGCTTCTTGACTAGGAAAGATTTCCCATGTCATTTCTAAGCTGGAAAGGTTTGTAACATATTGCCATAAAATTGAGATGCAATTTAACCTGTCTACTTAGCTTTGCTTCTGAACTTTTCATCATAAGCCAACTGTTTTGTAAAACTACTATTTGGTTTTTAATAGCTAGCTGGCCTCTGTCCAGTAGCAAATTACCTTGGAACTACATAGGCTCTTAATTCATGTGCTCATGAGCTAAATACAAATTGGCTCAAGACAAGAGGTGAAAGTTCAATGGCTTATTTTACCAGTAAAATATTAGTGTTTTCCCCTTAAACAAGGAAGAAAGCAATAGGACAAGGCAAATATGTTTCAGAATACATAGATATATTTTAGAACAGTAACAAATTAAAAATAGCATTTCTTGAGGGGCTTGATTTCTCTGAAACACACACATGCTACCCACTCTCAAATCTGCTAAACAGTTGTGTAGTACTTGGACAGATGGACAGATCATTAATTTGCACAAAATTCCCTTCTTTGCAAATTGCAAATGGAGTGGAGGGTTACACAGTGTGGTACAGGACAGAAAAATTGCTGATAACATTGCAAAAAACTGCTTTTAGGATTGTGTTTGTAACTGTGCTTGGTTGCAATGTGGGTATATAACTGAGTGATGGATCAGGTTAGTACCACATGTTCAGCTGACCTGCTCAATAGTGAGTTGGCAGACATTCATTGAGCGCACTGCAAAGATGAGCTTGTATGTTTACCTCTGTCTGGATCCAGGTAGTTATGTATAGGTAGGATGCTTCTCTCCCAACCTGTTTCTCTCAAGAATCCGACTACAAATCCACATTCTTCAGTCACTTGATCAATCCCAATTAATTCATAAACACTTTCAGTCTTTGCTAATAATTTAGATGTGTTTGTAGCATAACTCAAATTTACCAGAGTAAAATGTATCTCCTTCTTGGCAAGCTGTCTATTTTATAACATTCTAACCTCTTTGCTTCTCTACTATTATAGGCAGGGTTTTGTTCTTCCCTTATCTTTCCCCCAACAAGATATTTAAATACAGAGGGTGGGAAAATTATGGATTTGCCACATTACTGTTTTGAATATTTTGTGAGGCATAGTTTTGTTTTGTTTTTAAAATTGTTGCTCAAAAAGCTCGATTTGATGTTCAGTCCATATGCCTACCATTCATTCTAGTTGCCATAGCAATGTTGGATAGTTCATGTTTCTGTGTTCTAGTTGTCTGTGTGATCTCCTTCTTCAAAGAAGAAGAGCTTTTCCTAAATTTGAAGTAGTTTAAAAAATAGTAGTGATAAGAGTTGGTAAATCAGTAATAAAAAACATATTCCTGGTACAGCGAAAACAAGCTGAAATGCTTCATTAGTTTGCAGGTGGGAGTGGGGAGGGATCTTCAGATTGGTAGGTAATAGCTTTATCAGATAATTTATCATTTATATAGCAGTCTATATAAATGATCATTTATATAGCAGTCATTTATATAGAAGTCTTAATGCTTCACATAAATTAATAGTTTTATAATTGCACTGAAAATGGAAATTTATCTAACAGTTAAGTAGATCATGATAATCTAGGCTAGTGTTTTAAAGTATTTTCCACACTTAGAATACTATGTACACTTCTGGTCACAGGATTTTGAAGAGCTGGAAAAGGTGCAGAAACGGGCAATCAAAATGAAAGGCTCTGACATTTGAGACTCTTTAGCTTAGAAAAACAGTGAGTTTGATGTATAAAATTATACATGGTATTGAGAAAGTAAATAGGGGGAAAACCTCCTCTGCTCTCATAATGCTAGAATCCAGGGTCATCCCATGAAACTGAATGGTAGGAGATTCAGGAAAGACAACTGGAAGTACTTCACACAGCTCATAGTGAAAGAATGGAATTTGCTACAACAATATGTAGTGATGGCCACCAACCTGGATAGCTTTAAAGGGGGATTAGACAAATGTAGAGCAATGTAGAGCAAGGCAATCACTGGCTACTAGTCATGCTGTGTATATATTACCTGGTATGTGCCAGATAATATGCCCCTTTATACCAGTTGCTGATAAATGTGAACAGAAGGATATTATTGCACTCATGTCCTGTTGTGGGCATTCCATAGGCATAAGAACTGCCATGCTGGATCAGACCAAGGTCCATCTACTCCAGCACTTTGTTCACACAATGGCCAACCAGCTGTCGACCAGGAAACCACAAGCAGGACATGGTGCAACTGCACCCTCCTACCCATGTTCCCCAGCAACTGGTGCTTACTGCCTCTGATATGGAGGTAGCATATAGCCATTAGGACTAGTAGCCATTAATAGCCTTCTCCTCTAGGAATTTATCCATCCCCCTTTTAAAGCCATCCAAATTAGTGGCCATCACCGCATCTTGTAGTAGCAAAATCCATAGTTTAACTATGTGAAGAATCAGCTTCATGGGATGACCCCATGAAGCTGAGGGAGAAAAATATGTCCCTATCCACATTCTCCACACCAGGCATAATTTTGTACATCTCATGTATCATGTATCCCCTTAGCCTCCCTTTTTCCAAGCTAAACAATTCCAGCTAACCTTCCCTCATAGGGGAGATACACCAGCCCCTTGATCATTTTAGTTGCCTTTTTCTGCACTTTTTCCATCTCTACAATATCTTTTTTTTAGGTGTGGTGTACAGTTCTGATCACAGCGTTCTAAATGTGGTCGCATCTGGTTGAACACTGGGGGAACAGAATGCTGGGCTAGTTAAGTCTTTGGTCTGATATCGCATAATTCATCTTATGTGGGTAGTGGGAATAAAGTATGCCACCGTGAATCCCTTAGAAGAAAAATGGGATGCTTATATCCTGCCTTTTCTCCACGGAGGCCAATGTGGCATAGAATGTCAGTCACTCACCCCTTTATCCCTGCAACAGCCCTGTGGGGTAGGTAAGGTTGAGAGATAGTGATTGGGTCAAGGTCACCCAGTGAGCTTCATAGCTAAGCAGGGATTTGAGTCTCCCTGGTCCCAAGTCCACTACAATACTGGTTCTTAAATCACTGAAACTTTAGAAATGAGAATTCTTTACGTTCAGGTTGTGGTTACTTAAGAAGAGCAGCTATGCAAGAAAATGGCTGATGTAGCATTTTTCCACAATAATAATTGACGGGAGAACACATGAGGAAAATATTACAGTGTAATGAAAAATCCATGAGAATTTTGTTGGAAAAACCATTGGGACTCTAATATTCTACTTGGAACTCTTTTCTCCAATGGCATAGGTATTTACCCCATTTTGATATGCTTGTTGCATATATGGGGGAAAATCATTAGAATCAAATGCAAATAAACTGCAAATAAACAGGAAATACATTGATCCTTTTCAGAAGACACACTAAGCCATGGTGGGCTAAATATCATGCTTAACATGTCATGTGAACCATGACTTAGTGTGTCATCTAAGCCATTCCTAACCATGGTGGCTACATAACCATGGTTTAAACATGCAAAAGGGTTTTACTGCAAAAGGGTTACCAGTGTAACCATGGCTTAGTATGTTGTCTGAACAGGCCCATTATCGGCAAATAAACAGGAAAGACATTATCACAAGGGAGCTAATGATGAGCAAGTTTATGATATGGTATTATGATACAGTGTTACTAAGACACCTGTGAGACTTTTCTTGCTATTTAGTAACACTAATACCTTCTTATCCTGATTTGGGTTTCTCTGTGCTCATGCAGTTGTTGGACAGACTACATGGCATGCTTTGTCTATATTTCTCAAAGTTAGGCTACCAGCATTCTTGGTTTTTAAGAATAACTCTTAGCCTGCATGCCTCAAAATACAGGCTTTTACAGTTATAGAGAGTTTCTTTTATACTTCTTAAAACAGGAATAGGTATCACAAGACCCATGGGCTACATGCAACCCCTGTCTCCTCATTGTGCCCTCCCTCAACTGTTCCTGCAGTGCCCTAAATTAAAAGCACTCACGTTAAAAAAACAAAAACAAAGCAAAATTGCTCTCCATAGTGGCTCCAGGGTTTGCAGGGATTTGGAAAATCTTAAGAATCACCCCCATCCCAGGAGAGCTCAAAATTATCCCATTGAAAGTTCTGTGGTATGGAATGTTGACGGATGGAGGGGGTGGGAATCCCTGACAATTGGGTGGGAAGGGGAATGGAATGAAATGGAGGAAGGAATTAAAACCAAGTGGTGGGAGGGGAATAGAATGAAGTTCTTGGGCAAGAAGGACAGAAGGAAGAGACACATGGTGGGGGAAGGGGGTTCACAGAATCATCTTATTGTCTGGATAAATCCTGGATCACACTGAGAAGCTATTTTAAAATGGAATGGGGATGGAAGTGAGAGGGTGCTCATAGACATTAATGGCAAAATCAAAGATTTTAATGTAGCTGGGATTGGAAACAGGTATGCCCACCACACACCAGCTAGGGGGTGGGAACCAAACGGGGAAAAAGAATTGGAGTGCCTGGAACCCTGAACAGAAGCACTTCACACCACAACATTTTGTTCCAGGATCCCATTTCTCTTTCGTAACATGGAAAACCGCATGGAAGATATAATAAGGCTGCAATTCTGTACACACTTATCTGAGTGATAAATAGTGTTAACAAAAGATGAAGTTCTCAACCTTATTGACAAATTGTACATTAATAAATCACCTGGCCCAGAAAGTATACATCCTAGAGTTCTTAAAGAATTCAAATATGAAATTGATCTTCTAATAAAAATATGTAGCATGTCCCAAAGATCAGCCTCTGTATGAGAGAACTGGAGAGTGGCTAATGTAACACCATTTTTTAAAAGGGGATCCAGGGTAGATTTGGAAATTCCAGGTTCGTTTGCTTAATGTCTGTTCCACCAGTTAAACTGGTGGAAAGCATGCTCAAAGATAAAATTACTAAGCATATAGAAGGACAAGCACTGCTGAAACTTGTTAAAGAACAGAAAGCAGAAATAAATGGTAAATTTTCTCGATGGAGGAATGTAAACAATAAGATATCACAGAAATCTGTATTGAGACCAATGCTTCTCAACATATTCATAATCTGGAATTGAACAGTGAAGTGGTCAAGTTTGCTGACCACACCAAATTATTTAGGGTCGTTCAAACAAAATGGGACTGCAAGAAGCTCCTAAAGGATCTCTCTAAACTGGGAGAATGGGCATCAAAATGGCAAATGCAGTTCAATGTAAGCAGGTGTAAAATGATGCACATTGGGGCAAAAAATCCCAACTTCAAATGTAAACTGATAGGAACTGAGCTAGCAGTGACTGACCAAGAAAGAGATACTGGAGTTGTGATGGACAGCTCGATGAAAATGTCAACCCACTGTGTGGTAGCTTTGAAAAAGGCAAATTCCTTGTGGACCTAATTAGGAAAGGAGTTGAAAAAAAACTGCCTATATCATACTCCCCTTATACAAATCTACAGTGCACAGTTCTTTTTTTTAAAAAAGGATATTGCACAGTTGGAAAAAGTGCAGAAAAGGGCAACTAAAGTGATAAAATGGGCTGGAGCGACTACCATATGAGGGAAGGTTACAATATCTGGGATTGTTTGCATGGTGGAGAGAAGGTGGACACAGACATTTTTCTCCCTCTCTCGTAATACTATGAAGCTCATTGGTGGAAGATTCAGAACAGATGAAAGGAAGTACTTCACACAGTCCATAGCTAAACTATGGAATTCACTTCCACAAGATGTAATGATGGTCACCAATTTGGATGGAATTAAAAATTCAAAGGATTGGACAAATTCATGAAGGACTGGACAAATTCATTGGACAAATTCATGAAGGACAAAGCTATTGATAGCTACTAATCCTGATGGCTATGTACAACCTCCAGAATCAGAGGCAGTATGCTTATGTAGGTTAATTGCTGGGTAACTTGGGTGGGAGCATCCTGTTGTGCTTGTGTCCTGCTTGTGGATTTCTTGTGGGCAGCTGATTGGCCAATTTGTGAACAAAATGCTGGAAAGATGAACTTTGGTCTAATCCAGCATGGCTCTTAAGTTCATAGAATCATAGAATAGTAGAGTTGGAAGGGGCTTATAAGGTCATCGAGTCCAACCCCCTGATCAATGCAGGAATCCACCCTAAAGCATACCTGACAGATGGTTGTCCAGCTGCCTCTTGAATGCCTCTAGTGTGGGAGAGCCCACAACCTCCCTAGGTAACTGGTTCCATTGTTGTACTGCTCTAACAGTCAGGAAGTTTTCCCTGATGTCCAGTCGGAATCTGACTTCCTGTAACTTGAACCCCTTATTCCTTGTCCTGCACTATGGGAGGATCGAGAAGAGATCCTGGCCCTCCTCTGTGTGACAACCTTTCATGTATTTGAAGAGTGCTATTATGTCTCCCCTCAATCTTCTCTTCTCAAGGCTAAACATGCCCAGTTCTTTCAGTCTCTTATTTATTTATTTATTTATTACATTTCTATACCGCCCAATAGCCGGAGCTCTCTGGGCAGTTCACAAAAATTAAAAACATTCAAAGTATAAAACAACAGTATAAAACCATAATATAAAATACAATATAAAAGCTCAACCAGATAAAAACAGCAGCAATACAAAATTACAAATTTAAAACACCAAGTTAAAATTTATTTATAGACTATTAAAATGCTGGGAGAATAAAAAGGTCTTCACCTGGCTTCTAAAAGCATATAATGTAGGTGCCAAGCGAACCTCCTTAGGGAGCTCATTCCACAGCTGGGGTGCCACAGCAGAGAAGGCCCTCCTCCTGGTAGCCACCTGCCTCACTTCCTTTGGCAGGGGCTCACGGAGAAGGACCCCTGAGGATGACCTTAGGGTCTGGGCAGGTACATACGGGAGGAGGCGTTCCTTCAGATAGCCTGGCCCCAAGCCGTTTAGGGCTTTAAATGTTAATACCAGCACTTTGAATCGGGCACGGACCTGGACTGGCAGCCAATGAAGCTGGAAAAGGACTGGCGTGATGTGGTCTCGTCAGCCGTTCCCTGTTAGTAACCGTGCTGCCCTGTTTTGTACCAGTTGAAGTTTCCGGACCGTTTTCAAAGGCAGCCCCACGTATAACGCATTGCAGTAATCCAAACGAGAGGTTATCAGAGCATGGATAACTGTAGCTAGTCTCTCTTCATAGGGCTTTGTTTCCAGACCCCTGATCATCCTGGTTGCCCTCCTCTGAACACGCTCCAGCTTGTCTGCGTCCTTCTGGAATTGTGGAGCCCAGAGCTGGACCCAATACTCTAGATGAGGCCTAACCAAGGCAGAATAGAGAGGAACCAGTACCTCACGCGATTTGGAAGCTATACTTCTATTAATGCAGCCCAAAGTAGCTTTTGCCTTTCTTGCAGCCATATTGTTGGCTCATATTCAGCTTGTTATCTACAACAATTCCAAGATCCTTCTCCTTTGTAGTATTGCCTTTCTAAATGTGTTGGGCTGCAATCACCATCATTCTGAGCCAGCACGTTTGGATCCTGGCAGGAATTGTACTCTTCTGGCAAATTACTTTGTGGATTGTCCTCACTCCTTTTACTTGTGACTTCCTAGAACTAGAGTCTCTTGTCTAAACACCACGATGAAATGTATTATATGAGAGAACAATCCTCTCTAGTCTTGCTTATCTTATCTTTCCCAACAGCACTGTTTATCCTTCCTTATTTCTGTCATTCCTGACTTCTTATGTTGCATACAGCTTTTGCAATTATCTAATTTAAAGCCAGCTGAATTATCTAATCAAACCCACCGCTAGCACAGAAGCAGAATCTTTCATATAAGATAACTTTTCAAATAGATTTGTTTGTGCTATCTTGATTTACCAGCAACGAGCAAAGGCAAGAAAGTAAGCCCGGATGGCTCAAGGAAGTACATAAGCAACTAATAATTTACTATGGAGGAATATAATCTTTTCTAATAGTAACATGAACATTTCCCCTTTACTTAAACAATACATTGATTGTAGCCAAAGTGCCTTGCTTTTTACCAAAGGTTGTTAATTCTTATTTAAGGCATCACAAACAGAAAATCTAAATTTTGCAAATGGAACTAATAACAATGGTTGAGCTCATTTGATTCCCCCTATGCAGTTTTTATTGTTTTGCATTATTTTTATTTTTGTTAACTGCCATGGGAACCAATGGGTTGAAGGGACAGTATATAAATACATAAACTAAGTAAGAATATATCTAGCCCAGTATATCTGCCCTTATTATTCCACAACAATTTTTGCACATTTCTATCTTCAATTTTGCGCACATGTTGTCAGATTTGCCACCCTGGGTTTTTATTTGGTGTTCTTATATTGCTGGGTTTGTATAATTACACTTGTACACATACCAATAAATGTGATGCAGTGTGACGCAGGAGAAAGGAAAGGAAGACATTACGAGAAGTAGCCCACTCATGGGATTATGAAGCAGCTAGGTTTCCAGGAAGGAATGGAAGAAAAAGGTTTGATAAAGGAGGAGGGCCAGAAATGGGAATGAAGGTGAATAGCACAAGACTCCTGTTCCAAACTCTGTTGGAAAGATTTGTACCTTTTAATCACATTCAAGTGTTCTGTGAGAACTCTGAAGAAGTATGCTAATAAGTGATGGCTAAGAAGCTGATGCAGCCCAGATGGCACAACTATCTGAGGCAATCTTCTGTAGCAGTTTTTGTGAAACTGCCCATCTGAACACGCCCTTACTTTCCATAGCACTTTCCAATGACTTATGATTACATCATTTAAATCTGCAACATCAGTGAGTTTCGTGAGAGAACATGGTTTTGGATTTGGGACTTCCATGTCAAAAACACAACATTGTTGACATGCATGTATGCATACGGTTTCTATAAAAAGGCAGAATATAAATTATTGCAGCAATGTGTCCCATTTTATCTCCATTTACCTCATGAATATCCCACCTTATCCTGCAACAATAACCTTGGGAGAGATTTGTCCCTAAGTGAGTCCCTGAGCTTCATGGTGGAGCAGGGGCCAGACACTTTGACTCCCCAGTCGTACTAAAATGCCCTATATAGAACAATTTTATTTATTTATTGTGACACTTGTATATCGCTATATACTACTGAATATAATAAAATCCCTCAGAGATTCACAATAAATATGCTTGCTCCTGTATTGCTGTTTGTGGGAATGTGGAGTGTGGGAAATAATGAGGCGGACACAAGACTGGGATTTAAACAGGGCCACATTTATTAATAGATCTGCAGAAAGGGAAAACCTAAGCGGGCATCTTCTCTAATCCGGCCTAATGCTGTGATTTTATTGGGCGAGACATTCACAGCCTGAGAGAGATGCCTCAACGTTTGCCATCTCCCAGGCTTCCCCTTCTGGAGTAGGGAGGCCTTCTGTGTCAACCGCTCCTCGGGGCTCCGAGTTGGTGAGAAGGGTTGGCATCAAAGGTTACCCTTATCACGACCAGCTGGGCTGCAGGGCTGGGAGCTGGGGTGCCTCAGGAATTACTGATCACCGCAACGTTGCCTCTGAATGCTCACCGACCCTAACCCGCTCTTATTTATTGTGACACTTGTATATCACTGTTACTACTGAATATAATAAAATCCCTCAGAGATTCACAATAAATATGCTTGCTCCTGTATTGCTGTATCATGGTACAATGCATAGGTAGCATTTTCAAATAAAATTCTGGAAATGGAAACAGGCAAAAGTTGAGTGAGTTTATGCTGCATGTTCTCCAGCTTGTATTAATTTTTTGCAAGCTGGACTTGACACTTTCCACTTGTTTAAGGGATATCTTGAATTTTCCTGGTTGTCATGGTTGTTTTCATGGCTTAGATTGATTATACTGTCTGTCTTTTGTACTGTCTGTCTTTTGTTACATCTAACTTCTCATCTGCCTCTCTCTATCACAGTTTACACGAAAGTAAGTGAATGTCACAATCCATCTAAGGGGGATTATGTATGAAATAAAAGTATTTGCTAACACAGAGGAACAATAATAAGAATGTTAAATGAAAATAATTATAAGTCAACAGTTTACAGCCTAAAATACCTAAAATACAATAATGTCTCTGCGGGGCAAGGGAGGACACCTCCTTCTGTGGCTAGCATCAGCCTCTAGGAGGACTGAATAGGCTGCTTTCAGTCAGTCAAACACGTTGGCTTGTTGCTTGATTGCAGACTGATTTATTAAAGTGGTTGGTCCTCTTTGACAATTCCTCATACCCTCTTTCTAAGGAAGTCCCTCTCCTTTACCTTTGAGAAAGAGAAGAGGGAAACCAATGGCAAGGAAAGCTCACAAGAGACAGGCACTTTTACAACCTCTCCTTAATTGGAATTATTTTTATTTATTTATTTTATTACATTTTATACTGCCTAATAGCCAAGGCTCTCTGGGCACTTTACAGGTAAAACCATGAAATACAACACAATATAAAACTTTTTAAAGTACCATGTAAAATTAAAGTAATGCCCAGCAGCAGTTACAGCCAGGGAAAGCCTGTGTAGAAAAAAAAGTGTTTCCAGGAGGTGTTTAAAAGATGTTACATTTTCTGCCTCCCGAACTGCACGAGGGAGGGTCTTCCAGAGTGTGGAATGCCTGCTGTTGAGGTTTTTCATGGAGACGTTCTGTTTGTTTTGGAATAACCTCCTCTGAAGAACTTAAATGTAGCCTGGGTATATATAAGGAAATGTGGTCTGGTAGCTGTCCATGTCCCAAGTTGTTTGGAGCTTTATATGATAATAGCATAAATTTGTATGTGGCTCGGTAGCTAATAAGCAGCCAGTGCAGTTCTTTTAACACAAGTGTTTTGTGAGCATAGCTAGCTGTCCAAGTGAGCATCTTTGCTGCTGCATTCTGCATTAACTGCAGCTTCTGAACCACACATATGGGTAGCCCCACATAGAGTGCATTTCAATAGTCTAATCATGAGGCTACCAGTGCGTGGATCACGATGGCTAGGCTATCCCTATCCAGGAATGGGCATAGTTGGCATGCCAAGTGAAGTTGGTAATAGGCATTCTGGGCCACCAAGGCCACCTGGGCCTCCAGTGACAAAGATAGATCCAGAAGAAACTCCAAACTTCTTCATAGGGAGTAGAACCTGATCCAGAACAGGCAAACACCCCAATTCCCATACCTTGGAACTGCCAACACATATCGTGTCTGTTTGATCAGGAATCAGTTTCAGTTTATTGGCCCTAACTGCAGATGGCCACTGGTTCAGAATGTGCCTGGCCTCTCCCAATTCAGATGTCACACAGAAATGGAGCTGTGTGTTATCAGCATATTGGTGACACCTTGCCCAAATCTCCTAAGGACCGCTTCCAACGGCTTCATATAGAAGTCAATCTTAATGGACATTTTGTCTGCATCTTATAAAAAAGGAAGGCTATTGTTTACACTCCTTCTCTAATTCAATCTAGCTATCATACAGAAACAATCCAACATTAGTATAAAAAGTGCATTTAAATTATAGAGGCCGTGCTTATGAAGCCTCTATGTCTATGCATAATCTATAATCTGGCAGTTTGAAGTCACAAGGATGTTATTTTAGGTTGAGATGAATGGATAACTGCTAAAAGCATGCATACAGCTTCCTCTCCCCTGCAATCACAAATTGTAAAAGTCGTACCATTGTGTGTAGTTGTGAAGTTTTAATTGACAATTCCCACAGAAGAGAGTGCGGAAACTTACTTTCCAATTGTGGAATGGAAAACAAATGAGCAAAAAAGTAGTTTAAAATACTGTGAAACTTCATGAAGGATGGATTTAGCCACAAAAATGTGAAAATCCATATTTAGAAACAGTACTCCTTGGAGTACTGCTTTTTGGGGTGGGGAGGCTGTTGTACTTTTGCCTTGTGTTTGGGCTTCCCAGAAACATTTGGCTGGCCCCTATTAGAAAATGGAAGTTGGTCTATATTAGCCTTCCCCAACCTGGTGCCTTCCAGATGTTTTTGGACTACAACTCCCAGCATTCCTCACCATTGGCCAGGCTGGCTGGGGCTGATGGGGCTTGAAGTCCAAAACATCTGGATGTCATCAGATTGGGAAAGATTGATCAGATCTGGCAGGCTCTTATGTTAGAGTAGGGAAATCTCAGTGGGGAAATCTCTGTTAACTTTTATTTCCCCATCTGAGTTTTCACAGAAAAGTTGGCTATAGAGTCAAATAACTCTTTTTTATTTTTTAAGCCTTCATTATTTCTGTGTTGGAATAGGAGCCTACCACCTAATCTATGCAAGGATGTTTAGAATAATTATTCTCATGCATAGATATAATTAGTTTAGGAACACGTCTCATGCATGTTTGATCATGATTTACAAATGTGCTCTTGGGAGCTAATTTTTATTAGAGAAGCTTTTTAAATCTTTGCCCATTGATTTGTTTGTCTTGTAGTTTGTCTGCTGCCTTAATGATGCCAGTTTCACTTAATTAGAGGAACTTGTTAAGATGTGTAAATTAGCTATTTTTATATATTCCGTTTCACTCAAAGGTTCTTTCAAATGTAGGGAATATCGAATATCAAAGCAGGAGGAGTGTGTTTGTTGGAAAGTGTATCTTAGCCAATAGCAGCGGTTCTATATTCCAGTGGTTTGCAAAGCATACCCTGAACCTCCTTGGAGAAATAATTGCCAGGGGTTGTCCAGTCCCTCTGAGTACCCTTTTGGAAACAAGAACCTGATCTGCGCTTATAGCAATTGATATGAAGTGGTAGGTTTGGGCAGCATATATTATTATTATTATTATTATTTATTTATATAGCACCATCACCATTTTCCTGCTTTCAAGCTTAATTTGCTATTTTTAAAAAACGTTGTAGTCTAAAGTAGAGATCAGGGGTGTCATTTTGACTTTTGTTTGGCTAAATCAAAAGAACACAGCGTCTTGTCACATAGAATTTTAGATATCTAGTCCTACTTCTCGTTGCATTGTCGGACAATCCCCACAGATCAATCCAGGTCACAGTGTTCGTAAGGGGCAAGTAAATTAATTGGTGGCGCTCCCTTCTCCTCTTCTCATGCTGGCGCCCAGATCAGTGCAAAGTGCCCTGAAGCAATTCAAATCAATTCGACCTGCTTCGGGGTGCTTCAGTTTGATCCGGACCTGCTTTGAATCTGGATTGATTTGGTCCTAAGCAGCACCCTTTGGCTTGGAATTTGGATCCAGATCCAAAGCAGTGTACAGCCCTATGATTTAATTTGACAGTGATAGATGTATATATGTGGTGTTATGCAGGTCCTTTTGGTTGAGTAGCTAATATCTTTGCATGTGTATATTGACTGTGTTATACAATGCTATGTTGCATATTGTTTTTATGTATTAATAAAATTATTTTTAAAAAAAATATTTTAATGGAATGTTCTCAGAATGATGTAAGTATATATAAACAATCTATAGTATGTTGATTTAGTACATTTTGAAAGTTCATAAGCTGTGAAAAATTGTAAAAGGAAAGTACTGTTTACATTTTCAGTCAGATCTCTTCATTCTTCTCATACTATATTTCTTTCAACTAAAACATGTTAACATATACATTTTTAATGCATGGTAACTAAACATGTATGCACTAAGCAAATGTGTTCAATTTATAAGGAGCAATTGCTCATCTGTAGCAGCTTCATTTTCTCCCTCAGTAAAATAGATGTAATGAAGAATGGCCATTACATGTAATCTGACATGATTTTGTAATTACAGCTATTGTGGATGATGAACGGCTTTCAGCAGAGGAAATGGATGAACGGCGACGTCAGAATATTGCTTATGAGTATTTATGCCACCTAGAAGAAGCAAAAAGGTAATTGTTAACAATCCTTTTATCTTAAAAGCAACCAATTGAGACTACCTCTAGCTTCAAAAATATGCCACGTTTGACTTTTGGTGCTGAGATGAACCTGTTATATCCTTACGATTAATCTGTCACATCCTACCAAGCCCATTCTAGAATTGAAAGAGCAGTTTGGTACAACACACATAGCCATTTTGCCTGCTGATATGTAGGGGTTTTCTGTAAAAATTATTTCATGTCTAGCTATCTTCTGGAATTCTTATTAAAGGTAGTTTGATAAATTCATTGTCCAGATGTTCTTAAAATTATCCCCCCCCCAACTGTGACATAGTTTCTTGTAAATTAAATCTTCGATCCAGACTTGTTCTTCTATGGATAGAAGGGATCCTTCTGTTCATTGCAGGGCCTTCCACTCCTGCTAGTGGAAGAACGGGAAATTATTTCCACCAATTCCTGCTTTCCCCTGCCATCCCCCCCTCCACAACCAGTATTGATCCCCCAACTCCCTGGAGTAGTTTATCAGGGTTACAGAAGACTGTAGGGCAGGAGGAGCAACATTGGCCTATCTTCATGCAGCCCTAAGCCTAATATCAGATGCCCTCTACAATCCAGATCTCTGGCAAGAATGATCTCTCCCTACTCCAGCTGTCCACTGGATGGAAAAGGGAGTGGAAAGAGAGAGAGAGGTAGAAAGAGAATAGGGGTGATCCAACTACTTTTGCCTCTGGCCCTGCCACTGACTTCGGCCCTGCACATTACTGGCTTCAGCCTGACCTACCACTGACATGAGGCCATCTGACAAATGTCCTGCAAGGGAATGCAGGCCTCAGCTGTAAAAAGGTTGCCCACTTCTATTGTAGGGGAAAGTGGGAATTGGCAAAAATTACCTCTCCCCCTTCCACTAGCAGATGTTGTTGAACTATATCTGTCCTAGGTGGCATAGTCAATGGGGAGGGATGCTGAGAAATGGATTCCATAAACACTTGGTCGGGGGGAGGGGCACACATTCCTCACTCTTACACTAGCAAGAGTGTCTAGTGAGAAGAATTCTGATCATGGGATCTCTGAATTCAAGCCATTATCTCTGTCCTATCATCAGTACTGAACAGTTTTGGAATCGAGTGGTAAGAATTTTATGATGTGTTGAAAAGTCAGTGCTAAGCTTCTCTTGACACAGGTAAACTTATCCCATTACTATAAACCTCTTTAACATAAGAATAGCCCTGCTGGATGAGATCAAAGAACCATCTAATCAACCACTGTGTCTGCAGCAGTGCCAGACAGATGGTTTTGGAGAAATACAGCCACAGAACATTGTGGAGATACAGTTTGTGTATGGTGGAGGCAATCCTGCCTCTGAACATGGTGATTCTATTTAACACTCATGGCAAATAGCCATTGAGAATGTTGTTCTCCGTTTGTTTGTCTAAAAGGGCATCAGAGTCAGTGGCCATCAACATAACTTGTAGAATTAGTTCAATAAATTAATCAATAAGTTATGTACAGAAGCACTTTTCTATACTGAACCTTCTGGTGACCAAAGGTTCTGGCGTTTTGGAAAAAAATATTTCTTTTCTTCCACAATCATACATTTTAGAAATCTGTATTATATCCCCCCAATGATATAATTAATCCCCCTAAAATTAAAACTCCTCATTTCATATACATACATATGGTTAGCTTGCCTACCTTCTCTGGCTCTACAACATTGAGATGACATAACCAGAACTGACTGCATCATTCTAAATATAGATGGGTCATAGATTTTTAAATTACATTATGATAACTTTGTCTTAGTTTCAGTCCCTTTTCTAGTTTCTGTGTTTGAATTTTCTTTTTCATAGCAGCAGTATGATGAAGTTTCTTTCTATTGTGCCCCCAAAGTCTTTCTGGTGTTGTAATAAGCTTTTTAGACCCCATTAGTATATATGTAAAATTAGGATTGTTTTTGCCTCAGTGTGCATATTTTTCTTCTCAAGCTGAATCTTCTCTACCTTCTAATGTTTTGACCAGTTGCACAAGTTGAAGAGATAATTTTGGATCTCTCTTCTTCTACATCAGGCAAGGGGAACCTTAGACATGCATAGATAACCCATCCATCCTGACAGCTTCTTCCCTAGGGCTTGCCCCCTCTCCTGGTGGAGAAGGCCCATTCTGCCATGCCCGGCAAAGCCTGGGCATGGGGAGGGTTTTGTGGGCGGGGCAGGGAAGAGACATGGCTATCCTGCATTGGCAGGATTTCCCGCCACTGGGGCTGGGCGGGGTTTTCGGCCTTTAAGAATAGGTGCCTGACAGTGTCTTTGCATATATTTGTATAGTAACTTCCTCTAGCCATTGGACTACTTCTATTTAACAATTCTTCTAAATATATACCTGAAGTGCACTTAATTGCATTGTTCAGGAAGCATTGCATTCTAAAAGCTTCAACTTTGAGATGATTCTGCTTCTTAAATATCATAGGCCATGGTTCACATGCTTGGGAACCTTTGAAAAGCAAGGCTGGCACTTGCTGTCAACAGTAAATACCCAACTGCCAATTACATTGTCTTAAGGACACTGTCATAAAGACTTGAATTGTATTTTAGACTTCTCTCATTTATTGCTCTGCTTCCGATTCCCATTGGTACCCTATGGGAATGTTTAAACTAATACCTCTGCATTACTAATGCCACTGCAGAGTTGGGTGTGATTTTTCAGGAGTGAAGTGTAAATGTTCATCCCCTACTATTTCTGTAATTAAAGAAAATTGCAAGATGTAGCTGCATACTATGCTTTGAATGTAATGTGTAGCTTGGCATTGTTACAATTCTTGTATGCTGACAACTAGTTAATGATAGAATAGTTAGAATAATATTGCAGGTACTATCCAGTAAATGCTCCTGAGACTCATGCAGCCATATCTGAAATTGCAGTGGGCTGCAGAAAGAATTTTTCAGCACAAGTATTTATGTTTTCCTATGAGATGCATAGTAGTATTACCCTGTCCACTTTCTTTAAATCACATATTGCTTGAATGAGACTGATGACATTGGTACCGTCTCTCTCCTATGCTTTGTTCAGCAGTCAGATAGTTAATACTCTTAACAATGCATCATTTGAAGCTTTGTGGCTCAGATGATTTAGGCTGTGTGTTTTAGAAAGTCAGGTCAGCTTTTAAGGGAACACTGCAAGTCCGCAAACCATTCCCGTGACTAATGAACCAATGTGTCTTAAGATTTTGTTCTTCTTCATAGTCTCTGTGACTCACACACATGAGTTATGCACTGGCACAGAACCGCCATTTGGAACATTTTACAGCCGGTGCCACAGGTCTTCATGAAATATACGCCCATAGTAGCAGCACATCTATGGCTACAAGGACAGGGCAGATACACTAAGACACTTGGCACACTCTGTAGAGTCTTGCTTTCTATTATGAATGGATGCTTTAGAACACCCGTTGGGCAATGGTTGTGACCACAATGGTAATGCCTTTAGCTTGCCTCCACATTCAAGCCACTTCAATCTTGGTTCCTCTGGGCCTTCAATATGGAAAAGGATTCACCCAGATGTTACTTGGACCTACATCTTCAAACCCAATGGTCCCTGTATTGGTGGGCTATCCAGTTGAACCTGTTAGCAGGATTCAGCTTCCAGCCAACCCATCCATCCATGAAGACCACTACAAATGCCTCAGTTTCAGGCGCCATGGCATCATCTGCTGCCATTTTCTGAGGTGTCCCATTTCCACATCTATGTAATATGGCAACCTGGGTCCAGCCATTGACTGGTAGGTTTGCTTTTCAATCACCCATGTGTGTAAGTCACAGAGACCATGAAGAAGGAGGACAGGTTGCTTACCTGTAACTGAAGTTCTTTGAGTGGTCATCTGTGAACTCACACAACCCACCCTCCTCCCCGCTTACAGATGTGACACTCTTGATGAATTCTTCCATTGTGGCAGAATGGGAAATGAGCAGGAAATGGGAGTCATGGCCAGAGTGTGCACAGAGGAGTATGGGAAGGGCTTCTGCCTAAAGTTTTCTCAGCTCTAGAATGTTCAGAATGACTGTTCTGTGCAGGCATAAAAGCTATGTGGGTGTGTCACAGTTGACCACAGCTACAGGTAAGCAATCTGTCCTCCTTCATGGGGAGAATCATATTTAGAGGGAGTATTCAGTCTTGGTAAAACTTCAGCAGCATGAACTGCAATGCAGTGACCTCTGCTGACTTACTACACATAATAGTAAAAACAAAAATGTCTCTGTATAATATGTATTACCTTAGCACAGCCTTCCTAGACCTTGTGCCCCCCAGGTGTTTTTGATGTCAAGACTTGTTGGGATCCCCACCAGTAGTAGAGAGATCATAGTATTTTTCAACCATAATTATTGTTTGTTTGGCTAAAGTAAATGGGGCAGTATTTATTCTCTAGGCAACCCATCACTCTACAGTTACAATACTTAACAGTGCACTCCCATGCTTTTTAATTCAAAAGTAAGCCTCACTGAAATTCCCATGAAGGAGGATAATTTGCCCAAGGACATCCAGTGACCTTCTCTGGTTGCATTCATGCCAATACCCTTAATTATGTCATACTGGCTGTGTCTTGTTTACTATAGCAATATCTATTTGCTTACTAACGTCATAGACCCTTAATTAGTAGTGCAGTTTTCCATGATCTGGTGCTTTCCAGATATCTTAGACTATACATTCCCAGCCAGAATGTCCACGAGTTGTGCTGGCTGGGGATGGTAGGAGTTGTACTCTCATGGTAGTACTTGCCCAACCCTTTGTTCTAAGACAGAGACAGGACACCCTATACCTAAACGATCCTTCCATAAATTCTTCTCCTTGAAGTAACAAGGAAATATATATCTCTAGATGCCAAGCAGCTCTTAAATTTGCGATATTTCCCCTTATTTCACCTTCCTGTGCAAAATTCTTCTAAATCTATTAATGCTTTCCAGTATTTGAAATCCACTTTGAATTGTAACATGCAAAACTGAATGCAGTATTCAAATTAACATCTTAGTAGAGAAGTACTGCTTCTGTGGATTGCTATTTTGTATTCAAAAAGATTGACTAATGGCTGTGCGTTTCAAAATGCCTCAGTTAATTAATAAGCTGAAGTGGGTGGGTGTTTGTACTTTCAGCTGCTTCATAAAATTACTGTTTGCATACTTCCTGTATCACAGATTTAATGAGAGAAATTTTCTGAGCTAAACTTGAAAGAATTGAGGTGCTAGTTATTGTGCTTCTGTAAACAGTGCCGTCTGTAGAAGGAAACATATATTCAGGAATAGGAAATTGCTCTTTAAATATAGCAAGCAAATTGTCACTGGGTGAACAGTGAGCAGTGTATTTGATCTTAAAACACATTTATTCCATTTAATATTGGTTTGAACAAAACATCTGCTGACAACATAATATAAATCAGAAATGGCTCTGTCCTATACTGTTCATTTACTATCTGTAAGTCAGTTCTAGAAAAGGTCATTTGAATAATGTAACAAAACCTTTACAATAATTGTTGGGAAGAAACTAATGTTTCAATTTTTTATCAAGCACCTTTAATTAGCACTAATTTAACTCCTGCTTTAAGTATGGAATAGAAAGCATAGCTTTGAGTTAGAGATATACTCTTGTCACTCTACTGGGTAAAAAACTTTTTAAAATAGCACCCATTCTTGGCTGCTTATTTGAAGTTGAATGATGTAATAGTGAAAGAATTGGCACCATTTGATTTCCACTCCCCTCATTCATTAAAACATGTGGAACATTCTTAAGTACTGCCTTATCAAGAATAAGAATTGACTTGTTGTCCACTTAAAGCAAGTTGAAGTTAGGAATGCTGATAAGGTAATTGTAATGTGGCTGTGAAGTTCAACATTTCAAGTTTTATTGCAGACCTAGCATTACAAATGCAAACAACTAAGAACATAAGAGCAGCCCTGCTGAATTAGGTTGAAGGTCCATCTAATCTAGCAGGGCTTGAAAAGTCAGTCTCTCTCCCTCTCCCTCCCTCCCTCTCCCTCTCCCTCCCTCCCTCTCCCTCTCCTACTATTGCTCCCCTGGAACTGGTATTCAGTTGCTTTTTGCCTTTGGACATGGAAAGAACCATCTTGAATGAGTGATTTATTTTATTCTTATTTGGCAGTTTCTCTTTCTAGCTCCTGAAGAGGAAGAAGGGAATACCAGTTGTTAGCTACTGGCAGAATGTGGTGCATTTTCTTTAAGAAACTCAGCCTAGAATGGAGCAAGTCAAAGCTTGGAGACATTGCAGGACAATTTAGCAAGCAATCTTTCCATAATGGCAGCAACATTAAGTTACATACCCAGGTCCAGATTTCGCCTCACCACCTGATCAAACAACACTAGCTTAAGTGCCCCCATAGTAGACCTGGCACAGCAGTCAGAGGCGCAAATATGCATACTGCCCAGGCATCGCAACTTTTAGGCACAGCACTGTCCTGGTTAGATTTTGCTCACCTTGAGCTAGCCATTTCCAAGACCCTTGTTGGCTTTAGTAACAAGTCAACTCAATATTTTGTTTGGTTGTCCGAAGCCAATATTGACTCTGTTTTCTTTTATTCTGTTGTCTTAATTAGAACCAGAGCCTTTTGTCCCTTTGTAGCCTTTTGTTTAAACCAGATAAAAAACAAACCAATCCTGGGGTTCAAATCCTCAGTGTTCCTAGTCATCCCAAAGCAAGGTACCACTCTGCTGCTGAAACCATTTTGGTTGTGTGACAAACCCAGCTAATCTTGGCTGTATCTGTTGGCTCTTCATTGAAATCACTCTAAGCCACATAACCTGGGGTTTTGTCCAAGCCTCGTCAGACCCCCTCTCCCAGAGCACCCTCTGTATCTGCCTAGGTCCCACTCTAGGCAAAGCAATGACCCGATTGCAGCCTTTCTCAAGGCTTCCCTTTCTCAACGTCAGGAATTTCCTTCCACCCCAGTGCCAACTGTATAGGAAAGGATCTAACAAAGTTCTAAGAAAGGTATTTTTCAAGCCCTCTATCTTCTAAGTCGTCCATCTACAAATTGTAACTTACAACCATGTAACTGCTTTTCTATCTTGTGCTTGAGTTAGTGTGTAGCAGGTGAGTTTATCTGTGAAACTTTTTTGTCAGAAGCCTAACCACTTTGGTGTAGTCTTGCCCTGGTTGTTCAGTGGGAAGGATCATGGTCAGGCTTCCTTTTGGGGTCATCATCTTGTTTCTTCTTCACTGCCATTGCAATCAAGCTAAATTCTACAGTGAAGTTGGCATGGTACTAAATTGGAGAGGAGGACAAGTGTATAAGCTGCCATGGGTTCCTTGCAGCAGGAAAAGAGGAGGGATATAAATATAATAATAAAATAAAAATTAATGTGTCCTGGAGCCCCCTTCTACATAAAAACTTCTAAAGGAGGAAGAAGTGCCCTATGTACAAGGTGCTGGAAATTAGTATGTGTGAGTTTGTAGGATATAACTAACTGAAGTCATGCGTCCTCCCCTTTTATCATGGGGATGAAATGGTAATTGTGTGCAAAGACTAGCCCTGGCACACTGCCTATTGCTATAGGCAAGCCACTGTAAGCTCTTTTCTTTCCCTGTTTATCCCTAAACTTTCTTTTTCTTTCTCCCACTAGTGTTAGAACCCCCAATTTACTTAGCCAGGACCTCTGCAGCATCCTTAGAGCCATAGTCCAGCCCAGTTCAACTCAGTCTGTTTCTACACCTGCCTTTTCCCCCATGTGCATCCAAATGACACACAGGGGATCCCGGGAGCAGGCAGGGACGATCCCTCCATTTCCCTGAGATAATCCTTAGGTGTAGAAAGTGCCTCAGACACTGCATGCATATCTGCAGACTAGTTTTTCATGCACCATGGTCCTCATCCTAGGTGTCAAGTGAACTGATTTCCCTACCACTTGAACCTGTTACGTGACTGTCGACATTCTTCATTTTGTTTTTTGCTACGTTTGTTTGTAATATATGCAGCGATTGAGTCCAATCTAAAGTGGATATAGTGCCTGTTGCCAAGCAAGCTAATTCCCAAAAAGTAATCACTGTGTATATTTTTGATTCTTGTGTGTTTAATCAAATTTCCCTGTTTTCAAAGAAGCCCTGTGTATGTGCATGACTGGGTCACTTCTGCCAAGATGCATTATTGGTCAAGGTCAAGGGTCCCTTAGACCAGAATATCTCTGAATGTTTGTTCACTTGTATGTGCATAGGGAGGGGAAAAAATTGCATGCAGGGAACATAGCAAGAAACTGTTTAAAGTGTGGCATGATGATTGCATATTTGAAGTATTATTGGGGCAAACTACATTTCCAGTTTTTTAAAGTGAAAAGCAGCCCCAGGAGGCTACAATGCTGATTGGAAGGGAAAACAACGTGTGTGGGAGGGGCGGGGGAAAGAGAACAAGTGCTAAATTTTTATTTATTTATTTATTTATTACATTTTTATACCGCCCAATAGCCAAAGCTCTCTGGGCTGTTCACAAAAATTAAAACCATGAAGAGCATAAAAAACAACCAACGATCTAAAAACACATATACAAAATACAATATCAGCCTATCAGCTGTTTGAGCGGGATGGGGGGGGGGGGGGAGTCAGTTATTCCAAGCTGTCCCTTTTCTCCCAACAGAGTTCTAGATATATGTTTTCAAGGGTAATTGCATATCTATAATCCTATAGGGGCATGAATCAGTTTGGAAGAAGTGATTTTGAGTTTTATTTAAAAAAATGCAGGAAAAAGGTTAAGTTGGCCTTCTCTACTTGCTGCTCTTCAGCTTTTTAAATCTACTCTTTAATTTTTTAAGAAATTCTTTTTAGTACATGCACTTGTATGAAACACGTAGTTTGCCCTTTTAGAGTTTTAAGTAGCAAGTATGCATTCTGGAGAGACATATTCGTAGCTGCCAATAATCTTTCTGTTGCCTTGTAGAGCCAGAATTTCCATTATAGGGACTAAGGCATGTTGTGCTCTCTGGTGGTTCTTAAGTTAATTCTTTGCTGTGATTATTGTAGAGCTTTGACCATAGGACAGAAAGTTGAATCTGCACCATGCCTCCCCCCCTATCAATTATGGTATCTTGGCGCTGCCTCCTCAATGGGCTATTTTTAGGTGGTGTGCTGTAGAAAGATCCACTTTATCTCACCTGTCTGGAAAGAGCTTTATTTGTATAGAGTATGCTTTATATTTCTCACCACTTTTCCTCCTCTTCCCCCGCCCCCTGCCCAATTCTGCTTTGTATCCTTAGGCAACAGACTTTGATCTGTTGCCACTAAATAAATATGCGTCTGCATGTGATCTTTCAGTAACAAGAGTCCTGATTTCAATATTTACTCCTGGTTCCTCAAGGTCAAAGAAGCATCACATGATTTATTAGTTAGCAAAATAATTCAGTGGGTAAGAGGTAAGAATGGGTGGGGCAGGGGGGGAGCTTTGGCTATTGGTACAAATCTATATCCTGTAATGCATTGTAGTTGCCTTACTTAGAATGCAAATAGATGGACTTGACTTTATTTTTTAAACAAATGCTTTCAGCATTGTATGTATGCCAGCAATCTTGTCATGTGGCTTAATGGCAGTTCATTGGTTGATTTGGATTCAGAGTGCAAAATGTCTTATGGTGGTCAGCAGGGCACAATTTACTGAATTGCTCCTAACTTCTTTCAATCCATTGTGTAGCTCACTTGTGATCCTATATACTGTAAGTACTTTAATCTCCTTGCAACCTGCCCTGCCTTGTGTTTCCCAGAGTTCTTGGCATGCTGTTGTGTGGTGAATCAATAATGCCTGCATCTTTAAAGACAGAATCTTGGGACTCTTCCTTTGTTGAACTTCTTGCAGAATTTAATTTATAAGATTTTGGAGGAGAAGATTTTGCTACTTCAAATGTTGTGCCATTGCCTAGTATTCACATCCAGGCAGAACTCTAGAATCGTAGAATTAATTATAGAGGTAGAAGGTACGTTGGAGGTCATTTGGTCCTCCAAAGTACCTCTGCTCAGTGAAGGCTTTGCAGTGCAGGATACAACTGCAGCATATCCGACCATAGACATCCAACTCATACTTCTAGAATCTCAAACTAAGGAAGTATGTTGGTTTCTGTTTGAAGTCCAGTTCTGTTTGGGTCCAGTTCTTTCTTCTGCCACAAAGGTATTTCTTTCCCCCCGCTTAATCCAAGCACCTTCATTGTCTCTTTGCAGCTTCACCACCACCACCATCTCTTGATGGACACTATCCAGATATATATCCTAAGCTGGCTTTAAAGAATTCTATCAGTCCCAGTATTATTAACATAGGAGTTGTAGAACTTTTAAGGAGATGAATTTTTGGTGTCAACAATGCTAAATAATGCTATGGGGAACTAAGGGTGCTTCCAGATGAGACTTTTATTGTGCAATCACCCTGCCTGAAATGCAGAATTCTTTGGGGGGGTCCAGTTGACAATATTTTCCATTTGTAAGCCTCCCATGTTTTCCCACTGCTTTTTTCTCTCTTATTTCTTACTACAAAAAAAAACCCTGTTAACATCTTTGAGGGAAAGACCAAATAACTGCACAGTGTCTTTTGATTGTTATCACTAGAAATGATCTGTTTGGAAATACCTTAGTACAAAGGACAGAAATACATTATTTTGCAGTTTTCTCCAAGTCCACACAAGATTGATCAAGGGATGATTCAACATTTTGTCTTGTTTTTCATCTGAGGTTAACAATTTAAAGATAAGTATATTGTGAAGTAATTGCAGCATGTCCACCAACTCAAGGCTGGCATCAACAGTGTCCTTGAAATGATATGCAAAGCCCATTGATTTATGCAGTTTATAATTGTCCAAAGTATGTTAATTGACGGTCGCTAAAATAGGCAAACTAGGTCATGAAATTACTAGTGTGGGCATCTGTACTTGCCAAGCTGCCTGCCCCTGCTCTGCCTTTTTCAGACCATGCCTGAAAATTGAACTCATTGTTAATGTAATAAAACTGACAATGTTTTTTTTTTTGACAATCTCTCTGTAAATTATTCATCAGATGAGTATTTTACTCAGAGAAATCAGGTATCTTTATTGAGGTCTGTTCTAAAAATAAATAAATAGCTTTTAAAACTTGAATTGTTCTGACTTTTATACTGCCTGTTTGGTGCATTCTCTTACCCTCCTTATTGCTTTATTATGATTTTATTAGAATGTAAGCCTATGCGGCAGGGTCTTGCTATTTATTGTTTTACTCTGTACAGCACCATGTACATTAATGGTGCTCTATAAATAAATAAATAAATTAATTAATAATAATAATAATAATAATAATAATAATAATAATAATAATAATAATAATGTTCTTAACTGCATGCCTAAGTATTGTTGGAAGTGCTGAGACAGTAGAAGAACTGGCAAACTTCCCCTTGTTATGAACATCTATGATTCCAAAAGTTATTCAGTGATGGAAACTTTTTTTAAAAAAATATTCCAGCCCTTGATTTGAATGTTGCACTCTTTCAGCCACATGGACTGTATGATCCATCTCATCTACCATTAATAATCTGACAACTAGTCCAAAGCCTTCTCTGACTTCCTGGTTAGAAATCCCTATTGTAGACACTTCTAACATAAATACCCATTCCTTAAACTAGATGTGTCATTAATTGTGTGAATGCAATTACCCCCCCCCCCCCGCACACTTTCTTTTAATGTAAATCACTGGCATAGAGAAGTCTGAGCAAACTCAGGAGTGGGGGATGCAAAATGTTAACTTCTCCCCTTTCCACCCTCTTTACAAAAAACAGCCCTTTGAGCATCTCATGAATTACAAATCCTTGGGAGTTTACTTTGAAGTGAAACTAGCAGCTTCAGAGGTACCATTTTTTAAAATAAAAAACATAAAAGATTTTAGAATCAAAAGTTTTGCAGAGACAGTTTTAAACTTCTCTTCCACAGCACCATTGCCCAGAAACTACTCAGGCTTCCCTGAAGCTGCTTTTTGTTTACATAACAAAAAACCTGCATGTTTACTGCATTCATGAAATTAATGTCAGCTATATATGTGTTTGTATTGTGTCAAACTCTTGGCACAAAGATCTAGCTTCATAATATATCAGTGGTAGAGTGACCATATGGAAAGAAGGACAGGGCTTCTGTATCTTTAACAGTTGTATAGTAAAGGGAATTTCATTTGTATGCATGCAGCACCTAGTGAAATTCCCTCTTCATCACAACAGTTAAAACTGCAGGAGCACTGCCCTCTGTTGTATCTGATCACACTAGGCAGGGCTTCTGCAGCTTTAACTGTTGTGATGAAGAGGGAATTTCACCTTGTGCTGCAAGCATACAAATGACACCTGCTGAAATTCCCTTTTCTAGACAATTGTTAAAGATACAGAAGCCCTGTCCTCCTTTTCATATGGTCACCCTAATCAGTGGTACTGAGCTGCAATGAATGTGGAACAAATACTCACAGATCCCATGCAGAAGAAATAGCACATGGCTTGGCTTTGTGCCTAGCTATTATTGCTTCTATATTGTCATCTTCAAATGATCAAAGTGGCGGTACACCTGAAAGGATTCTAGAGTCGTATCATATGTCAACAATGAGGTACTCAATGCCTTTATACTTCAAGGGCCCCTCCCTGTTGAGAGAATTGGTGTTGCTGAATTCCTTATCTGTGCAAGCAATAAAAATTAACTGCAATAGTTTCTAGCTAATATCTTTACCCGGCCAGATAAGACTAGTGAGTCTACTGGTTTGAGCCTGGACCTTGCCAGAGGTGCTGGTTTTAATGGTCTTCAGGTGGGGGCTCCTTTATGTGACTATGTGCATGCCTGGCCAGCTGTCCCCTGACTATAAAATGTATTTATTCCTCATATTGAGGCAGTAGCTAAATCTTGTCGATTTTTCCTGTATAATATTGCCAGGATTCGATCATTTTTGTCTGTCTCTTCTGCCAAGACGCTTGTTCATGCACTGGTTATTTCACGGTTGGACTACTGCAACCTTCTTCTCTCTGGCCTTCCTTCTTCTCACATCAGTCCGTTGGTTTCTGTTCACCACTCTGCCGCAAAGATCATCTTCTTGGCTCGCCGCTCCGACCATGTTACTCCGCTTCTGAAATCTCTTCATTGGCTTCCAATTCACTTCAGAATCCAATATAAACTTCTCCTGTTAACCTTCAAAGCTTTTCACGGTCTAGCTCCTTCCTATCTCTCCTCTCTCATCTCACACTATTGCCCCGCTCGTGCTCTTCGCTCCTCTGATGCTATGTTTCTCGCCTGCCCAAGGGCCTCTACTTCCCTTGCTCGGCTTCGTCCATTTTCGTCTGCTGCCCCTTACGCCTGGAACGCTCTTCCAGAACATTTGAGAACTACAAGTTCAACCGCAGCTTTTAAAGCTCAACTAAAAACTTTTCTTTTTCCTAAAGCTTTTAAAACTTGATGTTGTGCAGACTTCTACTGTTACTTTCTACTGTTAGTTTTACCCTACCCTGTGCCTGCTTACCCTACCCTGTACCTGTTTGCATTCTCTTCCCCTCCTTATTGTTTTACTATGATTTTATTAGATTGTAAGCCTATGCGGCAGGGTCTTGCTATTTACTGTTTTACTCTGTACAGCACCATGTACATTGATGGTGCTATATAAATAAATAATAATAATAATAATAATAATAATAATAATAATAATGTGGCAAGCAGTGTCAGCCCTGGTGTGTCCCAGCATGTACATGCTAGCCCAGATGCTGTTAGTTCCTGTCCTCATCACCTGCTGCTCTCTGGGAAAGTTATCTGAATCCCCATGGGCTGCAGGGCTCCAGACTTTGACCCCAAGATCCATCCTTAGCTGCCCCCAAGATCCATCCCTAGCTGCACTATGGGGCCTAGTTCTCACTGAAGTGGTAACCTGTGCCTGGGCTGTACAAGTTGCTTGGGGCTGAGATGGCTGAACTGTCCTACCGAAAACAATACCACAAAGGGTTTTTTTGGATTAAGGGGAAACTGTGTTGCCTTACCGGGGCTTTGCTTTCTGCTTTTCTTGCGCAATTGTAATGGGCTGCATTACATGGGCGAAAAGGAACAACCACATGGACTATAATTGAAAACTTCCCCTCCTCTTCATGCTCATAGCCTTGATTGGGACATCACCCTCTAGTGGATGCTTTGTAATGCAACTTCAGCAGCACACGGTAGGAAATCTGCAATATTTTAGAAAAATCAGGATATTCAGGTGTGTGTTTTTAAGAATGGAGTAACCGTGGGAGCTGGAGGTGTGCAGGAGGTAGATGTCATCGTCAAAAGGGCTCACAAACGTCTGTGAGTGGCCAGTCATGAGCGTGCCTTATTTTGCTAGAGTGAAGGGCCTGAAACCTCCTATAAAAACATGTCAGTCAGAAAAGGTTTAGCTTTCTCTCTGATGTGCTTATTTTCTATATGAAAGAGTTCTTTTGATTTGTTTTTTGTTTTGTACAGAGGAGCGGTTGACTATGAGGCTTATCACCTCATTGAGAAATAGGCCCAATTAAAGCTTGATTAGTGTGATATCGGCTGAAACCCGATATCAGCGTAAAGGATGAGATGAAAAAAGCCATCGTGTTTATTAATGTTTGATTGGCTGTTGAATACAGGTGCTAATTGTTCATCTTTGTTTCCCCACAGAGGTTCTGACTTAGATTATAAATGGTTTTGTAGATACTCTGATTTTTAATTGACGCTGGTGTTTTATGCCAAAATGTTTCGCATTTTAAAATCTGTATATCTTTTTTAAATCTATACATGTATAAGCTGGATGTGCTATTGTTGTCACCTACATACTGATTCTCTTACCTCATATTGATTTTGTAAATGTTTGAAGTATTTATTTTTCTTCTATATGTGACTTTCTATAATGACAGTGGCCTAGTATTCAGAGGCTAATGTAACTTGCATTAATGCCATGTTCTTGGAGCTTGAATACATCCTCTTTATATTGAGCTAACAAGATTATTTACTCATTGACACAGCAAGGTAGATGAAGTTGCTGGTAAAGCTAGTTAAGCTATTTACTTGAAGTGCGACTGCAACTGACCATGATGTAATACTGCTTGGTGTTTTTGTGAAAAAGAACTTTGCATACTCATATGTTTCTGAAAAAGACACGTTCCTTTTGGAACTTGGAAGTTATAAAAAAATTGGGCAGAATTTAAAGAATATGGTTTCCTGTAGCCTTCCCCAAGCTAGTGCCGTGTATGTGTTTGGGAGTTTAACTCTCAACAGACCTAACCAGTATGGCCGGTGGTCAGGGATGATAGGTGTTGGAGACGTAACACATCTGTAGGACACCAAGTTGTGTAAGGCTGGTTTACTCCATCCTAAGCACTTTGACTTCCAGATGCAGCAAGTCTCAGGTTTGAACTGTAAAGGGATGCTGTATGTTTTGAAACTGGGAAAATAATCTGCAGTAGCAATCACTTGCCTTCTGCAACTACAGCCCATGTTATGCAAGATATTTTGCATGAAAATAATTGCTCTAGTGAGGTAGTTATTATTAGTGGATGAAGAGTAAATAGATGTTTATTTCAATCAGTTCAAGATATATGTGTACCTGTTTAGAATTGGAATCAGCCTGGACTTACTGTTGGAGTTCAACCAGGTTAATGCAGAGGGCTGTCACTGCGAGGGAAAAGCATTCCACCTATGTTTGTAAATACAAAGGTCTGGAGTCAAAGTATTATGCATATTTGTGGGCTTTTTGTAAAAACTTTAGTAATGGAGGGAAAATACACTCTCACAAATGTAAAGAAAAGCTTGTAAATTGACATTAAAATAACGTTCTCTTTTGAGTGATATTAATATTTATCTCCTCAAGTCGGTTCTACCTTTTTGCCCTGCACTGCTATTAAAAAGATACAAACGGTTAACTTGAAATGGACCTTACTGAAGATGGAGCATGCATTAACACCCACTGATTAGCATGTATCTTTGCTTTGTACAAGATATTGATGGCCCAAGGAATGTTGAAAGTTTACAAGGGTGTTGTATAGCAGATGCCTTTTGTAATTTGATCCCTACTCAGCTGTTTAATAGTTAGTGGTTGGTGGGTGAACAATGTGGTGCCATTCATATATTTCAGAAGGATCAAGCAGTTACTGGGCTTAACTCCATTAATGTATTCTAGGCTTTCTTCTGAATGTGAACTCTACTTCAGTTAAAATGTATCTTAGGAAAAACTAGACAACCCATGGACTGTCAGGGACAAGTGGGAGAGAACGAGCCCGCTGCCTTCTGCCTGACTGCCACTAACTACTCTAACCAGCAATTCACAAGCAGCAGCTTCATAGGCTGCTGAGTGTGTCATCTGAACCTGGACTGCTGAGTTGCTTAGGGGGTAAACAACTCAGCAGTTAACCCAACAACAACCCATAGTTAACTGCTGGATTGTTTAACCCCTAAACAACTCAGCAGTCTGGAATTGCTCAGTAACCTACAAAGGAGTCCCTTGTGTGTTGCTGATCAAAAGCAGAAATGGCAGACTCATGGGAGGCAGCATGCCCTCAAACCATGTCATGTGAACCAGCCCTGAAAGAAAACATGGCTGGCTGGAATCATGAAAAGAAGCATTCCACACCAGCAACATTTTGTAAGTAACATAACGTTAAGGGTTTAACAAGCATCACTATTCCAGTGCACTTTGCTTAATCCCCGCCTAGTCTGTCATGGTGCTGTTTACTTTCAATGTTCACTTTGTTCTCAACATGATAGAAAAAAAGGGGAGTGGAAATGTTCTTTCAGACCTGGGAGAACGCTTCTACCTTAACTGTTTTTATTCATTTGTTGTACCCCACCTTTCTACCAAATGGTGCCCAAAAGGTTTGTCATCTTGCTTATTTTGATTAGTAATTTGAAGATTTTTTTTCTGCCCTAAAAGCATGCACACATTTCACTTCCTATTCCTATGCTTATTGAAGATACCCAGAGTTAATTAGTTAAGGGTGCAATCTTATGCATGTTTAGACAGAAAAAAGTCCTACAACTCCCACCGTAGCTGGCTGGGGAACGCTGGGAATTGTAGGATTTTTTTTCTGTGTAAATATGCCTAGGACTGCACCCTAAGAGGCATAAAGCAGTTGATACAGTGCAAGCGAGTGCCAGCCTCTAAGAGCAATTAGGTGAAAGGCGTTCTCTGTATGGCCTGCAGCTTGTGGAATTGTGCTCCATTTGGCACCTGCCAGGCACCATCATTACAGGCCTTCGGGAAGGCCCGAAAGACTTCCCTTTTTAACTTGGTATGTAATTGAATTAGATTACTGGGTGTCATTATGTAGATGGTGCCAGCTGGTTTTAATTGTAAAAAAACTGGTATTTTATTATTTTATCATCTTTCATCGTTTAATTTTGTTCATCACTTTGGGATGGTTTCCCCTTAAAGGTAGCCTATACAACTTTTAAATAAATACACGTACATAAGAACATAAGAAGAGCCGTGTTGGATAAGACCAAGGGTCCATTTGGTCCAGCACTCTGTTCACACAGTGGCCAATGATCTGTCGACCAGGAACCCACAAGCAGGACATGGTGCAACAGCACCGTCCCACACATGTTTCCCAACAACTAGTGTATACAAGCTTACTGCCTTTGATACTGAAGCTTTTACTTAACTATCAGGACTAGTAGTCATTGATAGCCTTCTTTTCCAGGAATTTATCCAACCCCCTTTTTAAAGCCATCCAAATTGTTGGCCATCAACATGTAATAATCTGGATTCCTCCCTCCACCTGCCCTAAAGTAACTCTTTTATTTGCAATATTGATTTGCCTTTTAGCTGTTACTAATTTGTTTTAATATTATTAGATACAATGTATCTATTTTTTAAATACAATAAGGCGTATTATTAGATACAGTGTACTGTATTTTGATGAGTTAATATTCATTATGAACTGTTTTGGGCATTTTCTATATGCCATAGAAAAATGGCATATAAATCAAACAATTTAATTTTTCAGCGTTTGTCAAGGGAGTCCTTGGGTTACACAAAAGTCTTTAGCGGTTCTTCAGTGAAAAGATCAGTAGTGGTCTATAAACTTTAATGGAAAAGCTGTTTCCAGAACTGATCATCCATATCAAAGTCCATCCATAGGGAGGTGTTAGGTATG
Organism: Elgaria multicarinata webbii; assembly: GCF_023053635.1. NCBI lineage: Eukaryota > Metazoa > Chordata > Lepidosauria > Squamata > Anguidae > Elgaria > Elgaria multicarinata. The sequence goes on from NC_086176.1 coordinate 84,715,281, forward strand.
TTCAGTCTTCTGGAGCATATTCTCATGTGAAGTCCAACACATAAAGTAGGCCAGTTGCATATGTGAACAGTATGTGCTTCCTAGAACCTTATGCAGTCCACAGGGATTTCTGAAGGTGCCTTGCTAAGATTCCCTTAGAAAAAACAGCTTCTGAAAAACTTGGATGAATAGGCAGTACATTTTATTTATTTATTTATTTATTTATTTATTTATTTATTTGGTTTCTCTATACTGCCCAATAGCTGAAGCTCTCTGGACAATTCATAAAATAAATACAATTTTTAAATGCAATTCTTAGGCAAGAAGTCACTTTGGAGTTGAGAAGACAAAGGTAAATGAAGTACATGAATTGTTTGAGGTGTAAACTGAGTCCAGTTTTAACTCTGAATAATCTATCCTTAGTATAATTTTAACTTTGTTAATATGGCCACAATACAATTTAGCTTGCTTTAAATGTTGCTTTGGAAGTGTTCATCAGCACATCTGGAAGCTGAATTTCTTGTACAACTTATATTCTCATGATGGAGTTACCAATAGAAATTTCGTATCCTCTCTGTCTGTCTCACCCCCGGCAGAATGCATTTACTGAGTTACAATGTTTATTTACCTTTAAAATACATACTGAAAGCTTGTCCAGTCTGACATTTTCTCTCCAGGGTCTAATTTGATCTGCAAAACACCCCATTACTCTTTTGAAATAGTGAAAGAGAAAACATCTATTTTGGCTTCCTGAACACAGATTGATTGAATGTTTGCCTGGCAACTAGAATAAAAATATTTTAATTATAAGCTTTTCAGAATTGAAAATATAAGGTGTGAAAATATAAGGTTGTTAATACCCTCTTTGCTTTAATTTCATAGTAAGACTGCAGTTGATGCACTTGCTACTTGGCACAGTGGTTAAAGAATTTTTGTTCTAACACCTACTGAAGTAAACATTCAATTGTCTACAATGCTCCTACGCTCAAAGAAAGTGGTAGAAATAGGAAGTTGTGAACCGAAATTTCATCAGTGGCTGCTATATAAATCTAATGAGAAGAGGATTCAGAGAGTCAGTGAAGTGTACTCTCAGTTGAATTGAATTAATAAGGTAACTTGCTTTAAGGACTAAGGGAGGACTCATGTATATCAGTGCCGAGTTCCTTAGAAGAAGGGGAGGATAAGCATATGATGAAAAAGAAATGTCATCACTGCACCTGGAAATGCTCCTTCTCCCAGTTTCTAAAAGTATTGTCTAGAATCCTACTCTGGACTAGGTCAGCCATCCCCAACCTGAAGCTGTCCAGATGTATTGGGCATGTTTGCTGGGGATGATAGGAGTTGTAACTCAACATGTCTGGAAGATACCAGGCTGGGGAAGGCTAGACTAAATATTAAGAGAGGGGGAAATCCAAAATTGTATTTATTGCGATATTTGGATCTGGCTTTTTTCTAGCTGCTGAATACAGGTGTTCAGTACAGAAATCTAGATCATTATTTCATAAGATATTCTTATGTTTAGAATAACCTATGTAGAGAAAAGAGAGAAGTGGATCAAAGCTGATTGTGTTAAGAGTATATCATATCACATGGGAAACACCTTTGAAAAATAACGTTTAAAAATTAACAAGGAACTTGAGAATTTCTGCTCCCTATAAAAAGCAACCTAAATGAGTTTTTTTTCTTCCCCCCCTTTTGCTTCATTGTTTGCACTTGAAACAACAATAGTAGGAAACCTGTGCTTCTGGATTTGTTAGAGGCACCATGTACCATGAGGCAGGCACACTATTTAGACAGCTACAATTGCTATTGTCAGTAAACACAAATATTTACTATTTCTTTCATTTTCCGAAGCTTCCATTACAGTGTCATTGAAACAACGTGCATCTCTGAGCACAGTGGTCATTTATTTATTTATTTATTTATTACATTTCTATACCGCCCAATAGCCGGAGCTCTGTGGGTGGTTCACAAAAATTAAAAACATTCAAAGTATAAAACAACAGTATAAAACCATAATATAAAATACAATATAAAAGCTCAACCAGATAAAAACAGCAGCAATGCAAAATTACAAATTTAAAAACCAAGTTAAAATTTATTTATAGACTGTTAAAATGCTGGGAGAATAAAAAGGTCTTCACTTGGCGTCTAAAAGCATATAATGTAGGTGTCAAGCGAACCTCATTTTGCTTTGTGATCTTTTTCTGCAAAGTAAGAGATTGATACTATTATCAGAATATAAACGGCTTAGTTATTTTGATCATTTCAGAATACTGCTCTCATCTGTTTTCCATTAGAAAAAAGTGAGTATTGATTAGTCTCTTTTTTAGGGGGAGGATGCCTTAATCAGTGGCTAAAATCATTCTACTTCTCCATCTACCTTGGGATGTTCAATAGAAATTGGCAAAACATATGCTGAAGAACTTGCAGATCTTGTGAATACAAGACACCCATGTGGGCTCCTTGCTCAATGAGTGGTTCTACAGGTCCAGCAATAACAATAATAGTGTATAGCCTCTGTTGATCCTAGTAGTATCTATCAATGATGGAATTCATCTGTGGATTCAACATTAACAGTTTTGGACTTAATAGAAACTAGAATCATAAGGATCACTGTAGATAATAGTGCTATCACACCTACTCAGAGTATGCATTGGTAATCATACTGAAAATGTACCTTTCCATGTCCAGGCTCTCTAGGAATGTGAATGTCTAGGGAGAATTTTGCTCCAGTGTTAGGACTACCTTTTTCTTCTGTGGCCTTGGTTCTGTTCTGGAGGACAGGCTGCTGGCCTGCAAACTAGAACCTTTAGCAAATACACAGCCACACAGCATGGATAACATTAGAAATTTTGGTCAAGGGAGCAGAGGGAGCAACACAGATGATAAAAAGCAAAATAAAAGGCAAATTGCAAGGCAAATTACTGAATGCTGTTCAGAGGTTGGAGGAGTGATTGGAGAGGAAGAAAGTGGTAGTTTTTACCCATCCTACTCTTCTGAAAAGTATTTCAAAGGGAGGGAAGTCAGACATCCAGAATGGCAGGGGGAATCAAAGTCCCAGGCCACAGCACAGCACTGCTTTGCCAAGTAGGGTTGTGGGGTGTGAGGGTGCAAAAGCAAGCACCCATACCAGAGCTTTAGAAGGTTGGGCAGTATAGCTGTCTAGGTAATTGTCGAGGAACCCAAAAGGGCAGGTTCCCTTGGTTCGCTGAGTGACGGTCAAAGACTCTCAAGACACAATTTTTTTTGCCTTGGAAAAGATTTATTACGAACAGCCTGCAGTGCTGCAAGGTGGCATCCCCTAGAGGAGACAGGCTCTGTGCTATTGAAAAGTATAAAATCTTTAATAGTTCTTTTTGTATGAAAGCGTTGATGTTTCAGATTAAAACAAAATCCTTCTTCAGTGACACTAGACACAGGCTGCTGTAAAACAACCTGTTCTTGTATGGTAGAAAACCTTAAGCTTTTCTTTCTCCAAGGTATTCTGTGAATGAACTGCATTGTGCCGAAAAGCCCCACTACCAAACCCCAAAGGAACCCCCCCTCTGCATCTTAGGAAGCATAAATATTTATAATAAAACACATTCCAAATGTTTTTTTTAAAAAAAACTTAGCACTGTATCAGCACAAAGGGTCTGATTAAAAACAACATAGGAGATGAACAGCCCTGTTCCTTTCCTGGATGGGCCAATTTATTTATTTATTTATTACATTTTTATACCGCCCAATAGCTGAAACTCTCTGGGCAGTTCACAGTTTGGGCTCTTCGGCCATTTCTACACCCGCCCGATAGTCCAGGCTGGTCATGGCTGGGTCCCTGTGCATCATTTGGATGCACAGAGAGTCCCGGGGACACGGGGGACGGGCACAGGTTTTCCCAGGGATAAAAAAAACCCTTGGGAAAACCCAATTCTTCCTGTGGTCTCAGGATTGACTATAGGAGGTGTGTGCGCCCATCCCAGCTTCTTCCCTCCTCCCTCCAAGTAGTGGGGGTCAGCAGTGGGAAGGTGCCAGGCCGGGGGCAGTCCAGGGACATCAGGGGTGGAGTGGGGAGCAGGGTCAGGGCTTTTTCTTAAAAAAAACCATACGTTTTGCTGGAGCGCAAGTGTGCTCCAGCTCCTATTCTGTAAAAACAAAAACAAAAAACCCGCTAGCTGCAACGGGCGCGAAATCCTTCTTCACTTCCAGGACATCGTGTGGCCGTCTGAATGCAGGGTGATGATCCCAGGAGCCGGAAATCCTGGGATCATCTCCCCTGCCCCTGTAGATGTAGAAGGGGCCTTCCTTGGCCTGGTGTTATTCCTGGGAAGCAGGGGTTGCAGCCTTCCCATGGCAAAAGTCAGTGTGTGCTTCCTTCTGCTCTCCAATCCCAGGAGTTAGGTATATTTGGATAAATGTATTTTGGTGCTAGTTGGAAGGTCGCACAACCCAATAGCTGGTGCGGGGGAAAGTGTTTTCCTGATCACAGTAGGATGTGGGGTACTTCGCTTTCGTGTGTCCAGGAGCACCTTAATCCAAGGCACAGAGGACCACGGTGCTCTCTTGTTCATATCCATAGATGGTTGTCTTCTAGTCTTATAAAAGCTCCCTGTCCTAGCTCTTGCCAAGTAGGTGGAGATGGTGAGACAAGATGAAAGAGTGAGAACAAGATGGAAGTGAGCTGGTGCTTTCTGGTAATGATAGTTGTCCCACTTTAGGGGTTTCTGTATACCAACCTTTCTCAGCCAGTTGCCCTCCAGATGTTTTGGCTTCAACTTTCATCAGCCCCTAACAGTAGCAGTCCAAAACATCTGGAGGGCACCTGGTTTGGGAAGTCATTATTCAGTTTCCTTTGTTGTTTCAGCTAGGAGTGAGTCACACCCATTCAGATTTGATCCTTTATTCTTGTTGTCTGGATTGCTTTTGCATTCTGCGCATTAATGTGGCACACTTACCTGCGTTGCTTGGCCTCCTGATATCACTTTAACATTTCTGTCCTTCCTCTCCCCCTGCTCCTTCTGACTGTACCTGTGTATATTTGTCTGTTCATTAAGTGGGGATAATATTTTATCCATCTGAAAAACTGTACTCTGGCCCATAAAAGCTTATGCCTTCTTTCACTCGTGTAGTGTTCAAGTGTGGATTAACATGGAGAACTTTGAGATAGCATGCAACAATTGCCAGACAAACCTTTCTATTTGCAATTGGCAATATGGCATTGGCAACTGGGAATTTTGCCATTTATGTTGAAGTGAGATGAAAAGTAGAATAATGCAGGCGATTGGACTGTGTAGGACAGGCTGGGTAAGGATGGCAGTGCTGTGTTAAACCAGATATTAATATGCAAGAGTGGTCATAACTTAATGTGATAGAGCTCAAGCTTGGTTCAATCTTCAGCTTCTCCAGGGAGGTCAAGGAAAGAATCCTGCCTGAAACCCTGCCTGGAGAGCCAATGCTAATCAGTGTTGACGATAGTGGGGTAAATGGACCAATGTTCTGACTCCGTATAAGGCAACTTCCTATGTGCCTAGAAGTATGGCAACTTATGCAGAAGTGTCAGGGGTTTCCTTAAGACTGGGAGCATGATCAGATGTGGGGAAACATGTTTCCTTACGCTTGTTTTTCCCTCGCTTCTGTCCCGCGATACTTCTTCTTTCTACACACAGGGGAAGAAAGAGGAAGTAAACAGTAACCACATAACCCATTCAGTGGCCATTTTTATCACACCGCTTTTCCTGCACATTTAGTGGCACATTTAGTTTTTTAAAATTTGGATTTACCGTGGTCTATTTTGTGATAGAAAGAAGGCAAGAAGGAGCAGGAGATGCATGGGAGGTGGATGTCATCGTCAAGAGGACCCACAAACATCTGTAAGTGGGCAGTAACGAGCGTGCGATAAATTGCTCATCTGATGATGCTCTGTGAGTGCTTTGTGATGGACAGCTACTAGCGCTACCGATCAAAAGGCATTGTGCATTGTTCTGTCTTTCCCACCTTAAAGGATTTTTGTGGTAATAAAAAAGACAAAAGAAGCAGTGGGAAAACATGGGAGAGTTATAAATGGAAGGCATCATAATTTCAAACACCCTCCCCTATCCATTTCTGCCTTCTAAGGCAGGGTGATTGCACAATCAATGCCTTGTCTGGGAGGATTCAGAGTCTCTTACTCAATAGTAGCACTTGCTAGCAAAGCTGTGACTAATTCCTGACCACAATGATCCCTTACCAAATATCTCTCCATTGGTTCACTTGTATATTTCGAAATTGTATATGATGAGTCCAGAATCTTTGATAAGTTTGTTCTGGTAGTGACATCAAAGAAAGATTGCTTGCTTAGTCTAACAGCAGCCTGATGTGAGGTGTATATTTAGCTTGTAGAGCACTTGTCTTCTAACTTGTCTGGTAGTTAACACCCACCTCTTAAATTCAACCATCAAATGTGTTGTACTGAAATAAGCGAACAAGAGTTAAAATTGTTTAACTGTTGATAATTTACTAAGAATTTCAGGGTGGGCTGTTAACTTTTTAACAGGCATTGAAATTACTGCAAACACTTCCTCCTTTTTACAAAAATATAGTTTGTTATGCTAGTAAGTAGAACTCCCTCCCTCCCACCCTGAAACTCTTGAGTCACCAAATCTTGCAGAACTAAATGGTTGCCATGGTACTGTGACAGCTACCTGGTATTATATTGCTAGTAGGGTCAAATCAGAATGAGGTTGTTTAGCTCTGGAAATGAAGGGGATAATTTTGGCTTCTGTACAGTTGTTGCTAATATTTTGCAAAGTATGTTGCTATGGCACTGATTGCTGCGAGCAAGAAAAATATTAAGGGCTATAGTGCCTATGTTATATTAGTTATGAACAATAGATAGTTCCGAAATGTGTGCTAGCATGTCGTACTTGAGCATATTATCCCTGAAAAACTGTTAGTGACTGGGCTCTTGGTGGTTGCACTAACACAGCAATAGGTATGTTCTGTCATAATTTTTTATTTATTTTCTGCTGTTCAACAAGCTTTAATTACTACAGAGAAAGAGAGAGAGAGAGAGAATGTGTAATGTATAACAGCATCTTCATTTCTTGGGTATCAAGTGAATATTATGGTGTCCTTCCATTTTAGTAGGCTACATGTCCTTGAAATTAGGACACAAAGCAAAATATTAAATTAGCACCTCCTGTCCCTTGAATCTGTAACAGGCAGATCATGTTCCCCAAATCTGTAGAAAGGAGAGCACTTTATCTGGGCCTCTTGGGTAGGTTGGAACAACCAGTCAATGACCCACTTTGGTTGGATCTTTAGGTACGGTGGAGTGCTCGGTTATTGGCTTTGTAACTGCATGTCTATGTCACTTTGCCACCACCTCTAACCAAGTACAAGGGCATAGAAGGTCTCAAGACACTTGGAAGCCCACACCAGAGCTCCTAGCAGAAAAGCCTGGCCTTTTTCCTGATATGCTATCCCAAAGAGCATTTGCATCTTCTGGACTGTGTGGAAGAGCTGATCTGAGATGGCCAATCCCTCTCCTGGAAGTTGCCTGGAGATGTTTATGCAGTAGGCATTCTTCCACCTACCTCTTGTTCCACAATAACCAAATTAAGGATACTGCTCCCTGGTAGGGAATATTTCTTTCTGTAGTACTTTCCCCAACAGTTAGTGAAATATTTAAAGCAAATAAACTCTTTTAGTATTTCAGCATTTAGCTGCGCAATACCGCCTGAAACATGGATCTCTGGGAATTAGACTTCTGATTACTGGAGAAATGAGCTTTAGACATACTGCAATCAATGGTTATTTTAATACTCAGCTATCATTCTTGTGTGGCAACGTGCTAGCACCAAAATGTGGGATGGACATTAATAATGAACAACATTTTCCAAGACTTGAAACAATGATGTCTTTTTTTATGCACGAATTTGGATGATGTTGCAATCGACTTGGTATTTCTGCTTTGCATTTGAAGCAAGCCCAATGAATAGTAAGTCTAAATCTACTAAATTAAAATAAGAAGGGTATTTCAGATGTTTTAAGTGCAACCTGACATCTTAAAATATTATTTCATTAGCATTAGTTATAGTATTTCCATAAACCAAGGTGCTATTATACTAGTGATAAAAGAATTGCATCCCCCCCTGTTCACATACTATTGGTGACCAGAAAATAGCACCATTGGCTTTATAGTATCTACAGTTCAATGCCTATAAATAAGTATCCATGATTATTTCCTTTCTAGCAATTGTAATAACTGCCATTATTATAATTCCCCCTCTGTGAAAACAATTGGTAACGCAAAAAATGCCCCACTGTTTATTATGGCTCGAAAAAGTCCAAGTGCCTAAAAATTATTATGATCTTTGAAGGCTAAAACAAGCATTTATTTAATTCTGTATGTGGCAGCTCCATATACACCCCCCCTCATTTATACTCTAGGGTAGGTGCAGGGGGCCTGATCTAGATTGGGACCCTGATCCAGATTGGGATCTTAGCATGGGGCTTGAAGGGTGGGCTTTTTAAAATCCGGATTAGGGCCCCTCTATCTACTCTAGAGCAAAAAAAAAAAAAAAAAAAAAAAAAGAATTGGCTGCTTGACATGGATTGAAAGTAATGCCTGTTTTGGCCATTTATGTTTGGAATTTCAGATGTTAGAATTTGGTTTATATGGCTAGAATATCATGTAATAAAGGGAGATGTACCAAAAAGTAAATATATGGATTCTTATGGTTGCCACTGTCTTAACGTTCTGAGAAATTGAAAGTTTGTCTGTATTCCTGTAACCAGCATTACTAAGCTCTTTGCATTTTGCACAGGCTGTTGAACAGTTCCCACAGTAAGCTTTTGCATGGAGTAGATCATATTATAGTTTGGTTTTGACATGTATGTGTAAATTTAACAAGTATTTCTAACCTAATTCTTAATATTATCATTGTACTTAATAACCCTACAATTACTTCTTTCCCCACACTATCTCACTTCAAATAGATAACCATCTTGTAAATAGTAGCAGTGCTGCTACAAAACTGAAGTAAACGTTGGAAGAACAGCTGGTGTTGGAATAGTAAACACTGGTAAACGCCTTCAGTGGAAGATGTGAAATGCTTTTGCAATGTGTTCATGAGATTCATGTACAGACTCATAAGAGAAAAGTTTCCACTACTTGTACAAGAGTTTGAGCTGCTCGCTATGCCAAAGTAGTTTCCTTGTTCAGGCCTCAGAACTTATTCAGCACATAGTCTTGGGGAAAGTACTGAGGACGAGACCTTGGAAATAAAATCCCACTGGTAAGAGCCATTCCAAGGGAGAATCTCATTTTGTGGCTAATTATTGTAAGTATACATTAACATATTAGTCATAAACACTTCTCTGGTCCACAAGATTAGTAGTGTTTCCTATTTTTATTGATGCATTGCTAGAATTCACATCCTGTGTGGACCTATTGTATTGTTGTTCTTTAATATGCAGTGCCCTGTGTTTGTGTGTTCTTATTGATTTGGGAGGTCTTGGGATGTATGCCCCAATATAGGTTTTATTACAGTGGTAGATGCATGGGGGCATGAAGATGGGCAGTGGTTACAGCTCTTGTGTCCCCCTCCCTTAATTTTGCTACTTTAGAGTTCTGTCTTATGGCTTTTAGAGCAAGCTTTGCTTCCATGTGGTTTCTTCATACTTCTGGTCTCCAGAAAGTGTCACCAGTTGTACAACTTCCTCAAAGGAACTTCGAGCATCCTCCCTGTGAGGTAGTTTAGGTGGAAAGTGATTTGACCCCAGGTCCTTCTTGTTCAAGTCCAATAATCTGGCTGTTACACTACTTGATGAAGACGCTTGAATCCTTTTAATTTATTATTTACTAAAAATATTTATAAATAGCTTTCCTACCCCCCAGGGCCGTCAAAGGGCTATACAATTTAGAACAATAAATACACTAAAATCACAATACATATAAAAATAGAAATAAAGCGGTCTTTAAATCAGGCCAACCCAATATTAAAATCCATCAAAGTCCTGGTGAAACAGTGCAGATTTTACTGCCTGTTTAAAACTCTGAAGTTTTAAACCTAAATTTTATTTAAGCAAAGCCTTTCTCACAGAGCTCTTTCAGGCTGTGGCCTCTCTGTCCTTGGGCCAGAAACAGTGGGTGTTGCCCTCAACCACTTCCTGGTTCCTCCCAAGAAGTGCAATCCACTCAGGCTGAATCCAGTTCTTTCATATTGTTACACTTGGGAGGGAGCTCTACAATTGGGGTGCTGCTGCAGAAAAGTCCCTGTCTGATGTAGCCTCTTGGTGGTGGGCTGTAAATCAAGATCTCTAGAGATCACATATTGGCAGGCTCATTTGGGAGGAAGAGGTCTTTCAGATATTTTGGCCCCAAGTTATTTAGGGCTTTATAGGTCAAAAATAGCACCTTGAATTGGTCTTGGAAACAAATTGAAAGCCAGTGTAGTTGGCAGACAGTTTTGTACTAGCTATAGTTTCTGAACCCTTTGCAAGGGCAACCTCACATAGAAGTAGTACAAATTTTTGTGAACCGCCCAGAGAGAATTTTTGTGAACCGCCCAGAGAGCTTCGGCTGTTGGGTGGCATAAAAATGTAATAAATAAATAAAAATGTAATAAATAAATTACAGGTAGTAATCTATCTCTGACAATGGAGTTCCTTTATCCTCCCCTTTTCCACAGGCCATCTTCATCCTACAGGGAGGGAAGCAGGTGAAGAAGACCCTCAGGGTCTTCTCCAGCTGAATTTTCCCCTTCCTATCTCCACCACCAGCTGCTCTGTGGGAAATGTTCCAGGAGAGGGAGGGAGATGAGGGTAATACTAGACATCTGATCCTGTTCCAGCTGAACCCGCCCCAGGGCCATCTTCTCCCAACTGCCCTGAGGGAAGTATCCTGATGGTTTTTTTTAAAGAAATTTTAATATTGTTTGTTATCATTTTATTACTTGTGTGTTTCTTGTAAGCCACCTCGGTTGGATTTGTATCTTGAAATATGAGATATGAATAATTGCAATAAATAAATAAATCCTGGTTCATAAAAAACAGGTTGGGACAGGGCTATGGCTATTAATTGAGACAGGGCTATGGTTGTCATGGTAGCCATGAAAATCCTGAGCTGCTCCTAATAAGGGCCTTGGCATGAATGTTAAAATCCTCCCAACACAGAATGGCCTTGAGTGCCATTTAATTGGTGGAAATGTGCGATATAAATTGAATAAATAAATAATCAGTTGGGGGGAAATCAATACCACTGAAACTTCCGCTACCTGCTCAGGCAGGGAAACAGCTAAACTTGCTGCCCCCTCCTTTCTTTTCTTTGTCCTGACAGTAATTTGAATTCAAAGATGGTAGATCACTTATTCGTCATTTGCAAGATTGAGTTACTGAAATAATATAGTGAGGATAAACAGATTCTGTCATATGCTCATTTTTTATTTTTTGGTTTTGTTTCATCTGCCATTAATATTTTTTTCTGTATGAGTAGCTGCAATTAACAATGTTCATGTTTGTAGTTACTCCATGAAGGTAGATTGTTCTTTAATTTTTATGCATACTCTGGTTAAAGAAGGTGAGGTATTAAACAGCTTGAAGTGGGATCATACAGCTTTTAACAGTTGTGCTTTGATCATTTCACCATAACATTCCCTTACCCCATATTTAAGCCTTTTTATTTGGCTTGTGAAATTTATTATGGTATTAGAAAAGTTGAACTACGATGTGAAAGTTCCTTGTTCTGAGACTTTGGGGGTTTGTGATATGCATGAGTAAATTTTTGTTTTAACTTGTAGTCTTGCTAGGATACAGCCGTTGTCCTGCTTGCACTAATCACAGGACAATTGTTAACTCTATTTCAGGCCAGGGAACAAACTGAAGACATGTGGTGCAGTTCTGTTGCTGAAGCTAAGCAGATCTGACCTTGTATACTTCCTTGATGGAAGACCACCTGGGAACCATGTGGAAGTCACTCTGAGCTAGAGGAAGGAAGGGGTGTAAATAATCGGTTGCTAGTGTAAACCCAATATTCATGTGTCACAGAAAAAGTTTGATCTCTTTCCTCATGCTTAGTAGCAGAACCAGAACTACATTTTTTTATGTACAGTGCATTTTTACACTGGTTGAACTGGTGTGGAAATAGTTCTCTTTACCCTGAGAGATGCTCAGTCATAAGTAGAAGATCCTACAATGCTGTCTCTAGCAAAAGGTTGCCTATTTCTGTCTTCTAGAAGGGGGAGTCCATAATCAAATTGGACGTCAACACTGTTGTTAGTATAACTTAATTCCCTGCCATCAATACAATGAATCTGAGCACATAATAATTTGCCTTCTTGCAAAATGCATGCCTGAGATCTCTACAGCAGGACCAGTTGCTGTGATTATTTCCCAGCAATGGTTAGCCCTGCAGATTGCAAGTGCCCTTTTGGCTGTTCTGAATTAAGTCTGAGGTGGACTGGACAGTTGTCAAGTTGGAAAAGAGCTTTAAAGCCAGCTTTGTTCCTTTCCAGTCCCGCTTTCAGTGAAATTCAATTGGGCTACGGAATCTGGCCCCTGCATTTTAGGACAGATTAATTCTAACCTGATACCATGTGTGCTTGGGAGACTTTGTTTGGAAGAAGTCCAGATGCTGTATGGCAGGAGGCCAAAAGACTTTAACATGCTGTGCTGTGTCCTGGATTTGAAAGGCTGGAGAGTTGCTTTTGTTTTGCTTCTACCAAATGACAGAAATATATAGCTGCATGTAAGCACAGTAACATAGAAAATTATAGAAAATTCTAAATGTCCAGGTTTTCTTAAATGAGGTAGTTGTGTTTTGGACTTGATTTATTCATTATAAAATTGCCAAAGCTTAAAAACTACTAAGTAAATGAACAGGCGAGATTTCATACAGACTACTGCCTTAAGTAGGCACCATGAGGATTGGGGGAGGAAAATTTACTCTCACTGGCTGGGATATGGCTTCAGTTCATAGCTGAGTAGTAGGTCAGTCTAGCATGAGGGGGGATCTATTCACCTCCAGACCATAATCCCTGGCCATTTCCTATGGTGACTGGGGCTGATGGGAGTGAGTCCAACTATATCTGGAGGGTCACATGTGTCTGACCCCTGGATAGCAGATCAGAAGCTGCTCCACAATAATTTTAACAATAAATTGGCAGACTTTTCTCCCCGCCTTCCCTTTCCCCCTTTTCAAATATTCCTAAAAGTATTTGCTTCTCTGTGAGCCACAGATCTTCTCAGGTAGAGAGGTGGGTGTGTGGGTTTGTGGGTACTAATTTTATAGCTGTATGTGGACTTTGTTCCTGCAGTAGCACTATTTTCCCATGTGAAACCATACTAAGCTCTATTAATGCAATCCTGTTACCAATTTGTGAAGCTTGCTGTTTTTCTGCAGACTTTGCAAACATTTTAACTGGCATTTCACCCATAGCAGTAATAATGGAATTGCTAGAAATTGTAGCACAGGGTTTGACAATAATAATCTCTCGTCCTGATAGTGCTAAATATTGAAATAGGATGGGTTTGGAAATGCACATTTTATGCAGCTTAACTCTCTCCAAGACAATGTCTTCGGCTTTTGGGCAGTATAGAAATGTAATAAATAAAATGAATAAATAAAAATGTGAAGTCTGGTACAAACCCCCTCCAGAGTTTGGGGCTGGCTCTGCATTGGTTCACTTTGTTCCCCTCTGCTGTGACCTTGGTTTTGCTCTCTTTTTGCTTTTTACACCAGAGCTGGGAAACCTGTGACCCTCTGAATGCTGTTGGAATACAGCTCCTATCAACCCCAGCCTAGCACAGCCAATGCTTAAGAATGATGTACGTTGTAGTTATGCTTTCCAGTTCCCCAGGCTTACTTGGTGGTAAAGATGGGTGCTTTTGCACAGGCTCACAGCAACATTTAAGGTTTACAGAGGCCTTGCCATAAACTCTGACTTCTGCAGCCAAGTAGATATAGGAAAGAGAAGCAGGTGTGAAGGATCAGGTGGAGTCTTGCAACTGGGGTTGAGGCTGGCAAGTACTCTAGGACCCTTTCTACACCTAAGGATTATCCCAGGCAAATGGAGGGATTGTCCCAGCCTGCTCCCAGGATCCCCTGTGTGTCATTGGGATGTACAGGAATGATCCCGGGGGAAAAGGCAGGTGTAGAAATGGCCTAGGTCTCTCTGCTCCTGTTAACATCATCAGGAGTATGATGGTGCCTAGTTCGCAATGGGCTCAAAGGCAAAACTTTAATTTCAAATGTCAGTGCAATGCTGGCTAGAAAATCACTTTACCTGAGACCAATCTGAATTAGGCTTGGGCACAGGGAAATATTTAGTGAAGGGCAATCTATTGTTATGTCTTTATTGGAAGAACTGTTCAGTAGGCAAAATTAGCTACTTTATTGGGTGGATGGGAAAGTCAGCAGTGGATGGCTGAAACATACTCTGTGTGTGCATGTTTTTTCCTTGAGTATTATGTACATTCAGGCTGTTAGACCTTTAGCTTTCTATGGTCTGTCTGTGACTAAATCATCAGCATTTCAGTAACTTTTGGTCTTCTGTACAGAAGAACATAAAACTTAGGCTAAAATGACACATTTTCTGTTGGAACAATAGAAATATTTGAAACACACATTCTTCAGTGTAATTTTCTCCCTGGCTTTGGAAAATAGCTATCATTGCTGCCTGCCAGAAAACTATGTAACTTGTACCACTGCAATATTTAACAATCCCTGTGTAAAATGGACAAAATTAATTTATTTATTCATTCATTTACCATGTCCTGTCTTTCAATATATCTAAAGCAGGTAATTCATGAGAATTTTCAAACAATCATATCATATCCAGGCAGTAAAACACAGCATAACACTTTAAAAAAAAATGAGGAAATACACTTCACAGGCCAAAGCCTTGTTATAATGTAAGGTGTTTTTTATTTTTGTTTTACACTTGGCATCTAAACACCCTTAAGGAGGGGGTCAGAATAATCTTCCAGAGAGTTCCACAACCTGGGCTCTATGACAGAAAAAGCCCTTCTTGTTTTCCTGCCCATCATAGCTCTATGGTGGTGGGACACACAGCCAGGCCTCTCTCCTAACAATCTGAGTGAATGGGTGGATTTTTATTGGATTGTTGGTCCCAAGCCATTTAGGGCTTTAAAGATAATAACCAGTACTTTGAGTTGGACCTGGAAATGAACCAGTCAGTGAAGCTGGTAAAACAGCTGAATTCCGTGCTCAAATAAAGCAACAGTGGAGTATGGCTCATGTGTTTTGTTCTAATTGAAGTATCCAGTCATGAGAACAAATAATAATTGGGACCGAGGGAAATTTGGGTTTAGACAGTTAGTCTGTTTTATGATCTGGTAGTTCTTCTTTCTCTGCCCACTCCAACCCCCACTTGCCAGGTCTTGGATAGGGTGAGTGATTTCAGCTTCCTCCAAGTCTTCAAGATGGAATGCTAAATAGTGTACCTAATAATATTTTCTTTAGGAAATGTGGAGTACAGGTTTTGCTAAGTGATCACAAATGGAGATCCACAAATGTTGGTTGACTGCGGCATAGTTGCCACGCCCTTTCCCAAGAGGCAGAGTCTTGTTCCTGATACTACTCTGCATGCCTGAAACTCAGCACAAGGTCAGGTACAAACCCGTACTCCCATTCGAGAGCGTCTGGATTAAAATAAATGGGGCTAGGAATAAAAAGAATATGATAATCGGAGTCTACTACCGACCACCCAATCAAGGAGAAGACGAGGACGAAACTTTTGAGAAACAAATTGCCAGTGTTTCAAGGAAGTGTGATGTAGTAGTGATGGGGGACTTCAATTACCCTGATATCTGTTGGGAGACCATTACTGCCAAAAGCGGCCCTTCCAAGAAATTCCTGACATGTATGGGTGATAACTTTCTCCTACAGAAAGTGGTGGAAGGAACTAGAGGGTCAGCAATCCTTGACTTGTTATTGACCAATAGGGATGACTTAGTGGATAAAGTGGCAGTTACGGGAACTCTGGGGGAAAGTGACCACGTCATACTTGAATTCTTGATTATGAAGGAGACAAAAGTCGAGCGTAGCCATACACGTACTCTGGATTTTAGGAAAGCTGATTTTAATAAACTCAGAACTATAATAAGTAAGGTCCCGTGGCAAGGGAGCCTAAAAAGAAAAGGAGTGCAGGATGGGTGGGAGTATCTAAAAAATGAAATTTTAAAGGCACAGTTACAAACAATTCCAACAAGGAGAAAAGATAGAAGACAACAGAGGAAACCAATGTGGCTCCACAAAAAGCTTATTGATGAACTGAAAACAAAAAGGGATACATATAGGAAGTGGAAGGAAGGCCAGGCTACAAAAGAAGAGTACAGACAAGTGGCACAGAAGTGCCGAAATGGCGTCAGGAAGGCTAAAGCTGTGAATGAGCTGAGATTAGCGAGGGATGCTAAAAGCAATAAAAAGGCTTTCTTCAGATACGTGAGTAGTAAAAGACAGAGGAAAGAAATGGTGGTTCAACTGCTTAATGAGGATGGCAAATTGATAACAGACGACAAACAACAGGCTGAAGTGCTCAATTCCTACTTTGCCTCGGTCTTCTCCCAAAAGCGGATCTATGACCCCCTGGAAAAAGTGAAGCAGAAGTTGAGGGGGCAGGATTGCAGTTTGAGATTGATAAACAAATGGTCAAAGAACACCTAATTTCCTTGAATGAGTTCAAATCCCCAGGGCCCGATGAACTGCATCCAAGAGTAATGAAGGAGCTAGCGGAAGAACTCTCAGAACCTTTGTCTATTATCTTTGCAAAATCATGGAAGACGGGTGAGGTGCCGGACGACTGGAGGAGGGCTAACGTTGTCCCTATCTTCAAAAAGGGCAAAAAGGAGGAACCTGGGAACTACAGACCAGTCAGCCTGACATCCATCCCTGGGAAAATTCTGGAGCAGATTATAAAGAAGTCAATCTGTAAACACCTTGAAATCAATGCAGTGATTACTAGAAGCCAACATGGATTTGTCAGGAACAAATCCTGTCAGACTAATTTGATCTCATTTTTTGATAGGATAACCTCCCTTGTGGACTGTGGGAATGCTGTGGATGTCATATATCTTGACTTCAGCAAAGCTTTTGACAAAGTACCACATGACATTCTGATTAACAAACTAGCTAAAAGTGGGCTAGATGGAACAACTATTAGGTGGATCCACAGTTGGCTACAGAATCGGACTCAAAGAGTACTTATCAATGGAACCTTCTCAAACTGGGGAGAGGCAACGAGTGGGGTGCCGCAGGGCTCAGTCCTGGGCCCAGTGCTCTTCAACATTTTTATTAATGATTTGGACGAGGAGGTGCAGGGAACGCTGATCAAATTTGCAGATGACACCAAATTGGGTGGGATAGCTAATACCCTGGAAGACAGAAACAAACTTCAAAGTGATCTTGATAGGCTGGAGTGCTGGGCTGAAAACAACAGAATGAAATTTAATAGGGATAAATGCCAAGTTCTACATTTAGGGAATAGAAACCAAATGCACAGTTACAAGATGGGGGACACTTGGCTCAGCAATACTACAAATGAGAAAGATCTTGGAATTGTTGTAGATCACAAGCTGAATATGAGCCAACAGTGCGATATGGCTGCAAGAAAGGCAAATGCTATTTTGGGCTGCATTAATAGAAGTATAGCTTCCAAATCACGTGAGGTACTGGTTCCTCTCTATTCGGCCCTGGTTAGGCCTCATCTAGAGTATTGCGTCCAGTTCTGGGCTCCACAATTCAAGAAGGACGCAGACAAGCTGGAGCGTGTTCAGAAGAGGGCAACGAGGATGATCAGAGGTCTAGAAACAAAGCCCTATGAAGAGAGACTGAAAGAACTGGGCATGTTTAGCCTGGAGAAGAGAAGATTGAGGGGAGACATGATAGCACTCTTCAAATACTTAAAAGGTTGTCACACAGAGGAGGGCCAGGATCTCTTCTCGATTCTCCCAGAGTGCAGGACACGGAATAACGGGCTCAAGTTAAAGGAAGCCAGATTCTGGCTGGACATCAGGAAAAACTTCCTGACTGTTAGAGCAGTGCGACAGTGGAATCAGCTACCTAGGGAGGTTGTGGGCTCTCCCACACTAGAGGCATTCAAGAGGCAGCTGGACAACCATCTGTCAGGGATGCTTTAGGGTGGATTCCTGCATTGAGCAGGGGGTTGGACTCGATGGCCTTGTAGGCCCCTTCCAACTCTGCTATTCTATGATTCTATGATTCCCACCATCAAGCTTGGAGAAGAAATGGAGAGAGAGGTTCTTGCTGCATCTCTGTTCCAAACACTTCTGATTATCCCCTACCTTCTCTCCAGCTCCAAGTTCCAATGGGAACAGGGAGGGATCTACACTACTGCTTTAAAGCGCTTTAAAGCACTTTATAACAGTTTTGACAACTGTTGGGGCCCAGGACACACTGCATATACAGTTTTCAAAACGTTTCCAAAGTGCTTTAAAGCGCTTTAAAAGCAGTAGTGTAGATACCCCCCAGGAGCTGTACTTGTCACATGGCACATCGAAGGTATTTGGAGCACCTCAAAAATAGCGGAACTATGGGATTGATATACTGCCCCTTTTCAGCTCTCAGCTCATTACACTCTCCAGAAAGGGATAGGACACTTGCCATGTGTTTGGCAAGTGGAATTTTTGATCTCTGATCAGAAATTGTTTAATATCTATGTTTTTGAGCTGTTTGCCTTTGTGTGACTTGGCTCGCTAGTATGAACAGTTTATTCTTTGGGTATCTTTGCTGTGACACAGATTGTGTTTATGTTATGCTGGACTGGATTTATGTTGGTTATGCTGAAGAAGGTTAATATATTGGAAGAACTTGCCATAAAGGAGTCATTCTTCCGAGTATGCTTTCTCATATCCCTTCCAGTTTTCTCTGTGAATTGAAGCAGAAATTGACATCAGAACTGTTGCAAAGTAAACAGGAAAGCGAAAAAAAACCCTGTTATTCCAGAGGACAACTGTGTAGTCTCTAGTCACCCCTACTGTATACTTCCATTTGTGTGTAAGGTTATCATTTGTACAGAGAGGATTTTTCTTGTGTTTGATAATACTGTAAGAAAAAGACTGAAGCTTCTTGTAGACACATGTAAAAAGAAAGAAAAGCTTAGCAGGCTGAAATTCCATTTAACTCTTAACATCCATCTTGCTACAAATAGACAAGATCATATATATCAAACTATGGCAAAAACTTAGAAATGTGGATGAAACAAAAACAAAAAACTTGTAACTATGAAATTGGAGCCTGAAACACACATTTATTGGATCACAAGGGAGCGCAAATGAAAGCTGGCTCAGTGGAAGGCTGGCTGGTTTTTCCCCAGGAAATAGCCATTGGAGAATAGGTGTGGCTTGCATTTGTCTCCTACAGCTTGGATTAATTGTAGTTTGGATAAATTGATATTCACATTCCCTGTCAACTTGGAGCAAAAATCCAGTTAATTTTAGGCTAAACTAAAACAAATAAAAGGCTTTACTAGTAAGATACTAAAGGAATGGGGGCTTTACATAGCCATAGTTTGGGCTCTCCTGATTACTGAGAAAGGGCCCACCACTAGTTCTACCTGAGGTGTTGCCTGATTGGGGTAGACAGTGTTGAGCTAGATGGACAGTGATTCCAATTTCCAGTTTGGGCGTTGGAAAGCAGAAAGTGAAGCATTCTAGCTGGAGTAAGAAGCAACTTGGGGCAGCTGTAGCTATAGAAGAATTTGTTTCAGGATCAATGGCTGTGCTTTTGTCTTTGTTTCCACCAGACTATGCTCACATATTTCTAAACGTTGCTGGTGTTATTGTCCAATAGCACTATAGCACTACCTATAGCACTACCCCTGGAACTTTTCACAGTCTGCCAAAATGAGGAGCATGTAACAATATGCCTTCAAAAATAAATACTGCTTTGTATAAAAGGGACATGTGGTTGCACATAGTACTTCCACAAGTAATTGGTATGTTAGAACAGAGATTGTCTGAGAGCCATTGAAGTGCCATTATAGGTAGACAAGTATCCTGTCTACTCATAAAATAATAGGTCTACTCATAGAATAATGTAGCCTTCTCCAACCAGGCACCCTCTTCATGTGTTGGACCATGACTCCCATAACTCATAGCCAGCATGGCCATTGGGTGGAAATTATGGGAGTTGTGGTCCAACAGAACTGGAGGGGTTTAAGTTGGCAAAGGCTGGAATGACGGGTCATCACAGATCTATCTGTTATGCCTTTGCTTTTAAAGAAAAGTCTTTATTCCAGAATGACCATTCTCTGCAAAATGTGTTTCACAGCTTTGCCACTTTTTTCTTTTAAAAGAAAAATGTTTCATCTCAGTTCAATATTTATTTGTGACATGAAAAGGAGAAATGAAATTGTAAAGCTGTGTTTGAATATCATCTGTAACCATCCCCAATGTGGGATATTGTTTGTTTATTTACTTACGTATTGTATTTTTATACTGCTTTTCTAAAACCAAAGGTGTTTTATATGAACTTCAGAAAATACTTTCCAGAAGTTCTGGGCTTCAACTCTCATCAGCCCCAGCCTCTATGGCTAGTAGTCAGGCATGATGTGAGTTGTAGTTCAAAATATCTAGACAGCACCAGGTTGGGAAAGGCTGCTGTAACGTAATGAGAAATCTGTTGCATTTTTTATAGAATCATAGAATAGTAGAGTTGGAAGGGGCCTATAAGACCATCAAGTCCAACCCCCTGCTCAATGCAGGAATCTACCTTAAAGCATAACTGACAGATGGCTGTCCAGTTGGCTCTTTAATGCCTCTAGTGTGGGGGAGTCCATGACCTGCTTAGGCAGTTGGTTCCATTATCATACTGCTCTAGCAGTCAGGAAGTTTTTCCTGATGTCCAGCTGGAATCTGGCTTCCTGTAACTTGAAGGTAACTTGAAGTTACTTCCTGTAACTTGAAGTTACTTAAAGGTAACTTGAAGGCCTTTAGCTTATACAAGAAGATTTAAAATAAGAGTGTTGTGGGCAGAAGACAATAACAATCCCAAATTGGGGTATTACAAGACAAAATAAGGGCCATTGTAACGATAAACAAAGTACAGTGTTGATAGGCCTGCAATAATTTTGTACTTGGAGATTGGGGCAAGAGTGCACAGTCATAGTTTCCTTCATGTGAAAAGTTAGCTCACTAGGGAGAAAGTTGATGTCAGCCTTCCACAGGTAGGGAGTTTAATACAGAGAAGAACGCAGGTGCTTCTTTGCCTCTCTACTTAATCTTTGTTTAAACTAAATGTAAAATACTTGTGATTTTTTGCATATAAATCAAGAATAAATTACTGTGTATCTCTCAGTAAGAGAACCTAAGAATTATGAACTAAACAGGGCTATTATAGAATAAGGAAACAACTGGTTTTGATTGTCTGCTACTTCCTGTCCACAAAGTTCCTTTTAATACGAGATTGGTTGATTTGGCTGAATGACAAAGAAGAAATAGGCAATTATGTTGTTTCAAAAGTGTACAGTCTTTTTTTAAAAAAAAAAAAATTCAAAGTAAGGCAAATATTTGAATAACTCAAATAATTTGCTAAAACCCCAAAATAACATTTTGGCTTTAAATAAACTGTGTTAATTTCTGGTATAAATGTGTATTTAAGGGGTTAAACACTTGACTACCTAAGGTTGGCAAATATCCAGTCAATAAGGAAGATAGGATATGCACATGACTATCTGGTTTTGTCTGTTCCACAGGCTACTTAAAACCAAATAATAAAGGTTAATTCATATGTGCCAAACAAGCATATGGCAGAGTGCTTCCTTTTAATGGGTCGCTTTGGAGGACAGGTGGGGCATTAGCACCTGCGTTCTTCTCTGTATTAAACTCCCTACCTGTAGAAGGCTGACATCAGCTTTCTCCCTAGTGAGCTAACTTTTCACATGTAGGGAGCAATGTTAGGCAGGGAGCCCCGGTTGTCCAGAGTGCACAACTTTCGTCCCAGGCTTGGAGATGCAGAGCTGGGCAGAGATTATCATAGTAATTGTGCAGTGCTCCCATTACCAAGAGGTCCAAAATTGGGAAGAGGGCTTGGAGTGATTCCTGCTGCATTTTAGTGTGATTAAATTAACACTATCAGTGGTATTTATTTATTTATTTATTTATTTAAAATATTTACCGTATACCCTGCCCTATATCACTAAGATCTCAGGGCGGCATACAGTATCAAACAATAAATATACACAGTTAAAAACAAATTAAACCACGATCCAAGTTAAAGCAATATATAATTTAAAAGCAATAGATACAGTTAAAACAATGTGCCAGTGAGTTTAACCATCAAAGGCTGTGTTAAAAAGCCATGTTTTTACTTGGCGTCGAAATGAAATCAACGTAGGTGCCAATCGGGCTTCCAAGGGGAGGACATTCCACAGTCAGGGTGCCACCACAGAGAAAGCCCTCTCCCTTGTCCCATCATAACGTATATGTTGCATTGATGGGATGTGAAGAAGGGCTCCTCCAACAGATCTAAGGTCTCAGGCAGGCATATATAAGGAGAGGCGCTCCCTCAAGTTTCGAGGTCCCAAGCCATTTAGGGCTTTAAACGACATTACCAGCACCTTGAATTCCGACCGGAAGCGTATAGGCAGCTTTAAGACCGGTGTTATGTGGGCTCTATAAGGTGTACCTGCCAGCAGTCTAGCTGCTGCATTTTGCACTAGCTGCAACTTCTGCGTCATCTTCAAGGGCAGCCCCACGTAGAGTGCATTGCAGTAGTCTAATCGGGAAGTTACCAGTGCATGCACTACTGTGGCTAGGTTGTCCCTGTCCAGGAAAGGCCGTAGCTGGCGGATCAGCCAAAGCTGACCCCAAGTACTCCGTGCCACAGAGTCCACCTGGGCCTCCATTGGCAATGATAGATCTAGGAGTACTCCCAAGCTACGTACCTGCTCCTTCAGAGGGAGCGCCACCTCATCCAGAACAGGTCGCTTACCCAATTCCCGGACTCGGGAACCACCAATCCACAGAGCTTCCGTCTTATCAGGATTCAGCTTCAGTTTATTGGCCCTCATCCAGCCCATTACAGCCTCCAAGCACTGGTCCAGCACCTTCACAGCCCCAGCTGACTCCGATGACAAGGAGAAGTAGAGCTGAGTATCATCAGCATACTGATGGCACCCAACCCCAAAACCCCTAATGACCTCACCCAACGGCTTCATACAGATGTTGAACAGCATGGGTGACAGAATAGAACCCTGTGGCACCCCACAGCTTAATTGCCATGGGGTGGAACAGGAATCCCCCAATACCACTCTCTGGGATTGATCCCATAAGTAGGAGCAGAACCACTGTAACACAGCGCCTCCTACTCCCATCTCACAGAGCTGACCCAGTAAGATACCATGATCAATGGTATCAAAAGCCGCCGAGAGATCCAGGAAGATCAACAGGGTAGCACTCCCCCTGTCTTTCACCCGGAGTAGGTCGTCAGTCAGAGCCACCAAGGCTGTTTCAGTGCCATGCCCTGGCCTGAAACCAGACTGAATTGGGTCCAGATAATCCGTTTCTTCTAAGAACATCTGAAGTTGCCCAGCCATCACACGCTCAAGCACCTTGCCCCCAAAGGGGATATTAGCAATGGGGCGGCAGTTCTCACATACCTCTGGGTCCAGGGAGGGCCTCTTCAGGAGAGGGCGCACTACAGCCTCTTTCAAGGCAGCAGGTACCACTCCATGACAGAGGGAGGCATTTACCACTCCCTGGACCCACCCAGCCAATCCACCTCTGCTAGATTGAATTAGCCAGGATGGGCAAGGGTCAAGCTTACATGTAGTAGGACGGATTGATTCAAGCATCTTGTCCACATCATCAGGCTGCAACAACTGAAACTGATCCCAAAAAACATGATTAGATGGGGCACTGTACACCTCCCCAGACTCTGCGATAACTGTGGCATCAAGTTCTGAGCGAGTATGAGCAACTTTCTCCTCGAAGTGACTAGCAAATTTATCACAGCAGGTTACTGAGGGTTCCAATTCTAGTTTCCCAGAACCCGAGCCTCCTCCCAAGAAGACTCTTCATGACCTGGAATAATTCTTCTGGGTGGCATTTTGAGGATGAAATTGAGGAGGCATAGTAAGATTTTTTTGCCATCCTCACTGCCGCGTAATAGGCACAACAAAGAGTCTTTGCTGATTTTCGATCGTGCTCACTCCGAGACCTACTCCACCTGCACTCTAGCTGTCGTCCAGTCTGTTTCATTGCCTGTAGATCTTGTGTAAACCAAGGTGAATTACGAGCTCCACAGCACCGGAGTGGGTGCTTGGGAGCGATTGTATCGATGGCTTTTCCCAATTCCATAGTGAGACCAAGGCCTCGACCGAATCGCCAGCCCTGTCAGCCAGAAAATCCCCCAGAGCATTCAGGAATCCTTCAGATTCCATAAGTCTCCAGGGGCGGACCATCTTAATGGGTCCCCCACCCCTGCAGGGAGGATCTGCTACCGGCAAACCAAATTTCACAAGGAAATGATCTGTCCATGACAACGGGATTGTTGAAAAAACAAAACAAAACCAGATCGTCCCCGTCCGCCCAACAGTAAAAACCAGATCAAGGGTATGTCCTGCCACATGTGTCGGGCCAATGATGTACTGAGACAGCCCCATGGTAGCCATGAAGTCCCGAGCGGGCCCTGTCAGGACAGCCTTGGCATGGGTATTGAAGTCCCGCAGAACTACAGTCCTAGGGTTCTCCAACACCACCCCCGCCAGCTCGGGCAGGGAGACTGCTGGGCAGCGGGGTGAGCGGTACACCAGCAGCATACCTGTTCTGTCTCTTTGGCCCAGAACAAGGTACAAGGCCTCAAAACTGGCACTAGGACGGATGGGCTTCCTTGTGAGAAAGATGGAATCCTTGTGGACTCCTCCCCCCCCCCGGCCCTCCAATCTGGACTGGTGCTGCACTGAGTACCCAGGTGCACTGAGTACCTACTCTGTCCAGCTCATCCACCCAGGTCTCAGTGATACAAAAATATGTATAAAAATATGTGCTTACTCAGGAAGCATTGCTCTCTCTTTGAATAAGCTTTGTTTGCCCTCATAGCAAAGCAAAAAGCATAGCAAAATCAAACTAAGTAGCCTGGCGATATCCAATTCAGTATATACGATTTCTGGATGGAATCACTTTTTGGCACTGTTCATACAACACGCTAACCCACACTCAGACGTTGCATGTGGGTTGTTTGTTGAACCATGGGTTAGCGTATTGTCTGAACACAACATGTTTCCCACAGAGTGGGTTATAGCATTGCAAGTGTATGCGTGAAAATAAAGAGATGAAACATGTAAATATGGTATAAAATATTTATATGGTATTTTATACCATATAAAATATGGTATAAAATACTTCCAAGAAGGCTGAGGGTAGGTGTCAATGAGCAATTACACCCCCAAAGATTCCTCCCCCAGCCTGTGGCACCACTTTGCCACCACCATTGGGAGCAAGTACAGTGTCCCACTCTTCCCCACCCCACTCATCACAATGGTCCTCTCCGTGGCTAGGCAAGCCAGATGCGGGGTATGGCACTTGTATGAATGCAGCCAGGGTGGCTTGTCAACCATGCAGTGTGGCTTGGTAACCATCCTGAACAATTCAAAAACCGTGGATTGGTTAAAACAACCCATTGTCAGTTAGCGTGTTGTGTGAACAGCCCCTGTGAAGGAGAAAAAGGCCTTAACAATAAGAAACAGTGCTGAAGATAGAAGAAATGGGGCAGGAAACAGCTTTTCAGAAAGGTGAACATTTGCATGCTTAAGGGGGTTGGAATGGAAATTTCCATACCCAGCAAGCATGAATTCCTAACAGAAAATTGAAATGGGCAAACATTGCCTAATTTTTATCTTACAATTTTTTCTCCAGCCCACTCACTCCAGGAGATGAGGCAATAACTGATAGATTATATTGCAATTTATGTAGATTGTAAGAGCTCTTGGGGATTTAATGTTAGCACCACCATTTACTTTGAGGCTTTAGACAGCTCCAGAGATAATTAGCTCATCTTGGATTCTCCTGTGGCTAGCTGCTAAAATTTCTTGCAAAACTGAAAACTGTCTTTTTTGGTTTAGATAGATATCAGTGGTTCAGATTTCCTGCTGCCTCATAACTGAGTTTCGTTTTGACAGTATTACTATCGTAGATCCAGATCTAATATTTTTACTTTGCGTATGTGTTGTCACTGGCAACGGAGAATAGGCCTGTGAATCTAAGGCTGGCAATTGAGCTTCTATTACTTTTCCTATAGGACCTGAGATACGTCAGATCCTCCACAAACAGGATCCCTTCACCCCCACAGTAGGATACTTCTGTGTAGCTTGAAAGCTTTAGTTAAACACCTAAACATCTTAGCTTTCCTTTTGAAAAAAAAGTATGTTTAGTTTTTGTGGATGCAGAGCTTAGTTTGGGAAAAAAGACTACAAACAACCCAAGGGTGTGAAATAGGGTCATGCCTCTAATTAAATGATCATGATAAAAGTATTTATGTTCCACACGCTGAAAATAACTTTTAAAGAATATTGAAATTCCATGTCTGAGAATGTGGGTGCCAACAGTATCAGCCAAGTTGATGGCTTATGAGTTATCTACAGCCTTCTAGTTCCTTAGGTTTTAGTTTTGGTTTTCTACTTCTGAGCCAGTTGCCCACCCCTGGTGTCTATAAACAAACGCTTTGGCAAGTCTCTTTAGTTGTTGTTTACATAGATTTGTGTATATAAACAGACAGCAACTTTGCCTTCCTCCAGTCCAGTACCATAACAGAGTCAGACTAGTATCTTTGGTTTCATTAATTGTTTCATGCAGTCTTGCAGTTGAGTCCCCTAACGTTTTGTCTGGCAGGATCAACACTACTGCTTTATAGTGGTATTCAGGTGTACCGACAACTGTTGGGGCCCATCTACACCAAGTAGGATATAACACTATGAAAGTGGCATGAAAGCACTTTATGGTATTTGTCATGGGTCCCAACAGTTGTCAGTGCACTTCAATACCACTATAAAGCATGTAGATCCTGCCTCCATATAGAATCATAGAATCATAGAACAGCAGAGTTGGAAGGGGCCTACAAGGCCATCGAGTCCAACCCCCTGCTCAATGCAGGAATCCACACTAAAGCATCCCTGACAGATGGTTGTCCACTTTATATACCACTTTATACCACTTTCAGAATGCTATATCCTGCTTGATGTAGATATGGCCTCTGTCTTTATCTGCTTTTAAATAGCCTAATAAATAAAAATAAAATTGTATGCTGCATTTCTGCCAAACAGTCAAGGCAGTTGATAATTTAAAACAATTTTTTATAATCTAATAGACATGATGGGTGGAAAAAGGGGGAGGGGGAGGGAAGAAGGAAACGAAGAACATTCAGGTACCAGGTCTTTCATTCTGTTACATAATGGTCACACCGGGAAACAGTTTGGGGAGATAAAGTTTCTGGCCTGTTTTTTTTAAAAAAAATACTAGTCTGCCCACATTCAACTTGAAAGCAAAACAGTCAACTTGAAAGCAAAAATGAAGCAGCTCTTTTTCAGTTTATAAAATCTTTCCTCTTTGGACAGGAGTAGATGTACCTGCTACAGGCTATCAGACAAGTGCCTATTTGGTTTCATATGTCCTCTGCTTTAACAGAAATAAATGTCAGGTCCTTTAGGTCACAAGGAAAACATTTCAGATGAAACAAGGAGTATAGTTTCACCTTAAATAAGCATTCATAGATGAGTGTCCATTTTTGTTGTCTTGGATTTCTGCGTCTTTGCCTGATGTTTTAGTCAGACTTTTGACCCCAGTTCATCTTTCCAGTACCAATGTAGATCTTGATGATTTATGGAATTCACATGGGATGCACATATCTGGAAGAATTGGAGGTGAGGGTTGGGAATGAAGCAATCAACTTTATTAGTGGTTGCCAATGGTCCTCATGGGGGAGATAGGAGGGAATCATTATGCGAATCCGCCTTTTGAGTTCAAGTGATGTTCCGACTCTTCTATTGTCACTTTTGTTCCTTGAACCTTATATTTGCCATTAATATTTTCTTCCCTCCAGTCTTTTAGCACTATTGCTGTGTCAGTACTTACTTGCTCCAAAGTAGAGCAAGGTCTAACATAGGTATTTGTTCCATGTTCAGGCAAGTTCCTCTGGGCATCCCCAAGTATGCAATCCATAAAAATATCAGGATTGCCTAGCTGGATCAAACCAGAGGTTCTCCTAGTTCAAGCTAGCAGTGGTTAACCAAAAGCTCACAAGTACATTATAGTGGCGATAGACATCCCTTGTTCACAACTATCAACTGATGAGTGGAGAGGCGCTGTCTCTGACAGTGGAAAAATTCATTTATACTTGTCATGGCAACTAATCTCTGATCTGTAAATTATCATCCTTCTCCAATCTAGGGTCCTCCAGATATTTCAGACTACCACTCCCATCAGCCCAGGCCAGCATGGCCAGTGGTCAGGGATGATTGATGTTGTAGTTTAAAATATGGAGATCACCAGGTTAGGGAAGACTGGTAGATTCATGGAGGATAGGTCTACAAATGGCTATATATATATTGTATCTACAAAGACCATGTGCAAGCTGGACAATGGTAACTATTGGCTGTCAGCAACCTTAATGACTTCTAAAGGCTGGAAAATGTCACTCATTTCTCCCCTTCCCCTAAGCAATAACCATGACCACCTGGCTCACACTTCACATTTATATGTACAGTGTGTATCGATGTGACAAGATTGCTCCCATAGATAGTACAGAACTCAATGTCTGAACTAGCCCTAATGTATAGCTCAATAGGAAGTGTACGCTTGTTGACTAAAATATGGTAAAAGGCTGCATATCTCAATAACATTTCTATCGCAGCAAAGACAGGTAACATTCAGTTCATATTGAGTAGCAATCCAGGAAGAAGGAATGGTACACTTCATCTAGATTGAGTAGTAGTAGTAGTTGTTATTAATTTTGTCAGTGGAGTTTAGGAGCTACTACTATTGCATTGTGCTTCTGTCTACAGGTGCTCTGCTCACAGGATTGTCCTCTGTCTGCAAGGACTAAGAGGATGGACATGTGCGCAACGCGTCTGGATGCACTCTTTAGAGCGCAATAGGGATGTAAATCAGAGTTCAGGCATTGATATTTCAGATTTCCCAAGATAGTTCTTTATTTTTAAAACACAAACATTTTAACACACACCAAAGAAAGAAGACAAGGGGAACAAAAGAAACTGATAGTTTATCTTGGCTACAAACGTAATTGCCTTTAATTTGCATAAGGACCAAAAATGTAAGAAATGTACATTTTCACCAGTTTGCTGATATTTCCTAAAAATTACTCACATTTTGGAGAATGTTGAAACCAGTCTTTTGAAAACAAATTTAGAGAATCAGGGATACATGCAAAATATTTATGTTAAACAGAGTGTGCATCTGTTGCTCAATAAACTTGTCTGGAAAGGCTTTTGGACTATATTCAATCACAAATTTATTCTCCCAAAATCTGCTCCAAGGCATAGTCAAGTACAGACTTGAGGACATTAATTTTGCTGTAAGCCATAATGCATTTATAAATAGCATAAACCTGAAAGATTTTCCTAATACAAAGGGATAGCTAATGATACTGCACATGCCAAGAAATCGTATTGTTAAACTTTTGATATTGCTGCAGCTTATGTATCTGTGTCTATCATAGCTGCTAGCTTACTGGCTGGACCTACTAAAGAGAGTATTGCTCACCAGTTCTTAAATAGCTGTAGCGGTTGCCAGTCTCAAGTCAAAAGGCTGGTCATTACCTATAAAGGCCTAAACAGCTCGGGGGCTGGTTACCTGAAGATTATCTTAAACCACAATAAAGCTGCTTGAACCTTCTGACCATTAGAGGCCTTCTTCCTCAAAGCTGGGAATTACTAGGGAGAAGAACTTCTCAGGACATGTCTACACCTCCCAGCATTCTGGGAGGGAGAGGGGAGGATCTTGCAATATTGTACTCACGAGACCTTCCCCTTTGGACAGATGCGCGCATGACATCCTGGGAGGAACGAAAGATGTCATGCCAGCCATTTTTTTTAACAGACAATGATTGCACATGCGCTCCAATGCAAATGTAAGGTGTGTTTTTTTAAAAAAAAATCCGCTCCCCACCCCACCCCCAATGGGCATGGAGCGCCTGAAGAGCTCCATGCCCCGTCCCTGGTTCCTGCCTCCTCATGTTTACTCATGAGGAGCCGGGACAAAACTGGGATGGCCGCCCACACCTTCCACGGTCTCGGGATGATCCCAAGACTGCAGGAAAAATCAGGCTAAAAGCCATCCCAGTTATCCTGGGGAAATGAAGAGGTCATCCCTCCTTGCGTCCGGGATCCCCTGTGCATCATGTGGACACACAGGGATGATCCCGGGACGATCACTGGGATAAGGTATGGTGTAGACATGCCCTCAGTCCTAGTGCCTCATGTGTGAAATTCCCTCTCCAGAGATGACTGCTTGGCACCTAGTCAGCAGCAAGTGTAGACTTTATTTGCCCAGGCATTCCAGCTGGTTGACTAGCTGATTTTAATTGTTTTATGGTATAACCTTAGCTTATGGTTTAGGCTTATTGAATGGATGCTGCTGTTTCTGTTTTATTTTATTGTTGAATGTTGTTGTATTGTGGTGTGTTAATCGTACACTACATAAAGTGGTGCTAACCAGCATACAAACTGCAATACTGAATAATAAACAGAAATGGGGTAAATAATTTAAAGAAACGTTTTATATAATAGTACCACAATATATATAATATAACAGAAGATTGTTAACAATATCAGACACGTGATATTTAGTGCTCCAACCATACAAAAGAAGTTTATAATTGCGGATGCTTGATAAACAATGAAACATAAAGTTGTTCACAGTTAAATAAAAATTGTTTATAGTTGCGAGACACTTGATAAGAAACTTGTTTTACTTGATTAAACAAAAGTTGTTTATAGTTGTGAGGTGCTTAATAAGAAACTCGTTTAACAGGTTGCTGGCTTAATAAACCCATTTCGCTTTAAGCTTCTTCAGACACCATCATGGTGTTTTTGGCGTGGGGAGGAATTAAAGGGTTCTTTCCTCAAATTGAACAAAATTTATCATCATCCGTAGTAGATATTTTCTCTCTCTCTTTCTCTCTCTCTCTCTCTCTCTCTTTTAATTTGTTAATGATACTCTTAAAATTGCTGATAACATAAATGGATGGAGTAAAAAACTCCCCAAACCTTGATTCTCGACCAAAGCACGCCAAATGCTCCCAAGTGGTATATTCTTGACCAGCTGTAATTGATAGGAGCTGAGGGCTGCTATTTATGTGTTATCTTAAGGGTAAATCGTTTGAAGTAGAAACAGATGGTAATTAACCCAAAAAAGGGTGAGTATTCTAAACTTGTATTTAAGCCGTTGGGCTACAAGGAGTTGTATTGGAAAATCCATTCTGACTCCCTTCTCAGAAGTATATTGCCATAATTGCACCAGTTGAAGGTATGTGGGTAAATTCTATCAATGACCCAAAATCTAAAGTCCTCATATTGGTGAGAGTGTTCAATAAAATGTTGCACCAAAGGTGTCTCCAAAACTCGATGCTTTAATTTTGAACAATGTTCAATAATCCAAGCGCGGATACTCAATGTTGTTTTGCCAACATGTATCAGATTACATGGGCAGATAATGATGTAAATAACTCGTTTTGTAGAGCAATTAGAAAAATGGCATAACATAAAATTCTGATTGTCTACAGGATGTTGGAAACCCGTTGTTTGTACAGATAAGGCACACACTGTGCACCCGCCACAACAAAAGTGTCCTCTGGTTTCTCCCAATGGTGTATGTGAGGTTCTATATCAGAATGGACCAATCGATCTCTTAATTTTTTTGTTCTTTTTAATCCCAATTGTGGACTGTTACTGCATCCCGGAAGATGGTTCACCATGTGCCAATGTTTTCCTATAGTTCTCATGATGGCATGGGACAGATGAGAATGTTTAAAGGAACAAATGTTTCTATTTGCCAGAGATCTAGTCAAACGTTATTAAATTATTGTATAATTTTTAATTGTACACTGCCATGTGAGGTTATGCTGAAGGGTGGCTCATACATCAATTTTGTAAAACAAGTATAAGTGTCAATCTACAAAAATATTGCTAGAACAGTTGTTTGTTTGTTTTCAAGCAGAAACTAGGGTTGTCAGTTTCATCCAAACAAATGTATTTTTGTAATTTATTTAAGGTATATTGTGGGGGTGTACAAGAAGATAAAGTTAGTTAGGAATTCCAGGATTCAAGTATAGATATATCAAGCAGCAGCCACTTGAAAGAGGTCATCTGAAGTACAGGAATACAACACTTGTCATCTGAACCTGCTTCTGTAAAAGGATTAGCTTTAATGCTGTTACAAGCAAATAGAGAAAATGGATCCGTTTAGGATTCTGCCGTCTGTGTGTGTGCACATGTTACCTTAGGTATTGTAAAGAAGATCTAGTACTTTCAGAGATGTTAGCACTTGTGGCTTGATTTGGAATTAAAAGCGAAGTATAGAAGCAGGTGTTAGGCGAGAATGTATTTCCATACATGTATGTTGAATTTATCTAAAGAAATGAGCAATACTGTCAGCTGAAAAGTCCCTGAAAACACTGATACATTGGAGCCCTGAATTTACCTATAAGATGATGAGAGCTTTGGTGTAAAGACTGCACTTAACTCTAGTTGAAAATGCTCCTTCCAAATACCTTAACAAAACGAGTGAAGAATTTTGTGCTTAAAGACACTGCAAACAAGGGGGTGTCTTGTACATCTTCTTTGCCCTGTGGTGGCTGTGAATCGGTGCTGCATCAGTTATATGATACAACTGCTGATTCACAGGTACCATGAGGCTTTTCCCTGACCTGTGCATTAGAAAAGTTGGGGACTTACTCCAACTTTTCCCTTGGAAGTGAGGTCACCACGGCCCTTCCTGCTGTGTTTTTATTGTGTCTGGATGCTGGATCCACATTTTACTAATGTTGTCCAGTCCTTTCCTAATGTATCTATTTATCATCCCTTTTTAATGCTATTGGAGTGAAAGAGCTTGATGGCTAAGAGGTTAGTCTTCTTAATATGGTGTCAGTAGTGATGGATAATACCTATTCTTATTAGAACTGAAAAATGATGCCCAGTTGTTCATGCTCATCTGTCTGTGTGCATGCATATGCACGCAGAGGTGTGCAATAATGGACTTCCATCCAATCCTATTTGGATACATCTGTGTGCTGGGTTTCCCTTCAGATGTTTTGAAGTAGAACTCCCAAAATTTCTGACCATTGGCCATGCTGGCTGGGGCTGATGGGAGTTGAAGTTTAAAACATCAGGAGGGCACAAGGTTGGGGAAAGCTGTGAAAGGAGCTAGCAGCATTAAATAACTTATGAGCCATGCAGTATGCATGAACTGAACACATTGGTCTATTTTGTATTGCTTGCTGTCCACATTTAAAAGTAGCACTGATGTTTCTGAGGCAGCCATTTCCCTGAGAGAGAGATCCCCGTAACCGTATCCTGTCCCTTCTTAAATTTATATGCATGCATTGAATTCTCCCCAACCCTCACTCAGACCTTTTCTAACGTGCCAGGTGGTAACTCTAGTTGTGGCAGAAGGTTACAAGTCAGATTAGGAGATTTAAATTGTTCGTGTAATTAAAAGATGCAGGTTTTGAATAATTATGGCAATGATGGTAGGCAGCCTCCATAATACATCCTACCAAGTTATGGTAACAGCATAGATGAAGAGCTTTGTTGCTGGTATGTGTAGTGTATTTCATTCCAAAAGCAGACTGCAGTTGTATGTGAATGGCTATGATCAAGTCTGAAGTGTCTCAAACATCCTCTTCCATCTGCCTTCTGTACAGCTGCGTTTTAAAAAGTAAAATTGTTCCAGAGAAAGAATGAATTTTAACATGTGTCAAGACATATTTAATCCCTGCTTGTTCATCTTCTGGTTATTTGGGAGAAGACAAACTGTCATATTGTCTCATGTATTTTTTCCAAGTTAATCAAATATTATGACTTATACACTCTGGAATATATTCCATTCATTAGATATAAACATAGTAGGCTGAATTGGCAAGAAATAATTTTAGTGCAATAGCTTTTGCTAGCATAACAGACTTTTATATTTGTAGGTGTTGATACATCCTAACATCTTGTGTAGTGCAGCTTCTAGTGGAAATTGTCCAATATGAAGATTTATTGCTTTGTTGCTTTGTAAATAGCTTTCTGGATTGTATGTACCTTGGAGCAACAATTTTCATATGTCATGTAATAAGTCCATGAGTATCATTTATCTAATAGAATTTATTTCATGAGATACTGACATGAGAAACATTTCTCTTTGTCCAGTAAGAAATTAAGTATAGCTGAAGAAAGGTAATAAAAGATTTAAATATAATAAATGTCACCCCAAAGTAGCTGCCTCTTGGCTAAACATTTGGTTTATGATACTTGTTGAGTAACCACTTTGTTAAAATTTTCTCAGTGTTTTTTGTTAAACCACCCTCCTCTGCCTTTTCTCTCTGTGATTCACAGTGAGCAACACTTCTCTTCACCTATGGGGGAATGACGCTATAGGAGATGGCAGGTGTGTCTGAAATGCCCACATCAGATTGACGATTGGGTATATTAACTTTTAAAATGTCCCCTCTTTGGTGGCATTAAAGTTAAATTCATAGCATTTATCCTAGGATCTTATGAAATTGCTTCAGGAAGAAACAGTCTGGTATCTGCTGTCAGACCTGGATGTAGCAACTAGGATATCAATGTTTGCACTGTCAGCAAAGAAAAACAGATCAAACTATGTTGGGATGTTGGAGGAACCTGGGGCCTGAGGTCCACACTGTACTTGTATATACATCCCCCTATTTATTTATTTATTTATCTATTTATTTATTTCCGAATCATTTTTATTTTTGATGTGATATTCCTTTTATCATGGTCTTTAGCTTGTACAATAAATATGGTGATGGTGATTGACTAGTCTCCTAGAACCTCTCCTTTCTCTTCCCCATAGCATGTACCATTTTCTCCTTGTGTGCCTCCACAGACCTTTACCCCAACTACAATATCCCTCTTCTTACCCTTTCCATTTCCGCAGGAATCTTTGCAGCCCCATTTTGCATTGCTCATTCCTCCTTGTAACCTTTGAATCAAAGATCCTGTGTTTGTGAGCCTAAGCACCAGCTGTCTTTCCTGCAGGTTCAACTGTTCTCCACAAGTCTGCTGTGGTGCATGGTCAACAGATAATCTATGATTTAAACAACCCACAGTTCCTAACCCAACAACAAACTATGGGTTCTCTTTGTGGGTTGTTTGTGGTTAACAACCCATAGTTAACCCATAGTTCTGGGTTTGCATGTAACAGCCCACAAAAAATTAATCCATGGTTTGTTATTTCATGTGAAATAGCTGTTTTCACAAGGATACTGTTGTTTTTATGCTTCTTTGGTTTTTAAATTTTGTATATTTGTTTTTAATGTTTACTGGTTTTAAC
This sequence comes from Elgaria multicarinata webbii, assembly GCF_023053635.1. Lineage (NCBI taxonomy): Eukaryota > Metazoa > Chordata > Lepidosauria > Squamata > Anguidae > Elgaria > Elgaria multicarinata. Next base: position 84,750,771 of record NC_086176.1, read on the forward strand.
TTTTGTAAACCGCCCAGAGAGCTTTAGCTATGGGGCGGTATACAAATGCAATAAATAATAAAATAAAATAAAATAAATAAATTAATGTGAAGCAGTTCACAGTGGAATATTCTGCATATAATGCTAAACCATAGTTAGTGGTATGAGAATGAGCTTGCACTCTGCTCCTTCTCCGCTCTTCCTCTGGTGCAGCCATGAGGAGGAGATTGAAAGCATCCACTTCTGTGCTTAAACGGAATAGAGTTCTTCATTTGGTCCAACTTGAGAAAGCTCTGGTTAGTTTAATCTATGGCTAATGAACAAGCCAGAATAATAAACCTGGCTTGTTTGATCCTGGCTAGTTTGAACAAACCATAGTTTAAACTAACCAGAGTTCTTCAGTTCACATGTAATGTGAAATTCTGGTTAGCTTAAAAGAGAATCAAAAACATCCAGCCTTCTTGTGGCCGTGGAAGAGAAGAAGTTGGGGTGGGGTGTGGGGTGGGGCAAGCGCTAAGCTATGATTTAGCATTATGGACCAGTAAGTTGAATTGTAAATTGAATATAAAGCATTGTACCATATTAAAGCTACTGTGGTTAAAGGGGACTATTTATATTATTTATTTGTAGGTGGATGGAGGTCTGTCTAGATGAAGAGTTACCACCTACTACTGAACTGGAAGAAGGATTAAGGAATGGTGTTTACCTTGCCAAGTTAGCAAAGTTTTTTGCACCGAAGTTGGTCTCTGATAAGAAGATCTATGATGTGGAACAGATACGCTATAAGGTAAAGTAGGTACTTACAATCAAGAGTAGTTCAATAGTTGCTATGTCTGTAATTGGTACTTCATAATTTTACCATAATCAATATGATCAGGCTCGGCACCAAATTTGAGAGTGTCATTGCCATGGTGCCCTCTGTCCCCAGTGGATCCCTCCATGTAAGGTTGCCAAGGAGTAGCAGGCAGTACTAAGCAGAGAAGCAGCAAGGTGCAGTTGCTGCTTCACCCGCCTAGTACTTCACTTTAGCAACTCTTTACCAACGCTGCTATCTTTCCGGCGCCAGTTTAAGACTTTCCTCTTTGCCCAGGCATATGGCGGCACATCTTAATTACCCACATGTTTAGTTTTTTAACGGTTTTTAATGCTTTATGTGTGTATGTTCTGTGTTTTAGAATTTTAAATTTTGTATACTCGTTTTTATCTTAATTTTAGAATTTCTGTAAACCGCCCAGAGAGCCCCGGCTATGGGAGTGCAATAAATAAATAAATAAATAAATAAACTCAGTGTGACCCTGCTGAAAGGTGATAGATTTTAGTTTATTGGCCATAGCTAGACCTAAGGTTTATCCCAGGATTGTCCTGGGGTCAAACCTGTTCATCTGAGTGCCACACAGGGCATCCAGTGCTCAGGCAGGGACAAACCCGGAATGATCCTAGGATAAACCTTAGGTCTAGCTACGGCCCATTGTATCTTTTTAGCATATTCATCCTCAATGGAATCTGATGTTTTGCAATACATATTGAACTCTGTTCCCTGTGTATATGATAAGATTTTGCAGGTTGCCTTGCATTTGCGAGGGAAAGTTACCAGTCCTTAATTTTCAGGGGGCGGGGAAGGTGTTTAGGCTCAAGTTGTGTCTAAAAATAGCACACTCTTGTCTGGAAGCCATTCCATAGCCTTGTATGTGGGGGATCTTATGTTGGAACACGGACCATGGGGAAATTATGCTGCTTATCACCTCTTCTTTAGAAAGCCCTACACATGTTTCCTTTATGAAACACAAAAACTAAACTCCTTTGTTAAAATGGTGCTTTTTGTGTTTAATCACTTATTTCATTTGCCAAAGATATAAAAGGTGTTGATTATGCATGTGGATGTCTGCATAATGTTCACTTGGGGAGAGTTATGTATTCTGTCTTTGAATATGTGTAGCAAGAGTGCAATTTATTTCTCTCCCCGCCCCCCAAAGAAAATCTCTGTGTTAGTAAAGAAATCTCTCCTTGGAACATATGAAATATACTTCTGAAATGGAAATATACTTCTGAAGTTAAAAGGGAAGGAATGTCTACCTGAAGAACCTGTTCCACTTTCTGATAAAATAATAATTAAGCTGCAGATAAATTCCAGTGATTTCACTCGTGTATGTTCCATGGCTTTTGGCAGCCTCATTTATTTATTTATTGCATTTCTATACCACCTAATAGCCAAAGCCATCTGGGCAGTTCACAATGATTACATTTTGGACCTGGTATCTGAGCATTTCATGCAACATGAATTTGAGATAGTATGTCTTAGCATTTTTTTCTGTATTTTTATTTGGGGTGTGTGTGTGTGTGTGTGGAGTACTCCTTACCTTTCCCTTCAATAGTATGAGTTGGCAACTACTCGGTTGCTTTGATGCTCCAAGAAATTTCAAAAAATAAAAGACTTCTTCTATAGTTTAATTATTTATAACACTTATTAGCAGTTCAACCATGGCGTCCAGAGCAGTTTACAAAATGATAAAAACAAATACATCACATCAAGCAAGTAAACACTACACTCAAAGGGGAAACTGCCACCAAAAATAAAACAAGGATACCATCAGGTGGACCTTTCTTTGGGGGGGGGGGTTTCCAAAGACAGAGGGGAGGGGCACAGCTGGAAAGGCTTTGTCTCTGCTTACCCCCCTTACTTCAGATAAAGTGATGGAAGTCTTATACTGACAATGTTTTGGCAAGACTGCTGGAGTCATACAGAACATGAGCAGGCTACTGTACATTTCAGGTGGTTGCAATTGGTGCTTTTGAGTTAAGCAAAAGTGAGCTGCTTGGAAGACTAGGCATTGGGGACTATATGAAAAGCCAATGTTTATAAAGAGACTATTATTTCATACTTCTACGGTATTTCTACCTATAATGTGGAAAGTATGTGTGTGTCACGTCCACATATGGTACTGCCTTAATGCTGTTCGCCCAGACAGCTCTTTGCATACATGGATCAGAAAAAAAATCTAAAAACATGAATTTTGGGGTTTTAAGTATTTTTAAAGGATGTAATAAAAAACCTAGGTTTACACCTACAATTCCCACCATGCCTTGGGCGGAACTCCCAGCATGCCTAGTGTGGGATGCCAGACTTACTGGCCTTTGGCGGCCATTGTGATTCCTAACCACAGTCTCAAGCAGTCAACCCAATTCCACATAAAAGGAAACAACCCACATAAATGGGCTGCATCCATTTGCAGTGCCTCCTTCCACCTGCCATGTGTGGTTTTAAAATCATAACTAGATACAACAGCATGTCTTTGAGAGGCCAAACTCTGGACATGCTCAAAGGCACCTTGTCCTGATATTGTTGTTTTCTCAGAAACTGAGGGAAGCACACACGCAGCCTTCACCCTTAAGAGGGAGAGAGGGAGGAAAGGGAAGCCTGCTGTGCTGCACATGCCCAGAAACAAGCTTGATGAAGGGGGCAAGTGCCCGGCCCAGTCCCAGCCCTTCAGTACAGGCTCCTGATGGAGCACTTCACGCGTGAGAAGTGCAGGCTGAGGCAGTCCCAGCAGAACTTGGCTGGAGTTGTGCTACTAAGAGCTGCTTACCAATCCTACTTGGCAATGCTACTCCTCAACGCTCTATCAAGGAGCAGCATCGGCAACGAGAGGAGAAAAGCACCTCTCAGAGGACCTGGGCACCTGAGGGCTGCCAAAGGCATGCTGGGAGGTGTAGTAGTTCTCCTTCTAACTGACTTTCTCCAACTGCCACTAACCCTACCCACCATTTCATTCTAGTCTCAGCTATCAGTCATTCCTCCATTCATTATTCTGTTTCAATAGTAAAGTCAGGCTTTTACATAAAAATCATAAACTGTCTTGGAATGTTGTGGTTTAGTTAAAACATAAAAAAAACTCAGCACAAAAATCTCATCAAGTTAAAAGGTCTTGGAATTTTTTTAAATCACTTGGCACTTAAAAGCCATTAATGCAGTCACTAGGCAAACCTGCTTGGGGGGGAAAATCCATAAGCAGGGTGCCACAACTAAGATGGCCCACTCTCCAGTTGTCTCCCACCACACCTCAGATGGTGTTCAAAGATTAACATGTTATTCAGGGACCTAGACTTATGCCTACAACTCCCAGCATGTCTTGGGTGGGACTCCCAAGAGCCTTCTCTTGCCACCAAACTATGAGTCATGGTCATGACCAGTACAAATTGCTATTACTCCTTCAGGACATAAATAAAATTTCTTCAGCAGGAGATAGTGAACATTGCTTTATCCTCTATGTGGCTCCATAGCAGTGGCATAATGCCACCAGCACCATAAACTAAAAAAACTTAAAATTAAAAAGTGCCATAGTGTGTCTTCAGAGCACAGGTATGTCAGATAAAAGGCCCAAGTCACCAGTGGCCTTGACCATCCTGGCTCTCTGCCAAAACCTGTTAAATATAGATATTATATAGTAAATTCTGCCAATAAAGTATTCTGTGTTCTGCATCCACTGAGATCCGCTTCCCTACTATATGTTATTCAGATATCTGGGCAATACTGGGTATATTTTGAAAACGTATTTTTAGGTTTACATCTTTTTTAGTGGGTAGAAAGGGTGTTGTGTGTCCTGATTGTTTTTGAAATTTAGAGGGCTGCTCTGGCCAAGGCATGATGGGAGGTGTAGGCATTTCAGGTAAAACAAAAAATGTGGTTTATCACGAAGCTCTATTTTAAAATATATTCTTATTAACACAATTTTCTATTTATTCTAACAAAACAATTTACTAACTGAACCAAACTAAAAAAACCAACAAACCTAAAGATAAGTTGCAGAGAAATGTATTGTTTATCAAATAAACATTATAAACATTATTCACGGACCCGAGCAACGCCAGGCATATCAGCTACTATATCTATAAAGAAAAACTTAATCAGCATTCTCACAGGGTTGCTAGAAGAAACCTGAATTATGAAATCAAGATTAATTTATTACTTTTATAGATATAGGTCTATTGTTGTTTATTTGTTCAGTCACTTTCAACTCTTCGTGACTTTATGGACCAGCCCACGCCAGCGCTTTCTGTCGTCCGTCGCCACCCCTAGCTCTCCCAAGGTCAAGTCTGTCACCTCCAGAATATCATCCATCCATCTTGCCCTTGGTCAGCCCCTCTTCCTTTTGCCTTCCACTTTCCCTAGCATCAGCATCTTCTCCAGGGTGTCCTGTCTTCTCATTATGTGGCCAAAGTACTTCAGTTTTGCCTTTAGTATCATTCCCTCAAGTGAGCAGTCTGGCTTTATTTCCTGGAGTATGGACTGGTTTGATCTTCTTGCGGTCCAATCTTGTATAGCATCATATGGTGATTCTTTCTTCAGACTTGGTTTTGTTGAGGTGGTTAATCTGACATTGAAGTGAGTGAAAAGCAGGGGAAATAGTTTCTGGATTTATTTACTATATTTCTACATTTCCCTATAGACTGCATTCTCCAGGCATTTCACAACAAGTAGAGTTTAATGACTGTATGCTTTCATTTTATGATTGATTTTTGGAAAAACCATTTTGGATAGAGTTCATACTTTGTTAAAAGCAAGCAGCAACATGAGGCAGTAAATAACGATGAATGTTTGGAAACCCTGGGATTCTCTGTTTGTATAAACAAGCATTTTTCATTCAAGATTACTCTAAATTAATAATGTCTGGCAGCTCCTTCCCTAATTCATATAGCATCATCTCTTTCTCCTTTAAATTCAAAAGATCAAAGGTTTTGGACTGTTAATCTTTGTCTAAAATATGTTAGGCTTGTATGCATAGATTGATAATGGATTCTAATCAGGAAAAGGCTCATAGAAAAGTCTTCCCTTTTTAATCTACATGACTATACCAACAAATATAGGATTTTTTTTTTATGTTGCTAAAACTGTGACCCTCAAGCTATATTTGAATTGTGGATTTGACTCTAATGGACTTCAGTAAAACAAAACATACCTACTCTAATAGAATAGGTAAATTGAATATTTGTAGTCCAAACTTGTTGAGAAATTAGCTGTCATGTAACAGCTTTAATTGTTCAGAGATTGCCTTTTCACTGATTTCAGATAATGAGCTTTTCTACACAAGGCATTTTATTGTGCGCTCTCATATGGGTTCTTTAGACAATGATGTGACCTTCCAATTTTGCTTCTGTGTTTAAAGAGTACTTTTGGCTAGTTTTTGAAGATCAGGGGAATTAAAGAATATCTTTGTAAAAGTAAAAGAAACTGCTTTTGTACTTCTGTATTTGCACTACTCTGCTCTACCACAGTTCCACCTAGAGGTTACGTAATGGAAAAGCAGAAAAGGAAACACTTTTTGTGTAGTGGTCAGATCTCAATTATGCAATAATACTGAAAGTAGATACAGCGGATTCACCACCTGGTGTAGTAAAGCTCCCATTTACAGGGAGACTGGGAATCTAGATGTCATTTTTGGACTCACTGAAATAACTGAGTAACCCCTCTTTTCTTCCCCCACTTTTCCCATTAGCGATCAGGCCTCCATTTCCGACACACCGATAATACAGTACAGTGGTTACGAGCAATGGAGTCCATCGGCCTACCTAAAGTAAGTATTTGAACCTTGAATATTGATGTGCTCAAGTTTAAGTGTTTGCTAAAATAAGATGTGTCTCAGAGCAACTGACAGGAAACTGTTATGTCTTTATACAGAGTTAGGCCATTGGGCCATATAGTTCAGTATTGTCTACACTGTGGCTCTCGAGAGTTTCAGACAGGAGTCATTCTCAGCCCCACATATGATTGAATTTGGGACCTTTTGCATGCAAAGAATGTGTAACCCCACAGTGGCAGCCCCTTTCCAATGCGGAGAGAACCTAAATCCTGCACGTCTTGAATTACTAATTCATAGGAAAACAAGGAAAACACCATTGAGTGAAGATGGAATTCCTGTACTGCCCATTTTGCCAAAGCAGCTGGTATCATGCAGAACACGAACAGGCGCCCGTACATTCCAGCTGGTTGCAGTTGGTGCTATTGGGTCAAGCAGCTCACATGTGCTTAGGAGACCTGGCATTGGGGCTGGGAACAATAGGCAAAGCCAAAAATCTCTAAAGAAGGAATTGTTTGGCACACCCCAAGTGTAAGTTTATAAACACAAGCTTAGCAAGCAAACTTGCAGGGCAGGTGATAGAAACAGGAATTAGGAAATCACATCTACAGTGCTTGATTTTCCACTTCCCTTCATATCCACTCTCTGTTCTGTTCTGCCCCACCCCACCTCCATTTTTGGACTCTGAAGTATGCTTCAAGTTCCTGTTAAGCAACTGGGTGTAATATTCACACTTCGCATTATTGCTTTACCTTCCCACCCCACTCCCACCTTCTTCTACCTTCAAATTCCACATACAGAAGCCAACCAGTCTTGCACTAGTATTTTCAGTATTGCATCGAAGGGCAGCAGACTAGTTTAGAGGGTGCAGGTGGGCCATGTGATCCACACAGCTCTGTCCCTCAATACCTGTTTTCCACCCACTCAATCAAATGCCATAATGTAGCAGCGGTGGTGGCAGCGTGCATCATAGGAGCAGCCCAACTCATGCACACATGCAATACTTGCTAGTTTGTGGCCTAGGTCAGGGGCCTTCTTCAGTGCGTCTGTCTGTGATGCATTAAAGATGACTAGGTGAGGGAGCCAGCTAGCCCAGTCCCCCAACAAGCTGTTGCTGGGGCGAGGATCAGGATGATGGGATATGGGCTTGGAGGCTAAGGAAACAACCAAAGCAACTGTCAGCACTCAACAGCATTCACTGGCTGAGGTGGCCGCCTCACTTTGCCTGATGGTAGGGCCGATCCTGTCCAACTCCAGTGATATCCCTGAGCTCATCTCTCTACTTCCTTCCATATAATAGTCTATATAAAGCTGCATTATATGGATTATATTGGATCACTGAGCCGTTTTGTCTTATTCTGTCCTACCTGAGAATCTTTAACTGGAGTGCAGTGAGCTTTATATGTACATGCAAAAACATGTGTACAATCTCTGAGCTGTGGCTGCTCAGAAAGATAGAAGATGCCCATTACATCCCTGAGTGGCTGCTATTCATACCTACATGGAAAATAGCTCTACTTCGAATCACTCTTGCTTTCGGGGCAAAAGCAGCCCCCTTCTCAAGCACTGGATGATCCCACTGTCACTGATTGGGATGCAGCCTGGAGGTGTGCACAGGAAGCAGAACATGTTGAATGAGTGCTACATGTTGATCTCTCGGGTTTTTATATAACTGAGATAAAAGCCTACCATTTAAACTTTACTGGTACATGTAGTTCTTTAAGGTAGCCTTAGTTTTTTTTCTTTCTGAAATGCTAAAGCAGGGATCGGTTCTCCAGACATTTTGGATTACATCACTGTTAATCAACTGTGCTGATAAGGGCTCATGGGAGCTGTAGTCCAAAAACAGCTGGAAGGCATTAGGCAATCTATTTAGGGTGAAGCTGAAATATTATGCTTCTGTCACAGCACAACTGTCAGTTTTTGTATACCTTTTTAAAATGCAGAAGTTCCATTAGGAGTTGTTCTCGGGCAATATTTTTTTTCAAGATGACACAGTATCAGTGTTTGTGGATCTGATTTGTTATGTTTTACACCTTACCCTTTCTTTAAAGAGCTGAAAGTGGCATTTTAGACCTTGTGAGAGAGCCACTCTTCCTGAGCCACCAACAGTGTTGATCGGTAGAAACAAATGCATTGTTTCATAAAATTAAATAGTAAATAAAAAATAGATACAATGCCAGTCAAATAGAGCAGTTCCAAAGTTGTAATTAACTTTTGTTTTTGTTCAAATGTCTATCTATAGGATACATACAATGGTGATTACATACCTATATTTAATCATATAATAAACCACACTTACGTACTCATGCTATTGATTTGTGAACTAGTGAAAATTCCATAGGCTGCAATCTTATGCATACACACAAATCTGGGAGTTAGTCCTATTGAGTTCACTGACGCTTACTTTTGAGTAGACATATATAGGATTACACTATTAAAAAATCACATTAAGTAATGTGATTTTAGATTGTAAGCCTCTAGGCAGGGTATCACTGTTTTATTTGTATATTTATTTGTACATTGTTGGTGCTATATAAATAAATAAATAAATAAATATAATAAGTATTGGAAAATACTAGATTCAAAACTTTCTGCTCAAGTGACCATTTCATATGAGCAAAGATGTAAACCATTTCCCATGTGAAAGTAGAACACTCATCCAGTGCACCAGCAACATTTTAATGGACTAAGTTTGACTAACATAACATATTTTATTATTGAAATAACATCGTATTTCTTTAGATCTTCTACCCAGAGACCACAGACGTCTATGATAGGAAGAACATACCTCGAATGATATATTGCATTCATGCACTAAGGTAAACTAGATTTATGCCATTTTGTCTACGCTTTACTTTTTTTCAAAGCCTACTTTCTTTCAAAAAGTTGGCAGTGAAACCTCACTTGATTACAGTGATCAAAGTTTTAGAAGTTCTGAAGACAACTTAGGCATGCAAAGGTGATGGTGCATGTATGCGGAAGTATACTTCTAAGAACAAATGAAATGTATGTACACAGCTCTGTGAATATGCTTGTAAGGAAACCTTCCCAATTGGCTAATATGTATTACTTCAGCTGTAAAGCACACAACTAATATTTCTCCTCTTCACTCACCAACCGCTATCATATACTTTACAAATGCTTCTATATTCCTGATAAGTTAGAGCAATAACACAACTGTTTGCTAACCCTGATTTGGGGTGGGGGGAATACCCTGAGGAGATGCAGTTTGCATTTTAAATTCACTTAGGGTGCGATCCAGTGGGGATAGCAGTAACCTGGAGTGTTACAGTCATCAAATGCAGAGCACGAGGAGCAGTGGAGGTGATCTTTACCTCCACACTTCATCCTCTCTGCATTTTAGTTAGACCAGCTAGCTGAGGCATCAGGGAGTAGGAGGGCATGATGCTGGGGAAGTCTGGGGATAATTCATACCCCCACTTCCACAGTCCCCTCCCTGCCCACAAGTATGCCTTCTTTCCCTCCTCTTCGAGGTCACCTTTGCGATCTCAGACAGGCAACCAGCATGGTTTTCTCTGTGCCAGCTGCGGGGTGGGGTGGGGAGGATTCAGGGAGCTAGGACTTCTGGGTCTGAGGTCACAAGTGGTGTCTCTGACCTTGGATCCAGGAATCCTAAATATCCAAAGTATCCTATGCCCCCCCCCCCAACTCTGTCTAGAGGCCATAGGATTGTTCTCTTAAATTATATCACCATCATGACTGCAGGAATAAGATGGAATTTGCTTCTGCTTCCCTGATGCCTGCATAACCTGACATGTTCTGGGTGGGGGTCATTTGGGGGGAGGGGCAAAGTCCAGCTCTAATTGCGCTACTGGGTTTTATATATGTTAGGAGATAAGTGTGTATTAGATTTTAGTTGTTTTAGAACATGAAATAGTGACAGTAAATGGTGCTGGAACTCAAAGGGGTAATTGTAATAACAATTATTATTATTATTATTATTATTTCTTACCCACCTCTCCATTTTGTAGTTTTCCCCCATTAATGTCTGTAGTGCCCTTTCCCATACAGTAAACATGGGAATGGATCCAGATTAAGTTAGATATGCTTTAGTCCAGCTTAATCAATGGGATAAGTTAGTCCTAAGTAACTAAAACATCCCATGGTCTGGATCAAACCCTTGATTTTTATGAGCTGACCATATGCCTATTTGTCTTGAAAAATGATAGAAATTCAATTTTGAAATTAAATTATAATTAATACAATAAAGCAAAAAATGTTTTATTACGTTTTTTTGACAGGATGGCCCTTTTTATAACGCTGAACAATTGTGGCATCAAAAAACTGAAAAAGTAATTGTATTATAAAACTATGGCATTATATTTTTGTTACTCTGTCTGAAGCTGTTTCTGACGTGGACACATGGGGCTCTTAACGTTAAGCAGCTTATTTTTAAAAAATGTACTAAGTTCCATTCCAGTGATGTCACAATCTTTGTTCAGATGTTCTAGTGAATGTTGAGCAAAGAGAGAGTTTCAGATGTTTATATCTACTGGAGTACTGAAGATGGCTTAATCAATTGTTTGACTGCTATAATAAACAAAGGCATGGAGTCTATCACATGCAGCTGTGTATAACTGCAATGGCAATTAGCACTTTCCCTTATATTTTTAACTCTTCTGTGCAGTATTATTTCCTGTGGGGATTTAGCTTTCCAAAACTGGACCTTGTTTAGGTTACAGTCTCTAAAGCCATCACATGCAGGCGAAGATGTGGTTTAGTGTTATGCTGCTATCCTAAACACTTCTACTTGGAAGCAAAAACTTTTAATTTCAGAGGAACTTGGTCCCAGGTACATGTGCTGTGCATCACATATATTGCTATCTGTTTATTTTATGAACAGTTCATGTATATCTTTGATTGTCAGTGAATGTGTGAATTGCCTTCTTCGGAAGTTTATTGTACTTTGAGTTGTTATAAAAAGTCTGCCTTTGACAATGGTGGTGGCTTTGCACACATGTATGGAGAGCAATCCTAACCCCTGGAGCTAGCTCACTGGAGGGGTGTGTGTGTTAGGATTGGGTGAAGATGCCTCTCTCCATCCACCCCAGTAGCTCTGTTCTGCCTACAAAAAGCTCTATTGGCAGTGCTTCTGCCAGTGGTAACTGGCAGAAGGCCCTGAAAGAGGGTGTTTCAGGAGTGGTTCACCTTTAGCTTTGACTCCATTGGTTCTGAACCCCCAAGGATGCCCTTAATTATGCCAGCTTGGAGCTGACATATTGAGAAAGAAAAATATGCCTTCCACCTTTTTTGCCTTGGCAGTGCATGCTGGCAAGGCTTGCGATGCTTCTGTGGATTTGCTGCTCTAGACCATTCCGGCCCCACTTTGGATTGTGCTGTTCATCATAAAGTGATAAATATGTGCGTGCAAACAGGGATCTAGAGTAATTCTAGATGGAAGTTTTTTCCAGTCTTCCCCTCAACTGATTTTTTTTTCTGGTAAGAAAAAAAGTGGAAGCAGTAGTGGGCAACCACAGGATGGCTATGAGTGCAAGACAGTTGTGATCACGTAACACACTAACCCATACTTAGTAGTTGAGTGCATGTTGTTATTGAACCACAGGTTGTTTGTTCAACCGTAGTTTAGAGTGTTGTTCAAACCCAAGACATTTTCTGCAGGATAGTTTCTTAACCACTCGGAACAACCTAACAACAAACTAGGGGTTCTCTCAACGTGGCTTGTTTGAGAAAAATAAGCAACACTGCATGGTTAACAAGCCACCCTATGGAAAATGTTCTGGGTTCGGACAACAGTTTAACCCACAAACCCAGTCTGGATCGCCCTATTAAATTATGAGAATGAGGCAAGGCAATTGCACGATAAAATCTCATCTGGAAGCACACACATTTTCTTCCATATCTGTTTTGCCTATTGCACAAATACTCTATTGTATATGTGAATTCCTGTGGCATAATGCGACTCTCAAGCAGTATATGAGGAATGGTTTTACATTCAGATTTGGACATCTAATGTTGTTTTTTAATCATCAAGACATCAGATAATGATAATAATGTAAAACTTAAACATGTAATTCCTATCCTGTCTGCCAGTGCTCTAGTCCAGTGTACAATGCTTAGAAAATCTTTAGAAGAAGCCACCACATTTAACTGTTCTAGCTCCTGTACGGTACGCATTTGTGTATGCTAAAATCTATGTATTTTTGATATTAATTTAGTCCTGTTTGATGTTAAAAATGTTGAGTTTTCATAGGGAGCAATCCTGTAGCCATTAGACATTGTTTAAGGGGCCATAGGATACAGAGAATTCCCCCCCTCTGATGTCAGAGACAGCGCTCTGACCTCGGAAGGGGGATTCAGAGATCCGACCTGCACACCCTCGCAGCTGGTGCAGAAAGAACCATACTGCCTGCACTCTGAGGTCAGAAAAGCCAACCCTGGACAGGAGGAGGAAAAGGGGACATTTTAGTGGGGAGGAAGCCAGAGATGCCAAGATATGAGCTATCCTGAACCTTCTTTCCTCCCCCACTGAAGTCCCATTGCTAGATGGGCAAAAAAGCCTGTCTAGCAAAAAAATGCAGGGTGGTTAAGGAGGTTAAGATCGCCTCCATCATTCTTCCTGCCCTGCACTGGATAATCAGAAGCTTCAGAGTTTAGGAAGGCTCAGAAGGCCCTTAATCAATTTTCAGTCCCTTGCTGAATGGCATAGTTCAGTCTTTTATGCTCTTGTAAAATGCTGCATACAGTAGGGTGACCATATTTGGGAAACCAAAAAAGAGGACACCTAGTGTGTGTGTGGGGAAGCAGCTTTCTGAGTCCTGCAGAAAGTACGTTATTCCCCCGCCACCTTAAAGAACCCGATTGGAGTGGAGGAGGGGAAAGGATTTCATTCTGCACCACCACCATCCACTCCAATTGGGGCCTTTTCTATAATGTCCACGAATGACCCACTTTCCCCTTTAAGACCTCAATTGGAGCTCAGGGTGGGGGAATGATGTGCCTCAAGAAAGCATGTCATTCCCTCCTGCCATGCTAATGGCAGCCTTAAAGAGGAAGGTGTGTCATTCCAGGACATTATTGAAAATTATAGAAAATCCCCCCTGACACCATGGAAAGAACAAAAACCAGGACAAATCCGGGGAAATCCTGACAGTTGGTCACCCTAGCATACAGCACACTGAAGAGTACTTTTCAATTGAAAACCAAGTGCTTCCTAATAAGTCATTGTGCCATAGTGTTGACTTGCAATTGGATTTAATGTGAATTCTTATTGCTAAGGCTTCACAGTTAATATTTGTTTTATAAGCAGTTTGTTCTTGCCTGTACCAATGTGTTTAAATATGCAGCACAGCTACAGTTGGTTTTAAAGAAGCTTGTTAATTTAAAGCTTAAACAGCAGTCTGTGTTAATAATTATTTATATTAAAAATGGAAAAAAGAACATATTTAATATACTTTTTTGCAGGTGTGATACTCAGTATACCTAAAAAGTAAACCTTAGTTGTATTAGTACTAAGATGAATGTCAAAAAACAAAAACAAAATTTCATTGCCCTCTAGTGGTAAACAATACTTTTATCAAAACTGCTGTTCTCTCTAGGCAAAAGAAACTACTCTGCCCCATGGAAACTATATTGCTGATCACATCTTTGTCAAGGTATCAAAATGCAGTGTGTTAGTGACTACTACAGTCACAAATTCATGCTGAAAATGATTCCTAGACTCCATCTTAATGCTAGGAAGCAACAACAGAGTTGTTCAACAATGTTGAACAGCTTCTAATAAAGGAAAATAGAATTACTGTAAATCTTATAAAACTAAAACCACGAATCGGAAGAAGTCCCTAGGATGGGGATTGATGATATCTAACAAATGCAGGTATACTAACCTAAACCCCGTCATCCTTTAGTTTTGAGGACCATTCTTCCTGGCTCCTCTTGGAACTTCCTTCTAGAAAAGCCTATATAAGAAGAATGCTAATCTTTTCTTTCTTAAATAATGCTTCTTTTTCAGCCTTCCTTTTTTCTGTTGCCTTTATTCCCAACACCTAGTGACTTCACCAAGTTCAGGATGGGGCTACATTTGCTCACACCCTTGGTATATCTCTTTTAATTCTTGCCTCCTCCTTGCTGCATCATTCTAGTCCAACTTTTATGTGTTAAGCTCCTGCAGGCATGAATCCTTCTTCGTTTTAGTTCTAAAAAGTGCCCTGGTCACCAATTAGGCTGTCTAAGTAGATTTGAGCTGCTTTGACGCTCTTCTAATAACAACTTTGATTAGTCCCTTGTGTAATCTTAATAAATTCCCCAAACTCTTAACAGTTATTAATTTCAAATGGCAGGAAGGCATGAATAAAGATGTAAATTTGTTCAGCTGTTGTCCAGATGGTTTCACTACACACATTTTCAAATGGTATTAATATAGTTTTTTCAAGCAATACTGAAATGAAAAGAGGGATTCTTCGAGTGTTCTCTGTATTCGCAAGTTTTATTTCAGATTCCCAAAAGCATTTGAGTATTTGATGGTAAGTAAAATGATCTTGAAAGGCTGAAACACATGATCTCCATATTTTAGATATAAAAACAACAACATTATGTATGCTTATTTTGGGGAAATGGAACCAGTCTTTACTAAAATAAGTTAGTTTGTTTATTGATGTGGCATTTTTATGTGGCATTTAATCCTGACATGAAGACAGGACATCCACAAATATGCAAAGTCTAACTGTTTCCAGAGGAAAATAGATTGAAAATTATTTCAAGAGACTAGCTGTGTTTGTCTGTCTAACAAAAAACCAACAAAGAATCCTGTGGCATCTCAAAGACCAACACATGTATTGTAGAAACAGTTTTAATATGCAACAACATGTTCCATTTGGTACTTGTTTAACTAATGTATTGTTGCCTAATACATCATTTTCTGATTTTATTTGCAGTTTATATTTGTTTAAACTAGGAATAGCTCCACAGATCCAGGATTTGCTGGGGAAAGTAGATTTTACAGGTACTTTTAATCTTTATTTTCAAGTATTTCTTGTCTCAAGGGAGCCCTATGTTACTGCAATTTCTAATGACACTATATTTATGTGACAGTTTTTCACTGCTCCCCCAACATTCTCCATATTTCCGTGCTGAAGTGGGTGTAGAATAGCTATGTAAAGAATGTTATCTATTAAAGATGATAGATAACAGAATCTTGTAGTATTCTGGGCTACAGTTGTCCCCTCCCCCAGTTGTATGTCTATGTTGTGCATGCTTTTCTCACATAATAAATCCTTTAAAAGATTTTTTTTCATGTAACTATTTCTCCTTCTTAAACCCTTTCCCCCACAATAATTAGAGGAAGAAATCAGTAACATGCGGAAAGAACTGGAGAAATATGGTATACAGATGCCATCATTTCATAAAATTGGAGGCATCCTGGCCAGTGAACTTTCAGTGGATGAAGCTGCATGTAAGTTTTCCTAATTAAAGTGTTAGGAACATTCTGACCTGTTTTCTAAAATATCGTAATAATGTGTCTGATAATATATCTGTAAATTAATACATAGTCGCATATATCTGTAAACTAATTTGATCAAGTAAAGCAATCTTTTTTTATTTTGTGATCCAAAATATCCTAAAATATCATCCTCTGAATTTTATTGTACAAAAATCTAGCTCTGTGTGTGTGTGTGTGCGCGTGCGCACGCGCATGCATGCTCACACCTCATTAATGTTGAGGTTGTGCAGTTCAAAGGACTAGCTAAAGAACCTTCAGTAGAAATTCATATTTTTAAACTTGAGGCAATTGTAGAATTCTGTTATTTGCTTAATGTAAACTACAACTCAGAGTTGACTATTGGCTTCCTGCAATGTGAACTAGCTTCCACTGGTTAATTTGGCTAATACACATTGACCCTATTCACATGACCACGGGGATTAGGGGAACTACGCTGTGGTAAGTGGTAAGAGAAGCATGACGTGTCACCATGACTGTGGATCCACACAGAGCAGCGTGGTTCCCTTACCCAATCCCGCAGTGTGGTTCCGTCGTTGTCCTCCCACTTTGATGGCTGCCTATCCCACCAACCCTCGCTGTAGGAATTAGGTCATGCTGGCCACTCCAGCTGTCACTACACAATGGCGACCATAGACTTTGGTACACTAAATCGTTCCCTGAATTTCCAGATGCTCTAAGTGGCCACTCCATGGTTGCAAATTTTTTTCCAATGGAACGCCAGGAGCTCTCCACAAACAGCATGATTTATTTATTTATTTATTTATTTATTACATTTATATACCGCCCCACAGCCGTAGCTCTCTGGGCGGTTTACAACAATTAAAAATAGTAAACATTAAAAGTATACAAAAATTAAAAAAACATAAAAACAGTATAAAAACAACAGTATCCATTTAAAACAACAATTCTGGGGTCCATTAAAAACAAACTTAACGTTGTTAAACGCTGTTGAAATGCCTGGGAGAAGAGAAAAGTCTTGACCTGGCGCCGAAAAGATAACAATGATAAACCACCCCAGGGCCCCTGATGGGTTAACGTGTCATCTGTGAGCTCTTTTCCAACCCATGACATATTGTTTACCCAAAATGAGCCACCCTGATAACCGACGGTCTACAGTGAGGGTTATTTAACCCATTGTGGATTAGGTGTCATCTCATGTGCAGTGTGGGCTAAATTGCTCACCTATGGAGTTGCTGGACAAGAGCAGTCAAAAGCTCTGCCACCACTCTGCTCCTCTTGGATGATCTATGTTTCCTCCTTTGGGGAATTGCTAACAATTCCTCCTATGTTTCCCATGGAGAGGCATAGCCTCATGGGGTGTCTTTCGAGCGCCTCCCTGTTAGCGAACCCTGGAATAGAAATCTCATCCCAGTCATGCAAACTTTCAAGAGTTTACAGCCCCCACCCCCTTTTTTGATGCAAAGTTGTGTTCGTTCACAACAGTTTTAGTTGTGGATCTGGTGCCTCCCCATATGGCTGGACCTAATAGTGTTTCCATTTCATTTTTGTCCCATTCACTATTTTGCTTAGATTTTCTCTCTCTCTCCCCCCCCCCCAATTTTTTTTGAGGCTGATTCTTCAGTATGCTCATTTTAATGTGTTAATTGTTTCATTTTGCATAGTTTTGGCAGTAGTTTTTAAGGTGTTCTGGCTATTAATAGAGTAGAAAAGTTGGCAAAATATGCATGAAGCCTTTTTCCTGCTCCTCCATGTCCCATCATCCCAAAATCCTTAAGTCCTGTAACTCCTAGTATTCTGCAGCCAGCAGTGCAAGCTGAGAAATGCAGGGAGCTGTAAGAGTTTTTTCTCTCTAAACATGCATAGGATTGTGCCCTAAACAACCCTTGCCATCTGTCAGGTGATCACATTGTAGAAATGTTGTAGTAATGAAGAAAAACAGAATAGAGGAACCCTAAAAAGTCATTAGTAACCTTTCCATTGGGAGAGAAGCAATGCTATTGAATGTAATAATAGAATTATATTTGTAAGCTCAGGATTTATTGGTGTGGACAAAAAAGTGGGCACACAGTTGTGATGCTGAGTTGGTGTTCATTCTATAATTTTGTTTAACATAATCTTTAGATAGCACTTTAGATTCTCCTACATTTCTGAGTAGATCTGCATTGGATTACACTGTTAGGCCACAATCCCAAGCAAAGTAAGTACCACTGAAAACAAGGATGCATCCAAATAAGGATTACTGGGATTTTATTACACCTTTCTACTTGCTGCCCATTTTGTACAAAGTTGTACTGCTGTTAACAGTTGTACATAGATCAAACAGTTAAAACTCTAAAAGCAAAGGTACTTATGTTGGCCATATGAAAAATTCCAAAATCCATTAGTGGAATATCTTCACTCAAACGTCACCAAAAATGTGCAAGCTTTTGAGATCAGGAATGATGTTACAAAAAGCGTATTTAGAGCGGGAAAGTGCAGGGGGAAGCAAGCTTGATGTTGAACTCATGATGTCTGCCTTGTCAGAGTCTTAAGCTATAATGCTGCAGGAGGGTTTGCATACATCCAAACTGGGCTCTACCAGGTAATGTGATGATCTCAAGTTTCACCTAGAGCTGCCCCTAGGACCCTGGGAACAAGGAACAATGATTGATCCCTATTTTTGGAAATGTAAAATCCAGCTGTTATTCAGAACTGTCTCCATCCTGGGGAAGGCACACAAGTTCCTTGGGAAGTAGAAAACAGAAGTAGAGAGAAATTAGGCAGTCAAAGCTAGCAATAATTTTAGATGCTGTACTAGATACGAAAAAAAGAGAAGCCAAATTACCTAGTAGATGGAAAGGATGAACATTCAGAGAATAAAGTCCCAACTTCAGCTGGTATAAAATCTTCTTCCTCCAGTGTAAGAGTCCTGCCATGCAAAACATCTACATTTGGTATTCTCCAAGTTTGTGAATGTTATTGGTAGTTTTAACTATACAGTGACCATTAATTTTATTTGCTTGGGGAACAAAAATTCTGGGAAATTTATTCTAAATTAAAATTAATTCTAGCAAGCATCTCCTATTTTTAAATACTAGGTTCTTATTCTTTTCAGTGCATGCTGCAGTAATTGCAATTAATGAAGCTATTGAAAAGGGACTTGCAGATCAAACTATCAAAACATTGAAAAATCCCAATGCCATGTTAGTCAATGTGGATGATGATCATGCCCATGCGTATCAAAAGGAACTTTCAGAAGCTAAAAAGAGAAAAGAAGAGAATGCAAGACTGAAGGTACACAAATGGATTATTCTTTGTAACTAACTATAGATATGAATTTGATTACAGATACAATATTTACTCTTAAAAATAAGACAAAGGCCTAATCTACATCTGCTATTTATCACGGGAGAATATCGAGGTCATCCCTACAGGGTCACATGACACAGAGCTGATCATGGGGTGAACCAGGGACAACCACTGTGTTCTCCCGGGATATCGTGCACTGCAGTTATCACAATTTTTTCCCATCTCTTGGAGCAATCCGAGGTCCACAGGCAGTGTGCCCCCCCTCCTGAAGTCGTCACTGTTCCCCGCGAGTAGCAGGGCTCAGAGAACAAGCGAGGGGGAGCCCATGTAAGGGGGATCATATTTTTGCCATCTCCTGGCATCTTCCAGTGCCGAGGTGTTTTTGTTTTTGTTTTTAAAGAAATCGAACCTTTGCGCAGGATCGCTGTTCCGCAATCATTTCCACTTCTAAAAATAAAAACTTTGCCCCAAAGCGGCCCTCTTTACTTCCGGGAAAACTTACTGGCATCTGGCTCTTGAGGGACAATCCTGGAAGTACAATACTTCCCGATCATCCTTCCCCCCCCTCTCAAAAGGACTCTAGATGTAGATGAGGCAAGAGATTCATATTTGTCTGAGCATTACTATACAGATGCAGCCAAATACACAAAATGGCAAGGTTCAGACAACATGATAACCCACACTGAAGGGTTGAGTGTGGGTTGTCATTGAACTCTGGGTTTTGTTTAAGCATTGGTAATAATGTTGTCTGAACTCATCCACACTAACAAACCATGCTTTGTTAACTACAAACAACGCACAATTCACAATCCAACAATAAACCATGGGTTCTTTTCTTTGGTTATCTGTGGTTAGCTAACCATGATGTGTTAGCACTGCTGGGTTCAGACAACACAATAATCCCCATTTCAACAACAACAACCCATGGTTCAGCCACAAACCACACTCAGTCCATACACAACCTTTGAGTGTTAGCGTGTTGTCTGATCCCAGTCACTGGCAGATACCTTGAGTTTTTATGTGTTTTAATTCAGTTTTATGTATTTTATGGTATTTGTATTTAATGTTGTTTTCCTCCTCAATCCAGAGGGAGAAGCGGGTAAGTAATAAATACATCATCATCATCATCATCATTATCATCACCATGTTTGTTCTCTGTTCGTGACTTTCTTGGAAATGAATTATTATTTGTTTGAACACTCCACTATTAACAAACAAACAAAATCAACCTGTTCTAGTTCCATAGCAAATGCATATATGTAGAATGCCAAATATTGAACTTGAGCTACCACAGAATAATCAAAATGCTGGTTTGCATTTATATTACAGTGCTAAATCTCTAGGCTAGAAAAACTTTGCAGTGCCAAAGTGATTATTACTAGCAAAGCGTTTGCTAATGAAAATCTCCTCTTGAATTCATGCAAATAATTTAATTGCAACAATCCTGTCAGCATTCCCCAATAAGCAAATGTTCAATAAACACTGTAAGAAGATAAATTATTGAACTGTTGAAGTCTTAGCCAGAGCATCAGCAGAGTTGAAATGCATACTAATTTGACATGGATAGCTTTGGCAATTCCTGGTTTTGGCAAGGAGATTGGAGTCTTCCCAGTTTACTTTCCATGAGAAAGACACAATTGTGCCATTTCTAGGGTGGTGTATTATGCCCCCTCACCCATTGTTCAACCCACATATGATTATTCCTCACCTATTTCTCTGAGAAGTTCCCTGGTACAACATACTGAGTGATTACTATTATAAATATATTACGTGGTAGGTAAGCTTACCAAAGCATGCAAATCCCTTCCTTTAAAAAAAAAAGGAAATGCTAGTTTGTGTTCTGTGAGTGCGAGTGCTGTTTTTAACAGGGATTTTTTTTTAAAAAAAAGGGCAACAAAAATAATTAAACTGCTTTTTACCAGTGTAACTTTGGGAATGTTCACATAACATAGTCATCCACATTCAGTGGGTTGTTTTGAACCATGGGTTGTTTGTTGAACCATGGGTTATCGAGTTGTCTGAACACTACATGCTTTCTGCATGATAGTTTATCATGTTTTCTGAATGCAGCTAGGGTGGCTTGTTAACCATCCTGAACAACCTAACAATAAACCATTGGTTCTCAAGGTGGCTTATTTGAGAAAATAAATCACACTGCATAGTTAACAGGCCACACTAGCTGCATCCAGACAACATGCTAGTATGAGGAATAGGTCTCCACCCCCCAACAACTTGCTTTCCTTACTGAAATTTCTGTTTGTGCATGTGTGCCCACAAACATCACTCCACCTTGAAATCAGCAGTGTGACCCTGGAAAGAAAGTCTTTTGTTCAATGATAAGTGTTGTTGTTTTCAGAATGGCTCAATTTTGGAGGAGGAAAGAGATGTGTATGAAGAGTTGCTGACACAAGCTGAAATCCAGGGAAACCTCAATAAGGTCAACAGTGAGTAATCTTCAGTTCTTGTGAAGCCAAAGTTTCCTGAAACTTGAGAGTTTTATATTCAGCATTAAGTATCAGTATATTCGGTTATATGTACTTCCACGGTTCTCTAATTTTTAAAAGAGGCATATTTTAGTGCTTCAGCAGTTATCTGGAATTCTCTGGTAGATGTCTTACTGCTGTATTTCTAAACTTGGGTGAGGATGTTCTTCTTCTTAGACATATGCATTCTTGATAACAGCAGACCCATTAATTGATTCAGATCTACTTTACCTGTTCTTTCCCCTCTTCTGCTGGCTGCAAAATACTGTAAATTTTGACCCCTCTTACATGTTGCATTTCAGTCTCAGGCTTTTAGACTCAGTTCTGATGTGTCTTTGCATGCTTATCCAGAAGAATTTGGTGAACGCTTTCTTGAAAATTTGTGTGTGAAATGGATACAAGAAAGAAAAAGGTGCATTCAGGATATTTTGCTCTCTGTAAGCATTGTTTTCCTTTCAGTTCACATAGCTTTAGCCCAAGTGAACAAGGCTATTGACATGCAAGATGAAGTGGCACTGATGGCAGGCTTGAACAACCCTGCCCTGAGCCTGCTTGAAGTTCTGCCGCAAAATTCCTCATGGTACCTAGCACAGTTATTTGACTCTAGAGGGCAGAGAACGCAGGTAACTGAACATAACATGCTAGCGTGACACCTTAGTTTGCCTAATTTCTTTAATTTTAAGGTATGAATTCAACATGATCTGTGCCCCCTTATGAATAGTGTAGAGAGTCTTGCAAAACATTTTTATTTATTTTATGGC
Source organism: Elgaria multicarinata webbii (assembly GCF_023053635.1). Taxonomy (NCBI): domain Eukaryota; kingdom Metazoa; phylum Chordata; class Lepidosauria; order Squamata; family Anguidae; genus Elgaria; species Elgaria multicarinata. The sequence continues at coordinate 84,773,296 of NC_086176.1, forward strand.
AATGCACAATTTTAGATTGATTAATTAGTAGACATCATATAAGCAATTGCTGAAACCATGCACAAGCAGAATAGAAAAAATATATTAAATCCTAGTCTGAAAAGTTAAATCTTTGGAAGCCCAGCTGCCTGTCCAAATAAATGTTTGTGCACTTTTGCATAATGAAGGTGTGTTTACTTGTTAAAAGTGCAAACACTTTTTAAAATAGGAAATAGCATATTTTTATGGTGACCTTGAAGCTGGTTTTCAGCCAGCAGTTCCAAGTGTGCCATAGTACAGATTACTCATTTGCCCCTTAAATAAATATATTTATATAATGAAATGTCTCTTTTCCTAATCTGTTAGTTAGCAGGGCTTCCAATTTTGCTCGACAAATGTGAGATACAGAATGAAGTTAGTGTTGCCAATGAGGAAGCAGGCTCTCACAAATTTAGTGAGTAAATTGTTAATTTTCATTTGTATCTTCACCACATGGTTAACTTTAAGGCTGAGCAGTTATAACCATTCCTAGAATCATGTTTTATTTTAAGTTATGTGCATGGTGCTTTATTTTGTCACTTTTGTTTTGGTGTCACCATTGCAAAGTCACTAACCAGTTTAATGTTTCCTTTTCTAAGATTGAATTCTTAATCAGATTCAGTCAGTGTGTTAAATACACTATATAGTCTTCAAAATGGAATTCAATAAAACCTGGCTGACTTATTTTGTATATATCAAACCAACTTTGCACTCCAGTAAAGCAACAAATAGAATTTTGAAATGTTACATCCTCCTAGTATGGATAAAAACATTATTAAATAGCTAATACGCACAATTTGTGTTTTAAGTCATTGTTTCAAACAAAAAGAGCTATATTTAAGGGGGTTCTAAATTTGCAGCTGCATTTCTCAGTTGCCTTTCTTTGATTCCTGAAATGTTAGTGCTTGTCTTCTGAAACATTAAGCTTGAAACACACTTTCACTTCATGCTTTCTGTGGCTTGGCTTAATGGCAATTTATCCTCTGTATCATTTCACTTCAATTTATCAGCCTAACAGCTCTTTGCGTGCTTCATTTATCCAGAAAATACAGCATGGGGACAGTGTATATTTTGATTATGTTGTGTGCATACATACCCCCTCTGTTTTCAGTTTCTTCCAACTTAGCCAATTTTGAAAAGTATATTATTCACTGTTTGAAGTAATTTTTGAAAGTATTGACTATAAAGGAAGCCACTCAATTAAGTGTTGCTGTTGTTCAATCTAAACATATAGTATCAAAATCAAGTGGCCCTGATCCAGAGGGTACTTGTGGAGCCTCAACACAAGTAAAGGGTTCCCGTTTATTTCAGCGTCTGGTACAGGTCTGTATATGCATTGGAGCAGTTTTGTAATATCACTGACTTCCAGTCTGAGGGTTCTTTCTGCCAGAGAATCATAAGAATTGTTTTTTCACTTGGGGAGGAGAAGCAAAGGAAAATTTCCAGCCCTTACATTGAACGTGGCTTTGAAAACATGCAGAAGCTCCAGTGTTCAAATGAAGGGACGTCCATGTCCTATCTCTGGTCCTAACTACCTACTCATGCATTCCTACAGCCCCTGAGAAGTTTTCTTTAACAATGGCATCATTAGGGATATCAGCTGGTTAGTATTAAATGGAGCAAATGTAACAAGGACTTGTGATGTTTTCCCTCTTGCCCGTAGAACTTATTGCAGTTGACAATATCAATACTGCAATTCGGAACTGTGACCCGAATAAGACCATTGCTGCTCTAATGAAACCTGAGGCTCAGCTGCCTGTTGTTTACCCTTCTGCTGCTTCTGTCTATCAGACTGAACTCTTCAATCTTCAGCAGCAGAATGCTGTGGTAAGATGGAAACCAGTTGAATGTATTCACAGCATAATTAAAGAATAGCTATGCATTACCATTTGAAGTTACCTGAGAGTCCACCTGTTCTAAATTGCTGCTACTTGTATTGCATAAATATTTCCTGATGACTTCAGGCAAGTTTTACACATACATTTTCTGCAGAGACTTTTAACCACAAACATTAGGAATTACTAATTCTTTGTGATTAACATGTATATAGATGTGCCTTCCCCATTATGGAAGTGAGATACATACACACACACACAGTGAAGAATGAAGATGATTAATAGCTGAAATCCATTATTATAACTCCCCTATCACAGGGGTCACCAGACACCATTTATAAAAACATAGATATGTCTAATATTTACAGTTAGCAGTATGTTTTTGGATTTGTTATGTTTTTCTTTAGTTGTATATAATCTTAACTTCAGAGTTCTTTTTTGGCGGGATAGGCTTTATTTCACAATGTTTATCTTATTTTCATGGTTCTATATGGCTAACTTGACTAGTGCCTGCACTTTCATGGAAATGGGAGGAGAGGGAGGTAAATGGTCCTGTCCTCCGATTCAGCAGGAAAAAATCTTCCTATACCACAGGTGGGCATGTAGCCCATGGAGATCCTCCCTGCAGCCTGCTTAGTTCCGAGCTGCCAATGTTCCCCCCTGCTGCCAAGTTTTGCTGCCAGTTTTACAAAAATAGGAAAATGTTCCTCCACCACCAGTAGCTTATCAGACTGCCTGCTGCTATTTTTACCCCCTCCCCCAAAACCCACATCTTTCCCTGCGTCTGATAGCTTATCAGATTCGCTTCTGATTTTGTCACTAGGAAGAACACACAAATTTCCCTGGCACTGATACTTTATCAGGGCTGCTGCTTCCATGTCTGATTTCCCTCCCCTCTTTGGGTGTCTTCTAACAGATGCTCTGGCAACCTCACTCAGAGGGCTCTGTGGTCAGGTGTCTCAGTTGTTTCTGCTACATGGAGTGGCTGGGAGAGAGTAGAGCATTTTCAAAGTCATCCTTACTCCAAAGGGCTAATTTGCCTGACAAAATTAGGGGGAAGAGGAAGGGATGAAACAAATAGGGCAATATGTTATAAAGAAAGAATATTGCCTACCAAAACATTGAATTAGTCAATTCCTTATTGAACTAAATAAATAACATTCTTCCTTATCAATATGGAAGTGTATGAGATATCATGACAATGACCTGCTTTGCATGTAACAACAAACCATGGTTTAATTAACCATAATTTCTGGAATTGTGGGTTGTCATCATGTGTAAACCCTGCACTACAGGTTAACTGAGAACCTGTTCAGACGACATGCTAAGCCATGGTGGTTAAGCATTTTGAGCTAAACATTATGGCTTAACGTGTCATTTGAACCATTCCTAACCATAGTGGCAACATAACCATGGTTTAATCATGCTCACTAACCATTTGCTGCAACAGGGTTAGCAGTCTAACCATGGCTTAACGTGTTGTCTGAACAGGCCCTATGGGTTGTTCATAGAATTCTGGGTTGTTCGTGGTTTGCAAGCCATAGATAAACTATAGTGCAGGGGTCACATGTAATGACAACCTATGATTCAACAACAACCCATACTTACCTCATACTCAATCCATACTCTTGGTTGTTATGTGTGAACCAGGTCATCCTAAGTACAGTAACAAACCATGGTTTAAACACTAACCATGGGTTAGTGTTGTATGAACCAGGCCAATATGTGTGAGTTAATTATCCTTCCATCATCAGCTACCTAAGGGTTTTATCTCATATTAGTCTAACTTAACTTCCATTCATTTCTAGGTGTGTACTCTGAGTAGGACTAACATCTGACATAACCAGATGAACTGACTTTTTAACTTTTGAGAGTCTTAATTTTTAAAGTTAAACTGCAGGTCCTTTTTCACATGTTGACTTAGTTTCCATGCTGATCAGAATACGATCAGAGAACGAGTATAGTATAATGATTAGAGATCCAGTTTCTAGTCCTGACTCAGCCATGAAGCTCACTGGGTGACTTTGGGGCAGTCACTAACTCTTAGCCTAACCTACCTCACAGTGTTGTTGTTAAAATGAAATGGAGAGGAGGAGGACCATGTAAGCTACCTTGGGTTCCTTGCAAGAGGGGAAAAAGGCAGGATACTATAATTAACAACAAGAACAATAGTAACAACAACAATAACAACATATTCCCACAGAATTACTTGGCTCATGATGAACTGTCTATTGCTGTTGAAATGCTATCAGCAGTGGTGCTACTAAACCAGGCTTTGGAAAGCAAGAATGTAGTGGCAACAAAAACTCATCTCAGCAACCCATCTATTGGCTTTAATAACCTGGAAGAAGAGAACTTGCAACGGTAACAGCTTCTGTTCTAGATGCATTTTTATGAAACAGGGAGGGCCACCTACATGTTACAGAATACTTACTGTGTAGGAAATTACAGAATCCTAGATGCATGTGAACTGCTGCTTGCACACACGGGGTATGCATGTTTAAGTATTTTCACCTGCTTATATTGGGTGTGTCCAACTACATATTAAGCTATAGCAGTCTCCTTTTAACAAATATAGTTCATGGTCTATAAGTTTTTTTGTAATGCATATAGTGATAGATTTATACTTATTTCCCTACAGTTATGCTGACACTCTGATGTCTATTAAGTTAGAAGCTTCATCTCAAGGACAAGAATATTTAAGCTGGAATGATATCCAGAACTGCATCGACATGGTTAACACACAAATTCAAGAAGAAAATGATAGTAAGTATTCTGCTGTTCTGTCTAAGGCTTGGTTTGCAAACATAGGGCACAATCCTATGCATGTTTAGACAGAAAATGCTGGCTGGCGAATGTTAGGAGTTATAATACTGTTTTTCTGTCTAAACATGCATAGAGTTGTGCCAATACAGTGGAGTACTAATGAATGTCTATTTATTCATTTGTAATATTCCATTCATTTAAAAACATTCCAGGTTGCTTAGATTCTAAATTCAAAGAGGTGAATGTTAAAGGTCTTACAATGTAGTGGCTGCAGAGTAACGTATATTACCCACTGAAATGGGGAGGATCCATCTCTGCCCCCTCCCCACAGCCTGGAAAGAGCAGAGAGGTTTCATGGGGTTAGAGGGAGTGCAGCATAGATTCCATATACTGTTGTCCAAAACAGGATTATTGGGAGACTTGGAGTGCTTCCAGTGGGTATCAGCAGGTCTTTCTCTGTTAAATCAGCCATAGCCAGTCTAAACTGTGTTTCTATAAAGGACTCGAACATCTGTGCTGACCAGTGACAGCATGAACTATGCTAGCATTAAAGACCTCTGTGCAGGCTCAGCATGGCTCATCTGTTGCCAAGGCATTGTTAAGGAGCAAATTGCAAAACTCAGATGGATTACAGGATGTCCCACAAATATCCGGTGATGCAATCCCAGAGCAGGGGGATCTAATTGGTATTTCTTCCATTGTGTTTCACCCATATCTACCCATATTCCTACCTGATAGTACTTTGGGGTTAGTACAGTTGCTTCTTTCAGCAGTTCATTCTGAAATACAATGAGATTTTTATTTGATGGAAAATTCTATTTAATAATTAAAAGCCAGATGATAACATAGAACTCTTATTTAGCCAGAAACCTTGGATATTGATACCTCAGTCAGGTCTGGCCCAATAGGTTTTTTGGGCTGAAGGGAAGGACAAAATGCCTCCCCCTCCAGGTTTCATGTACAAGAGCTGACCAGATTGGCGGTTCAAACTTACTTCAACACTGGCTGCCTTTACTTTACCAGAACGCAGCAGGCTAATTTAGGGGGTGCAGGGCAGGCTGTGGGATGCATCTACTGCTCTGTCCTCCAATACCTCTCCAGATGTGCTGCCTCAGGCAACCACCTCATCCTGCCTAATGGCAGGGGCAGCCCTTGACCTTAATTGCAAAATGTGCACACCTTGCGGCCCATTGACTATGAACTTAATTCTTTCTTGCTTAGGGATTGTAGCAATTGGTCGTATTAATGAAGCCATTGTTCAAGGAGATCCTGCAAAAACAGTAGAAGCACTGTTACTCCCTACAGCGAAACTGCACGGTGTAAAGGAAGCAAACGCATGGCACTACCAAGAGGTTCTGAAGAATGCAAAAGCACTCAAATGCCAGGTAGAGTTTTATCTAATACCATTTTTATGCTATGCAGAATCTTAAATGTCAAAGCCTCTTGTAATTCCAATGAGTGCTATAGGTACATAGGAAGCTGCCTTATACTGATCCATCTAGCCCGGTATTGTTGCCACTGACTGGCAGCAGTTCTCCAGGGGTTCAGACAGGATTCTTCCCCGGCCCTAACTGGAGAAGCCAGGGATTGAATGTGAGATCTTCTTCATGCAAAGCAGGTGCTTTGCAACTGAACTACCGCCCCTTTTGCTTACCATTACTAATATAGTCAATCTTATGAATGAAATCATTTCCCCATACTGGACATTGACTTACGATGACCCTATTCATATGTCATAATGACCCATGGATTGTTTGTTGTTGTGCTTCTCCTTCTACAATCCAGAGTGTCGGTTTTGGATGTCACAGAGCATAATCCAGGAATGGGGCATTCCTGAGTTATTTATCAAAGTAGAAACAATGTGGAAGTGATAAGCAGTCAGCTGATTAGATGCACACTTGAGGTCCTGACTGCCCATGAGTAATCATTACGTGTCCTCTTAATTTTTTTTTCTGCCATAGATATTTCAAATAATCATAGTTACATTAGTTTATGGCTTGCTTCTTCTTTTTCTGGGACTGGGCAGATAGGTTTTCCATACCTCAAACTATCAAATTGAAATATTGCACTTTTTCTGAGAAACGTCTAGTTGGGCAACATCCATAAATGTTTTAAAAAGCAGGTAACTTATGTATATTGGACCAACCTTTCTTAGAACCCATAGGCCTCTCCACACACCAACATTTTCCCTCTATGAATAAAAAAGATGAATTTTTCGTGTAGAGGTGTGCATGAATTTCATTCTTTTCTCTACATGGAGAGTCCTCTCTGTGTATGAGAAGCAGCACATATGAATTGTACCTATCTCTGTTGACTTCCCTAATTATTAGACTTTATGTCTTCAAAGTTTATTCTCTTGTTAACTATACTGTTTTTTGTTAACTATATTTTATTAAGTACAATATATGAATATATACAAAGCCTTCAGTCTTTGTATATAATTAAAGCCATTGTACTTGATAAAGTATGCATTTGTTATTTAGATGTATACCAAATCCTTGAAATACATTATCAGTGTGGTTTGCCATAAATGACTAAAAGCACCATAAAGTAACAAATGCATTTAAAATGAGCTTTAAAAAAATCCAAATGGAATTTAACAACATGTTAAAAAGCAAAAACGCCTGGCAAACTAAGGGTGCAATCCTATGTACGTTTAGACAGAATAAAGTCCTTCAACTCCCAGCAAGCCTCAGCTAGCCATGCTGGGAGTTGTAAGTTTTTTCTGACTAAACATGCATATGATTGTGTCCTAAAAAGCTCTTCATCTGGTATTAGAAAGATACCTGAAGAGGCATTGGGAGAGCATTCAAAAACTGGGATGCAACCACTGAAAGGCCTTCTCCCTACTTCAACTGCAATGATGGAGAACCCAGAGATTTAACTCCAATTAAAAAAACAAAACAAAAAAATCCTCAAAGCTAAAGTATTTATACATGACAAATAATATAGTTACCCTTTTGTTCCTATGTTGGAAAGTGCTTTCAGAACTTAAAATGTGTTTGTGATGCTTGAATGGTATAATAACATTGTTCCCCACCCAACCTGCCAGGGATATTTGTCTAGGAATTTCAACTTCTGTCTACAGGACAGCTTTTATGGATAGAACAAGCGTCAGTTTAGTTTAAAGCTCTAAACGCTTAATAGTTTTGCATACCAATCTATATGGTAAAGGGACAACCAAGAGCATCTGTAGTGGGTCTGAGGGAGACACAGTTCTACACAATTCTGGAAGAAAGAGGTTTGTGGTTATCCTCTACTGCAGTATTATGATGGAACTGCATGATTTTTATATCAATTATTGTTTTGGATTATACTAAGTTGCCCATGTAGCCCAGCAGTTACTATCCCATACAATACCTACAAAAGTTCAAGTTCAGCAATTCACAGGGTAATAGCAATCACAGTTGAATATGTCTAAATGACGATATATTTTGAGGTTAAAAAATATTAATGGGGATTCTGCCTCTGCTGGTTCCATTGTGTGCAGGCATACTATCCAGAGCATGCTACCCATTCTGTCTGTGTTCTTTTCTTAGCCTTTTTAATTTTAAAAAGAAACATGTCAGGATGGTCAATAAATTAAATAATTTTCGTTAATTAATCTGTCTAACAGGTTAATTATTAATTAGCTATATTTGAATAATCTTGCATAATTCCAAAACTCCATATGTCTTTCTGAGATATTGAGTGAACTATAAAATCATTTACAAGGTAAACTGTCATTCATAGCTAGAGGGAAAGCCCATATTTAATATTTTCTTTTTCATTCACTCTTACAGTGATGTAGTAAAGCCAAAGTCGGCTAAAAAACATATCCATCCATTAACCTTTGCCCTCACCAATATGAGTTAAAGTTTTCAGCCTTAAAATACACAAGTACTTACATATTATTTGAGTCTTGCCATTATAAGAATAGAAAGCATAAATAGTGCATTTTATTAAGATTATGTACAACTATGTATATACAACTGTTGTCAAATATGGCAAAAGAGAAGTGTGTCATTTCACTCCTCCTGGGCTATTTTAACTGTGGTAAGTTAAACACAGGTATTATCTTTGATTTGGACATCAGGAAGTAAAGGAATGGATCAAGACAACTGTTTAGACTACTTAGACATAAAGCAATAGGGTAAAAAATATATAGACTATCTTTTGAATAATAATAGGAATTCACATGATGAGCAATCAATATGACATTGCTGGGTGTATAACAAACAGCAAAAATGCTAAGAATCAGGAGACAGACTTTGATGTACCATAGCCACTTCTGTTTGTAAGCTTTGAGTGTTCGAATAATTGAAACATAACAAAAAATAACAATACAAAGAGGAATCACGAATCCAAATACTGCCAGAGAGATGAAATAATAGTGTTGGAAGGGTGACAGTGTTTCACAGCTATTGTGTACATCGTGGCAGGTATAGATACCTAGTTGCTTTATCTTGTAGCTTTGCTTCATTATAACCAGGGGCAACATGTATAAGAAGACAATTATCCATACTATCCCACAGGCTAATGTTGCTAAGGGTCGCTTAGGCAGATTCCTGTAAGTAAATGGATGAACAATGGCTACATAACGGCTGATGCTGATGCAGGTGAGGAGTAGTGTGGAACAATACATGTTACCAAAGAAGATGGCAGTTGTGATGCGGCACATTGCTTCTCCAAATATCCAGTTGTTGTCATTGAGGTGGTATATAATTTTGAATAGCAGCATAAAACAGAAGAGAAAATCTGAGATGGCCAAGTTTGTGTAGAATATGGCAGTGCGGACTGATCTGATTCTGAAAAACAGCATCCATAGAATGATGGCATTTGATGGTACTCCTATTAAAACAACGGCAATGTATACAGCTGGTATCAGTTTCATACTCAGGGTACTGGTAAGGTACTCGATCGTGGTGTTGTCCACTTTCAGTTCTGAGACACTGGATGTCTCTAAAAAGCACTTATTTTCTTTGTTGCAATTGGTGTTTTGCCTCCCTTCTATGGCAGAAGGAGGAATCTCCTCATAATTATCTTGTGGAGTGCCACGGAAAGTCTTAGGGGACAATGTATTGTTTTGACAGGCCAGGCTGCTGTTGTCACATTTGCTGTCTGAAAGTTGAAAAGGAAAAAAATTAGTTTCAAAAACATAAATGAATACTGATTTCCTGAATATGCTATTTGTAATGGGGTTTCTCCACTGCAAATGCTGATGGGCTTGACACACATAATAAGTTGGCTCTTTTAAAGAAGCGGGGAAAGACCTTGGGGACCAACTGGGGGAGCCAAGTTCCTTTCAGCCATAAGGTATTTTTTTATTATTGGAAAAGCACTTCACCTGCAAAATTGATTTTTGTGGTCTATGTGTACTTGTTACTTTAACCTCTGTGTAATGAGTAAGCTGTAAGCACCACTGAGCTAAGTTAAGTTACTCCATCGTAAGTATGGTTAGGATTGCAGCGTTAAACAATTAGAGTTGCATTTAATACGAGGACAGGGAGGTTTCACTCTCTTTTTTTCTAGTACAGTCTTCCCAGCCTAGTACCCCCCAGATACATTGGACTACAACACAGTCATGCTGACTGGGGGATGCTGGAAGTTGTAGTCCAACACATCTGAAGAGTATCAAATTGGAGAAGGTTGCTCTAGTATTTGTGAACCTCCACATCACATCCTGCTTTATACTACATAGGCTACATCACATCTTTTTTTTAGGCAGGTAGGGTTTTTTTTGATCAAATCATGAACTAGTTGACAAGGATCTGTCTTAATCAGTAGTAATATTCCTCTGTAGTTCAATGTGCTGTACATAGTTCTTTCCCAAATTTTAGCCTCACAGCTTCCCTTTTGGCTGAAAATAAATGACCAGTCTAAGGACGCTCAGTGAGCTTCATGGCTGAGTGAGAATTTGAACCTGGGTCTCCCCACTTCTAGTCTGACACGCTAACCAGCATTGAAGCAAGTGTTTGTAGATAGCAAGAGCTATAAACAATTGTTGACAAAATAAGGACAAATTTACTCCATAAAATTTCAAACGTACATAAAGAATAATAAAATAGCAGTGTACCTGTTCCACCTAATTCTTTCTAGAGAACAAATGGAAATTTGATTTCTGTTTTAAGGGCTACAGAAACATTTTACATGGAAAAGGCTTGTTCTTGGCAGAATTTTTCACTACCTGTATATAGTCCTTTCCACACAAACACCCTGCAATACCTTCATGCTTACCTTCATGCTGACTTGTATAAACAGAACTTCTGGCTTGACTTATATTAATGCTCACACCACATTGGGAAGTGGATATATTGTGTTTATTAGCAATGTGTTATAGGAATGTTAGATGAGTATTCTCCTAGCTATTCAAATGAAAGTTTTATACAAAAAAACAAAATACTGCTGAAAAGACAATATACTTTCTAAATAAACAAGGTACTGATGACCAAAAGTTAAGTTTTTGTAACTATTTCTTGTAATAGTTAAGAGTGCCAGCCACGTGTTGCTAATGAAAGACATTACCAACTTTATCTCCTTCAAGATACTATTGCTGAAAAGGAGATCTGCCTTATTTGTGATTTTGTTTAGTTAATCATTGGTTAATCATTCTCAAAAAAAAAAAAAAGTAGAAAAGTTCCGAGACAAAACACAGAGGTCTTACCTTTCTGGCATAAACAGAAGGACAGAAAGAACAGCCCACTTGTCAATAAGAGCAGAGTTTTCATTGTGGCAATGATCAAATTTCAGGTTTTAAAAATGTGAGGTTTTGCTTGCCAAATGCTGCTTAACCACGTTTTAGTGAAGAAGAGCTTGGAGCATCAGATCTGCTTGCTGAACTCAATTGGTATGAACTAATCTGGTGTAAACTAGCTATTTTGTTCTTTTTCTCTTATGGAGAAGGGTGTGACGCATCAGAATGAATGCAGAAGTAGGCGTGACAGTTTAAGCCTCCAGCCAACACAGAGTAACTTCCTCTTTGCAAAAGTAAATTAACTCCTGAACTACCATAAGTAGAGAGATGAAGGCTGTGTTCAATCTCTAGGGAATTGTTATTATTTCGTAATGTTTGTACCCTTAATGTTATGGCTGAAATTACACAAACCTGATTTAGGCATTGCTTAATTTAGGATAAAAATCCATCTACAAATATATTTAAAAAGAAATCTTCATATAATTTAGTAACATTAAGGATACAAACATTACAAAATGTTATAACTTTAGGGGGAGGAAGTATATAGGCACAAAAAAGTTCTGTAACACCTTTTGGTAACCAGCACATTGAGGCATGGTTTTAAAGCACAAAACAAGAACTTATTCCATTATACACGCCTGATCCAAGTTTTATACTGGCACATTATTACAGTTTTGGAGTCAGCCCTACATTTTCTTCCATTTTAGTGTTTATGTATCTAATCTCATAGGCTAGCTTTTTCAATCTGGTGGCTTCCAAATGTTTTGGACTTCAACTCTCATCAGTCCCAGCCACCATAGTCAATGACTAGGAATGTAGACCAAAACAAAATCTCAACGCTCTCTTTTTTCTTCATGTAATCCCCATTGTAAGCATTTGAAAAAATTCTACTTCATGGATGCCACTAAATCAGAGGAGGAAAGAAGACACATTTGGGGCATTTCTAGGCCTAGGGATCGGAGGGGGAAGATCTTGTGATATGGTGATTTTGAGATCCTCCCCCTCAGTCTGCATGTGGTGCACAGCGTCTCAGGAAAAAGAGGTTGCGCCCACCATTTTTTAAATCGAAAATAAGCGCACAAGCGCTCGAATGCTAAAGGTAGGGGTTTTTTTGTTTTTTGTTTAAAAAGACTCCGCTCCCTCCCCTCCCCGCCTGATGGGCATGGAGCTCCTGAAGAGCTCTGTGCCCCATACCCAGTTCCCGGCTCTTCGCGTTTACTCGTGAGAAGCCAGGAAGAAACCAGGACAGTTGCCCACATGTCCCATGGTCTCAGGACGATCCCAAGACCGCAGGAAAAGTCAAGATTAAAGCCATCCCAGTTATCTTGGGGAAAGGGAGGGATCATCCCTCCCTGCCCCCAGGATCCCCTGTGCGTCATGTGGACACACAGAGACAATCCCCGGGATATCGCCCCGTCTAGACGTGCCCATGTTCTTGGAATAACCTCTGAGAGGACCGATAAATGAACATGCATGAACCAACATGGATCACTCTAGTTTCCATATTTTTGTACGGACTTTTCCAGTTTTGTTGAATGAGTTTCATTTTGTGCAGCTCAATAACATTGACATCGTGCTTGGACAGGATTGTTCAGCCACTCCTGTATTGAAACCTTGGCCCTCATGGCTTATTAAAATCGGCTGGGAGGAAACTGCTACCAGGGAGGTGATTAATACCTCTTTGCCAAAGGGAGTGGTCCTAGGCCTAAAAAATAATTTCCTAGAAGAATGCTTCCTAGTTCTGGAAGATCTTAACAACTTTAGGCCGGTGGCAAATGTTCCTTTCCTGGGCGAGATCCTCAAGTGTGTTAGGTATAAGTCTTCAACAGGGCCAGAGGAATTGGAATGTCTGTGCAAGTGGGTCTCTGTCAGCAGTTCTTACGGGAGTAGCTTGCTCACTTTTTGTCTCAGCTTTGAAGCTGCTAGTTCTTTGGTAACTTGGGAGTGTTTTGGAAAGGTGGGGCCTTCTTACTGAGACTTTGAAAACACTCTGCACATGGACTTTCTGCTATTTGGACTTTGGCTTTCCAAGGACTATGTCATGAAAAGTACTGTGAGGCTTTTCATAGACTTGAACTTCCATTTGCTGTAGATTGTGGGTTTCCTTGGTCAGCTCAGCGTGCGGCAGGCTGAGATTGACTGTAAGTTTTCTTCCCTATCAGGCTCAGGTGGCAGAGAGCTCCCCTGGAGCTAACGTACATGCAGGAGAGTTCTTGTGCCTGAGATTTTCCCTTCCCTGTGATCATGCTTACCAGGTCAGCTTAGCATTCAGAAGGCTGGGTTTGATTAGTGCATAATCTTTCTCTGCCAGACTCAGGTGGCATGGAGTTGCCTGTGCTAAAGCAGAAAGCATGGGGCTCCTGTGCCTGAGATTTTACCCTACCCGTGATCTTGTTTAGGCTTTCACCATGTTCCTTGAGTTACCCACGTTTGGCTGCGTTTGGACTAGCTCCCTAGGGATGGTTTGCTAAGCCTTTCAAGAATTCCCTTTGTGATTGCCTAAAGCTTTATGACCATTGTTCAGCTTTAAGTGTTTTTAGAGTGTGTAACCATTAAGCCTTTTACCATAAAATTTCCTCAATAAAAATAACTCTTACTGATTGGGTGTCTCGTGTCAGTTTGCCAGCATGTGTGAATGCCAGAGGGAGCAGACATGCACACAACAGAGTGGGTGGTTGCCAAACAGTTCCAGATTGAAATTGATGATCTGGATCCATTTCATTTAGGGGTCAGGGCATGTTTTGGCGTGGAAATAGTTTTGGATGCCCTGTATGGTGTCAGGAGAGCGACAAGGGAAGTGCTACCTGTCTCATTAACAGCGAGAGCTGTTCAGCAGGGAAACAGATTGCCAGTGGGAGGTGTTGGGTTCTCTTTTTTACTGGAGATATTTAAGCAGAGGCTGGATGCTGTTGCTTTACTGTGCAGAACCTGCATTGAGCAGGGGTTTGGACTAGATGATCCATGAGGTTCCTTCCATCTATAATTCTATTCTTCTCTTGGTGCCTTTCAATACCCTTGGTCAGGGTATCCTTCTGGGCTGATTGTCTCAGCTAGAAGTTGCTGGGGGAGGGGGAGGGGTACTGTATTGCACTGGCTTCCCTCTTCTTGGGTGGTTTGCTCCAGAAGGTGGGGCATGGGGGATATTGCTTGGCCCTGTGAAATCTCCTGCATGGGTTTCCACAGAGGGTGGTTTTGTCCTCCATGTTATTTAGTATCTATATGAAACCATTGCGTAGGTCATCCAGAATTTTGGAGTACATTGTCATCATTATGCTGAAGAAACACAGATGTATTTCTCCTTTTTATTTTCATCAGGTGAGACTATAGATGTGCTAGATTGGTACTGGCTTGTAACAATGGACTGGATGAGGGCTAAGATTAAATCCAGACAAGTTCAAGATGCTATTAAGTGCATGGTTCTTCTGTGCCTTCTGGTGGTGTCTCAGCTATGCCACTATCTGGACAGGGATAACCTGGTTTAGTCATATATGTTTTAGTAAACTCCAAGGGGGGTCACTACTATGTTCTCCACATGAGGCTGCCTTTGAAGATGGTTCAGAAATTGCAGCTTGTGAAAAATGGGGTGGTTAGATTGAAAATGTGGAGCAGAAGGTCTGGGCATATAACACCCACTTGCACTGGCTGCCTATACATTTCTGAGCCCAATTCAAGCTTTATAAGTGTGCACACAGTATTGCAACCTTAATCTTCCAAAACACCCTGCTTTATAAGAATTGGGTTTTGCTGCTATCCTGTCTGGTCTTACCTTCTCTTACATACAATTAACTTTCACATATTAAAAATATATTGTATATGACATGGAAATTAATATGCACTCTAATTAGAATATATTATCAGTCATGATTCAAATGTTTACAATTTCCCCCTGATTCTTCTTTTCAGGCTCTAACTTTTGCAATTGACTTATACTGATATTTGCTTAGCTTAATGAATGTCTTCTCAGATTTGCAAAAATTGCAATTTTTATTGGTTAATTGGCATGCCAAATTCTAATGAATATTAGCTTTGTTTTATGTAAATGGAAAAAATTATATAGCTTTTAAAAGAACATATTATCTAATCTTCAAAATTCAATAGGAATCCAGTTTTATTTAAATGCTTAGATGGAATAATTATGTATGTGTGCGTGCCTTTGTGTGTGTATGTTAAAGTTCATAGTGTTTCTTTGGATGATGTGGCTTCTCCTTACACATGCTTCCTTTTCACTGGATATATCTTGAACCGGATTTCTTTCAAAGTCACTGACTCATCTTCCTGTGCATGTTTTATCTAATACATTCAGTGTTTTGCTCTGGAAATAAATTCTAAACCCACATCTCTGCAGTTAGATAAAATTGTTCACATACCAACAATCTGGGGTTTATGGCGGGTTCAGATACAGTGCTAGGAATAGAAAAGTTGATGTTAACCTTCAGTTCCTTGCTTCAAGAATCAGTACAGAGACCCCATTTTGTCACTGGGAGAGGTATGGAAGGAAATTACTTAAAATAGTTCAAGGTAAGCTGAAGTGTGTGTGTGTGTCCTGGGTAAAATCCTAAAATGTAAGCGATCCTTTCCTTTATTCCCATAACTTTCAAAGTGCTAACCCTGTACCTAATCACATTCTTTTAGAATAGCTTGGTAACCGTGGATGCTTTGAATTGGCTGAACTAAGACTTGATAAAGTATTTTTAACTTTTAGTGCATATCTCTGTCTTCTCATCCAGGAATGTCATGATGATTCATCGCTCCTTTGGCTAGGTGAGATACAGAAAGGCATTGATGACGCTAACAGAAATTTGGAAGATGCGTCAAAATGTAAGCACTCATCTGAATCCTGCATTGGACTGTTTATCTTTATTTTACAATCAGTATTAGTAAATTTACTCTTGATTTCAACAAGGTCATTGAAATTCAATTTCAACTGACCATTCTGTCTTGTGTGGACAAACTTTCATGTTAGCTTGATTGAGTGAAGTGGCTTTCAAGGATGAAGCTTTCTTAACAACTGGCAACAGAGGCAAGCATATTGAATTATTGCCTAAGTTCTCCTCATGTGAATTTGTCCTTATTGACCCAAGTATTTACTCATTTCCTACCCTAGTAATACACAATTATGTGTAAATCTTCACGCTAGCAGCAATTCCTATTGATGATTCAGCAGAAGGGACTAAAGAGAAGTTAAGTGGTGCTTTAAGATCCAGAGTATATGACTGATCAATGGCAAACTGAACAAAAGCAAATGTTTCGTTGGTGGATGTCAATTTATTTTACCGCATTTTTTCCTGCTTTGGGGGTAGCGATTGTCTCCCGAAATGGCTCACATCAATAAAATAAAATAAAAAGCAAGACAGGCCCTGCCATCAAGTTTATAAGCCAAAATGACAAGACACTCAAGGGTAGGGGAGTAGAGAGGAAGGGAAAAGGGTGAAGGTCCGTTTCTCAAGGCCAGAACAAAGGGATGGGCGATAAGGAGGCATTTAAATGAATTTCAGGCCAGGCTGATCTTCCCCTGCTGATGTTCCTGCTTGACTAGCAATTGGTGGTTCTTGTTCTTTTGGACGATAGATGGGCCAGTGTGTTCTCCCCCCCGCCCTCTTCAGGTCAGCTGTAGTCGGAGCGGTGTGTTCTTTCTGGCAGGGACGGGGAAGCGAGCTCCCTACAACTACTCCTTCTCTGGTTGATGGATGTGAACCACCCAGAGAGCTTCGGCTATTAGGTGGTATAAAAATGTAATAAATACATAAATAAAATAAAATAAAATAGAATGTCCCAGATTGGTCTCCCACTTGACTTAATATTATTTCTGAAAAACAAGAGGTGCAGCCTCCTAGACCCTAGGTCCCTTGACAGAAGCCAGAGTGTGCTTCCCTTCTGCTCTCCAATTCCAAAATAACTTTATTTTTTAAGAGATCTGGGAACCACTGGACCATATTAGTGAAGCTGACATGCGTAAGAATGTCACAGACACTGATTTAAAGGGCAAATTGTTTGCTTAATTTAAAAATCTGTGCCGTATAGGACTACTCATTACATTTGGTGTTGATGCTATTGACTTCATTCAAACCACTCTTGAGTAAATTGCTGGAGGGTTGTACCTTTTATTTTTAAGTTGGGTTGTTTCGTTGTCTGAGGTCATACAGATAAAGATTTGATATGGCAGATTAAAGAGATTACACAGAGCGTAAAAGACAGGCCTCTGCATGTAATATGTTCTATGTTCCCTGTCTATAAATATTTTAATAAAGTAATGGGAGGAGCAGTCAAAAGACAGGCAAGCACCCTGATTTCTGTAATAAAACTAGATTATAATTAACTTGATTTAGACATTTTGTTCCCCGTTTCAACAACTAAGCATGAGTACTCTGAGGAGAAAAATAAGGGTGTGTCAATATTGCATATACAGCAAAGCTTGACTAACAGTTTTGAAATACCAGATTGAACCAGGTTCTTTTGTCTTCAGGATTGTTAGTAAAGATTTATTAGTTGAGGTGATGAGCTACGTTTTTTCAGAACAAAATACTGCAAAATAGTATAGGTTTGTTAAATAACTTGTAAGGGAACACTCAAGTAGATTTTTTGTGGTTTTGTGTCAAATAAAATGTAGTGCTGGTATTGTTTTAGGCCAGTCTTAAACTCTTACTCCGTTTGTACTGTAATGGCTTCTTAACTGAAGCTTAAAATAGGAATATAGACATAATGTTGGGTGACAGATCCATTTTGCTTTAACTGGATCTGCCATGATCAAGTAGATGTGGGAAGGATGGGGTCCACTTTAAGGACCAAACTGGGTGTGCAAGTGAGAGGAGCTAAACCTTTCTGCCCACACTTCAGCTCCTTCCAGTTCCTCAAGCACTTTTCCTTCAGCTAGACTCACTTCGGTATCATAACCCAGGCAGGGAGAAAAGTCCTTCTAAAGAAGAGCTGTGGGTAGGAAGATTCAGCTTCTCCTACTTAAAAGCCCCTTTCGTTAAATTGGATCCCAAAGTGGCTCTCCTTTCTACATAGTAGTAGCAGATCTCGACTCAGCCGTAGTTTGACTCCTCAGCCTCTGTGCCAGTGTTGTTTGAAGACTCTTACCAAGCTTGGTTAGCTGAACTCAGAAAATTCAGAGTTTGTGGTTTCGTGAAAAATTATACTAGTTCAGAAAATGTTCCCATTCTTAAATTCACCCCTCCCCCACAAAACATCCATACAACCCTACACAAAATGAAGAATTAGTGGGCATAAATTACTGAAGGGTATGGAGGGAATAGTGTTGCTTAATTTGTGGTACGTGATTAATTTAGACTCTACTTCCCAAACTGAAAACTCTGTTGATATGCATCTTTAATTTCTGGAAGTAAAATTCCAAAAACACATCGCACTCTAATTTCTCATGTTTGGATCCTTAATGCTGTACCAGCTGATTCTGTGTCAAGAGTTTGGCATGCCACCACGTCCTGTTCTACTTTCTAAACAATATTCTGCTCCTTTTGTCATTGAGGGCTAATGCAGGGTTTTTAAGCAAGGCCTAGAATGAGATGTAATTCAAAGGAAAAAATACAGTTGCTCTTCATGGGCAGGAATTCTTTCCACTTTGTGTATATATAGTCATGTACACACACATGCGCACTAGCCTTGGGGATGAGATTTCTTGGTTGTGACTGCAGGCATTCAAAATAACAGGCCGCTAACCCTTTGGAGCAAATAGTTAGTGAGCGTGTTTAAATCGTTGTTATGTAGCCACCATGGTTAGGAATGGTTCAAATGACATGCTAGCTCATGATTCACATGTCACGCTAAGCCATAATGGTTAGCTCAAAATGCTTAACCACTGTGGCTTAGCGTCTCGTCTGAACAGGGTCAGTGAGTACAATAAGCAAGGGTGTTTTCATCATTAGCACTACTTGATTTTTGTTTTTTGCATGGAAAAAGTTAATCTCTGACCGTGATAAGGTGCAACCATTTTAATGCATTCTAATAAGGACATTTATTTGAGGGTTATAATTAACATGTTTGCCAGTTTTACCATAACTATTCAGTATCATATATTTTATTCATTTTGGTGAATCTCATCCTTCTGTTTGGGGCTTGTTTAGTTTGCTTAGCATATTTGAAAACTGGAACCAAGCCATGTTGGTATGGAATTACCAACTCGAATAAAACCATGATAGCTGTGCACAATGGAAGTTATTAAATCATAGTACTTCTGTGTATCAAACCTCTGTACCTTGATAGTCAAAAGACTGCAGCTTGACCCACTGTTCTTGTCCTAAAAGGAGAGACATGAACTTTGAAACAAAGTACTTATTCATGTTTGTGTAGAACTTTGCTCCCAACTGGAATCTAAATACACACCTAGAAAGTCATATTCTGGAAGATACCATCTATATTTACTTTAACTCAACTATTTTATATACTGTCTTGCAAAAATGACTTATTAACCAATTATTCCAAAATAAGAGGACTTTGGGGATGGGGAGCGTTGGGTGGGTGCTGAAGGTTGAACATTGCTGTTTCTTTCATCAAGAGACAGAATGAATTTGAGCCAATGTCCTCCGATTTAAAAGCATGTGCCTGTGTAATTTCGGATGGGAGGTGGGGAATTTCATGTTTGTTCTCCAACTTAGAAAACAGTAGTGCAGTGGAACTAGGCCCACAGGGATGCACCAAATTCACTTTTTATTTTAGCTAGGATGCTGATGTTATCGCTCCACCCCAGCTGCAGAATTCCCTGCTCCTTCTGGGCTAGGTTGAAATTCTCACAGTAGTTAGGGAGAAATGAACAGCCATTCTCTAGGGAGGAAAAACTAGGGTCTGTCTCCATCCCCAAATAGCTTATCTCAATCGGACCTAAAGCAGAGCCAGAATGCTGGCATATTAAAGCAGTGGTTCCCAATTAGCTATGTACTGCAGACCCCTTGTTTTTCAAATGCCAAGCCATGGGCCCCCTACTTTTGAAAATGTTGTTATCTCTATGGTAGTTACCTGTGCAAAGCAATTTTTTGGAGAAAATAAGGGGTAGCCCCTACTAAGCAAAGGATTTTAGGTATACTAAAAAACAGACCATAAAATTTGTGATATTCGTGATATTACCACGCAAAAATGACAATGATTTAGTTAGGAATATAAAGACGAATTTAATTTTACTAACGTCTAGTTTACAAATGAACAAATTGTGACCTGTCGAGCAGCTACTAAACCTAAATGTGATGAGAGAAATCATGCCTCTTTTGGTCCTGAGCAATCCCTTCCACATCAGGTTCAATATTTCCTACTTTTAATCACAAGTCTGGATCAACATCGAGCCAATTCCTATGCTTGTTCTTCATATAACAAAATGTCGAAAATGTTTGTTCACAAGGATATGTGGAACAAAAGGGAACTAGATGTTTCAAAGCTTTTTCACCTAACTTATAATCAGGAAAAACCTTCACCCAGAATTGGTCCAGTCTATATTCTTTGAAAAATGATTTTAATGAACCATCACAAGTCATGTCAACAAGTGCATCTTGCTCTTCGCAGATAGAGTTGTTAGTTGTACATCACCACATTCAAAAGGATTCCTTATCCATGAGTTTTCAGGATTAGGTGCAGGGAAGTAATCTCTGAAGCTAGCCGCTAAATCACGCAGGTGCTTTCGCGCATGACGTCACTGTCGAAGCAAATGGAGCGCAGGAGACAGCGTATTTTCTTTTATTAAAATGCGGACCTTGCAGAGCTAATATGTGAATGGTGCCACGGACGCCCTGGGTGGGTTACGCGGACCCCCTGGGGTCCACGGACCACCAATTGGGAACCACTGGCTGCTCTTACTGCCGGTAATGAAGCCTTAGGAGAGGTATTTCAACCTTTTAGAATAGGGGGAAAACTGCACGAACCTGGGAGACCATTAAACTGTCAGTGGTTGGGAGAAAGGAGATGGAGCCGGGGAAGGGGGCATGGCCATTTGGGGAACCCTGGGGACGACAGATTTGGCCCCCAAGCCTGAGGTTTTGCACTTCTGATCTAAAGTAAAACTAGCTATGTGAATTGCTGCAAGAGGAGGGTAAGAGGGAAGGAATATTTTAATGCTTTATGTGTGTATGTTCTGTGTTTTAGAATTTCAAATTTTGTATACTCATTTTAATCTTAATTTTAGAATTTCTGTAAACCGCCCAGAAAGCCCTGGCTATGGGAGCTGTATATAAGTGCAATAAATAAATATGTTCCACAGCCATATTAAGGCTTTTGCATGTATTGTAGCCCTTACAACTAATTCCTGCTCTTGTGTAGGTCCTCCTCTGCTTCCCTGGAAAATACCATTGTTGAATATAAAACATATAGCTGGAAATGCATAGTTGCCAATGTTTAATTTTTTTCTGCCCTTTTAGTGGCTATTGGGACAACAATGATAAACCAGAGTTTAGAAAATGGAGACTCTGCACAAATCATCACCATCTTACAGGCTCCTATCTTCAATTTAAGAACTGTCCCAGAGTGTGCTGAAAGCTACTATAATAGTCTATTGGAAGCCAAGAACCTAAAAACCAAAGGTAATATCCTTGCCTTGCTCAGTCTGCACAGCACAGGATGCATTGAAATGTCTAGTTTGTAAATATTTTGGATATTGCACAAACAACCTATCTATTCCGGTATTACTTTGGCATATGCTTATATGAGCATTTACAGATAGTGTATTTGCTGTTGTGTCTGATAGCAACACTGGAAATAATTTTGAAAGGCCTTCCTGGATGCTTTGGTTTGGAAGAATGTCAATTTCTAATTAAACACAGGAGAAATGGAGGATGGAGCATTATATTTTGGGGATTCTAATTATACTTGCAAACTACAGCAATCCATATAAATTTTTGTTCCCTCAGGAGTTGCTCTCATTTTAAGTTTGTTTCTGGAAAGCTGCCTCAGGAGGAGGCTTGGCATTCCCAGAATTCCTACATTCCAGAGTTGCACAACTGGATTTGTTCCTGGCTGCATTCACTCCTCTAGTACTGTCTTTGGGTGATGGTAGTGATGGTGGTGTATGTGTGTGTGTTTTATATGAGCAATATAAAAATGTTATGATCCCCATCACTAAGGAACTTTTCTTACTGTTCAAACACATGGGAAATATTATTGGATCAAACCAGTGATTCATCAAGTCGAACATCCTGTTTCTCTCAGTGACTCGCTTGCTTCCTGCGAAAAAACTGAAGCAAGTGATGAAGAGGATTAATGCAATGTCACATTGACATTCAGCACTTCTAAAGTGTGCTTGAGGCATGATTTCAATAGCATGCAGACAGCAGCTATGAGGCAACAGCTTCATTTTGTTCCTGGTTTGCACCAGCAGAGTGTCTGTGTGTGTCCCTATCTATTCAGTTCCCATAGTATGGGCAGCTCTGTGCTTACTGCCTTGTGGTTTTTGATGCGGGAGGTGAATAGAAAAGATCCCTACATATTACAGTGTTGTTACTTCCCAAATGTGGTCCTACCTGATGCCTGGAACAAGAGTGAGTCAGACTCCCGGTTCTTCATTTTCGGTTAGCTATATATGGAAAGGCCCATGTTCTGTGTTAAAGCAAAGCTATGTCAAGAAACAGTTTCAGAACTCTTGCTCTGTCACAGAAAGCCATTCTCACTTAAGAATGACACTCCCTAGTGAATGGTCTAACAACATCTGTTGCTGTAGCATTGCTGATGTTGAGCAGTTATTGGATGGATCAGTAATCTGGATGGGAGACCACTGGGAGCCATATGTGAAAGCAGGATGTCTGTACAATAAATAAACTCCATAAGTAACTTTGGAGTCTACCACAAACCCACTACAATGTGGTTTTGTGGTAGTTTGATATGCCAAGGCTTTGCTGCTTGGTATGCCAAGGCTTTGCTGCTTGGCATATCAATTTAGCTGAACAGCATGAGTGTAGGGGCTATGATGCATCAAATACCAAAAGGGAATAGACTTTATGTTATGTCTGTAGGCGCTAGCCCTAAGACTCTCTTGTAAAAGTAAGCAGACCAAATGAAGAAGCAGGGAGTAGTATTCTAGGAAGTAATAGCCATACAAAAAGACCATTCACCTGTGCCCTGAGCATTAACCGTAGATATAAGGGAAGGGGTAGAAAGTCACCACAACTGTATAAGCTGAGGCAGGAGACGGAAGGAGAGGTAAGATAAGAAAGAGTCTGCAACTTTCCTGGTGCTTTTCTAGGGAGGAGTCGCTTGTACTCTGAGGATGGTTGCTCTCTCACAGCTTTCCTCAACCTGGTGCCTTCCAGATGTTTTGGAATTCAACACCATCAGCCCCAGCCAGCATGGCCAATAAAGATGATTAGAGTTGTAGTCCAACACATCTGGAGGCACCAGATTGGGGAAGGCTGCTCTAACAGAGTAACAGCTAATGGCTGATGTCACCCCTCTCCTCCAAGAATGCTCTAGTTCAGTGGTCTTCAACCGGTGGGTTGTGACCCAAATGTAGGTCACAAGATCGGATCATGGCAAAGCTGTTGCCACCGTGTTGGGCAATTGTGAAATTGTAAAAGTGGGTCCCATGTTGCAGCTTGGGTGTCTGAGGTAGGCCTTGAATCTGGACCAATTGAAGACCACTTCTCTAGTTCATTTTTTGAATCTGCTGACTCTACTGGTTATCAATTCTTAACAAATATTTACATAATTCACTGAAGTTGTAGCATACTAAGTCCCAGAAAGTAATGATCTAGCATACACCACATGTGTGCTAGATCCTTGCCCTTCCTGGCTTATAAAAGCAGCTAGAGGAGGACTGGCTGAGTGGGTAAGTGGAGTGGTCAATGCCTCCCTTCGCCAAGGCAGAGTGCCAACCTGCTTGAAGAAGGCAGTGGTAAGACCTACATTGAAAAAGCCCACCTTGAATCTCACCATATTGGATAATTACTGGGTAGTCTCCAATATTCCATTTTTGGGCAAGGTATTGAAGCATGTGGTGGCCTCTCAACTCCGGGGATTCTTGGGTGAGATGGATTATCTAGATCCATTTCAATCTGGCTTCAGACCTTGTTATGGGACAGAAACAGCTCTGGTTGCCTTGGTGGATGACCTACGTGGGGAACTGGACAGGGGGAGTGTGTCCCTGTTGGCTCTGCTGGACCTTTCAGCGGCATTCAATACCAATGACCATAGTATTCTTCTGGGCAGCCTTGCTGGGATGGGACTTGGAGGCACTGCTATACAGTGACTCCATTCCTTCCTGGAGGGGCAGACCCAAAAGGTGGTGCTGGGGGACTCCTGCTTGACTCCTTGGCCGTTGGCCTGTGGAGTTCCTCCGGGCTCTGTTTTGCCCCCAATGCTATTTAATATATACATGAAACTGTTGGGAGAGGTTGTCCAGAGTTTTGGGGTGCAGTGCCACCAGTACACTGATGACACCCAACTCTACTACTCCTTTCCACCCAATTCCAAGGAAGCTGTTTCGGTACTAAACCAGTGTCTGTTGGCAGTAAACCGCCCAGAGAGCTTCGACTATGGGGCGGTATATAAATGTAATAAATAAATAAAGGGCTGGATGAGGGGAAACAAATTGAAGCTTAATCCTGACAAGACAGAGTTGCTCTTGGTCAGGTGAAAGGCAGATCAGGGAATAGAGATTCAGCTTGTGCTGGATGAGGTTACATTCCCCCTGAAGACACAAGTTCACAACTTGGGTGTACTCCTGGATTCAGCCCTGAGCCTGAATGCCCAGGTTTCAGTTGGTGGCCAGGAGTGCATTTGCACAGTTAAAGCTAGTGCGCCAACTGTGCCTATTCCTAGAGATGTCTAACCTGGCCACGGTGACACATGCCTTAGTTGCATCCTGTTTGGATTACTGTAACACACTCTACATGGGGCTGCCTTTGAAGACTGTTTGAAAATTTCAGCTGGTTCAAAGAGCTGCAGCCAGATTGTTGACTGGGGCTGGTTACAGGGAGCATACAGCTACCCTGTTAAAACAACTTCTCTGGCTTCCAGTCTGTTTCCAGGCACAATTCAAAGTGCTGGTTATCACGTATAAAGCCCTCTATGGCTCAGGTCCAGGTTATCTGAAAGTCCGTATTCTCCCATATGAGCCTGCCCGTGCTCTGAGATCTTCTGGGGAGGCCTTTCTCTCAGTCCCACCAACATCCCAGGCAGGCCTGATGGGTACGCGGGAGAGGGCCTTCTCAGTGGCTGCTCCAAGGCTCTGGAACTCCCTTCCCAGGGAGGCTAGGCTGGCTCCCTCTGTGCTATAGTTTCAGAGGCAGGCAACAACGTTTTTGTTTCAGCAGGCTTTTGGAACTATATTGGACCTGTGTTAATGTATTGGATTCCCCCCTCCCCTTTAATCTGTTACAGTTTTTAATTTTTTTAATGTGTTTTTAATTTTACTGTAGATTTAATTCTATTTTAACTTTTGTACTTTATATTAATATGTTTTAATTGTACATGTCTTAATCTTGTAAACCACCTTGAGTCCCAGTACTGGGAAAAAGATGGGATATTATTATTATTATTAATAATAATAATGTAAAGGTTACCTGAAGCATGCATCCTTCATAGATTGCACACTTCTGTCCTTGCCGTCGCAGACAGACAACTGTAATGATGTTAAATGTAACGGTTGTTTTGAATGTTTTACTATGTTCTTATTTGGTTATGGTTTTCATGTTCTGAAATTTTTGTAACCTGCATTGGTTGGTTTTAGAAAGGCAGCATAGAATTACAGTCAATCAATCAGTATTACCTAATGGAAATATAAAGGGAAAAGATGGAAACACATTTATGGTACTTTGGCTTTATGACAGCAATTAACAAAACTGCCATTAAACACCTTTAGATCTGGATGAAGGCCCGTGGATCACAATGTTAATGCAAGGCAGCTATAATTACTACTTTAATGTGGAAACTAGAGAGGGCACTTGTGTCCCACCTAAAGGAATTGTACCAAAAACATCTTGGCTGACTGGTGAAGAGATTCAGGTAGGACATTGTTGAAATGATGGGATGTAGTTTTTTGTTCTTGGTGAAATGATGCTAACATTAGTTATTAAGAATACTGTTAAGGCGGAGGGGAGCAAGAGTTAAAACTCCATAGCAAAAAGGATAACATTCATTCTAAATAAAAAATATCTCTGTGTATAATTTCTGTTGCTATTTCCATACAACTTATATCACTCAGGGGGAGTCTACTTCTGTAGACTTAATCTTAATGATCCATGCTAAGATTTGCAAGTATTTATCAAAGTAGTAATGCCTTTTACATATTTAGCAATGTACATTTAATTTTCTTAAATGCTTATTAAAAAACCTATTCCAGAGGGGAAATCAGAAATGAATTATAAATTTTGTCATGGGTCCTAATCACAGAATTAGCATTTAAAATATGTTTGAGGTAGCAATAATTCCTGAGAGCTGATAGATGAAGCAGCTGCTTTATATTATTTCTTTTTAATTGGGAACTAGCAACATGATCTAAGTTTTTAAATAAACATCTATGAGGAATTTAGAATGCAAGCAAGCAAGCGCTACTATTGAACATCCTCTGCTTTTTCTAGTACTGATTGCAAGAGGGGAGTCCTGCACAAACATCCATTGTAATGAAAAATAAATTTGCAGCTGCTGCAAGGGTGTTGCGCTGGATTTTTATTGCTGTGTAGGAATGCTGGAGAAATTCCCAGTGAGTTCAAATGAGTTCATATTTCTATGGATCTAACCTGCAGGTTCTGCAGCAGATCGGCTTTTTTGAACTCACATGGATTCCTTGGACTTGCAATCCGATTTTTCACTTTTGGGGAGGATTTGTGCTAATTAGCATTTGCGCTAAAGAGCACTTGTGCAAATGTGCTAATCTCCATTAGTTAATGTGGGTTGGAGTTAATTTGCATCAACTAATGTGAATTTGTGTATTTGTGGAAGAACAGATTAGCGCTAATGCATATTAGCATTAATGTGAATTAGCGGAATTTTGATAAAATCGGATTCCATCAATGAGCAGGTGATGGAACAGAAGACACCTGGCCATCCTTAAAACATGGTCAGAACATATTTAATAAAATCCATATATCCCTACTGCTGTGTTAACAAAAGTTTCACGCACCTCTAGCTCCAGCTCTGTTCTCTGGAGTTAACATCTTAATCTGAGCTTTAGCATTTACATTTGCAGGTTTGGGAATAGCTAGTTTCTTATGGCAAGTAAGAACTACTTTCAGGAAGGAAGAACTTATTTATTGGAAAAGGCCTGATACTTCTGGGCCACTAAAGTTCTATAAATGGCTGGCATAATTTTGTATGGATAGGCAAACAAGTATTCTCATTTTGTGGCTAATAACATTTATGGATATATTTACAAGACATACCATTATGGTATGTTTTCAGTACTCCCTCTAATTATTGGTGTCTTCCATAATAGCAAAACATTACTGCAAAAACAACCGACCACAAGTCTGGCTTCTGCTATTCTTTTTATTTCTCAACTACAAAAACATGAAAGACATTTTACATACTGAAGAAGCATGGAATTGAAGGGTGCATTGCTAAATCATTTGGCAGTGTCTTTAAAATAAGAACCTCGTAATATAAACACCTTTGTGGATCCACATGATCTGTGCAGTTTTGATAGAATCATTGTGCCAATCTATAGTGAAGTAACATGAATTTCAGAACTAGTGAATTTCAGAAGAAGTGTTGGAAATAGCAACATGCTCTAAATTCTTAAATAAACATCCACAGGGAATATCGACTGCAGTCAAGCAGACAGGGGTGACAAGATAAACAATGTTAGGGCAGGCTTTGGCTTGGCTGGAAGCTGGAGTGCAGTTAGGTGCTGAAATGATTCAGCTTTTGCTTGTCTACTTGGGTTACGCTTGACCCCTTACATTATTCTTTTTTCCCTCTTAGAATATTGTTGGCCAAATTACATCAGATTACAATCGAGAACAGCTGTGGTTTGCAAATGAGGACCTGATCATTCAGCTGCAGGCTAAAGCAAGGGGATTCCTAGTCAGGAAAAAATATGAGGAAAGAAAAGCTTATCTCCATGTCCAGGAGCCATCAGTTGTAAAAATACAGGTACTGTCATCCACTAAAGCCCATTGCTGTTTATGGCTGCTAATCATAGAATAGTAGAGTTTGAAGGGGCCTATAAGGCCATCGAGTCTAACCCCCTGCTCAATGCAGGAAACCACCTTAAAGCATCCCTGACAGATATTCTCTTGAATGCCTCTAGTGTGGGAGAGCCCATGACCTCCCTAGACAATTGGTTCCATTGAACAATAACTGAGTAATCGGATTAAACAAGTGTAGTGCATGCATTAGAGCAAGTGTGGCCTCATTCATAAGGAGGAAAAAGGCCCCACTGGCTCTCATTTGCACAAACAAGCCTGTCATTATTCTTTATTAAATTTGTGCATCACTTCCCACTGTGAAAAGCAGCCTCGAAGCAACACACATTCAGAAATCCATAATTAATATAACGGGGAGGTGGGGTGGGGGCGGGGTTGGAGAGACCTAAATCAATATAAACCGTAATAGGTGCAAGAATACAAATAAAAACAAACAACATAAAAGTATAATCTAAAAACAATACAATAAGGAAATTTGTCCATGCATAATACACAAGGTCTCCCCACACCTCCAGGCTAGAATGAACACCACAAAAACAGTCCGCAACAATTGGGCCATAATTAATGTCGAAATGAGTGGGAAAATATGTATGCCCTTGCCTGGCACTGAAGGGATGACAGCTTCCTTGGGACTAGAGTGTTCCATAAACTTACAAACCTGAATGCACTGGGCAATGAACAAAACTGCTTTGAATGGTTTCAGGTGGATCACTGGAACCTGCATGGTCAGCGGTTGGTTTTAGTGGACCCCCTCCAGTTACCCTGGCAGGCACTACAGATGCCTTGGCCCAGATAGACCTCTATGTTGTGCCTTGTGTGCTAGCCTAAGATTCACGTTGTCAGAGTTTTCTTGTTAATACCATTCCATTTTGAAGAACCACAAACCAGTAAAATCAGGCATATGATAGCTTGCATAAACAAACCAGCTTTGCTTATTGGAAAAGACATTTCCTCCAGAGTTTTGATAGAGGTTCATTGCTGCATCCTTTCTATGAGCAAACTCTTGGGGTTACTCTGGAAAAGTTTCTACCTGTTCTGCATTTGATCATAAACAGTACAATAGAAAGCCTTGGATGAATGTCTGAGGTGTGTATTAGTGGGGGAAATGACTAGTCAGGCAGAGGTATTCACTAAGAATATCATTTATGAAATATTTTTACCTCACCTTTCTGCTAAAAATGCTCAAAGTGGCTTTAGAATTTATTTGAGAACTAGTCATTGTCCTAATCTTTTCTTTGGTCTTTTAAAAAAACAAAACAACAGGCATCCTGGAAAGGATATAAACAAAGGAAAAGCTACTCTCAAAGACTTCAGATGTTGCAAAGAAATGTTGCTTCTATTATCAAAGTAAGTACGTCTTATATATGGAAGCTCTATTCAAGCTCCCATATGATGGGATATGTTGGTGATCAAAGTGTAGAGTAAATAAAAGCATTATATGTCAGGATCCACACCATTGGTAAAAACTAGTGTTGGACTGGAACTCAGAAGATCCAGATTCTAGTCTCCACTCAGTCATGAAGCACACTGGGCGACTTTGGGCCAATCACAGACTCAGCCTAACCTACTTTGTGAGGATAAAATAGAGAGGAGAAATATTATGCAGGCCGCCTTGGGTCCCTTGGAGGAAAAAGGCAGGATATAAATGTAACAAATAAATAAAATGAAATGAAATATCCTGTCTTTTCTATAGACTTGGTGGGTGCTCTTGCTCACAATTTAAATTGACTTGCTACATGGCATGTTGTTGTTTAGTCCAGTAAGTTCATATGCATCTAGTAGTAATCTTAAAAAGAACGTCATACTTTATTTGCATCTATAACTGTACTTGGATTTTTCTGGGCATACTGTGCTCTCTCTAGGGAAGTTTGGTTATAGTTTTTTAGTTTTTTGTTCTAATTCAATATTTGGGAACTTGTTTAAGTAAGGCAAATATTACTGAATGGTGAGAAGCTGTTTGTTTATGATAGAGTACATGTGCAATTATACTTTGAATGCACAGAATACCTGCAGTGTTTGTTTGGAAAATATCTAAAATATTGAGTAAATGAGGCTCTGCATAATGGGCTAGAAAGTTCCTGACAGCCTTCAGCAATCCATTCTGTTTTACTTGTCTTGGTTGAATCTCTGCTATTCTTCTCTGGTACTGCCTCTGGCTGGGTTCATACATTATACATGGTGGGTTCTTTTGCCCAGCTGGGCAGGTATCCCAGCTTCCTTCGTGGCAGGAATAGAGATTGCTTGGGAGGAACAGAGCAGCGGCAGCATTTTTGGCCACTCTTAGCAAGCCGCTCCGTAGGCAATCTTCGTAACCCATACTGTGCGACAACCTGATAACCAACCCTACTGAAAATGCATAGCATTCAGACAATACATTATCCCATGCTGTGTAAAACACACTGTATTCAGACATGATAACCCATGGTCAGTTAATGAGTTGTGTCTCAGGCAGACCCACACCATTCTCTTAGCTCCTTTTTATCCTCCTGTTGTAAATATGACAGCTGCTGAGCAGTACACAAATGTGAGTTGAGGTCACTGATGATGTGGCCAAGGGTGGGGCAGAGTATGTGCTATTGCATCTGTAAGTCGTACTTTTGAAAACCAGATAATACCAGTCACCTACTTGCTTCTTGTTGTGGAGATTATTTGGAATGCACACAATTGTGCAAAGTATAGTCAAGAAGAACCCTGAGAATCTCACCTGTGTGGTAATCATGTCTATCTGGGATTGTAGGCTAATGTGTCGAAGCAGGAGAAGTTGCCTCTCCTTAACATGCAAGAGGTTTCAGTGCAGCAATGTTATGTTTAGTTTAGTTTTCAACTTGAGATGTAGCACTTGCAAGTGTTACAATCTATGCAAATTGTACAAAATGACATGCCAGTGTGTGGGCTGTGAAGACATTATTTTTAAACTAATAATTTGTAAAAAGAAAGAGAGAGAGAGAGAAACAGAATAAACATTTAAAGTATTCATAGCTTTTAAAAATACCTCTTTGTTCTTATTTGATTTTCAGATTCAGTCATGGGTCAAAATGTGGTTAGCAAAAAGAGCATACAAGGAACGGATGCAATATTTCAAAGATCATGTAAGGTTCCCCCCCCCCTCACTTCTATTCCTTTACTTATTTATCATGGATCAGGCATTTCCCCTTTACCATGGGTTGGGGGAGGGGAAAGGGAAAAAGATGAAAACCATGCCTGAGTTTGTATTCTGTATAGGTAGATAAAACTATATCCAGACTGCTTCCTGTGCAGTGATGTCTAAACATCTGGATCTCTTTCAGGATAAAGAAATTGTGAAAATTCAAGCATTCCTTAAAGCGAACAAAGCTCGGGAAGACTACAGAATATTGAGTAAGTGCCGAATAGTATTTTCTGAATATAAAATAAGCGGGCAGATGGATGACTTATGAACACCAGCACCTATGTTGCAACTATTTTGAGGAATTCGTTGAAAATGAAATTCTAAAGACCTTGAGATTAATTTTTAATTTGTTTACTTGACTTATAGCTGGTTCTGAAAATCCTCCTTTGAACGTCCTACGCAAATTTGCTTACCTCATGGATCAGAGTGATCTAGACTTCCAAGAAGAGCTAGAAGTAACAAGATTAAGGGAAGAAGTGGTCACAAATATCCGTTCTAGTCAACAACTAGAGAAAGATCTGAACCTGATGGATATCAAGATAGGATTGCTAGTTAAAAATAGAATAACTCTGCAGGTTAGTGAACTTCTGGTGACTTTGTAACTTTAAGAACTGGTGCTTGAGTTTGCTTCCCCACCATCACCTCTTCTTTCTGTCTTTTAGATTGTAGGCCTGCAAGCAAAGACTGTTTTGTTTCTTGTTGATTTCATGTAAGCTGGCTCAGGGCACTTTTTAACTAAAGAGCAAAGTAAAAAAGATCAAGGCATGGACGTTTGGTTAATATTTTCCTGGAAACAGTGGCTGTGACTTCCTTGTGGTCTTCTGGAGAATCTTTACCTGTTTCCTTACCTTGGCAGTGGTGGGTGTGGGTGTAATTTGGTAAACCAAATTAGAAATTTCAATTGGCACCCTGGAGTTCCGTACAAAACTTGAATGATGATATCAGCCAGAACAGCCCCTTTCCCCCATCCTTTATAACAACATTGCCATTGCACTAGGATTTTCCTAGGTCAAAATCCTCTGGGAATGAGGGTCGTCATTAGGTCTGGCTGCTTCTAGCCTCCTGCACCATCAAGGGGAAGGCTTGATTTTTGAGGAGGGTAAGATAAGGGAGGGCCTGAAGAGTCCAGAAATGTAATGACAATAGGAACTTCGGGCATAATCCAGGTCCCCAGTAGGAGGATTTCTACAGGATCGCTAGGTTATGTAGGGGTCACCCTTTCTATGCCCCATCTGAGAACTTCTTACAGTGAGTTGAACTACACTTCTAATTATAATGTCTGAAGTGTACATTTTACTCCTTGTTTACTTTTCATTAATGTCCTGTATATAATCATGAAGAGCACTGAATTTGTAGTCCACATGGCAAGATCCTTCAAATGCTTTATGAATAGTCAACCAGATACATTTCCAATTTATGTTAGCTAAAATTTCTGGGTTTTGCTAAATTAACAATTGCAGTTTCTCAGGAAGTTTATATTTATATGATGTTGGACCAAAGTAGGAATTAAATTTCTGAAACTATGATACCTGCACATTATGAAAATGAGATGTGACAGTAAATATGTTATGCCCTGCAACCAGCCATCCTCTGTTCTACCTTCTTTAATAGAAGATTTCATATCAGTACCCTGAAGCCTGATATTGCCTCTTCCCCGTTTCCAACCCCTAGTGAAACTGTCTCTCTTCTCCCATTTGGAACTGATAAGCTGATGAATGTCTGTAGCTGCAGTCTCTAGCCAGACTCCATGCATTGACCCCTTGCCTATTTAGTGTTTTTTTAATCACTGTTGAGACACTCAGAACCTTGGTGTGCTCTTTTATCATAATACTAAACATAAACTGATTAAAAAAAGAAGATGACTAAATATTATCTGGGTGTAACAGAGAGCTACAATTGTCCCATCTCTAATGTTGGCATAAGTTTTAGGGCTCTTGTGGAACTGTACTTCTCTTTTTGCTTAACATTTGGGTTCCCCCTTTTCTTTGTAGGATGTTGTTTCCCATAGCAAGAAACTGAACAAAAAAAGCAAAAATCAAGTGGAAGAGATGGTTACGGGAGACAAGCAGGGCATCAAAGGCCTGAGCAAAGAAAGGAGAAAAAAGCTGGAGGCCTATCAACACTTGTTCTACCTTCTCCAGGTGAGAATTGGTGGTAAAGGATTCAGTTTAAACAGTTTCATAACTTGTCTCCCACTTGGAAGATGCCAGGTTCCCTTTTTTTAATCATGTGAGGGGGGAAATAGCTACTCTTTGACTCCAAATAAGGGCTGTGCATGCCCCCCCCAAAACCACTTGGTACCCGGAGATAGCGGAGGCAGGTAAGTGGGGAAGGGGGGACAAAATGGCATCCGAATAAGCCCCTCTCCCCCTTCCCCACTTACCTGGCTCTGCTGCCACACGGACTGTGGCGGCAGCAGATGGTGGAGCCAGGTAAGCCCCCCCTTCCCCACTTACCTGGCTCCACTGCCGTTGCTACATGGACCACGGCGGCGGAAGTGGAGCCAGGTAAGCCCCCCCTTCCCCACTTACCTGGCTCCACTGCCGTTGCTGCATGGACCACGGCGGCGGACAGTGGAGCCAGGTAAGCCCCCCTTCCCCACTTACCTGGCTCTGTCGCCATCGCCGCATGGACTGCGGCAGCAGCAGATGGTGGAGCCAGGTCCCTTCCCCACTTACCTGGCTCTATCACTGTCGCTGCACGGACCACGGTGGTGAGTGGCGGAGCCAGGTAAGCCCCCTTCCCCACTTACCTGGCTCCACCACCATTGTCCCATGGACCTCGGCAGTAGTGGAGCCAGATAAGCCCCCTTCTCCCCCTTACCTGGCTTCCCCGCCTTCAACGCATGGACCACTGCGGTGGCGGCCGAGCCAGGTAAGCCACCCTCCCCACTTACTTGGCTCCGCTGCTGTCGCCACCATGGTCCATGCAGCGGCTTCGACTGACGCTGATGCCTAAGGCCGGAAGTAGGCTGCGGCCTACTTCTGGCCTTAGGCATCAGTGTCAGTCGAAGCCGCCACACGGACCGCAGTGGCAGCAGAGCCAGGTAAGTCCCCCCCCACTTACCTGCTTCAGAACAGTTCGAATCGATTCGAACCTTTCTGAACCACTTTGGGCCGATCTGGACCTCTCCCCCAACCCGCTCCAGAACTGGGTTTAGGAGGTCCGGATCAGCCCACTCCCCTTCGGATTCGGGGATCTGAAACAGAGCGGAGCACACCCCTACTCCAAACAGTATCAACAAATGCCCTCAATTCCTGTTCACTGGTGGCAGAGATTGTTACAATGCGAATGAAATGGAAGCTATCGTTTATTGGCTGTGCATTAGAAAAACAAAGTAAGGCTGCAAATCAGATTCTTAAAT
Organism: Elgaria multicarinata webbii; assembly: GCF_023053635.1. Classification (NCBI taxonomy): domain Eukaryota; kingdom Metazoa; phylum Chordata; class Lepidosauria; order Squamata; family Anguidae; genus Elgaria; species Elgaria multicarinata. Next base: position 84,808,172 of record NC_086176.1, read on the forward strand.
GGATTTATTTTTTACATATACATTATTTTTCTTTAATAAAGCACTTGTTAGTTTTAGAACTCAGTTACCATAGATTATCAGAGACAATTACCTTGCTAGAGGAAATTCTGCAGACACTATCTTGTAAAAACACTCTGAGAAAGGCCTTTGAATAAAGTACAGGCCAAAATGTGCGAGCTTTGTGAAAATAAATTATTTGCATCTTGAGAACCCATTTCTCCTTTTTTTCTGGTCTACATTAGCAATTATGCCTAGCTTTCTTCTGTCCTGGAGGATACTCATACATTTTACAGACATAGTTCAAACTTCAATGAAACATTTGTTCTTCATGCTATCGTTAAAATGGCTGACAATCATAGAGATGGATTGTAAGAGCTGCAAGTGGAAAGAAGCACAGAGAAGGGGACTTTCCCACTCTCCTCTCCACAGCTGCCCCTGTGCCCCTTAAAAAGCCGCTCTCAAGGGTCTTGGGAAGGGGAGGCATAGGGCACAGGTGTTCCTAGGGAGGAGGGAATTAGCTAAAACCAGAGGGAAGCACTTTACACAAGCCGCCACCACCCAACTCCAAGCAGCCAGCTATACCACTCCAACCCATCCCTGACAATCTCCTGATCAGTGCAGCTTTATAGGGAATGGGAGGGCATGTCCTCTTCCATGGGCTTCCTTGCACTCAAGGTTATTAGGATCCAGCGCAAAGCAGGAGGCCTTAACATTCTGGGGTGTGGCTTTCTTACTACATTCCACACAAATTGTGGTAAATCTGTAGTTTGCCAGCAATTGCAGTTAAGGGGGAAGGATAGTCTTTAGTCAGTGCAAAGAAAGCTTTAGTCTGGCAGGAGTGGGGAACGCCACTGTCCTGGCATGTGTGAGCATTTTGGAGCTCAAGCAGCGATACATGGGAAGTAGGTTTAAAAACCATTTGAGCTTGATGACTTTGAAATAGGCTGAGTTTGTTCATTTGATCTTTAGGGATTGCTATAATTACTTCCACAGTAGATTTAGTTTTTGAAAAAAAAGCTTGGCATCAATTAGCATAAATGGCAACTATGCTAATAAACATTTTTGCTATCATGTTGCCTACAAAGGGTTGTGCTGTCATAGGCCTAATCTACATCAAGCAGGATATTGCACTATGAAAGCGGTATATGGTATGTGTCAATGGGCCCCAACAGTTGTCAGTGCATCAGTGCACTTCCATACCGCTATAAAGCAGTAGTGTGGCTCCTGCCTTTTATATACTGCTTTCATGCCACTTTCATAGTGCAATATCCTGCTTGGTGTTGATGAGGCCATAGATGCATTAGTAACGAATATCAAACTATTCATATCTGGGCTTTTGCATTAGCAGGGGCACAATATAAATGTATAACAATGTTGATATTAGGTTCTTTGGGTATCTGTTTTTTATTGTGCTGCTTACAATCTTCTATAAAGGAACTTTCGATCATTAGCAAGCTTGAATTAGCGCTGATATAAATTTAGGTGCATTAAAGCCACTTTAGGTTTCTCTCAGTGCTAATAAAGTAGGCAGTGGAAAACTTTGTCATTTTTATTAATGTGCCATTACAATCATTCTACTATTCTTTCCATAGACTAATCCAACCTACTTGGCAAAGCTAATCTTCCAGATGCCCCAGAATAAATCCACCAAGTTCATGGACACAGTTATCTTCACATTGTACAACTATGCTTCTAATCAGCGAGAAGAATACTTACTTCTGAAGCTGTTTAAAACTGCTCTGGAAGAAGAAATAAAGTGTGTATATTACATGACCAAAGCCCCTATCTTTAACTCCACATCTTTATGAAACATTCTCTATATCTTGTTTGCTCAAACAAAATTGGAAACTGTTAAATTTTCTTCTAGCTTCTCTTTTAGATACAGTGAATTTTTTGTGGCAGGCAGAGCTGAATAGTTACTCCTGGTTAACAAACTTAGCATGTTTGCATCATATTAACTAAAGCAGACTTACAGGATCAAGCTTTAAATCCTAGCAGAAGTGGTTTGACCATAAGCAGTATTTTGTATTTCTGCTTCAAAAACATTCCTTCATTTTAGTCAGCTTTGCTTTGAATAGAATACTGTTGTAAAATAGTATGTGGTTTGTTTGTTTTAAAAAAGCAGTAGGTCCTACTGAATGAACAAAATGCAACAAGCCATGTATGCTGTGTTCAAATTCACTTACAAAGGGCAGTTATCCAACTGGGCACTGTGTCCCCTGCCAATTCCATTGGGTCCCTACTAATTGTTTTCCACAGGTGAGACACACCACTTGCGCAACGGAGATTTAGTGCTTCCAGGAGCAACCAAAAACAAACGCAAATGCTCATTTCCTGAACAGGACAGGGCAGTGGAGTTTGCATAAGGGAACGCTGCTGGCCTGCCCCAATCCAGAGATGTTTTTCTGTGGCTTTCTATAGGAAGTATTAAATTTCCGTTACGCAATGGGTGTTTCCCACTTGCACAATGGAATCGAAAGGAGGGCCGTCTTGCACAACAACATCCTTTGATACTGTTCATGGGTTTGATATCTTCAATTAGAATGTGAGTGCTGATTATTATTATTTTACTGCAGTTCCAAAGTAGACCAGATTCAAGATATTGTTACTGGAAATCCTACTGTTATCAAGATGGTTGTTAGTTTTAATCGAGGTGCTCGAGGGCAGAACACTCTGCGTCAGCTGTTGGCCCCAGTGGTGAAAGACATTATGGATGACAAATCCCTAGTCATCAACACAAGTCCTGTGGAAGTATATAAAGCATGGGTGAACCAATTAGAAATGCAAACTGGAGAGGCCAGGTAAGTGTCCAATATAGATAGATATAACTGAATTCAATTTTTCAATTTCTTTAGGTTGCTAATGGGAGCAGGAGAGAATGGGTGGGACAAAAGGGGCGATTCACACCCCCACGCAGAAGAACAGAAGAAGAGGCTTGCCTGAAACTGCTAGAAAGCTACTGGCTCTGATGGTTGTGTGCCACCTCCAGTATTCAAGGCAGTAAGCCTGTATGCACCAGTTGCTGGGGAACATGGGTGGGAGGGTGCTGCTGCACCATGTCCTGCTTTGTTGGTCCCCAGTCGACAGCTGTTTGGCCACTGTATGAACAGAGTGCTGGACTAGATAGACCCTTGGTCTGATCCAGCATGGCTGTTCTTATGTTCTTAAAGCAGTACATTATTATGAAGAATGCCCAACATTTTCAACCATAGTACTTTCTCAGGCACTAAAATTATAGATAAATTGTTAGCATCAATAGATGTTAAAATTAATATGAAGTGTTAAAAACAAATCATAAATATGTGTTCTTCAAATGAAAGATATGTAACTAATGTTGCACAAAGAACCCAAGGTATGAAACATACTCAGAAGCATCGAAAGATGACCCATGTTATAGATATATACTCCCTCAATTGTAGCTATGCAGTCCAGCCCTTCCATGAGGTGGGGTGAATCCCCACCTTAAGCAGCAGATCCCAAAAGGAAATGGATTTTGCCCCCCAGGAGAACTGTACACCCTATCTGGTACTGCAGAAAGCCATGCTGGCCACTCCCCTGCACAGCTTTCTGGAGAACCACCCGCCTGATGTTTCACTCTGAGGACTCCTCTAAGTGCTGCATGAGTTGGGCAGACTCTCTGGGAAGACCTGCCATATGTTCAGAAGAGAAGGCAGCCAGCATAGCTCTTCAGCATGGTCCAAATGCATTGCCATAAGGGCTCCTTCTGCAGAGCAAAGCATTGGCAGGGAGGTGGCTGTGGAGATTGCCTGTGCTGCTGTGGCACAGGTAGTCTCTAGGGCTACCTCCCCACCAATGTCTTGCTCTAAGTAAGTGCCCTTCATAGTAAGGCATTGAAGGAGGAGAGAGGCTATCACCACCACTACCACGATTGGAGGAGGAGGGGGGGGAGCGACCTGGAAAGGTAGGAGAATTGGAGGAGGAGGAGGAGGGGAGGTAGGCCGTCATGACTGGTGGGGGAGAAAAGAGAGGGTAGTGATGGGAGGGGGAGGAGGGAGTACTCCCTCCCCTTTATCATCAATGTAATGGATGGGTGTGAGCAAGTGGCTGCCACCACCACCATTGTGGCCAAGGGAGACAGAGAAGGTAGCAGCAGGGTCTGGAGGAGGGTGGGTGGCAGCCAGTGCCATAATCATCATCATGGGAGGAGCTAGGTGTGGGAGAGAAGAGAGTGCAGCAGCACAGCCTCCTACTTTGGGTGGTGGGAGGTATTGTGCCAGCCCTGCAGCCATGTAAATATTTGCTATGCCTCCAAAAGTAATGGAATATAAAACTCTTTATATAGTGTGACTAAAAAAAAATCTAGCGTAACTAGCCTAAAATAAAGACAGTGGTGCAATTAGGTATACTCTGGACTTCATAGTGTTCCTGTGGGGCACTTTAGATGGTCGTGTGTATTAATTCACTTCCTTCAGAATGTGGTGACCCAGCTCTGCTTTATTTGGGGGCCTTCCTGCTCATTCTTCTGACTGGGACCCTGTACCTCTGCCCCAATGTCCTGCCCTGATGGCACCACTGTTCAAAGAAAGGTTTTTAAAAACAAACTTAAGTTTGGATAACTTAACATGGCTCTTGTGTGATATAAAATAATAGTGCAGGGCATTCAATATGATATCCCAATAAGTTCATGGAAACTCCTTTATGGCCTTTTTGAGACTAGCAGGAAGACAAGGCAGAAACATGTTCTCCAAAGTCCCTGAGTTTATTAAAGCCCAAGATGTTTCAGAAATGTAACTTTTCCTTCTTCATGGACAATTTTGAGAAAGTAGGTGATTTGGCTCCAGTTCATCTGAGTCACTGAGCAATGCCAAATCTTTTTAATGTAATTTTTAAAAAATGTACTATTAGAGAAGTTGTTCTTGTGTTTTCTATAGGTTACTTTATCTCCTTCTCTCCCTCCCCCTCTCTCTCTTTGTAGCAAATTACCTTATGATGTAACAACAGAACAAGCATTAACACATCCTGAAGTAGTAAATCGACTAGAGACCTCAATACAAAGCCTCAGAGCAGTTACTGATAAAGTCCTTGCTTCCATATTCTCATCTCTGAACTTAATGCCGTAAGTGAACCTAGGAGAACCTTGGTGGGACACACATACACACTTTCTCACACTTGTGATGTATGTGTGTATTAAAATGCTTGTACAAAGAAAGGAAGAGGGAATATATACAGAGAGGGGGGGAGATAGATAGATAGATAGATAGATAGATAGATAGATAGATAGATAGATAGACAGACAGACAGACAGACAGACAGACAGATAGAGATATGCAAGGTATTTTTAAGCATTCTTGTATTTTAAGCATTCTCATGTGGCGCAGAATGGTAAGCGGCAGTTACTGCAGCCAAAACTCTCCCCACAGCCTGAGTTCGATCCCAGCAGAAACTGGTTCTCAGGCAGCCGGCTCAGGTCGACTCAGCCTTCCATCCTTCTGAGGTCAGTAAAATGAGTACCCAGCTAGCTGGGGGAAAGGTAACTTCGACTGGGGAAGGCAATGACAAACCGCCCCGCTACAAAGTCTGCCAAGAAAATGTCAGCGAAAGCAGGCGTCCCTCTAGGAGTCAGCAATGACTCAAGTGCTTGCACGAGAGGTTCCTTTCCTTTCCTTTGTATTTCTTATACTACTTCGCTTAAATATAGTTTGATTCATAATGGCACTTCACCAGCAGAGGGGAGTATTCCCTCTACATCACCAAACCCAGATACTTTATATTTAATAAGCCCTCATATTGTAACTTCCTTTTGTGTGGTCTGTATTTTGTTTTGCTGCCATCTTGTTTTAGTTCTAAAGTTTCTAATGCAAAATTCAATGTTTTGGTTTGGGGTTTTTTTTGGTTGACTTGAATGAGTTGTTTTTCATCCTGAGTCTCTCTCCATTATTTTTCTTTTGCATCTGTTTTTGCATGTAGTTATGGAATGAGATATATAGCCAAAGTTCTGAAGAACTCGCTTCATGAAAAATTCCCAGATGCAACAGAAGATGAGCTATTAAAGGTAGATTTGTGAGGGTGATTTGTCAGCATCCTTGTTCTTTCTAATTTTGGTGAGAGGGAAATTGCTTTGCATTGGGGAAGAGGGCACGACAGAGCGATAGAGAAGTTGCCTAAACAGAAGGATTCTCATCTGTGCTGTTGGCGATGTGACAGCTTATGTGGAATCTTTTCTCAGAGAGGATTCTATGCAAGCTGTCAAACTTCCAAGAACTTTAGAAGTCTTTTTCTCTTTTAAATAAGTCTTAACTTTCTCCCTAACTTGTCACATCTCTACTTTTGAGTATCTATTTCTTTAAGTGCTAGGAGCTTAAATTGACATCCCTGCCCTGTTCCTTCTATGTGCAGCTTAAAATGTGGTTGTGTTGTGGCCAGGGTAGGAAGTGGCATAGGATCACAATGACTTTTCCTGTATGGATGATAGAATTAGGGAAGAGTTGCAGTGCTAGTGAGAGGGAAGCAACAATGCCCTTGGTCTAGCACACTGATGTCTAATTGTATAAACTGCCGCTTATAAATCTGTGCTGTTAAACTCATTAAGTATTTTGGTTTTAATCTGGATTATTGAAAAAAATAATTAAAACTGTATAACTCTAATAGTAACATTGGAACAAATACATAAACATGCTTTCATTTGATATGTTTTGAAGATGCTTGTAAAAAATATGGGAATGTGACATTTTATCCAAGCAAAATACTCCTGGTACAGACTTACTTCCATAACTGGTCATAGATTATAGTGCAGTCTCTAACATTGCATAATCAAAGGGTGTAGTGCTCGACTTAACTCAAAATGTTTATATCAGGATGTAGCTGGTGCTGTATGTATTGCAGTTGTTGTTGTTTTAAATCCAGCTGAACAGAAATTTTACTTCCAAAATGCATTTTCTAAAAAGTCAAAGACAACAGTGACCCTTTCACAGTAAAGCCACCCTTGCTGCACTGAACAAGTGCAGTCTACTGAACAAGTGGACAGCAGTATCAGCTCTGATAAGAGTTTATAACTCCAGGTTGGGAGAGGGATGAAATGGGCAAGGGCACCTGAAGGCTGCCCAGCCCTGTTCTAAAGTATAGTTGCAAAAAACATTTGTCAGTTGTCATCATGGCCTATCATGTTATATTCCTCATAATCACATAGTAATTTGACTTTGGCCTAATCTACACCAAGCAGGATATTGCTCTATAAAAGTGGTATGAAAGCGGTCCATAAGAGGCAGGAGCCACACCAAGCAGGATATAGCACTATGAAAGTGGTATATAGTATGTGTCAATGGGCTCAATGGTTGTCAGTGTACTTCAATACCGCTACAAAGCAGTAGTGTGGCTCCTGCCTTTTATATACCACTTTCATACCACTTTCATAGTGCAGTATCCTGCTTGGTGTAGATTAGGCCTTTGTCTCTAGCAACAGCGCTTACTTGCGAGCTTGCACTGTCTCAGGCCTTTGCTAGACCTGCCTTAAAATCCAGGCGAGAGGAGGGGAGAGCCTGTGATGCAACTATCACAGGCTGTCGCCCTAGTCTACACATCAGGTGCGACGAGCTAAAGGAAAGACCCGTTGTGTCTGCCATTTTTTTTACATTTAAAGGGCCGGCTGCACAGAAGCGCACGAATGATGAAAGGTAAGTTTTTAAAAAAAATAGATTTCCTCACTCCCCCCACACTGCGCCCCGTGCATGGCTTCTCCAGGCTACGCGCGAGTAATTGCGCGGAGCCGGGAAAAGCCGCGGAACGGGCTACATGCTCGCAGTCTCAGGCTCAGCCTGAGACTGTGGGAAAAATCAGGCTTAAAGGGGTAGGCTATATCCCGGGGCCAGGGAGGGTTGACCCCTCCCTGAGCCCGGGATCCCCTGTGCATCATCTGGACACACAGGGGTGATCCTGGGTATCAGCCTGGGATATAGCAGTCAGTTGGAAATTCTGATATCAAATTATCAAATTTTCCTGGAGGAAATGTTCATATAGATTACGAAATAACTGAAGGTGAGAGTGTCTTCATTGGTGACTCCCCAGCACCAATTATCAGTTGTACTCTCGTGAATGGATGCTGCTTTCCTGAAAGTTGTATATAGGGGGAAAGTTCAAAATTTGGGTATTCCTCAAGGCTACAATTTTTATGTATCCTTACTGAGGAGTAAGTCCTATTGAATACAGTAGGACTAACTTCTGCATAAGCCTGCAAGGAGTCAGAATGCTAGAATCTTGACAAACCTTTGAACTTGGGAGCCAACTGAGCAGTTCTTCAGTAAGCTTTTTCTTGTATTCAGTATTCTTTTACTTGTATTATTCAGTAAAACTGAAATTTCTAGTACTAGCACTGAGTAACCAAAACATAACATTCTGGGGCTGAACTAAAACTGTACTGTAAATGGATGCTGTCATTAGTAAGCCTTCACAGAGAGTATCCTTTCCCCTTAAAAGTATGTTAAGCATTTGCATGTTTCAAGGATGGAAAGAGATTTAAATTCCCTGAAAAAGGACGACACAAGGGCTTTTCTAGACAAGGCTCTTATTGTGTGCTTGGCATGCCTCAGTCGTGGGAGTTTACAAGGCCTTCAGACACCATCGTCATTCTCCTGTGTTTCTCCCATCATTTCTAACTATTTCCCCAGATTTTTCCTGAATGGGGAAATTGTGGTATTTGGGGTGATCATGAAACCAAACTGACACCATTCACTAAGGGGATGACTTCACGGCGCTGGGTTGGTGCCGCGTCCCTCGAAAACCTTATGCTTTCCCTCATCTAGGGTGGTGTTGGATAATTCCGAGGATGGAGCATGAGGTTTCTGGGTTCCAGGGACCAAAGCCACTCCTACCCACTTCCTGGTGGAAGGCAACCAATCACAGGTCACCTTCCACCTGGCATCGCCCAGCCATGCCTCTGCTGTGACTCCAGAGTGAGGCTTTGGGGCTGTCTTCCACGTTCTCGCCTTGCTCTGGAGAAAAAAGTTGGGTTAAGTCCCTGACTTTTTTTCTCTGCAGCTTCGGTGGGTGCATGATTGCAGCAGCAGCGTATAATTGACACTGCGCCACCACGTACCCAACCTGGGGCTTTCCGAGCATTTAGACAGCCCCCAGCAGAGTTGTGCCATTCCACTTTGTTCTAGTAATGTCAACAGTGATAACTGCAGAGGGAGTATTTCCTGGCCACAAAGAGTGTTCCATGTTCCCAATGGCTGAAGCTGGTCAGCAGATCAGAATGGAATGGAGCCCTCTGGTCTCTACCCTAAGCAGCTCAACACAGCGGAGGTGCCAGGAAAATGGACATTCAAAGTTGCACAACAGCTCCCCACCTCCCCCCGCCATGATACAGAAGGGAAAGGGAAGAGGGGTGAAATGAGGCCGAGGAAGTAGCCAAGGCAGATATTGCTTTGTCTTTGTGGAGGAAAATCCTGCCAAGCTCCACTTACCAGCATAAATGTTAGATAGCTGTACTGCTATGTAAACAACCCATCAAAATCCCACACACCTTCCAGAAGCAAAAGCAGGTTAAAAAACCTCATCTAGAAAAGCTCATAGGTTTTATCCAAAGAAATAGTGAATCTTTTAGCAAATGATAGGCTTTGTGAGTTAGCTGTTTTTAAAGGGAAATGGGGACGAATTGCCAAATTTCCTGTTGTAGATCTACATCTTCCATTCCCCAAATCAGATAAAACACAGAGCAGTAATCATTCACAAGTTGGGGAAATGTGTGGGTTTGGAATTCAGACTGATTAGAAACTGTAGAGCCTTCCTGAACCTGATGCCTTCCACATGTTTTGGACTACAACTCCTAGCCTTCCTGGCTATTAACCATACTGGTTGGGACTGATGAGAGCTGAACTCCAAAACATCTAGAGGGTTGCTGTAGAAGTACCATGAGTTCACTTTGCTTACTCCCTCTCTATGTATTCAAATGTATTTATATTGTGTTTCATTCAGGGATCTTCTATATGTATCAGTTTATTAACAGGCATGTAGAGAGAATTCCTGGGAATTATTATTTTCTCTGTGGTGTGGGGGAAGGCTGTTCTTTGGTATATTGTATACTCTTCTAAAGTGTCCATACCGTGTTCAGTCATATTTTGAAGCTATATGACTCATAAGTTTGACCCAGTAAGGCTTTTGCTGTATAACTAGGCTCCCCCCTGCCCCTACTGCTTGTGTTACACAGCCAATAATGATTTTGTTTAAGGAGTGTTACCAGTTGGGTAGGCTTAAGACTGAGAATACACATACCAAGAAGACTTGTCTAAAAATGTTTTTCTCCCATAGATTGTGGGGAATCTCCTATACTATCGATTTATGAATCCAGCGATTGTTGCCCCTGATGGTTTTGACATAATTGATATGACAGCTGGAGGCCAGATCCATTCTGACCAGAGGAGAAATTTAGGTTGTGTGGCCAAAGTCCTTCAACATGCTGCCTCAAATAACCTCTTTGAAGGAGAAAATGCACATCTCTCATCGATGAACAGTTACCTCTCTCAGACATATGAGAAATTCAGGTCTGTACTGAAGCAAATAGGGACCTCTATAATAAACTGTGAGATGAACCTGTTTTACATAGGTAGCCCCATTGCTTTAGGTGTATTCACCTTTTCTGCTATAGATAATAGCATAGGTTATCTTCTGTGTATCCTGATAATTTCCTCGTTATTCCAACCAGACAAATTAATTGATTTGCACTGATTTTTTTAATGCAAACATATGTTCCACCCCCAACATGCACATCTTGGCAATTATCATGTATTGCACAGATTATGCTCTCCTCAAACATAATAGCCACATATATTATATTAACGGGAAGAGTGTGGTATATTTGAAATATATAAAGAAATATCTGCTATTTCTTTAGACAATAGTAGGAAATGGTGCATGGATATCATGCTTTAATGTTTTGGGGAAACTGTGCTCTTTCCTTCAAGGAACTCAAGTATCCCTGAGTTACAATAAACTGTGATTTTAATAACAACTGTATGAAATCATTTTATTAAAATTGTATTTATATAGCTGTCCATCAGCTGCAATATTAGATCAGTTGGCAGCCACTCAGTTTCTTGTTTTATGTTAAAAGGGCCTCCTATTTCAGTGCATTTGATATTCTTGCTTGAAACCTTAAGTGATGCAGGACTGAGTTTAACTAAAAAACAAATATTCCTACCCTAGCTTTTGATATATGGTCTGTAAAATGCCTATGGTTTACATAATACCTTACGGCTGCCATATTTGCAAATATGACTTCCATTGTGTATATAACTCCTGAATGATTAACTTTAATAATTATCACATTGTAATATACTCAAGATATGCCAGGTATTTTTCTCCTTAGTAATTTAGTAACAAGGGAAACTAATATCAGTTTCTGTAGAAATAACCTTTTTAGACCTCATGTGCATTGACCATTTTATACTTGAATTTCAGTATGAACATCATAAGTTATGGAACAAGTACAAATGTAGGCTGAGATCCAGATACCAGCTCTACTATAGTAGGGTGACCATATGAAAAGGAGGACAGGGCTCCTGTATCTTTAACAGATGCATAGAAAAGGGAATTTCAGCAGGGGTCATTTGTATATATGGAGAACCTAGTGAAATTCCCTATTCATCACAACAGTTAAAGTGCAGGAGCTATACTAGAGTGACCAGATTTAAAAGAAGTCAGGGCACCTGCAGCTTTAACTGTTGTGATGAAGAGGAAATTTCACCAGGTTCTCCATATATACAAACGACACCTGCTGAAATTCCCTTTTCAATACAACTGTTAAAGATACAGGAGCCCTGTCTTCCTTTTCATATGGTCACCCTAACTATAGGACAGTTTTCATCATTAGTGAGGTTCTCTTGTAATTTATGGATTTCAGCCATGCGCTCAGATCTAGAAAACAATAGGCATAGCAAAATGCTGTAGCAAATTGCAGATGACACAAAATTGGGTGGGATAGCTAATACCCTGGAAGACAGAAACAAACTTCAAAGTGATCTTGATAGGCTGGAGTGCTGGGCTGAAAACAACAGAATGAAATTTAATAGGGATAAATGCCAAGTTCTACATTTAGGAAATAGAAACCAAAGGCACAGTTACAAGATTGGAGATACTTGGCTCAGCAATACTACAAAAGAGAAGGATCTTGGAATTGTTGTAGATCGCAAGCTGAATATGAGCCAACAGTGTGATATGACTGCAAGAAAGGCCAATGCTATTTTGGGCTGCATTAATAGAAGTATAGCTTCCAAATCACGTGAGGTACTGGTTCCTCTCTATTCGGCCCTGGTTAGGCCTCATCTAGACTATTGCGTCCAGTTCTGGGCTCCACAATTCAAGAAGGACGCAGACAAGCTGGAGCGTGTTCAGAGGAGGGCAACCAGGATGATCAGGGGTCTGGAAACAAAGCCCTATGAAGAGCGACTGAAAGAACTGGGCATGTTTAGCCTGGAGAAGAGAAGATTGAGGGGAGGCATGATAGCACTCTTCAAATACTTCAAAGGTTGTCACACAGAGGAGGGCCAGGCTCTCTTCTCGATCCTCCCAGAGTGCAGGACACGGAATAACGGGCTCAAATTAAAGGAAGCCAGATTCCAGCTGGACATCAGGAAAAACTTCCTGACTGTTAGAGTAGTACGACAATGGAATCAGTTGCCTGGTGAGGTTGTGGCCTCTCCCACACTAGAGGCATTCAAGAGGCAGCTGGACAACCATCTGTCAGGGATGCTTTACGGTGGATTCCTGCATTGAGCAGGGGGTTGGACTCGATGGCCTTGTAGGACCCTTCCAACTCTGCTATTCTAGGATTCTATGATCTAGTTGAATGACCTTGTAAATGGGATTGAGATAAGTAAATCCCTATGAGGTGAGGTAAGAAATTATATGTGCAAAAACTGTACTTCTGATTAATTGATGTCTTTCCATCAGAGTGTAGCTTATGGAAGCTACATGCAGAAAACTGGGGAACAGTTTGTAATCTTAATATTAAACTCAGGTATTATTTAAATTGGTATTATTTAAATCTTGTATTTTTGTTTTTTTCCCCCCTCCTTAGAAATTTTTTCCAAGCAGCATGTGGTGTTCCTGAACCTGAAGAAAAATTCAATATTGATGAATATTCTGATATGGTGACTCTTAGCAAGCCAGTGATATATATTTCTATCGAAGAAATTATCAACACTCATTCAGTAAGTGAATGCAAAGTAGAAGCAGAAAGCTTCGAAACAGTAACTACTACATCTGAATTGCGAGGGATTTCTTTGAGTGGGAGACTGGGAGTTGCAAAATTAAGCTAACATGGATAGGTTGACAAGCACCTCGATCATTAATGCGTCTAACTGTAAGCAAATCCCTTTTGAAATGAATGGGTTTGAATAAATATGTGTTAACATTGGTGAGATAATTAAATTTCTACTTCACCATATCAATCTGGAAGTTTTTAAGAGTATTTAATAGCCCAGTATATTATAGGAGAAACTGGATTAGGTTTTGCATTTCCTTTTTTCTCACATTCGGGAGGTGCAATTTTTTAATATCAAAAACACAAGTGGTGTCTGTCATCCTTAATTTTGGGAGAGATTGCAGGAATATAATTCTCTGGTATTAATAAATCCTTGTGTGCTTTATTGTATAATGCTTCCCATTACCTTGATGTGAAAAATGACCTTTTCTTTGAAAAAATGAAGTAACAAATCTCACAAATCCTACTGTGTTTTGAACTGCTATTACATCATGGAAACTGATGATTTAGGATAAAACTGGTGTCCTGTGAATTGTTTGCATTGGATAAGGAACAGATGAATTGCAGGGATAGCACTTTTTAAACATGACTCATAGCATCTTAATCTAGATCTTTACCATATGGTCCTTTCAAAGGAACTACTCATAGAATAAATTTCTCCTAAAAACAAAAACAAACCATTGAGTACTTTCCATCTCTTGGTTTTATTTAAGGGTACTGAATAATGTGCAAATTTCCTTCATATATCTTAACGGCTATCTTGCAAACAATGCAACTATGCAGTGGATGTTCTGTTTTTCAGTCTGCGTATATTGAGGCTGAGTAAGATATGCAGACTAAATTGGTACTTCAGCAGGAATGTATATGATTTAAATTTAGCCTTATGTTTATGTTGTCACTTCGAAAGTTAAACAACAACTGCTTTTTATTGATCTCACCTTGTGAATTTTTCTACAACCATGCATTTAATAATTATCTGCACAGAACAGTTGCACAGAGGAAAAGTATTACCATTGCATAGCAGCGATATAAACCAGTTTCTCAGGTTTAAAACTTCAAATAATTGCCTTTACAACATGAGGTGCTGTATGTATGTTGAGAAACTGCTTTTAATAGAATGATTAGAATAATTGGATGCAGAAATAAGTTCTTCATTGATGTGTTTCCAAAGCAAAGAAACTTCTGCCTCTTAGTTTTCTATGAGCATCAAGATTTTTTTGTGTTTATAGCCTTGGTACTCTATAGTAGCAAGAACATGAAGGCCATAGCTTGATGGGGCGAAATCACGGGGCAATCCCCGGGATCACCCCTGTGCATTCACATGACACACAGGGGATCCCGGGATCAGGGAGGGATGATCCCTCTCTAGCCCCAGGATCTCGTCCTCCCCTTTAGGGCCGTTTTTTCTGCGGTCTCAGGCTGAGCCCGAGACCGTGGAACATGTGGCCGGGCACCACGGTTTGTCCCAGCTCCTCGCAATTCCTCATGAGGAGCCAGGACCCACTCACAAGGCACAGAGCTCCTCAGGAGCAGTGTGCCCATCGGGGGTGGAGTGGAGGGAGCGGGGAAAGTAATTATTATTTTTTAAAAAACTACCTTTTGCACACGAGCGTTCGAGCGCTGCTGTCCCTTTTAAAATTACAAAAAATAGTGGGTGCGATGCCTCTCCTTCTGATGTCATCACCCGACATGTGTAAACAGAGGGGGGATCTCGCAATAAAACCATCATGAGATCTTCACCCCTCCGCTGCAGACTAACAGGTAAGTCTAGCTAAGGCCGAAAAGTGCTGGAGAACTTTAGTCTGGGAAACTGTGGTATAATAGATATATTGATTCAACTGTCTTTCCCTCTCCCCAGGGAACTCCTGCAATGCTCATTCTGAAAAGAGGGTGGAGATATAAAATGTAATAAAACTAACTAAATTAACAGCATTATCTGGAAAAGATATAATTTAAATTGATACATTAGTTTTAGAAATATGTAGTGTTAGATATACCCAAAGGTAACAAGATGACGTCTCGCAAGAATAAGATCCTGGTAAATTCAATTATTTATTTATTTTTTGGTGGAAGTGAAATGTGCTGTCATTTTCTGCTGTGTTCAGGAAAAGTAGCACAATAAATGGGCCACGTGGTCATTGTTTACTTCCTCTTTGTTCCCCCATGTGAAGTGGAGGAGAAAGTAACGGTATGGCACTGCGATTTCCCCCCATCTGATGATGCTCAATGAGTACTGTAGTGATGATAAAACCATCTAGAACCCTAACACACACACCCAATCAAAATAGTCTATTTCTGCCATTGTGTTTTGCAGTTTGCAATTTATCTCTTTTTAAAAATGGTTCTGCTTAAATAGAAAGACCCTATGATACCATGGAAGACTGGGAGGATTCCTGCATTGGCTTTTCTGCTCTCAGTTTTAACCTCTCTCCTGCGTCTTTGTCATATTTTATATAAATATTGTGCTACTTTGTCATATTTTATATAAATACTAGCAAAATAGCCTGTCATACGACAGGTGCATTTATTTTGTTAGTGGTGAGGAAGTTAGTGGGTTTTGGCCCCTCTGCTAGGCCGGAACCTCCTGGCAGTTATCTTTCTTGGAACTTGGAACTTCCATAAAAGGCCCTGTGAGCTCCAAACTTTTGAACATGCAAATAGGAGAGAATGCAGAGGCAGTGGATTGGCCTATTGGTTGGCGATGTCATTGTGACATTGCCAACCAATAGGCCAATCCACTGCCTTTGCCTTCTCTCCTATTTGCATAAATGGCTTGGAGGAGGACTCTGTGCTTTTATATAAGAGATTGTGCTACTTTATCCTTGTAAGCAGGCAGGCAGGTATCATAACTATGGTGAAGAAAGTCTGTTGGGTTTTATTGCTTTAATATGGAAGCATTCATAGTGTGGTTGCATGGAGAACAGGCAAATCATGGGAAAGGTTAAAACCACTGTAGTGGGTATACTATTATCACAGTCTTCCACTTTTCTCACAAAACAAATAAAATTAACAGGCGTCTCAGGAATTGTATTTGTGTTTGAGTCAGTAATGACTCAGTGCTTGCACGAGAGGTTCCTTTCCTTTCCTTTCCCTTTGAGAAAAATAGAAGATACAAGAACAGGCAAGCTAATTACAGACAATCCTTCAGTCTGGTTATACCATTCTCACTTCTCTGTGAATCATCATATGTTTCAAGTATGATTTTTATGACCTTGTTAAAAAAACCAAACCAGTTCTTCGTTGAGGAAACACAGCTGCAGCACTAATTGTTATTTATAGAGTCTGATGTAGTTCCCGTGATAAGAATGCTAATATTTGCTGACGTAGGAAAAATATGAGTGAAAAATTAGCAGAGAAACATTTAATAAAAGCACTGAGTGGAGATGCGTGTTTTACTCCTTTCATGAGTGGAAAGAATATTCAGATATAGCTGCTTGTCCAACTTCTCTGAATATTTCTGAGTTTGGAAGGTTTATTTATTGGTCTCATGAATTTGATTGAATTATTTCTGCCTTTTCTCATTTGGAACCTTGTAGAAACTGAGAGGTTGACTTTTTTTGGATAATCTTGTAGATTCTATTATGAAAAGCACATGGTAGCCTGCCAAATAAAATAGTTAAAGGCAAAATATAGAGGTTGGTATCCTGCTAGTGTCACTCTGCTGACAGAAGGCATCTATCAGAAGAACAGAGAGGGAGGCAATTTTTGGTAATTTCTCCATCTTTCTGCATGTATATGTGTGGGTGCATGTGCATACATATACACACACTGCTCTCCAGAACATATTTTGAAGGATGGTAGTTGGATACTACCCAGAATCCACTCATGCTCTCTGCAATGAAACAGGGCATATTGTAGGACTAGTAAACTTGCAGTGTTGAAAGATGGAAAATATTAAGATACTATCCTTTTTTCATGTATTTTGTAAAGCAGGGGTGAGCAGAAGGTAGACTTCCAGATGTTTTGGATTTCAACTCTCAGAAGTCCCTGCCAGCATTGGTAATAGTCAGGAATGCTGGGAGTTGAAGTCCAAAACATCTGGAAATCTACCCCTTCCCTGTTGTAAAGCAAACACTTGATGGTAGGATGATGTTGTTTTTAATCCACAACACTTCACATCATTTTTTGCCAGGGAAATCAATTCCCCAATCTGGTGTCCTCCAGCTATGTTACTACAACTCCCATCATCCCCGGCCAGCATGGCCAATGTTGTCATCCAGCACGTTTGGAGGGCTTCAGGCTGGGGAAGATTGATATAGAGAATTGTCTCTATTCAGAAAGAACCTTTGGCACAAAAATGACGAGAAGTAATAGGTTTTAATAAAAAACACAACACCCTACTAGCAAGCGTTTGTTTATACAGTAAAATGGATTATGTCTTAATACTCTGCACTGCAAGGCTGCCATTCTACAACATGCCTTGTATGTTATATTACCTTACTTCTGAAGCTGGATTATGGATGCTTTAATAAAATAACTTCTCTGAAATTGCTCTCGGTTGGTGTTGAGTTTTTGTGGGGGGTATAAGCACACTGCTTTCACAGTCGCCAAAGGAGATTTTTTTAAAGTCCTTTATTTATTTATTTTGCCTGTCCTTTATTGTAGGATTATACTTCTGCTCTCCTCTCATGTGCACAAATTCTTCCCACCAGTTATTTTTTAAACTTAACTGTGAAACGTTGACTCTACGAAAGAATTGAACAAAAGATCAAAGTTCACAATTACATGTCAGTGTGGCACAGGAAACTGCAATTTGATCTATATCTTGCTCATGTGAAATGGGGATAATTTTCCTCCCAACTCAGGTAGCATATGAATTTTGCATTGTTCTTTAGGTGTAATGCCACCATATTCATTGGTTCCCCCTGCTCCCAAAGCCATGATGTCTCCTGCAGAGCTTATTCACATTTCCATCCTTCTTTTTTTGCAATTCTACTTCTGCCATGATGTATTTCTGTAAATGTTTGCATTGGAAACGTGTCAGATTTTTTCAATCGTTTCAACAAAGGCCATCTTCTTTATAGCTATTGCTGGAACATCAAGATGCCATTGCTCCAGACCAAAATGATGTCTTAAATGAACTCCTACAAGGGCTGGGGGAAGTTCCTGATGTGGAGACCTTCCTTGGTAAGCTAACACAACACAACAAAAACATAGTTGAAAGTTACACCTATGCATGGGTGTAAAAGAAATATAAATAGTGAATGTAGAAGGAAGTTTTGGTTAATGCACATCTTCATATATATTTAATGATCAGCTCCTAGTCCTTAGGATGGAGGCAGTGGAATTAAGTCATACAGTCTCTTTTTGTTGTTGTTGTTGTTGTTGTTATTCTATGAAGCGATGCTGTGGCTTTCTGAAACTAATAGTGTTTCAGTTCAGACTATTATCACTTCAGGATAGCCTACATGTTTCCATGTTTTAGCTGAATTGTTGCATTTTTTACATTCTGTTATAAGCTGCCTTGAGCTGTTTTTGAGAAAGGTATCTTAAGAAAACAAAATTATCATCATCATCATCACAATGCATTTTCCCCATTTTATGACTATAACGTTTATTTATTCAGGTATAGATAGTCCCAACTAGGCTGCTCTATGACCAGGGGAAGAGGAGACTCTTCCTCCCTTGAAAACTACGCATCAGCATGAATGGATAAGGGGCAGTGGTACACATCTTTGTTAAACTCTGTCCTGGCAGACTCGATAGCAACTTGGAAATTTATTGTCCCATTTCTCTCTCTCCTCCCCACCTGCCTTCATAATCTTCTAGAACAGAAGGTGGCTGCAAGAAGCTCCACTAGCTTGTGATTGAGAACTCAAAGCTGCTTACTTTCCCCCTTAATGTCTAGCCCATCCATTCAGATTCTCTTCAGGAAGAGGAGATGTTGGGAGGAAGCCTTTGACCCTCCCTCAGGGTTGCAGTTTAAAGAAAATGTGTTCCCTCCCCCTGGAATGTGCATTACAGTGTACATATTTCAGGAGAAACTTGTCCTTGTTTCTACCAGGTTTTGGCTGAAGGCTCCAAGAATCCCCATGTATGAATGTTAAAGCTGTCTTGATCCATTTGTTTCTAAACTGGAGCCAACTTTTCCCATTTTTTTTCCTTTTTGCAAGTGATTTGAACATTCTCAGTACCGTAGCTCTTTAAAAACGTGTGAGTGTGTATGTCTGAGTGTGAAAATCAAAACGTTTCCTGGAAATGGCTAATTGCAAGCAATAGCATAGGTGCATTTATAATAGACTATTAAATACCTCTGTGGGTAATTTGAATTTTGTATGTTGGGTTACATTTACCAACAAGATTTTTAAAAAAAAATAGTTTGTAGTCCATTTAACAGCATATGCTGAGTTTTTTAACTGAACCCAGAATAGTTGTTTTTAAATGGATATTGTCTGGTTTTGTTTGTTTTTTATGGTTTAAATTTTGTATATTTCTTTTTAATGTTCACTGTTTTTAACTTTTGTAAACCGCCCAGAGAGCTTCAGCTATGGGGTGGTATATAAATGTAATAAATAACAACAACAACAACAACAACATCATTCTTGAAAGTGTATGACCAATGCCTGGCAAAAAATATCAGAAGGCTAGAGGCATGCTGAATACCTCTTACAGTCAGGACAGGACTTCATTGCTCAAAAGTTCCTTGCCCCTTCCCATCTTCATAACTAGTGCAAGCAGAATCCATTGTGCAGATTATACAACTATAAGAAAATCTTCTTAATTTGTGTAGTAGGTACATAAAGGTTTCTGGATTTGCTTTGTTTTGGTGCAGATTCGTTTTTTTTAATGGACAGAGGGCATTTAGCCATGGCAGCTAACTGGCATTTTTATCTCCTTTTTTCTTTTTGTTCCAATATAAATCTCTATGATCAAAAGCAAACAGTTAAAAGCACTAATATATTTTTTGTCCCTCTGCAGGGGAAGGAGCTGTTGATCCCAGTGACCCTAACAAGGAAAACACTATAAGTCAACTTGTTAAGACAGAGATTTCCCTTTCACTGACTAGGAAATATGATTTACGGGAAGGTGAAGAACAGGACATCAAAGGCTTGATGATGAAGTATGTTTTTATATAATGTATTATTAGCAAAGCTTTTGTCAAAATTACTGTAATTTCTTATTAATTTAACAACTTGTTCTGTGCTACAGAAAACCTTTTGTTCCATGTAAGCTTTAGACAGATCATTGGAGTTCGTAGCTGAAAATAGATACTTGTTAATACAGATTTTAAACCCATACAATGCATTGTATGATACAATATCAAGCTTTACAGTATGTCGTCACTGGAGACAAACCCTTGGTTCATTCCCTAAACATACAGTGGTACATATTCCATGAAAGTATGCTCAGCACAGTGGACAGCAAACACAAAATAAGCAAATTATTTAATTAAGGGGGAATAGCCTGTTATATATTCTGAAGCAATATCTGCACTTTTTAGCAACAATAATTATAGTGCATGGTGATGACTCAAAATGAAACATTGGGTTTGTGACAATATTCAGATGCATCTTTATAGTCGGATGCTCTTGGAAAAACCATAGAAAGAACACACAGTAACTGTTCTCTGATAAGGCTTTATGAAAAAGAAACTGAATAGCAGGATGTAGATTAGACTTAACAGGAAACCAAAGGAAACATCTGCCTTTGAATTTACACTGTTAAAGAGTACTCAAAGTACTGTCTTTAAAAACAAATACACACATCTATGTTCTGAGTAAATATGGCCAAAATTAAGTTAGACTTTTATCCTCTGCTGTCATTTACTAGCCATGAGAACAAAGCTGTTTAGCCCTGTCCCACATAATTTTTACAAGTTCTAAATTCCTCCCCACACATCATACTTTAATCATTTCCCTGTGATAAGGGGGAACTAGGAATTCTCTGATAGCCTTATCTACCTCATTCTTCTTCAACCCACCCACACTCCAAGTTCTATGCCCATGGTAATGGCTGCAAGGAGCAATATTAAGTTTTTCAAAAATTCTATCCCACTGTATAACTAAACAAATTTCAACTTGGCTTACATGAGTTCAGTTAAATGACAATAAACAGATGCCACTTTTTTATTTATTTATTTAAAAAAATGCTAACAGTACAGGTCAGAAAATAGAAGAATAAAACAAAAACTACAAACTGTGGTATCAAATCTAGAGTCATTAAACTCTGGGCATTTAAAAGGGTGTTAGCTTATCACATAAACATATCAGACTGGGCAATACCAAGTAAGCAGGACTGAGGAGCATTCTTTATTTATTTGTAGCATTTTTGTGTCACTTCTACATACAATGTAAAAACATTAAAAACAACATTAAATGTAGGGTTATGCCTTCCCAGCCCCATTTCTCAAACTGCAAGGGCTCAAGAATCAACCCAGGGTTTTGTTTCCTTGGAATGAGGACACTCGAGGTGTTTTTGTGATATGCTGTTTATTTAAACATATTTATAGGTTGAGCATAAGTCAAAGCTAGATGGGCCCTTGGTCTGATCCAGCATGGCTCTTCTTATGTTCTTATGCTATGGAGCTGCCACATACTTTATATGAAAGAATTTTTAGACTCTCCTTCAGTAAAACATATTAAGACAGCATACAATAAAAACTAGACATCACTATCAAATCAGAGTTAAACATGAAAATCAACACTTCAACAACTTAAATTTTGGTCTAAAAATTCAGCAGAGTGAGTAAAACCATAATGAACACAAATTAACACTACATGGTAGAGAGCCAGTGTGGTGTAGTGGCTAGAGTGTTGGACTGGGAGTGGGGAGATCTGGGTTCTAGCCCCTACTTGGCCATGGAAACCCACTGGGTGACTTTGGGCCAGTCACAGACTCTCAGCCCAATCCACCTCACAGGGTTGTTGTTGTGAGGATAAAGTGGAGAGGAAGAGGATTATGTACACAGCCTTGGGTTCCTTGCAGAAAAAGAGGCGGGATATAAATGCAATAATAAATAAATAGAATGCCTGAGCGAATAAAAACATTTTTCTCTGGCACTTGGATAGGCTTATTATAGTTATTATTATTATTATTATTATTATTATTATTATTATTATTATTTATTTATATAGCACCATCAATGTACATGGTGCTATACAGATAACACAGTAAATAGCAAGACCCTGCAGCATAGGCTTACAATCTAATAAGTTGTAGTAAACAATAAAGAGGGAAGGAGAATGTAAACAGGCACAGGGAAGTGTAAACAGGCGCCGGGTAGGGTGAAGCTAACAGTATAGAGTCAGAACAAACTCAATATTTGAAGGCTATAGGGAAAAGAAAAGTTTTTAGCTGAGTTTTAAAAGCAGTGATTGAGTTTGTAGTTCTCAAGTGTTCTGGAAGAGCGTTCCAGGCGTAAGGGGCAGCAGAAGAAAAAGGACGAAGCCGAGTAAGGGAAGTGGAGGTCCTTGGGCAGGCGAGAAGCATGGTATCAGAGGAGCGGAGAGCACGAGCGGGGCGATAGTGTGAGATGAGAGAGGAGAGATAGGCAAGAGCTAGACCGTGAAGAGCTTTGAAGGTCAGCAGGAGAAGTTTATATTGGATTCTGGAGTGAATTGGAAGCCAATTCTGATACTTCCATTCATAAAGTAGATAATTTTATATAAAGTGAACACAGTCAGCAAGAAGAGCTTTTGGTTTTGCTTATATTTAAACTATTAAGACACTAAATCTGCAATCCTATGTACACTTACCTAGAAATAAAGCCACACTGAACACTGGGATTTTTCTGAATAAGGATAGCTGCACTGTATAATGCCTTTCTGTGAAATCAAAATTGTTTTAACTTTTCTATTAAGGACAAAAAGGCTTATTGTTGATGTGATACGAGCCCAGCCAGGAGAGTCACTTGCAAAAATCTTGGAAACACCAGCATCTGAACTTCAGGTAACTAACATCTTTTTACATGATTCTGAACACTTCATCCCAAGAGAGCTTTGTAAAGTACAAGAGTATGGTATGAAAGCTAGCTTTTTCCCTTCCAATGAATAAATGGAGCTGAATGTTATTTACTCATTACATTATTATCCTGTCCTATCTCCAAGGAATTTGAGGTGGCACATGTGATTCTTCTCTCCCATCCCACCCCATCCTTACAACTACCTTGTGAGGCTGAGATAATGTAAGTAGTCCAAGGCCACTCAGCAGACTTTATGGCTTAGTAGGAATTTGTACCTGGGTTTGTCAGAGTTTACACAGGGAATCTAGCCACGACATCACACTGGCTCTTGAGACAGTTTGGATAACCTCTCTCTAAATAGATCAGTTTGCAAACATAACTACTGAAAATAGCTTTTATGATCTCTGGATCCACAGTTTTCTTTCCTTTGTAGAATGTCAGTTCTAGTATTTAGTGATTAATGTTGTGATTTCTCCAAAGACACGTTTTAAAATTTATTTATCTAGTACATTTCTAATCCACCTAATAAGTAATGTTCTCTGCTTGGATTACAACCAGTTAATATAAACTCCCTTTTAAAATGCAAGGAAAAATCTAAAATTATAAAACTAATAGGTTAAAAAACATCCCTGAGGGGTTCAGGTCACACTTGACTGCAGGTGCTTACCAGATATAACCTCAAAATGCTTGGTTTAACATGTGCAAAATCCCATGTTGATGCTCCAGGACGATATTTTGATTGGCTTTGTATACTAAATGAAACACTTTTAACTTGAGTTTACTTGTTTATGTAGCAAAAATAAATAACTGTCTTAGGAAAATGTTGTGGGAAATATGTGGGAATGTTTGTGTTTAAAATCTTTTACGTATTTCGGGATTGTCAGTCTTCAAAATCTTAAAGGATCGGTGTTAGGAAGGAAACATATAATGAAGTGCTTATGATGTATTTTGGGAATGCTATACAAGCAGGAAAAGATTTAGAGTGAGAGAGACATTTCTAGAAGACCTATAATTACAGGAAAGGCTGCTGGAAATTGGGAAACACTTCTGGCTGAAAAGCAGAATGAAATAGTTAAATAAATAAACGCAGGTCACATTTAAACAAAAGAAAAGAAAGCTAAGTTGGGAAGTTTTCTGTAAATATCAGAAGGAGGGTGGCCACCATTCATCCTGTCCTCCTCTGAACAGAATAAGAAACAATGGATTGTATCCAGACTCTGTTTTCGTCAGCAAGAGTTCTCCTGAGTAGAGTTTCACTCAGGATGTTTCTGCTAGCAGAAACAGGTTTGGTGCCCTTGCTAAAAGTTTGGCTCCCACTGGACCAGATGATGCTTTATATAACTTCCAGCTACTGGGTTTACATTCATATTGGGCAGGAAAACTGCAAGCTCAGTCCCAAGCAGTGACCTGAACACAAAAGCCTTCTAATCCTTATAAGAAGCTAGTACACCTGTGAGTCTATGAACTATGCAAAGTTAATGTGCTTTCTTATTTGTATAAAGCTGTGAACTGCTCTTTCTCTTAGGAAGCTGAGCACTTAAAAGTAATAGAAAAACGTGCAATCTTGGATTCTAAAACTCCAGAGAAAATGAAACACAGTCGATCGATTCTTGAAGAAGGGCAGTTACCATTAGAACAAAAGAAAAGGAAAATCCAAAGGAACCTCCGGACACTGGAACAGGCGGGACTGGTTTCATCAGAAAACAAGTACCAAGAAATCATCAATGAAATAGCAAAGGTTGTTGGAATATTATTACACTTCTCCAACTATTTCTGTTCTTTCTTCCTGGATATAAATTCACGCTAAAGAGAAAATGCTGTCCCAAATCACTGCAGTCTGTATTCTAGAGAAACCTATATTCAAGCATACATGAAGATAGTCCAATAAATAAATGATAGCTCTCGATGCATGGACAGAGTAGTATTTGTTGGTCAACTTTAAAATATATTAGACATTAATTATATTTCTACTATAGTTTGACGAACTTTGACTACAAGTTCTGTCTATGTAATTCTGCAGTGATGTCTTAATGACCTGAATGAAGAAGAATTGGTGAGAGAAGTGATCAGAGTGTTGGCCAACATGGTGTAGCTTTAGTACTTAATTTCTAGGCAAAGGCATGTTGGACTTCAAGTCTGTTTAGAAGCGACTCTCTTATTTGGAATGCCCCTCCCCCCCACCCCTGATGCATGAAGACTTTTACAGCTACTTAGGTGTAAGTGAAATGCACTCTGCATCTGCACAATGGCAGTTCCTTGTATGTTTGCTTCAAATGTCCCAATATTGAGCCTTGGTAGTAAACATGGATGCTGGCTGAGCCCTGGAACAAATTAAGTCCGGTGTAGCTTCAAAATAAAGAAATACCAAAGCACATTATCTGAGCAGGTCAGGTGAATTAATTTAAGTGGCTGACTACATCTGTATTGATTTAAGAAGCCTGGCTACATCTGTAAAGTCAAAATCAGTATTATTTATTTGTAGGTTAGGTTTTGAGGATTAAAGACATAAAAGGTTAATGAATTATTATTTTTCTCCCCAAAAAATTCTTTAGGATATCAGAAATCAAAGAAGATACAGACAACATCGAAAAGCAGAGTTGGTGAAACTCCAGCAGACATTGAACGCGCTCAATTCCAAGAAAGCTTTTTATGAAGACCAAACAAATTATTACAACACTTACATTAAAACTTGTTTAGATAATTTGACAAGGAAGTGAGTGAAATATTGTTTTGCTTTTTTAAAAAATCAAATCTTTACCATTACAGATGGAAAGCGTCAGTGTCATCAAGCTGTAGAATTAAATAAAACCAAAATTGTACCATGCTAGACAGAATACAGTATATGAAGTGGGCTGAACATCACATAATAGATTACTGAGTGTTTGAATAATGCAACAAAAAATCTTTTAATGCAGAATCTTAGGCATGTTTAGACAGAAAAAAGTCCTACAATTCCCAGAATTTTCCAGCCAGCCAGTTTCCCCCCAGTTCTCTGTCTAAACATGCATAGGATTGCACCCTTAGTGATAAGACTTGAATATGATACTTTATATTTTTCAAATAAATAACTTCATTTGTGAAGCAGGTGGTCTGCACTATGAGAGTGCTTATTTATCGGTACAGGTTACCAGAAAATTGTTTTTCTATACATCCTACCACCCAAGCAAGAAATAAGAACTGATCATGTCAGCCATGTGTGTCTTGGTGCAATCCTAGTTGGTGGAAACCCTGGGATAAGAGTGGGGAAGCTGTGGCTGTTCAGAACTTGAACTATAACTCCCATCCTCCCTAAGCATTGGTCATGCTGGCTGGGGCTGATGGGAGTTGAAGGTCCAACAAAAATCTAGTGACCCTCTTGATGTTGTTGAACTGTAGTTCCCATCAGTCTTAGCGTAGCCAATTGTAAGAGATTATGGGAGTTGCATTGCAACAACATGTGGAGGTCACATGTTCCTCATCACTTCCCTAAAGGGTAGGACATCTTGTAACCCAGGTGGCTAGGCATCCTGCAGCTCCTTGTTTTTTCAGACAACGATGGTGACTAATAAAAGCAGGTGGGTGGGGTGATGATCCATTCCCTGGTCCTTTGATAATACTGCTTTTACTCATGAATATTATTTTCTCAGTGATGTTCCTAGTAAACCTTATGGGACAAATTGTGACTGCCTTTGTTCTTAACGATGGAATGTAGGAGAGAGATTGGTATGATGAATTGTTCTAAACTTAAACCTAAGAACTCCAACCTTAGGAGAAGGGAAAATATGCTGCCTGTGTGGGCTAACATCTGCTTACATCTTCCAATTTACAGAAATTCACGGAGATCAATCAAATTAAATGGAAAACAAGAGGAGAAAGTAAACAAGCTTAAGAATATTTCACTGAAGTACACAGCAGCAAGGCTACATGAAAAGGGGGTTATACTAGGAATTGATGAACTTCAGCCTAACCAGTAGGTTTTGCACTGAGTCTGCTTAGAGTATTAGCTCTGCTAGTAGCCTGTTAAATCGTTTGTATTAAATATTTAATAACTTGTTTTAGATTTTGAATTTTAGAATTGTTTAATTCCATTTGTGTTTGTAGTTTTTAAATCAATAACTTTTTAGAATATATTCACCCATGTAAATGATTTTTTTTTCTCTGTAAAGGTTTAAGAATGTGATGTTCGAAATTACACCTGGTGAAGAGGTGGGTGACTTTGATATCAAAGCAAAATTCTTGGGTGTGGAGATGGAAAAGGTGCAGCTCCATTTTCAGGTAAATCTTTTTTTAATCATAAAATATCTTGTAAGACTGAATTTATTGTTTTATATCTTGTAAGACTAATTTTATTGTTTGTGTGTGTGTGTGTGAGGGGGGATAATAGCTGGGGACCCAAAGGGGCATGCAACTTGTGTGCCTATGCAGCCCCATGCCACCGGGCAAGCCAGTTTTGAAAGGAAGAAGACTTTCCAAAGTAGTTTGCTTTTTAACACAAAGGGTCTCCTGTTTGAAAAATAAAAAGGGGAAATCTCATTGGCCATGCCCAAAGCAGTTCTTTGGAAATTTGCCATAGTTGTTACTAATTCGTTATGGGACATCCAAATATCTTTCCTCCATCTAGACTAGAGCATAATATTATAGTGTATTGTGTGGAAAGAAGTTGTGCAAGTATCATGGACACTGATTAACTCCTGTGACATTGCTAGCAACAGTCTTTACCTTCTTCCAGGGCTAATGCTATTTTGTGAATTTCCAAAAATATTTGCATGATTTTGTTTTAGAGGTGGGCTGCCCTCCTCCTGTATCAATCAAGCACAGGCGTTTGTTCCCCTGTTAAAACAGTTGGATTTTGTCATGTGCAGTAGTTGGGATGAAGGGGACTTGGGGTTTTTGACAGTGTTTACGTTTTACTACTTTTCCATATGGGAATTATATGCATTTTAAGGTAAACTTATTTAAAAATTGTGCCAATATCTAGACTGCCAAAAAGATCCTTAAATAACTTTCATCATTATTATAGGATTTGCTTCAAATGCAGTACGAAGGCGTCTCTGTAATGAAAATGTTTGATAAAGCTAAAGTGAATGTAAACCTTCTCATATTCCTGCTGAACAAGAAATTCTATGGAAAATGAAGACTGATGATATCATGGACTCTCTTTCAAATCAAGTCCAAGTTCCGGGTCTTTGTGTTTTAATTATTTGAAGCTATTATACAGCAAACCTTTCTTCAAGGAAGTCCAGAAGAATGTACTTATGTGCCTTTTCATCCTTTGATAATACAGTAGTAAAATAAGAAAATACAGATCAACTTAAAAACTTCCAGATTTCTGTGGTGTTGGTACTTAATTAAAAAAGATATAATTTAGTGGCATCCAAACATTGTGTGTCTGATCTTTTTCAATATGCAAGGACTTTATTTGAACAGCATATATAGGAAACCTTTCCCACTAAAAATGATATACCCCAGTTACCAAATATAGTTCTCCTTATATGATTATTCATAGGAAAAATAAATCCTAATTTGTGTCTCTAAAGAATAGCTGTAGCAAATATTATTTAAATGCTGTGGCTTTTTTCAGAGACCTGTCAATTGTAAAGTGAATTATTGTGCAATTCAAAGTTTTTATAGGTAATTATAAATTTAACATTTACTGTATAAAATATATATTTTGCAATTCATTCCTACTAAAAATGCACTACTGCCTCATTGAAATCTTCTATACACAGCCTTTTAATTTAAGTGTAAAGGGGCAATTTGAACAGTGATCAGTTTTTTGCAATGTACTTGAGGTATTTTAAATAAATAAATTGTGCCTGTCTTTTTTTGTAAGAAAATAAAAAATCCACAAATAAAATGCAATAAATCAGCATCTAGTTGGTTTTTAAAAGTTTAATTTCCAATGTTTGTGAGTGTGGATGGTAATTTTGTTAGTGCTACTGTGCCTGGTTGTGCAAGAGTAGGACGCTCAAGACTTGTCTGAAAAAGATTCCTATTAAATTTCCAGTGAAAAGCTACATCCCCTAAATTCTGGGGAGGCTTGGAAGGAGTGAGTGGCCAAGGTAGCATCCTTCTCATCCTCTACCTTGATCTCCCCATAGCAAGGGTAATATTTCCCACTATCATCAAATGCCTGCATTACTTTTCTCACAGTGAATTGCTGCCCCAGGATGAGAGAGTGTTAAAAGAAGTAAAGTGTGTTGGTTCTGGGGCACCTGAGTGAATGGTTCAGTGGAGACTGGTGGCTCCAGTTTCAGTGGGGCTGTGAAACCGCTCTGGGTTTCAGTCATAAAATAGCTATCGAAGGTGCTGAACCCAATCCCCAAAATTGATTTACTATCTTGGATAGCTCCCTTAGAGTTCTGACTGAAACCCAGAGCAGATTCATAACCTCCACTGGAATAGGAATAGGAAGCACCAGCCTCCACTGGAATGGTTTCATCAGATTGATGAAATGAGAGCCTCTTCTCTCACAGAATATTGGAATTTAAGGAAGAACCATTACAATCTTCCAGTTCAATAAGCCTCTTCAGACCTCGGCAAAAGAAACCTGTGAAGGACTAATATGTATTTGCAATTATGAGCATCGTAAGATGAGCGTTTTGTTGCATGCTGGTCACTCACTTATTACTGGGCACTCACAGATTTTCATGGGTCCTATTCATGACGTTGTCCACCTCCCATGTGTCTCCCGCCCCTTCTAGCCGCCTTCCCTTGACAAAAAAAGACCCTGGTAAGTCAGGTTTGTTTTTAGAAACGGAACTTGGTATCTCCTGCTGTGTGCAGAAGAAGTGGCGCAATAAAAACAGCCCACTGAATGGGCCATGTGGACACTGTTTACTTCCTCTTTCGTAAGAAAGAGGAAGGTTTGTGCAACAGAGTAGGGGTGGAGAGGTGGCAGTAGGGAACTGTGATCCCCCACCCACCCCGTCTGATGGAGCTCTCTCTATATGAGAGGTAAATATATCATAGTTATCACACCTTATTGCTGAATGGAAATACAAATGGGTACAATGTGAACTTGGATGGGGAGCTAAAAAGTAGGAAACGTTTTTGATCTTACTAGGTCAAACCTGCTTTGACCTGCTCAGGTTAAGACTAGGGTACTTCCTGTCTCCATAGGTCCCTACTTATCCATATATTACGACTTGATAGGTATAACTGAAACTTGGTGGGATGACTCCCATGACTGGAATATAGCAATTGAAGGATATAACTTGTTCAAAAAGAACAGAAGAAACAGAAAGGGAGGTGGAGTTGCACTATATGTTAAAAATACCTATCCCTGCACAGAAATACAGGCGGATGAGACTGGGAGCCCCATTGAGAGCATCTGGATTAAAATAAATGGGGCAAGGAATAAAAAGAACATGATAATCGGAATCTACTACCGACCACCCGATCAAGGAGAAGATGAGGATGAAACTTTTGAGAAACAAATTGCCAGTGTTTCAAGGAAGTGTGATGTATTAGTGATGGGGGACTTCAATTACCCTGATATCTGTTGGGAGACCAATACTGCCAAAAGCGGCCCTTCCAAGAAATTCCTGACGTGTGGGTGATAACTTTCTCCTACAGAAAGTGGAGGAATGAACTAGAGGATTGGCAATCCTTGACTTGATATTGACCAATAGTGATGACTTAGTGGATAAAGTGGCAGTTACGGGAACTCTGGGAGAAAGTGACCACGTCATACTTGAATTCTTGATTATGAAGGAGGCAAAAGTTGAGTGTAGCCATATAGGTACTCTGGATTTTAGGAAAGCTGATTTTAATAAACGCAGAACTATGATAAGTAAGGTCCCATGGCAAATGAGCCTAATGAGAATAGGAGTGCAGGATGGGTGGGAGTATTTAAAAAGGAAATTTTAAAGGCAGTTACAAACAATTCCAACAAGGAGAAAAGATAGAAGACAACAGAGGAAACCAATGTGGCTCCACAAAAAGCTTAGAGATGACCTGAAAACAAAAAGGGATACATATAGGAAGTGGAAGGAAGGCCAGGCTACAAAAGAAGAGTACAGACAAGTGGCGCAGAAATGCCGAAATGGCGTCAGGAAGGCTAAAGCTCAGAATGAGCTGAGATTAGCGAGGGATGCTAAAAGCAATAAAAAGGCTTTCTTCAGATATGTGAGTAGTAAAAGACAGAGGAAAGAAATGGTGGTTCAACTGCTTAATGAGGATGGCAAATTGATAACAGATGACAAAGAAAAAGCTGAAGTGCTCAATTCTTACTTTGCCTCAGTCTTCTCCCAAAAGCAGGTCTATGACTCCCCTGGAAAAAGTGAAGCAGAAGTTGAGGGGGCAGGATTACAGTTTGAGATTGATAAACAAATGGTCAAAGAACACCTAATTTCATTGAATGAGTTCAAATCTCCAGGGCCCGATGAACTGCATCCTAGAGTAATGAAGGAGCTAGCGGAAGAACTCTCAGAACCTTTGTCTATTATCTTTGCAAAATCATGGAAGACGGGTGAGGTGCCGGACGACTGGAGGAGGGCTAACGTTGTCCCTATCTTCAAAAAGGGCAAAAAGGAGGAACCTGGGAACTACAGACCAGTCAGTCTGACATCCATCCCTGGGAAAATTCTGGAGCAGATTATAAAGAAGTCAATCTGTAAACACCTTGAAATCAATGCGGTGATCACTAGAAGCCAACATGGATTTGTCAAGAACAAGTCCTGTCAGACTAATTTGATCTCATTTTTTGATCAGGTAACCTCCCTTGTGGACTATGGGAATGCTGTGGATGTCATATATCTTGACTTCAGCAAAGCTTTTGACAAAGTACCACATGACATTCTGATTAACAAACTAGCTAAAAGTGGACTAGATGGAACAACTATTACGTGGATTCACAGTTGGCTATAGAATCGGACTCAAAGAGTACTTATCAATTGAACCTTCTCAAACTGGGGAGAGGCAACAAGTGGGGTACCGCAGGGCTCAGTCCTGGGCCCAGTGCTCTTCAACATTTTTATTAATGATTTGGATGAGGAGGTGCAGGGAACGCTTATCAAATTTGCAGATGACACCAAATTGGGTGGGATAGCTAATACCCTGGAAGACAGAAACAAACTTCAAAGTGATCTTGATAGGCTGGAGTGCTGGGCTGAAAACAACAGGATGAAATTTAATAGGGATAAATGCCAAGTTCTACATTTAGGGAATAGAAACCAAAGGCACAGTTACAAGATGGGGGATACTTGGCTCAGCAATACTACAAATGAGAAGGATCTTGGAATTGTTGTAGATTGCAAGTTGAATATGAGCCAACAGTGCGATATGGCTGCAAGAAAGGCCAATGCTATTTTGGGCTGCATTAATAGAAGTATAGCTTCCAAATCACGTGAGCTACTGGTTCCTCTCTATTCGGCCCTGGTTAGGCCTCATCTAGAGTATTGTGTCCAGTTCTGGGCTCCACAATTCAAGAAGGACGCAGACAAGCTGGAGCGTGTTCAGAAGAGGGCAACCGGGATGATCAGGGGTCTGGAAACAAAGCCCTATGAAGAGAGACTGAAAGAACTGGGCATGTTTAGCCTGGAGAAGAGAAGATTGAGGGGAGACATGATAGCACTCTTCAAATACTTCAAAGGTTGTCACACAGAGGAGGGCCAGGATCTCTTCTCGATCCTCCCAGCATGCAGGACACGGAATAATGGGCTCAAGTTAAAGGAAGCCAGATTCCAGCTGGACATCAGGAAAAACGTCTTGACTGTTAGAGCAGTACGACAATGGAATCAGCTACCTAGGGAGGTTGTGGGCTCTCCCACACTAGAGGCCTTCAAGAGGCAGCTGGGCAATCACATGTCAGGGATGCTTTAGGGTGGATTCCTGCATTGAGCAGGGGGTTGGACTCGATGGCCTTGTAGGCCCCTTCCAACTCTGCTATTCTATGATTCTGATTCTATGAACTTGAGTGGAGGAACTCCTGTGGGGTGCCTGGCCATCTGAAGTGAGAAGGGTGGCTACCAGAGAGGGCAATGTGGTCATACCCCAGTTGTGGGACCCTCTCCCCAAAGAGGTTCTAGTGCCTCCTGTATTTTCCTTCAGCTCCTTTTTATCTTGCTGAGATTTTTAGATGCACATAAAACAATCCTGCCCATTGTTTTATGTGGCGTCTATCATTTTGTGGCTTTTATTTTTATTTATCTATTACATTTATATCCCATATTTTCTCCTCTTGTAAGGAACTGACATTTTGAGAGAGGGCGGGGGGGGGGAGAGAGAGAGAGAGAGAGAGAGAGAGATGTAAGCCTCATGGGAATAAGGTGGAAGCGCAAAATACAAATACCGAACCAGACGCTACTCTCCTCCTTGTGCAAGCCGACGTTGAGAAGGCGCCGGTGGCTGAGACTGAGCGCGGGAGGCGCACTGTGCTCAGCCCCCGGGCTTTGGGGCGGTCGTTATCTCTGGGGGCCGCCTCCTTCCGCGGCGCGCTTCCTCGGCCTCCCTGTGGCACTCGCGTTGCCCTTTTGCCTCACATACCGGCTCTCACAGACGACAACGACTCTTGAGGGGCTGGAGCTGGATTTGTGGGGCCGCTCGCTCGGTCCTTGCCGGGTGAGGAGGCGGCTATGGGGCAGCCGCTCGACGTCCTGCTGTTCCTGCTGGGCTGCAGCGCGGTGTTCTCCCTTCCCTCGACGCAAAATGGTAGGTGGGTGGAGGGCAACGGAGTTCTCGGTGGTCGCTGAGAAGGGAGGGGGCGGCAAATCAGCCATCTTTCTGGACAAGACTCCAGTGCTTCTGAGGGAGAGAGTCGGGGAACAAGGCAGCCACCACAGTAGGACTCCTCTGGATCCTGAAATTCCCGTCACTGCCATTGGAGTTGCCAGTAAACTCAAGCTGCGGCCCTGAGAAGATGTATTTTCTTGGGACGGAGTAAAATCCCATTGATAGGAGACGCGGCGCTACCAAGAAAAGCCGTGCTTCGTCGGGTTGGGGTGCGGCCAAACTCGGAACTGGGCTTCCTCCTCTTCCTCTCTGCCCTGTTTTCTAGTCTTTTTCCCAGTGCGCAAAAGTCGGCGGCTTTCCCAACTCCTTGAGGTGAAATGAGGCGCTGCTCACAGAGTGCCTGCGATGTATAAAGGAAATAGTCCTGACAGAGCAAAACTGGCGGCAGGACTGCATCGTTTTACTCAAGTGTTTCTTGGGGATTGCGGGGACGGGCAGACATTTTGTTGTTGTTTTTGGTGTTGGGGTTCTTAGAAGTGTGTGGGGGGTGACATTTCCCGTCGCCTCTTCTCTCCCCCGCTTCCGCTCCATCTCTAGATTTATGACATTTGCGTCTAGGCGCTCTCCAGCAGCCTTCGCCCTCCAGATGTGCTACACCACAACTCCCATCGCTGGCTGGAAGATGCTGGGAGTTGTAGTCTAAAACATCTGAAAAGCACGCAGAAGTAAGTCCCATTGAGTTACGTGGGATTTAAATCCAGAGAAGTGTGTATAGGATTGCAGTCTACCATTCTCATAGAAACAGCAGCTTTGGAGAAGTTTCTCCCTCATCATTCTAGATCTCTAGGGTTACCCTCTTCTGCTGAATGGAGGGAGATTCAGGACAGACAAAAGGAAGTATTTCTTCAAGGCTATGCATAGTTCCGCTATGGAATTCGCTGACAAAAGAGGTAGTGATGGCTTTAGAAGCAGACTGGACAAATTCTTGGAGGATAAGGACTATCATGGCTAATAGTCATGATGACTATATATCATCTCCAGTATTGCAGGCATTATGTCTCTGTATTTCAGTTACTGGGAAACATGTGAAGGTGGGGGGTGCTATTGCGCCCTTGTCTTGCTTGTGGGTTTCCCACAAGCAGCTGGCTGGACACTTGTGGGAACAGAATGCTTGGCTAGATAAGCATTTGGTCTGATCCTTCAAGGCTGCTCTTAGTTTGGGTTGTTAGGGAATACCAGAGCTACACAAGTGCAAAGAAAGGTTGAAGTCCTGCGCAGTGTTTAGGCTGCTAAAATCTCATTATTATCAGTGGAGGTAAGCAGCCAAACTGCAGTGTTACAGTCTACATGAAAGAATAAGATGCTGCAGAGAATGAAAGCTGCAGAACATGAGATCTGTTGTTTGACCTGCCACTTAATTTCTTTTTTAACTTAAGTAACTTTTATAACTTGTTCATTGGCCTTTATTTTCTTCATCAGAATAAGTAATATTTAATTTAGGAAATATTTTCCAATTTTTATGTAAGATTACCGTAATCATTCATTCTAAGTGTAGTAAATCCTATGCTGGTCATTTGTGCTGTCTTTCAAAGACTTGCAAAAATTGCTGCAGGTTCATCTACTCTTGTATTTAACAACTCGCCTGGTAGCCATGGGCAACCAACAATTCAAATGCAGGCAAGTTCCTGTCTCAGTTTATTTCTCCTCCACCAACCCACTTCATTTCTGAGCTAGCCTTAGAGAAAACAGCCTCAGAAATGCAGCAGGCTAACAGAGGAATTGATCATTCTGACATTCCCTCTAGCATTCCCCTTGGTAGAAGGCAATATTTTTTCTAGCCTGCTAAGAGTCCATAACCCTGTGTTCCCATGCTGTTTGCTCTGCCATGTCCAGAATGGCACCTAAAGCTACTAGCCTCTTAGCAGGCTATTTTGTTGTTCTTGTAACTTTTGTGGGCTTATTTACAAAGCCGATCTACTATGGGAGGGTTTTTTCACTGCCTGAATTTATTGAACAGGAACTTTAATCCAAACTCTTGTCTTAGTTGACAGAAAGTACAGAGATACAGGAAGAGAAAATCTTGCTGCTTGCTTATCTTCCTTTATTGTTGCTATGTTTTTACAATGCTGACAAATAGACAAAATGTTGACTTTTTAAAAGTTGGCAGTGCTTTTGGTGAATCACTTTATTACCAAGGAACATTTCATTCCAGTAAAAGAACTTGTGGGTCAAACTGAACTTTATCGTCAACTTCTGTTATGCCTCTGGATATACATACATGCATACACATGTTCACTACAAGGCTTTTTGTTGTTAAACTTATCAGAAGGAAATACTTTTTCTGAAATTGGCCATTATTGGTGGTTCCTTAAAATACCAATTATGATACATACATGAGTGACTTCATGCTGGTCCTGTTCCCTACTGCTGGTGGATTCTGACTGTGAATTCCTGTGACAAAAAGGGTATGTTGTGCAAGCTTTTACTGCCAATCTCTGTGACTCCTGTTACAGGACATTAGTGCATTGTGTGTATGTGCAAAAATAAATAAATAGGGACACAAAGTTGAAATGAACAGTAGAGAATGAGAGTTACATAGTTTGAAGAGGAATGTTGGTACCAGGAGGAGATAATATATTATTATTATTTATTTATTTATATAGCACCATCAATGTACATGGTGCTGTACAGAGTAAAACAGTAAATAGCAAGACCCTGCCGCATAGGCTTACATTCTAATAAAATCATAATAAAACAATGAGGGGAAGAGAATGCACCAAACAGGCACAGGGTAGGGTAAAACTAACAGTATAAAGTCAGAGCAATCTAGTTTTAATATTATGCAGTATGATGTTGACTTTGAGTAGTATCCTATGTGCTTGTGGGACCCACCGCTTGTGCCACAGCTTCTAAAAATAAACTTAAATAAGCAGAAACACTTGTTCCTGTAACAGGGCAGGTTAGTGGAGCTTACAGAAGGGAGCTCCACTGACCTGTCCCAATCTGGAAACCTTTTCCATGGTCTTCAGTTGCCTTGTTCCATATTGCATTGATATGGCAATGTTTGCTATCATGGGAACTCTTTTCACAGAACCATTTTCAGATCTTTGCACTCAATGTGCAAAGCTCTCACTTGCAGCTGTGCATATTATTATTATTATTATTATTATTATTATTTATTTATATAGCACCATCAATGTACATGGTGCTGTACAGAGTAAAACAGTAAATAGCAAGACCCTGCCGCATAGGCTTACAATCTAATAAAATCATAGTAAAACAATAAGGAGGGGAAGAGAATGCAAACAGGTACAGGGTAGGGTAAGCAGGCACAGGGTAGGGAAAAACTAACAGTAGAAAGTAACAGTAGAAGTCTGCACAACATCAAGTTTTAAAAGCTTTAGGGGAAAAAAAATTCTAACTTTTGCAGTTCTAAAAAGCAGTTTCTGAAATCACAGTTCTAGCAAACATTTAGGCTAAGCAAAACATTTTGCATGCAATATTACTTCAAACACATTGGTGTTACCCAGCACTGGAAACAGAATACAAGAAAGAATTCATACAGTGAACCTCTATGCTAACGTGTGTATGAACAAACACGTGTCTGCCCACATTCTCCACCAGATCTGATGGTGTGGGTAAGGCTGATTATTCATCCACAACCCCCTTTGCACTTCAGCTGTATGTACAGACAGGCAAATGCTTACATAGAACTCTTTTCTCCAATTCAACCAAATGTCACCCAACTGACTTTTTTTCTTTGCTGTCCATAATCCATGGCCTCTCCAAAACCCATGGAACATGCAGCAAATATAATTTGAAACAGCCTGATACAATGGACTCCCACAACTGTAGGCTAGTCTTAGGCCTAATCTGCACCAAGCAGGAT
The DNA here is from genome assembly GCF_023053635.1 of Elgaria multicarinata webbii. NCBI lineage: Eukaryota > Metazoa > Chordata > Lepidosauria > Squamata > Anguidae > Elgaria > Elgaria multicarinata. Next base: position 84,845,831 of record NC_086176.1, read on the forward strand.
ATTGCACTATGAAAGCTGTATATAAAAGCAGGAGCCACACTACTGCTTTATAGCAGTATTGAAGTGCATTGACAACTGTTGGGGGCCATTGACACATACCATATACCCCTTTCATACTGCTATATCCTGCTTGGCGTGGCTCCTGCCTTTTATATACCACTTTTATAGTGCAATAACCTGCTTGGTGTAGATTAGGCCTAAGGCTCTGTTTCTTGTTCCCATCTGAGCAGTTAGTACAGGAAGACAGCTAACTAGCTATACTGGCCATGGCTAGACCAGGCCTATATCCCTGGATTGTCCCGGGATCATCCCTGTGCATCCAAATGACACACAGGGGATCCCGGGAGCAGGCAAGGATGACCCCTTCATTTGCCTGGGATAATCTTTAGGTCTAGCTAAGGCCACTGTTTTACTATTAAACTATTTTTGTTTGCTTCTTCCTCTGTAATAAACTGCCTTTATTTTAATAAGCATTTTGTTAAAAGGCCAGGCATGTGTGTCTGCACCTACACCTTTTACAAAAGAACTTGCCCAGATTTTGGTTACTAATTTGGAACCTAGAGTCTTGGTTGTTACAGACAAGTATCCCCTGGACCTTAAGACTATGGCCATTTCTACACCTGCCTTTTCCCCCAGGATCATCCTGGGATCATCCCTGTGCATGCAAATGACACACAGGGGATCCTGGAAGCAGGCAGGGATGATCCCTCCATTTTCCTGAGATAATCCCCTGATGTAGAAAGGGCCTATATTTTTCCATTAGTCCTTGCAATTGAGGCTTGAACTAAATATTTACTCCTACACAAATTCAACAGCAAGTATAAAAACAGTACAAAACAAATAGGAAAAGTTACAGCTATGTGTTTGAAACATGAACGGCTAAGCCAGTATTCCCCAGTCTGGTACTCACCAGATCAGCTGAAGAACAAAACATCTGAAGGGCACCAGGTTGGGACAGACTGAACTAGGATAGGCACTTCATCATTACCAAGACTGTGTATGTGTGTGTGAATAGGTGAAAATGAGTACCTAATCAGGGGTGGGTGGGTTTGAAGTTGGCTCTCAGTGGCAGGATTTTTTTTTTGTTTAAGCTCCAGTGGCCTCCAACATTATTATTATTATTATTATTTATTTATTTATTTATTTATTTATATAGCACCATCAATGTACATGGTGCTGTACAGAGTAAAACAGTAAATAGCAAGACCCTGCCGCATAGGCTTACATTCTAATAAAATCATAATAAAACAATAAGGAGGGGAAGAGAATGCAAACAGGCACAGGGTAGGGTAAACAGGCACTGGGTAGGGTAAAACTAACAGTATAAAGTTAGCCTGACATTTTATGAATGATATTACAACAACAAATCCAAGTCAATAACAGTTATGGCCTTGGATCTACCTTGTAATATCACCTGTGTATTTTGTACAGCTACTGGCACTGTTTACTCATTAGAATACTTTTTTTAATGTCCACTAGCACAATTCTAGGCATGTCTACTCAGAAATAAGTCACATTGTGTTCAGTGAGGCTTACTCCCAGGTAAGTACAGTATGTATAGGATTGAAGCCCTAAGGTATTTTTCTTTAAATGCCTTTTGTGGGAGAGTTATTAAATGTCTTTTTCTTGAGAGTTGATATACATCATATACATCGGGAGAAAGTTTAATATCAGGAGTAATTAAAGGCAAATACATCTTAAATGTAAAAAAATCCGGTTAGAAGAATGTGCCAAGTTCTTGTTGTTATTTGGCTCAAAAAAGAACATGCTGTTGTCAGAGGCAATTGTTTTATGTGAAGCACGAATTAATTATATTATCGTTTTTCTTCTGAGTCACCTAGTCTGTTCTGAAATCGTGTCAATTTGGGAATAAAATGAAATGGTGTGTTAACGTATTTTAAAATTAAATTTGCTAAGAAAGGGTCATCAATGTTTAGATTTCAACGTCAATAGAAACAAGTAATTATTTTGTAAGACATAGATTGTATCAGGTCAGTATAACATCTTATTTTGCCAATTCTACACAGACAATAGATATGTGCCACTCAGTATTACACAGCCTTGACTTAACCACACTTTAAGCTTCTTAATTTCAGTGTGTGTTGGGAGTACTTAGTACAAAACCAGTTTTGTATTCTAGATCTAGGATATAAAGGCATTTATCACTTTTACTGGGAGTGAAATCGAATGAAATCATGTTTCTAGCTCTCCCATTTTTATGTACGATTACTACTGAATGACCAAAGTACAGTCTACTGAACTTGCATGGTAATGCAATAATACTTTAAGGCTGTTGAGAAGTCATGTGATTTTTTTAATCCGCTCTTTTGTAGTATGAATGCCATTCTTATCAATGGTCTGAGCTTTCCTTTCAGATACTTCTTTTGTGGAGGCATATGACTTAACATTTCCATCACTTTTTTCATTCTACCTAGGTTGCTGGGCCACATTATTTTCTTCCTTTCCTATTATTATTATCCTATAAGAGAAGAGTAGATATACCTTTTGTCAGAGGACCACAAATCAATATGGTACCTAGAATACCTCTCTTCCCGTCCCCCTCTCCAAGCAGTCTGTTTCTTACAAGAAGGAAAAGGGGAGACTTCCGGTAAATTCAAGGACCTCCAACCTTTTTGAGTTGGTGGCCATATTTTAAATTTTGAGAGAGTCATGGGCACTCTCAAAAATGGCTGCTTGGGGCACGTTCCCTATTCATAAAATCTATTTTAAAGTGTTTTATTCTGTTTTTATTTATTTTATCTTGTACACCGCTCCAAAATTTTCAATGGGGAGCAGTATATAAATATTGTAAATAATAAATAAATAAATAAATAAAATGGCTACAATTGTGGGTATGGCCAGTAACAGAACACTCATTTCCCAGAAGCCAAACTGGTGAGACTAACTTGCCCAATAACCTAAATATAAAGCGGAGGTGGGGTTTGAGCTCCAAAATAAAAAACTACTGTTTTGAACCCAAATAAAGATTTCACTAGAGAGCAGCACTTTGCTTTGAAGAAAACCAAATAATAGTAAAATGTTTTTAATTAAATACATCTTAAGATATAAAATAAAAAACAGAAGGGGCAGGGAGCCTGGTGGGCTACAAGAGAGCTGTCCATGGGTACACTGTCACCCACCGGCATCATGTTGGAAACCCCATCTCAAGCCTGATAAGAGTTCCTCATCATCATCCATTGATAAGAGCTACGCATACCATAGGTTTAGACTGGACAGACGCAGCTCATTAGCAGCCTCCCCCAACTTCCATAAGATTTTGTTTTGGTGGCTGAGCATTGCATACCCAACTTGCAGACAGTGAGATATTGGAGTAGAGCGGTTAAAGCATTTATAGCCTATATGTATAACCTTTTAGATTGCCCGCTTAAATTCTGCAGTGTGTTTTTACAAAATAGATTCCTAGTGTTATATGCTTATTTTGACCTCAATAAGAGAATCTGATTTGCCAATGGGGTGACTTTCAGATTCCTAACTAACAAACCTGCCAAACACCTGTCTTAATTTCTCAAAACACCAGCAATGGGATGGACTAGGGGGGGAAAGTTAACAGAAAATTTTGCATTTTTAAAAAATGCATTGCTTCGTAATACTAGTAACACAATTATCTTATTCGCACATAATAGTAGTATTTATTTAGTGACAAACCATGGGTTATATAATCCATGAGTTGTCAGAATGCATGCTGTACATGAGCTGCTTCCAGTTTCCAGCAAGAATTTACAAATGTGGCATTTGTAAGTTATCCTGTCCAACTCCAAAACCAGCAACTTAGGTTGTTTGTAGGTTAAACAATCCAAAATTAGCCCAAGAACAAACCATGGGTTAACCCATGAACAGCCCAAAGTGCCCAGATTTGGATGTCATTGTAACAACTTACAAATGTTGCATTTGTCAGTTGCTTCTGAAAACCAGAAGTCGCTCACATGCAGTGTACATTCCTGCACCCCATGGATTAATTAACCCAAGATTTGCCGTTGAATGCCACCCTTACATGTGAACAATGAATGGATATAATACCAGTCAAATTGGGCAGTTCCAAAGTTGCACATCTTTCACATAGATGTCAACGCAAAATGAACAAGCATGTAATGAGAACTATACTGCATTTATATATCTTAAGGAGATCTGAAGTTCCAATGGCCATCTTTAGGTTACTGATGCTAGGAAAATTCCATGATTCTCTGCAAGGCCTTGTTTAATAATCAGAAAAATATATTTTTGGAATTCAAATTGTTTCCCTACAACATGCATTTAAATAGTCTGGAGAAGTATCAAATTAATATTCTATGAATAATAGGATCTGTGTAAATGCTCTGTTAGAATTCCAACCTGGTGGATGGGAATTCCTATTTTTATGTTGTAATGGCATCAGATAAATTGAACAAGAAAAAAGTATGTATATTACACATATCAACATGGAAATTGATTAAACTCTTCCATCATAAATGCAGAAGAAAAATAAAAGGGTAGTAAAAAGGAGATAGCATGATAATCATAAAGAAGATCTGAAAAACAGGTAAAGGTAATGTTAGTGTGATTAAACCACACAATTATTATGTACAAAAGTATTTTCCTAGTATATTTTCCTAATGTGTATATGTTAACTGAATGTCACACCTAATAATCATAATCTTAATTTCTTAGGATCTTTTCCAGAGAATGGCAGCATTATAAGATCCTTCTCCATTTCAAGATCCAGAGATTTTTACTCAATTCCATTGGAAGACATTGATGCTGAAAATGATTTGGAACCTGGATCAGGATCTATCAGTCAAAGTGGAAAGCAAATACCATGGGTGTATAATATATCTAAAGACACCGAGCAGTACTTGACCAGCAGATGGCTGACTCGTTTTGTTCCTTTAGTATACACCGTAGTTGTCATACTGAGTCTTCCTCTGAACATCATGGCAATTCTTGTGTTCTTGATAAAACTGAAGGTGAAAAAACCAGCTGTAGTCTACATGCTCAACCTGGCTTCCGCTGATGTACTCTTTGTGAGTGTGCTTCCTTTTAAGATTGTCTACCATTTTTCTGGAAACAACTGGGTCTTTGGACCTGAAATGTGTAGTTTTGTCACTGCTACCTTCTACTGCAATATGTATTGCTCCATACTGATGATGATGGTGATAAGCATTGATCGCTTCCTGGCAGTGGTGTACCCGATGCAATCTCTGTCGTGGCGTACTCTAAGGCGTGCCTCTGTGGTATGCGTTGCCATCTGGCTTGTTGCCGTAGCTGGGGTCATACCTCTGCTTATCAGTGACCTAACACGTGAAATACATCAGTTAAACATTATAACCTGTTATGATGCCCTAGATGAAAAGTATCTTAAAGGATATTATCTTATTTTTTTCACTATTTTCTCTTCAGTTTTCTTTTTTGTGCCATTAATGGTTTGTTCTGTGTGCTATGTGTGTATCATCTGGTCTCTTAGCTCTTCAGACATTGCTGCAAAGCAGAGTAAAAAGACACGGGCTTTACTCTTGTCTGTAGCTGTTTTCACTATTTTTATTATGTGTTTTGGCCCAACAAATGTTCTCTTGTTAGTCCATTACATCCATTTTACTTACAAAAACTATGTGGGGAGTATCTATTTTGTCTATCTTCTCTGTGTCTGCATTAGCAGTATAAGTTGCTGCATTGATCCTTTGATCTATTATTATGCCTCTTCTGAATGTCAGCGACATCTTATGAATCTCTTGTGCTGCAAAGAGAACTCTGAACCCTGCAGCAATAGCACCGGTGACCAACTAATGACTAGGATCAGCCGAAGGGGAACTTGCACCAGTACGCTTGGTAACAGTGTCTACAGGAAGTTGTTAACATAATCACTTACGGACAAAGGTATATTTTGTGCACAAATGTTTTATAGAACTATTGTACTGAAAAATATTAGCATACACAGATGTTTCACATGATTCGTATATGTTTCCTTCCATAATACCTGTCATTATGAGAGATGGAGTGTGTGAGGAAGAGAGAGTAAGAACCCTAAGAAGGGTGAGTACAGTGTGTGCTTTTATGTACACACACATCTGCGTACATGCTTTATAGCCAAAGGTGTATTGCATCTCTCTCTGTGGTATCTCTATTGGAAAGAGTGAGGCAACCACAGTGCTTTGTGTTTACCACTGCTGGGTGAGGTATCCTGTTCCTTGTGACCGCAGCAACCCTGACAGAAACCTGTTACTGCTTGCATAGCTCTACCATCTCACTGTCATAATGCGGGTGTACACAAGCTTTTTGGCTCCTTTTTGGCATGTCCACAAACACACACTCATGCATGTTCTCACATGCACAGACACACACACTTGGAATTGGAGGGGAAGAGTTTCTTTTGCTAGCACTAATGCTAGCAAGGAACCCCCTTCCTTACCTCTGATCTGTCAGCAGATTGGACTTGAAGGATTCCCTTCCTAGTGCTAGGAAGGGAAATCTGAAACAGTGCTGCTACATTTTTTACAGTGGAGACAGAAATAGGGGGTTGGCAGGCTGCCAGAAACAGCTAGGTGGGCTGCAGACCACACTTTTTGCATCCTTGCCATAATGCCATCCTAGGTTCAATTTTTGGTCATGCTATTGCCTGATGGAATGCTGGGAACTGGCTTTGTGATGGAATGTTTCAAACAACAATGTGTTTAATCCCATTGGAGTCATCTAACGTTTATGCTTTTACTGACTACAGGAGGGGACATAAAAGGAATGATAGCCATATATATATATATATATTATTTTAAAATTGCTATTTTATAAATGTATCTTCATTTTCATAAATATAGAATTCCAAATGTACATTTTGCTACTTTGCGTAGGTAATATAGGATGTATGCTTCACCAAATGGGAGATGAAAAATAACAGTGCAATCCTATACTGAGAAGTAAGTACCATTGGGATCAATTAGGCTTATTTTAATCCAGCAGCTTGAAAGCTGAAAACAAGTATCTGCTTGTAATGTAGGAGATGCTCACAAAATAATAACAATTTATTTGGGATGTACTGCATTACCCTTTGAAGTGTGTTGTTTTCCATTGGTTTACTATTAAAAGTCACAAAGTAGTTTAGCTGGTTTTGATAAGGAAAGGAAAAAATGTTACAAGAGGAATACTAAATTGACTTCCATTTTCTTTCCAGGTGGGTGAACTATATATCAAAATATACTTTATCTAAAATAATGTAACTGTATTTTATGTAGTAGATATTTTCATTCTGTATATGTACAAACATTAAACAATGTATAAAGATTTTTCAATCTTGTAAATAATATATTTCTGAATTAACCAAATAAATTACTCTGTAGTTTTGCTTTGTTAAACTATTATGCTGATGTTTTATATTTTATTTTCTTATTTTTGAAAACTGAATTAAATCCAGCTGTTAATACATTTTTAACTGTATCTTGTTGATTCATGTGCTCTAAAACCAATACGGCAGAATATTTATTTTTAAATTCACATTGCTTACTTTGCATTTATTTCACTATATTTGCCTTCTATGTTCTTACTTCTTTTGCCCTTATTTTGTTGTAGTTCTTTTACTGTATCTGCATGAGTGGGGCTAGGTCAGGATTAGTGTTGTGCTGGAATTTCTTCTACCATTTTCATTGAATTTAACAAAAGGAAATCGTTTTTGAAAAGAAATTTAAGAAGAGAATGAAATTTTGGTGAAGTTCTGATGAATTGGGCTTGGAGATCTTACACTTAACTTACTTATGGGGTGGCTGAGTAGCATGCATAAATGTCCTGCCTCTCACTGTACAATCATATCTCCAGCAACCTGTAGCCTCCTCAGCTGAGTGGTCATCCCTGGTTGACCCCGGGATGCACAGGGACGACCTAGAGATGACTCCAGGATAAATGGATGGTGTAGACATACCCAGAGTTTCTCAGGATACATTTTTCTCAGAAAAGTTCTGATATTTTTCTTTTGTTACCTCCCCATCCCCTAGAAATAAAAAGGCCATTTGGCAGAATATTCTCCAAATTTTCTTCACTATTTTTTTGGGGTGGTGGTCACCTTTCATTTTCTACACACCTAGCCACACATTGCCCCTGAACAAATAGGTATGGAGCACTGTGGGGATTGTAAAATGGCAGCCAACATAGGTCCTGCTGTTGCCACGTACGGTGGCAGAACAAAAACCCTTCAGAAAAAGGAAGCTGTACTACATTCACTGCCAATGGTTAGCTTACCTGTGAATACTTTGGAGCTTTTTCCCTTTTCCTTGGAGAAATTCAATGAAATTGTCCTCCCTCGCCTGCCATTTCTCTGCCCATAAACAGGGCTTTTGTGCACAGCTCTAGTCAGGATAATGAGTGGCCCTTGAATTCTGTGGCTTGCTTACTTGTTAACCTCACCCTCCTAGACCAAACTTCCTTGTACTCTTTCAACTTGAGTGTTGTTCATTCGTACATTTTGGAACTGATATCAGAACAGGTTTATATGACTATTTGTACAACAAACAAACAAGGAATTAACTTAGCTGAAAATGAGCTCCTCCAGTGTTTGCAGTATCATTTTTTCCTGTAGTACAAAAGTTTTCAAAGTGTGTGTATGGGAGAGGGCATAATGCCAATGTGTGTTAATCTTATAATAGTGTGAATGTGAGCCAACAATTATATTACTCTTCAATCTGACACATTGTACAAAAAAATATTGAAACATGTGAAACAAGTTTGGCATAGTTTATAATACTTGTAAAAATGTTACTATATTTTATGTATACTGTTTTTTCTAGAACTGGAATATATTGTACACAACAAACAAGTTCTATAGCAAACAGAGTAATAAATCAGCCATAGTTCAACAAGTCAAGACAGAAAAACTTTATTCACACTTCCTTATCATTGCAGGCCATGAATAAAAAGCACATGCTCATGCATGGTTCATGGACAAAGAGAGCTGCTTGGTTTTTCAGGAATAGACTCCAAGTTAAGGAAGAGGACTTGATTTTTGTACGACTACATAGGATCCTTGCCCCCCAAATGTCTGGCAGCTAACACACCAAAACTGAAAAATCAACTGCATCCCATTTCTGGTGCATGATGTCTGGCACTGGCAGAGATCACCAATTCACAAGTGTGTGTCTGTGCATTTGTACAGCTGCAGATATTTATTTATTTTTTCTGTTGAAATGGTCATATCTGAATCTTAACTCAGAGAAACGTCAGGCCAATTTCTGCATGTGAAAATCACAATCTACCTTGCTCACAATATTTTGAGTTGCATCTTTTACTATTTTGTCTACATGGCTAGAAACAGCAGTTACATGCACCTTTTACATTATGTGCAGCTCATCACATTCCTGTGCCATTCAAAGAATGGCTTGCACATCTCCCCTACAATCAATGTGCAAGCCATCCCCACATTGAAAATGTAGGCATCCGAACACATGGAGAGAGATTCCAATTTTCTTCAAAGAAGGGAGTGCCGCCAGTCAAACGAAGAAGTAATTATGCCTTCAACCGGCAGTGCTACTTTAAGAATGTGCAAATCTTCTCTAATAGCTTCATCCCACTTACCTGTTTTCCTCGAATTATCCCTGCAGCGCTAAGCTGTTGATGTTGTTGTTGTTGTTGCTACTGGGCGGCAAGATCCTTTGCATACCAGGAAGTGGGTTTAAGGGGGGAATGTAAAAAAATCATAAAAAATCAACGGATGACCCAATCCGATTCAAATTTGTTATGCTTAAAGCTCTCCTTAATATCTATTACTGTGCCAATTTTGAAGTCTTTATCTTTAAAGCTTACACAGATGTAAGCATTTGTTTAATTCATATCAAATCCTGCTCCTGCGCCCAGTGGCCGCTCGGATGATATGCTCAAAATCTAGTATCAAAATACGGTGAGTCTTTTGCTTTTATAGCACAATTAAAGCAGGATGCATGGGAGTACTTCACAATAAAAGCAGATTATAAGCTGGGAAACTTCGGAGTCCTTTGCATGCAATTGCAGTGATTGCACAGTATAACGCTGGTGTGATAAAGCTCAATCAGAAAAAAGTAATAGCACTCTTCAGATATTTGTCTGTGAGTGTGAGGAGGAAACAAGATCACAACCACATCCCTACAATTGGTGCAACATCTAAAGTAGCCTACGCAGATAACAAACGTGCACCATCAGAGACCCTGCCAAGGTGTGTGTTCAAATGAATGCCTTAACAGTGATTATATGAGAACATCACTAGATTTGTAGATCCTATTTATTTTTTCCAGGCAACTGGATTTGGCTGTAGTTGTGCCTTTTGCCCACCAGAGGTTACCATTGCTTCAGCAAAGCTGACTACCCAAGCTGAGTGAAGGGAATGGCATGGATGGGAGAGCCATTAAAAATAACCATAGCAGTCGCAGTACAGTGTCATGGCTATGCTATCCATTTTATCTACCGTGGGAGTGGGGAATGTGTGGCCCTCCCAGTGTTTTGGCCTACAACACCCATCAGCCCTAACCAGCATAACTCAATAGTGAAGGAGTTTTATGCCAAAACTTTGGGAAGAACCACAAGTTGCCCACCCCTGATCTCTTGCTCGCTTCTCAGAGACATAAATAAAAGGATGCTGGGAACTGGGAACTCTATAACAAAATAAAATAAGATGGTACTATTGCTTTCTTCCATTTGAAATATAAAATATTGTTCTGTGTATCAAGAAAATTCCATACAATTAGAATTAGAACCACCTTTGAAGTTCTGATTTGACAAATCCTTACTCCCAATGCATTTCAAAAAGTTTAATTAGGGTGACCATTGGTACCGGAAAATTCCAGAAACCTCTGGGGGGCATGGGGATCCGGAGGATCTGGAGTGGGCTACCAAAACACCGGGGCGGGGTGGGTGGGTTGCAGACTTGGACGCGGCCAGCCTTACTTGCCTGCAGCCATTTTTTTGGGTGCAGCGGTGGCAGCGGCCATCTTGATTTAGAACCCGAACTCTCGCGAGAATCGCACGAGTTGTTGGCTGCTGGCTGGGTCTGGGAACTCTCGCAAGACCCAGCCAGCAGCTGAGAACTTGCGTGATTCCCACGCCTGGAAGCTGCGCCAGGTCAGCGAGGAGGCGGACCAAGAAGAGGGTGGACAAGAGGCCAGACCAGGGGCAGGTGGTGGACCAAGGCCCAGGCCTTGCCGACAATAGAACCATAGAGTTGAAAGGGGAGCATTTAGGTCAACGTGTCCAACCCCCTGCTCAGCGCAGGAATCCAGTTTAAAGCAACCCTGACAGATGGTTACCCTGTCTTTGTTGGAATACCTCCAGCGATGGAGAGTCACCACCTCAATAGGCAGTGGGTTCCATTATCTGACTGCTCTGACCATTAGGAAGTTTCACCTGAAGTTCAACTGAAATCTGCCTTCCTATAACTTAAGCTCGTTAATTGATGTCCTACAGTCTTGGATGATAGAGAACAGAGTGTGGCCTTCTTCTGTGTGACAACCTTTTAGGTACTTGAAAAGTGCGATCACATCCCTCCTCAGTGTTCTCTTCTCAAGGCTAAACATACCCAATTCCTTCAATCTTTCCTTGTTGGACTTAGCTTCTAATCTGGTTACCAGTGTGTTTCTAAGCCCAATTTAAAGTGCTGTTTTTGACCTTTAAAGCCTTAAACAGTATGGGACCAAGATATTTGAAGGAACCGCCTTCACCCATATCAGCCTGCTTGGACTTTAAGATCAGAAAGAGAGGCCCTTCTCATTTGTCCTTTTATGAGAACAGTTAGGTGGGTGATCACATATGAGAGGGCCTTCGCTGCATTGGCCCCACACCTTTGGAACAAGTTGCCATCTGAGGTCCACTATGCTCCATTGCTGATGGCTTGAAAACATATTATTTTGCAGTGGCCTTCTCTTGATCAGATTGCCATTGTTGCTGTTATTGCTGTTGTTGCTGCTGCTGGTTTTATTGTCGGCTTTTATTGTTGGTTTTAGTGCTATTTTACTGTGTTTATGTTTTTATCACTTTTAATATTTTAACTGTTTTTATGTATTTTATTGGTGTAAGTCACTTTGGGAAGGCTTCTATCCTGAAAGGCAGCCAAGAAATATTTTAATTAATTAATCTGATCAGCTTTGTTGTCCTTCTCTGAACTCATTCTAACTGCCAGAACTGGGTTCAAGGCGAGATCTTACCGACACAGAGTAGAGTGGAGCTATTTAGAAACTATATTTCTATTGATGCAATCTAAAATGGTGTTTGCCTTTTTTGTAGCCACACCACACTACTGACTCATATTCAACCTGTGATCAACTCCAGTTCCAAGATCCTTTCCACATGTACTAATGTCAAGGCAGGTATTCCCTATTTTATACTTACGCATTTGTTTTCTTTTTCCTAAATGAAGAACTTTGCACTTGTCTCTGTTAAATTTCATTCTGTTATTTTCTGCCCAGTATTTTATCAAAATCATTTTTAATTTTGTTTTTGTCTTCTAAGGTATTAGCTATCCACACCCAATTTTGTATCATCTACAAATTTGATAATCACCTCCCTTCTTCCTCCAAGTCATTAATAAAAATGTTGAACAGTACAGGGTCCAGTACCGAACCCTGCAACACCCAACTCGATTCCTCCCTATAGTTTGATGTGGAACCATTAATTACCGCCCTTTGAGTGTGGTTCTACAGTCAGCTGTGGAACCACCTAGTAGTAGTTCCATCCACCACAAACTTAACTAGCTTGCTAACCAAGGTATCATGGGACACTTTGTCAAAATGCCTTGCTAAAGACAAGTCATATTATGTCCACAGCTTTTCCATGATGTATTAAGGAAGTTATACAACCAAATCTGCAATAAGATTAGCCTGGCAGGACATGTTCTTGACAAATCCATGCTGGCTCCCAGTGATTACTGCATTAGTGTCAAGGTGCCTACAGATTTTTAACATTTAGCGCTACACCACCACCCCTTTTAATTTGGCTTTTGTACTTTTTGATATACATATTGAAATTATATCCTTCAGTAACTATATTCCATCCACTGGAGTCATCCCTCCTAGTCTAAGGGCATGTCTACACCTAGGGAGGGAGTGGTGAGGATCTTATTTATGATTTATTTATTTAAAACATTTATATCCCGCCCTATATCAATAAGATCTCAGAGCGGAGTACAGATAAAAGCATATATCTTTATGTATATCTGTATATATCTGTAAAGATATATCTGTATATCTTTACATTATAAAAACAGTAAATAAACACAGCTAAAAACAAATTAAACCATAAACCAAGTTAAAACAATATATAATTTAAAAGCAGTAAAACTATCTTGCGATATGCTGATCGCAAGATCCTCCCCCTGGGTTCACACGTGGGGTGCAACATCCAGGGAGGAAGCAGGATGTTGCACCCACCATTAAAAAAAAAAGCCCAGGATAAAAAAGAAAGTAAAAAAGAAAGTAAAAAAAGCCCTAACCCCACCCCCCATCCACCCCCAATGTCCTTGGTTTCCCCCTGTCCTGGCTCCTTCCCTCTGCTGACCCCTGCTACTTGTGGGGAGGAGGGAAGAAGCCGGGATGGGCACCCACATCACCCATGATCCTTGGGATCATCCTGGGACTGCAGGAAAACCTGGGAGAAAGTGCCTGCAGGTATCCTGGGGAAATGGAGGGATCATCTCTACCTGCTCCCGGGATCCCCTGTGTGTCATGTGGACGCACAAGGACAATCCAGGGATGATCACCAAGAGAAAGACTGGTGTAGACATGCCTTAAGTTATACCTGTTAAGTCATACTTACCTTCCTAACAAAAGAATCAATCTATGGGGTGGACACCCACTAGATGGAAGCCACCAATCTTGGAGGTTTCTGACTATCCAGCGCTGGCCTGGGATGCGGCCAACAGGGTGGGAGGAACAACAGAGATGATTTTTGCCTTTCCATCCTCATTTTATTTTATTTTTCCCGTTAGGAAGACCTTTGAGCACATCTAGTGGAGTTGCACTGGCAGGGGAGGGCCTGGGGCTGTGGAGTCCACAGGGTAGAGCAGATCCTGGCCTCTCCTCCTTCCTGCCCTCCCCACACACTGGCACCCCCTTTTTCTCCCCCCTCCAAATCCTCATCTGAGGTCATGACACCAAACTCTGAAGAAGAGCCACAACAGAGCTTTCCGCAGTGACTGGGCAGGGATGAAAATCCAAGTAAGGATTTTCATCTCTGAGCCTGTAGCTCTGGCCATAGTTAGATGGGGCTTTATCCCAGGGTGATCCCCTGGATCGTCCCTGTGTGTTCACATGACACACAGGGGTTCCCAGGATCAAGGAGGGATGATCCCTCCCTTGCCCCGGGATCTCACCCTACACTTTAGGCCTGCTTTTCCCCCGGTCTCAGGCTGATCCTGAGACTGTGGAAAGTGTTGCCCACCGTCACAGTTTGTCCCGGCTCCATGCTGTTACTCATGAGGAGCTGGTGGGGTGGGGTGAGCAGGAAAATGTAAAAAACAAAAAACACATGTGCGCTGCTTCCTCTTTAAAAAAAAAGGTGGGCGGGACATTCTCTCCCTCTGAGGTCATCGTGTACCACGTGTAAACAGAGGGGGAGATCTCCCAATAGAAATATCATGAGAACTTTACCCCTCCATCGCGCTAGACTGGTAGGTCTAGCTAAGGCCTCTGTGTACAGCCCTGGAGACAACCCCCCCACCCCAGTATCCTATGACCCCCTCAAACAGCGTCTATGGGATCACAGAATTGCTGTCTTAATTTATTAAGTACATTTATACCCTGCCTTTCTTTCTGGAATTCAAGCAGATATGCATGGGGCTCCCAGGTGGTCTCCTGTCAAAGCACAGGCTAGAGCCAGACCTACTTAGCAGCAGCAAGATTCCTAGATTGCAGAAGTGGGCAAAATCTCTCTCTCTCTCTCTCTCTCTCTCTCTCTCTCTCTCTGTGTGTGTGTGTGTGTGTGTGTGTGTGTGTGTGTGCATGTGTGTAGAAATCCATTTAGTTCACGTTTTAATGGAAACACCGAATTTCGTACTAAAATGCAAAATTTGCACTTCCCTGAATTTTGCAATGAAATTCTCCAATCATAGAATGCTTATATAAGTGAAAATAATTTTAAATGTTTTTTAAAAATAACAATAGCAAGAACAACAAATCTCTCTCATGCTGCTGAAACGAAGAATGACTGGGGAGAAACCAGGAGTGCATTTTTGCATAAAAAGGCTGAGAGGTCCATTCTGGGAAGGAAACTAAATTCCTGGGTACCCTTCACCCTTCTTTAATTGTAAGTGTATGCACTTGTGGATCGAGTTAAAACAAAAACAACACCAAAGTAGATTCCACAACTTACCCTCTGTCTACTATTCTCTGCTATATTGTTTCCTCAGACCATACCCAGAAACCTTTCTCTGGTCAACAGCTGGATGGCCACTGTGTCAACAGAGTGCTGGACTAGATGGACCATTAGACTGATCCAGCAGAGCACTTCATGTGTCCTTATGTCCCCTAATACAGGATGGACAGAAAGTAGATGTTTTGGGCTTCAATTTTTTACCTCTGGACCTGTTGGCAGGGGCTTCTGGAAGTTGAAGTTGAAGTCCCAAACATCTGGGGATCTACCTTCTGCCCACCCTTGACCTAACACATTTAACTACTATATCTAGCCTTTTGTTTGTTCTGACAATGATAATGGTATCTGAAATGGTGTGAAGCGTTATGGATAGGTTGTTGTACATAGTTTCACATAGTTTCAATGACTGCTCAGCCATGTATCTCTCTGGTTTTGGACTAGTCACTTTCACTCAAAGTTGTTATGATGAGAAATGAGATTACTACTAAAGCACTTTGTGCATTGAGAAAGTACTTAGGAGAAGGGAAACAGTAAGGTCTGTTCAGTAATAAGGGTTATTGTTCTTTTTCTTTCTTTCTGAAAATGGATATTTTCAAAACCACAACAAATGCATCTGTATCCATTACACCCATAAAAAATTGTGTTTTTAAGAAGTATTTTGTTTTTAAAATACCTTAATTGAGGACAAAGATCAAGACCATGGCAAACTACCTAGACATTTCTCCTTATTACTAGGAAAACATTCATTAACAGATGGGAAAAAATAAAAATCCACATCTGCCTCTTTCTTCTCTTGCCTTTTAATGGGTTGAAGTGGTATGATTATCTAAGGCTCTGTGGTTATTTTAAGCTAACATTTATGCAGAAGCTGGTTGAAGGAATGAAGAGTGGAATTAGATCTCTCTGAATCCTTCTTCAGTGAAACAAAGCCAGTTTCTTTTCATGTAAATCCCTGCACTTTGCTCTGAGACAAACCTAGAACTGGAAGTCCAGGTGAGTCTCTGGAGAAGAGATGAAGCTCCCACTGAAGATATTACTTTTTCTGCTCAGTGTCCTCTGCTCCTTACCTAGCACAGCAAGAGCAAACAGTGAGTACATGTCATTGTGCTTTGTCAATGATTCAGTGAGGTGCTTTGACACAAAGTGGAACTCTGCTGCATTCCTTGTTTGTTACATTCTTTTCTCTCTTTTTTTGATGGAATTTCACCTTGTCCAAAATGCTTAAAGGGTAAGGGAGGAAGAGAATATCCTTATACAAGGAAGACTAGTTTCCCAGTGCTTTTTGGGATGCTTTAAGATATGTGTGCAAATTAATAATAATAATAATAATAATAATAATAATAATAATAATAATAATAATAATTCTTACCCGCCTCTCCATTTTGATTGAGGTGGGGAACAACAGTAAATATAAAATACATAAAACTGAATTAAAACATAATATATATTGTTAAAACATTCTAAAAACATCTTAAAATTCCACTGGATAGGCCTGTCAGAAGAGATCAGTCTTTATAGCTTTCTTAAATGCTAAAAGACTGTTAAGTTGATGAATCTCCTCTGGCAGGCCATTCCACAGTCTGGGAGCAGCAGAAGAGAAGCTCCTCTGGGTAATAGTTGTCAGCCTAGTTTTGGCTGGCTGAAAGAAATTCTTCCCAGAGGACCTGAGTGTGCGGGGCAGATTGTACGGGAGAAGGCGATCCCGCAGGTAGCCTGGACCCAAACCATATAGGGCTTTAAAGGTGATAACCAACACTTTATACTTTGCCCGAAAAGGTGCCATTCTAGTCCCAAAATGTTTTAGAGCAACCCCAAATCAACTTCTTTCTAGCACCATTTGTGCAAGGAGATGACTTGTTCTTCTTTAAGGCAGTCTTGGAACACATTGAAGGATGAGATATATATCTTTGCAGTGGCAGATTGATGCCAGTAATTCCCTTCCATTGGAGCCAACAGGAGGAAATTTGCAAAATAAACAATGGAGGCCAGCCAAGGTGCTCCTTTAGAATGCTTAATGGTTCTGACTGAAACCTGGAACAGATTTACCACTCCACTGACATCGGAGCTACCATCCTCCACTGAGAACAAACAAGGCTGGGAGGGGGAACAAACCCTCTGCTTCTCCCTCACTTCTGCCCTGCTGCCATGAGTCCAGCAGGACTTTGGATATGGCAGTTCATCCAGTTGAGGATCTCCTCCAGTAGAATTGTGCTGTGAGTGACCTTGGGATGCTTACAGTATCCACCAGATTAATTTACCTCATGGCATTGGTGTGAAAATAAAATTGGAGGAGAGAAACAGTTATGCTATACTGAACTCCCTGAAGTCATGCTTGAAATGAAACTAATTTCTCAAGGAACAACACTATGAACAGCACTATTTATTAGGTACTTCAATATTCAAAATGTAAAGGCTTTCAACATGCAGAGTTTGAACCAAAGGGCATAAAATTATCATAGAATCATAGAATAGCAGAGTTGGAAGGGGCCTACAAGGCCATCGAGTCCAACCCCCTGCTCAATGCAGGAATCCACCCTAAAGCATCCCTGACAGATGGTTGTCCAGCTGCCTCTTGAAGGCCTCTAGTGCGGGAGAGCACACAACCTCCCTAGGTAGGGTGACCATATGACCGGATTTGCCCTGATTTGTCCGGGTTTTGACGTAAACCGGCAAATCCGGGAGGGGGAGGGGAAATCCGGATTTTTTACAAAGAACAGCTCTAACGGGAATTAACAAAAATGCTTATAACTCCGTCATTTTTAAGATAAAGACATGAAACTTGGCACAATGGTAGCTCTTAGGAAGGGCTTTAGTCATACCAAATTTGAAACAGATCTGTTCATCCACTAATTTTTTAAATTTTTTTAAAAATTAAGGTTTTAAAATTATTATTTTTTAAATCGTCATTTTTAAAGATAAAGAGATGAAACTTTGCACCATGAAAGGACTTAGGTAGAGCTTTAGCCACACCAAATTTGAAACAGATCCATTCATCCATTGATTTTTTAGGAATTTTTTTAAAATTGAGGTTTTAAAATTATTATTTTTAAAATCGTCATTTTTAAAGATAAAGTGATGAAACTTTGTACCATGATAGGATTTAGGTAGAGCTTTAGCCACACCAAATTTGAAAGAGATTCGTTCATCCATTGATTTTTTAGGAATTTTTTTAAAAATGAGGTTTTAAAATTATTATTTTTAAAACTGTCATTTTTAAAGATAAAGAGCTGAAAGTTGGCACCATGATAGCTTTTAGGTAGAGCTTTAGCCATACCAAATTTGAAACAGATCTGGGGCCAGTAGCAAACTCTGTTAACAACAACAGCAGCTTGCAATGAGTGAAGATACAGTCAGAAAAAATATTTGAGGGAAGGGGAGAAACACTTTTTATACTGTTGTTTTTATACTGTTTTTATGTTTTTAAAATTTTTGTATACTTTTAATGTTTACTATTTTTTATTGTTGTAAACCGCCCAGAGAGCTTCGGCTGTGGGGCGGTATATAAATGTAATTAAATCAATAAATAAATAAATAAATAAATAAATAAATAAATAAATAAATAAAATAACACAAAGAGTATAGCAAAAGCTTCAAAGTACAGCAAAACCTACAAAAGTAGGAGTGAGTGAAGTTAACTTCAGATACATTGAATCTCTCACTTGTTCTTTATTTCAGTGATTTTAACATTAAGATGTTATGAAGAAGAGATTTGTCTTAAATGTGTGCTGTAAAATCAGACATGTGACCAAGGCTATGTTCGGGTGGGCACGCCCCCTTGGTGCTGGACACGCCCCCTTGGGGGCAACCATGTTGTCCTCCTTTTTGTTTTCCAAAATATGGTCACCATATAACTGATTCCATTGTCATACTGCTCTAACAGTCAGGAAGTTTTTCCTGATGTCCAGCTGGAATCTGGCTTCCTTTAACCTGAGCCCGTTATTCCGTGTCCTGCATTCTGGGAGGATCGAGAAGAGATCCTGGCCCTCCTCTGTGTGACAACCTTTGAAGTATTTGAAGAGTGCTATCATGCCTCCCCTCAATCTTCTCTTCTCCAGGCTAAACATGCCCAGTTCTTTCAGTCTCTCTTCATAGGGCTTTGTTTCCAGACCCCTGATCATCCTGGTTGCCCTCCTCTGAACACGCTCCAGCTTGTCTGTGTCCTTCTTGTGGAGCCCAGAACTGGATGCAATACTCTAGATGAGGCCTAACCAGGGCCGAATAGAGAGGAACCAGTGCCTCACGTGATTTGGAAGCTATACTTCTATTAATGCAGCCCAAAATAGCATTGGCCTTTCTTGCAGCCATATCGCACTGTTGGCTCATATTCAGCTTGCGATCTACAACAATTCCAAGATCCTTCTCGTTTGTAGTATTGCTGAGCCAAGTATCCCCCATCTTGTAACTGTGCCTTTGGTTTCTATTTCCTAAATGTAAAACTTGGCATTTATCCCTATTAAATTTCATCCTATTGTTTTTAGCCCAGCACTCCAGCCTATCAAGATCACTTTGAAGTTTGTTTCTGTCTTCTAGGGTATTAGCTATCCCATCCAATTTGGTGTCATCCGCAAATTTGATCAGCGTTCCCTGCACCTCCTCGTCCAAATCATTAATAAAAATGTTGAAGAGCACTGGGCCCAGGACTGAGCCCTGCGGTACCCCACTCGTTGCCTCTCCCCAGTTTGAGAAGGTTCCATTGATAAGTACTCTTTGAGTCCGATTCTGTAGCCAACTGTGAATCCACCTAATAGTTGTTCCATCTAGCCCACTTTTAGATAGTTTGTTAATCAGAATATCATGGGGCACTTTGTCAAATGCTTTGCTGAAGTCAAGATATATGATGTCCACAGCATTCCCACGGTCCATAAGGGAGGTTACCTTATCAAAAAATGAGATCAAATTAGTCTGACAGGACTTGTTCTTGACAAATCCATGTTGGCTTCTAGTGATCACCGCATTGATTTCAAGGTGTTTACAGATTGACTTCTTTATAATCTGCTCCAGAATTTTCCCAGGGATGGATGTTAGACTGACTGGTCTGTAGTTCCCAGGTTCCTCCTTTTTGCCACCAGTCCAGTCGTCTGGCACCTCACCCGTCTTCCATGATTTTGCAAAGATAATAGACAAAGGTTCTGAGAGTTCTTCCGCTAGCTCCTTCATTACTCTAGGATGCAGTTCATCGGGCCCTGGAGATTTGAACTCATTCAAGGAAATTAGGTGTTCTTTGACCATTTGTTTATCAAGCTCAAACTGTAATCCTGCTCCCTCAGCTTCTGCTTCACTTTTTCCAGGGGGGTCATAGACCCGCTTTTGGGAGAAGACTGAGGCAAAGTAGGAATTGAGCACTTCAGCCTTTTCTTTGTCATCTGTTATTAATTTGCCATCCTCATTAAACAGTTGAACCATTTCTTTCCTCTGTCTTTTACTACTCACATATCTGAAGAAAGCCTTTTTATTGCTTTTAGCATCCCTCACTAATCTCAGCTCATTCTGAGCTTTAGCCTTCCTGACGCCATTTCGGCACTTCTGCGTCACTTGTCTGTACTCTTCTTTTGTAGCCTGGCCTTCCTTCCACTTCCTATATGTATCCCTTTTTGTTTTCAGGTCATCTCTAAGCTTTTTGTGGAGCCACATTGGTTTCCTCTGTTGTCTTCTATCTTTTCTCCTTGTTGGAATTGTTTGTAACTGTGCCTTTAAAATTTCCTTTTTAAAATACTCCCACCCATCCTGCACTCCTTTTCTCATTAGGCTCATTTGCCATGGGACCTTACTTATCATAGTTCTGAGATTATTAAAATCAGCTTTCCTAAAATCCAGAGTACAATATGAATACACTCAACTTTTGCCTCCTTCATAATCAAGAATTCAAGTATGACGTGGTCACTTTCCCCTAGAGTTCCCGTAACTGCCACTTTATCCACTAAGTCATCACTATTGGTCAATATCAAGTCAAGGATTGCCGATCCTCTAGTTCCTTCCACCACTTTCTGTAGGAGAAAGTTATCACCCACACATGTCAGGAATCTTGGAAGGACCGCTTTTGGCAGTATTGGTCTCCCAACAGATATCAGGGTAATTGAAGTCCCCCATCACTACTACATCACACTTCCTTGAAACACTAGCAATTTGTTTCTCAAAAGTTTCATCCTCATCTTCTCCTTGATTGGGTGGTTGGTAGTAGACTCCGATTATCATGTTCTTTTTATTCCTTGCCCCATTTATTTTAATCCAGATGCTCTCGATGGGGCTCCCAGTCTGATCCGCCTGTATTTCTGTGCAGGGATAGGTATTTTTAACATATAGTGCAACTCCACCTCCCTTTCTATTTCTTCTGTTCTTTTGAACAAGTTATATCCTTTAATTGCTATATTCCAGTCATGGGAGTCATCCCACCAAGTTTCAGTTATACCTATCAAGTCGTATTTGCCTTCATGTAATAAGAGTTCAAGTTCGTTCTGTTTGTTTCCCATGCTCTGGGCATTAGTATATAGACATCGAAGACCATGTGTTTTATATTAGAAGCACCCTCAGATCTGTTCTGAAGTAGATGAAGAGCAGAAGAATGTATCTCTCACTATTAAAGAGAATTTGGCTGAGAAATGCTGGGAATTGTAGGACTTATTTCTGTCTAAACATGCATAGGATTGTACCCTAATTCTATCAGCACTCATAAATTTTAAAACCCAAATCAGTAAATGCAAATCTATACCTTGCTCAATTGTATTCTGATGAAAAGAGTTCTACATTGTACTTTTGGTTTTAATTTTTGTGAACCGCCTAGAGCTTCGGCTATTGGGTGGGATAGAAATGGAATAACTAACTAAATACTGAAATTTGTAACATAATTTATAATGGTGTTTATATGTTGCTTGTTCTTTCAGATTCATCAGATAAACGTATTCTTTCATACCAGCCGAAGAGCCTTTTGCCCATTTTAGTCAGCCCGCAAACTGGGAATGACTGGAACATCCACAATCAATACTTAATTGATCCATGGCTGACTCGTTTTGTTCCTACCATTGAAACTCTTGTGGTTATATTGGGTCTTCCTTTAAACATTATGGCCATCCTTATGTTTGTGATAAAGACAAAGCGTAAGAAGCCAGGTGTCATCTACATGCTCAACCTGGCTTCTGCTGACGTTGTCCATGCGGGTGTGCTGCCTTTTAAAATTTTCTATTTTTCTAGAAGAAACTGGGCCTTTGGACCTGGAATGTGTCATTTTGCCACCACGACCTTCTTCTGCAACATGTATTGCTCCATACTGCTGTTGACGGCGATCAGCATTGATCGCTTCCTGGCAGTGGTGTACCCGATGCAATCTCTGTCGTGGCGTACTCTAAGGCGTGCCTCTGTGGTATGCGTTGCCGTCTGGCTGATAGCCATAGCTGGGGTGATACCTCTGTTTACCATTGAGCTAATGCATCACATACCTCAGCTAAACATCACTACCTGTTTTGATGTGCCAGCTTTTTCTCTTTACATGAAGAGATTTCACTATTACCTTTTAATATTGCATATTTTCTTCTTTTTTGTTCCATTATTAATCTCCACCTCCTGTTATGTGTGCATTATAAGGAAGCTTTCCTCATTCAATGGAGCTGCACAGCCAGGGAAGAAGCGGCGCTCTATCCTCTTGTCAGCAGCTGTCTTGTGTTCCTTTATTGTTTGCTTTGGTCCAACATGCATCCTGTCGCTGGTGCAAGGTGTTTGGCCAACTCAACAGTGGGAGAATCTGTATGTTGCTCACGTCTTGTGCCTCTGTATCGGTACCATCAACTGCTGCATTGACCCCTTGATTTTTTATTATGCCTCTTCAGAATGTCAAAAACAGGTCTGGAATCTCCTGTGCCAAAGAAAGCATTCCGTTCTTGTCAAAGATCTTTGGATAACAAGCAGCAATAGATCTGCTAGAGGCTTGGATCATTCGTCTCAAGCATAGCAATGGCAGCCTGGACCTTTCACAGCACAGATGTGAATATTAGTTTACAGCAGCTCTCTTCAGTGTCCATGGATTTCTTTCTAGCCCTGGTTGGGTCTGGGTTGCTGGGAAGGGAGGATCTGCCATTTCCCTCTTCTCCAGCAAAAGCAAAGCATGTGTGTGTCTGACTCCCCTATTATATGTAAGTTTGTCTCCCATCATCACAATATGGGTGTGTGTGTGTCTCCCTACCCCAGTATTTGTGCAAAAACAATTGTGCTGTTTTTCTGGATATCTCTGATGATGGTTTTGTTTAGTTTGTTCAAATTTTTATTTTTATTTTAGAGCATTTTAAGCTGCCATGTGAGGGCTCACCCTAAAAGGCAGAGCAAAAATAAAATAAATATAACATCTTCACTCTCCTGCCATTTCTTCATGCTCTACAATACGGTCATGGAGAGGACCTCAAGAAAGAATTTCAGTCAGTTCAGATTACAAATAACCCCTTTAATCAGCCTTCCAAACCTGGTGCCTTTTAGATATGTTGGACTACAGTTCCATAATCCTCCAGGTTGGAGAAGTCTGCCTTAAATCTTCTGTGGTGTTGAGAAGGACTGGTTGTGGCAGCATATTCTTTTCTGCAAAATCTGGCTGCCCTCTAGTGCTTCTTTCCAAATTCCTGGTACATATAAAATGACACTAGATGGCACCAAATGCTAAAGCCTTAGTCCCCTTTACATATTTATTTGGTGTATTTCTTCCAAATAAATAATAAGACCAGGCTGTATGTTGCTTTAAAATGTCAGACAACAAATTATTTAACACTAAGTTATCTCGGGTTGGATCCAGATTTATGCGTGATCAACTGCATTGGTGGACACGGACTTCCCTGCCCCCTCTTTCCCACAGAAACCCATCCAGCCCCCTAAAAATGCTACATATTGAATTCCAAGGAAGCCCTGATGAATGGGGTGAGCTGTGGTTGTGGGGTGGTGAGGGTGTGTGTACAAAAATCGGCAGAGGGACCTTCTCTGAGCAAAAGGTCCCTCCTCTTGTGGAAGGTAGATCCTGAATCCAATCACTCAGGTTCTTTATGTTTACCAATAATTAGCAAATATGCTTCAAGAAAAGGAATTGTCATTACCTGTTCTCTGTGGCCAGCTGAGGCCAGATCTACACCTTGTGTCAAATCATTATGAATGTAGAATAAAAAGCAGAAAATAACACTATGAAAGCAGTATTGTGCCCCAATAGTTATCAGTGTACTTCAATGCCGCTAAAAAGCAGTAGTGTAGTGTAGATCTAGCCCGATTAATTCTCTGTGGTGAACTAAAGATAGTCCAACTGATCATTTCAGACTTTGAAGTTCTGGGAAGGAAACTGAAGAACTTTGGGGCCCAGGTAGTTTTCTCATCCATCCTCCCGGTTCTTGGAAGAGGATTAGAAAGGGAAAGAAAAATACTCCGTGGCTTCGAAGGTGGTGCCGTCGTGAGAGTTTTGGATTCTGGGACCACGGGCTACGCTACTTGGAACATGGACTGCTGGCAAGGGATGGGTTGCACCTCACAAGGGCTGGAAAGAATGAGTTCAGCCACAGCATGAAGAACTTCATCAGGAGGGCTTTAAACTGAATCTTACGGGGGTGGGAGACGTAAATTTCGAGGCAACAATGGATGAAGGCCAATGCACCACAGTACAGAGAACAGCTCCAACAGAGTCCCAAAATAGTGTCTGCAACAAGGTAGGAACAAAGCCAGACTATAAAACACATGGTCTTTGATGTCTATATACTAATGCCCAGAGCATGGGAAACAAACAGAATGAACTTGAACTCTTATTACATGAAGGCAAATACGACTTGATAGGTATAACTGAAACTTGGTGGGATGACTCCCATGACTGGAATATAGCAATTGAAGGATATAACTTGTTCAAAAAGAACAGAAGAAATAGAAAGGGAGGTGGAGTTGCACTATATGTTAAAAATACCTATCCCTGCACAGAAAGACAGGCGGATGACACTGGAAGCCCCGTCGAGAGCGTATGGATTAAAATAAATGGGGCTAGGAATAAAAAGAATATGATAATCGGAGTCTACTACCGACCACCCAATCAAGGAGAAGACGAGGACGAAACTTTTGAGAAACAAATTGCCAGTGTTTCAAGGAAGTGTGATGTACTAGTGATGGGGGACTTCAATTACCCTGATATCTGTTGGGAGACCATTACTGCCAAAAGCGGCCCTTCCAAGAAATTCCTGACATGTATGGGTGATAACTTTCTCCTACAGAAAGTGGTGGAAGGAACTAGAGGATCGGCAATTCTTGACTTGTTATTGACTAATAGGGATGACTTAGTGGATAAAGTGGCAGTTACGGGAACTCTGGGGGAAAGTGACCACGTCATACTTGAATTCTTGATTATTTATTTTTTATTTATTTATTTATTACATTTCTATACCGCCCAATAGCCGAAGCTTTTGATTATGAAGGAGACAAAAGTCGAACATAGCCATACACGTACTCTGGATTTTAGGAAAGCTGATTTTAATAAACTCAGAACTATAATAAGTAAGGTCCCGTGGCAAGGGAGCCTAATGAGAAAAGGAGTGCAGGATGGGTGGGAGTATTTAAAAAAGGAAATTTTAAAGGCACAGTTACAAACAATTCCAACAAGGAGAAAAGATAGAAGACAACAGAGGAAACCAATGTGGCTCCACAAAAAGCTTAGAGATGACCTGAAAACAAAAAGGGATACATATAGGAAGTGGAAGGAAGGCCAGGCTACAAAAGAAGAGTACAGACAAGTGACGCAGAAGTGCCGAAATGGCGTCAGGAAGGCTAAAGCTGTGAATGAGCTGAGATTAGCGAGGGATGCTAAAAGCAATAAAAAGGCTTTCTTCAGATATGTGAGTAGTAAAAGACAGAGGAAAGAAATGGTTCAACTGTTTAATGAGGATGGCAAATTAATAACAGATGACAAAGAAAAGGCTGAAGTGCTCAATTCCTACTTTGCCTCAGTCTTCTCCCAAAAGCGGGTCTATGACCCCCCTGGAAAAAGTGAAGCAGAAGTTGAGGGGGCAGGATTACAGTTTGAGCTTGATAAACAAATGGTCAAAGAACACCTAATTTCCTTGAATGAGTTCAAATCTCCAGGGCCCGATGAACTGCATCCTAGAGTAATGAAGGAGCTAGCGGAAGAACTCTCAGAACCTTTGTCTATTATCTTTGCAAAATCATGGAAGACGGGTGAGGTGCCGGACGACTGGAGGAGGGCTAACGTTGTCCCTATTTTCAAAAAGGGAAAAAAGGAGGAACCTGGGAACTACAGACCAGTCAGTCTGACATCCATCCCTGGGAAAATTCTGGAGCAGATTATAAAGAAGTCAATCTGTAAATACCTTGAAATCAATGCGGTGATTACTAGAAGACAACATGGATTTGTCAGGAACAAATCCTGTCAGACTAATTTGATCTCATTTTTTGATCAGGTAACCTCCCTTGTGGACTATGGGAATGCTGTGGATGTCATATATCTTGACTTCAGCAAAGCTTTTGACAAAGTACCACATGACATTCTGATTAACAAACTAGCTAAAAGTGGGTTAGATGGAACAACTATTAGGTGGATTCACAGTTGGCTACAGAATCGGACTCAAAGAGTACTTATCAATGGAACCTTCTCAAACTGGGGAGAGGCAGCGAGTGGGGTACCGCAGGGCTCAGTCCTGGGCCCAGTGCTCTTCAACATTTTTATTAATGATTTGGACGAGGAGGTGCAGGGAACACTGATCAAATTTGCAGATGACACCAAATTGGGTGGGATAGCTAATACCCTGGAAGACAGAAAAAAACTTCAAAGTGATCTTTATAGGCTGGAGTGCTGGGCTGAAAAAACAGGATGAAATTTAATAGGGATAAATGCCAAGTTCTACATTTAGGGAATAGAAACCAAATGCACAGTTCCAAGATGGGGGATACTTGGCTTAGCAATACTACAAATGAGAAGGATCTTGGAATTGTTGTAGATCGCAAGGTGAATATGAGCCAACAGTGTGATATGGCTGCAAGAAAGGCCAATGCTATTTTGGGCTGCATTAATAGAAGTATAGCTTCCAAATCACGTGAGGTACTGGTTCCTCTCTATTCGGCCCTGGTTAGGCCTCATCTAGAGTATTGTGTCCAGTTCTGGGCTCCACAATTCAAGAAGGATGCAGACAAGCTGGAGCGTGTTCAGAAGAGGGCAACCAGGATGATCAGAGGTCTAGAAACAAAGCCCTATGAAGAGAGACTGAAAGAACTGGGCATGTTTAGCCTGGAGAAGAGAAGATTGAGGGGAGACATGATAGCACTCTTCAAATACTTAAAAGGTTGTCACACAGAGGAGGGCCAGGATCTCTTCTCGATCCTCCCAGAGTGCAGGACACGGAATAACGGGCTCAAGTTAAAGGAAGCCAGATTCCAGCTGGACATCAGGAAAAACTTCCTAACTGTTAGAGCAGTGCAACGGTGGAATCAGTTACCTAGGGAGGTTGTGGGCTCTCCCACACTAGAGGCATTCAAGAGGCAGCTGGACAAGCATCTGTCAGGGATGCTTTAGGGTGGATTCCTGCATTGAGCAGGGGGTTGGACTCGATGGCCTTGTAGGCC
Organism: Elgaria multicarinata webbii; assembly: GCF_023053635.1. Classification (NCBI taxonomy): domain Eukaryota; kingdom Metazoa; phylum Chordata; class Lepidosauria; order Squamata; family Anguidae; genus Elgaria; species Elgaria multicarinata. Next base: position 84,873,695 of record NC_086176.1, read on the forward strand.
CCTTCCAACTCTGTTATTCTATGATTCTATGATTCTATGATTAATGAAGGCGAGACAGACTGGATGCACAGAGGCCTAACATCAGATCTTCCTGGAGCAGGTGTGATCAATGTATGTCCTACCTTAGGAAAGGTGTTCTTTCTTAGGAAACAATGAGATCACAGTTTCCAAATAAGACCTAGAATGCAATATAAATTTTGTTGAACCACATAGAAACAGTGACCACAGCGCTATAAGGTTTCATATATATTTAAGTGGCAAATTGCCTAGGAAGTCCAAGGCCGTAGCTAGACCTAAGGTTTATCACAGGATCATCCTGGGGTCAAACCTGTTCATCTAAGTGCCACACAGGGCATCCAGTGCTCAGGCAGGGACGAACCCGGGATGATCCTGGGATAAACCTTAGGTCTAGCTACGGCCCAACACAGTCACATTTGACTTCAAATGAGGAAACTTCTCTAAAATGAGGGAACTCAGTCGAAAGGAGGAGCCAAAGGGATTAAATCCCTTCAAAATGCTTGGATGTTACTCAAAACTACAATAATAGAAGCTCAGCTAAAGTATATATCACAGGTTAGGAAAGGTAGCACCAAGTTCAAGAGGTCACCAGCATGATTAACGAGCAGTATCACAGAAGGTATTAAAGAAAAGAGGACTTCTTTCGGAAAATGGAAGTCTTGCCCAAGTGAGGAAAACAAACGGGGGCACAAGCTTGCACAAAGGCAAGGCAAGCAGACAATAAGAGATGGAAAAAAGCATTTTGAAAAGTATATGGCTAACAATATCAAGTCCAACAACAAAGAATTCTTTAAATATATCAGAAGCAGGAAACCAGCTAGTAAAGCAAGTGGACTGCTGGATGACAACAGAGTTAAAGGAGTACTAAAGTAGGACAAGGAGAAGAGAAGATGGCCTCATCAATACCAAGCAGGATATTGCACGATGAAAGTGGTATGAAAGTGGTATATAAAAGGCAGGAGCCACACTACTGCTTTATAGCAGTATTGAAGTGCACTGACAACTGTTGGGGCTCATTGACACATAGGGCTTTGCTAGACCTGCCGGCTTATGCCGGCAGGGAGTCGGGGCCGAGGCGCGCTGAAGTTAGCGCGCCTCCCCCAGGCTACCACACGCACGACGCGCAGGGACGTTGCGTCCCTGCGGCGTCCGCTTTTTTTTTTTTTAATTTTAAAGGGGCCGGGTGCGGCCCGAAGACTCCGGAGAGGTAAGTGTGTTTTTTTTGGTTTTTTTTACCGGGGGGAGGGGGCGAAGGCTGGGAGGGTGGGTGCCAGGGTGGGTGGCACGGGGGGAGGGCGGGTGCGATCGCACCGCGCGCCGCCCGAGCCCGGGCAATGCCTGGCATGCCAGGCATTGCCCGGGCTCAGGCGGCGCGCGGTGCGATCGCACCCGCCCTCCCCCCGTGCCACCCACCCTGGCACCCACCCTCCCAGCCTTCGCCCCCCCCCGCTGATGGGCACAGCGCTCCTATGAGCGCTGTGCCAGGTCCGCGGCTTTTCATGGCTCCTCGCGAGTAAGCGAGGAGCCGCGAAAAGCTGCGGAAGTCCCTAGACTGAGGCCGGAGCTGGGGAAAAGGCGCGCCATAAGCGAATTCGCTTATGGCGCGTTGGAGGAGGCCTCAGCGCGGCCTGTCTCCGGATTCCTCTGTGCGTCATCTGGACGCACAGCAGGGAAGCCGGGACAGAAGGCACGCTAAGGCCTCGTCTAGGAAGGCCCATACTATATACTGCTTTCATACCACTATAACCTGCTTGGTGTGGCTCCTGCCTTTTATATACCACTTTCATAGTGCAATATCTTGTATGGTGTAGATGAGCCCTCAGAATAAATTCTTCACGTGGGTCTGCACTGCAGAAGATACAGGACAGATACCTGTGCTTGAACTGATGTTTTCAGGGAGGGAAACTGAGGAACTGAAGCAAATAGTGGGTGACAAAAGATGGAAGTTCTCCACCATATTGACAAATTGAAAGTAAATAAATCACTGGGCTCAGATTGTATCCGTCCTAGAGCCCTTCAAGAACTCAAATATAAAATAGCTGATCTTCTAACCAAAAATGCAACATGTCCCTATGATCAGCCTCCATACCACAGGGCTGGAAGATGTTCAATGTCAAACCAATTTTTAAAATAGGATCCAGGGGGGATCTGGGAAATTACAGGCTGGTTAGCTTAATGTCTCTTCTGGGTTGCTTTTATTTTACAGCAGCTTCTTTAACACCTGTGAGCCGAAAGTAGTCTTTTTTTCTGAGCAGCTTGCTCTTTTATCAAGGTAAACCTATAAGTGAATGTATCCCTCTGGTATGGGCACTAAAACATATGAAGTGGGCAATAGGGAAATCAACTTTCCTGTAATATGAAGTGGAATACATGAAATGTATTGGTTTTCCACTTGGCAAACCCGCTGCTCTGAAATACATATAGAGAGTGAACCCATTAAAGTGGAGTGATCACAGTGAATCCTTGTTCAGTGGAGCAGTGGACGTTTTTGCCCAGGGAGATCCCTGCAGCCTCTCTTAGAAACCTGGTAATCGAGGCCCAGCACCCTGCCTGTGGAAGAAATGGAGCTCTCTATGAAGTCACTCCTTTCTCTGCTCAGTATCCTCTGCACTTTATCCAGCACAGCAAGAACAAACTGTGAGTACACCCCAACATGCTTTTGCCATGAGTTAAGATTCAGACTATTTCTGCCAAATACAAGATGTCAGAAAAGTTCTTGACTTGTATTAGTGATAATTTTCTCTTTCAAAAGTTTGAGGTGGACACTAGGCAGTCTATTATCTTGGATTTGGCTCTTACTAAAAGGAAGGAGTTGATTGAAGATATTAAAGTGGTGGGAATTTTGGGTATAAGTGACCACATGTTGTAAGAGTTCATGATTTTGACAAATAGTCTGGTTAAAAAAAAGAGCCGAAGACAAACCATGGATTTTAGGAAGGCCAATTTTAATAAACTAAGAGAAATAGTAAGAAAGATACCATGGGAAGAAAACCTTAAAGGCAACTACAGTAAGGTGGGTCCACAACTGTCTGGCTAACCACACTCAGAGAGTTATCATGAATAGCTCTACATTGAGTTGAAGAGCAGTAACCAGTGGGGTACCACAGGGTTCTATCTTGGGGTCAGTATTATTCAACATTCTTATCAAATTTGTGGATGACACAAAACTGGGAGGTCTGGCCAACACCCTTGATGGCAGAAAGAGACTGCAATCTGATTTGGAGAGGTTGGAAGACTGGGCTGAGAGGAACAAGGTCCTTTAACAGGGAAAAATGTAAAGTAATACACTTAGGGAGGGAAAATGTAGGGTACACATACAAGATGGGAAAGTCATGGCTTGGGAGCACTACATCAGAGGAGGATTTGGATGAAGTCATCGCCAGCAAACTGAACATGAGTCAGCAGTGTGAGACAGCCACTAGAAGGGCTAATGCAGTTCTGGGCTGCGTTAGAAGCAGCATTGTATCAAAGACATGTGAAGTCCTTATTCCTCTCTACTTGGCACAAGTGAGGCCACACCTGGAGTATTGTGTACAATTCTGAGCACCACATTTCCAGAAGGACATTGACAGGTTAGAACAGGTTCAGAGGAGGGCAACAAAGATGATGAAATGATTTCAAATTTATCAAATTTGCAGATGACACAAAATTGGGTGGGATAGCTAATACCCTGGAAGACCGAAACAAACTTCAAAGTGATCTTGATCGGCTGGAGCACTGGGCTGAAAACAACAGAATGAAATTTAATAGGGATAAATGCCAAGTTCTACATCTAGGAAAAAGAAACCAAATGAACAGTTACAAGATGGGGGATTAAATTTAGGAGAGTGCAGGAAACAGCACGAAAGTGCAATTTTAACATGGATGTAACGCATGGGCAGTTCGATTGTGCTTTTTAGCTTTGCACACTGTGAGATTAATTTCCTTATAAGGCATTGGAAAGCAGGAAGCAAGCCCCAGTAATTCCTAACTGCACAGAGCTCGGTGACGTTTCTTCAAACACACACCAGCTTCATTGTATTCTCTACTGAGCATGACATATTCACCTCATTTCTTAGGACAAGTATATACCGAGGCTAGTTAGATCATAGCTTCATGGCTGGTGGCTCCAACGTCAGTGGGGAGGTGAATCCGCCCGGGGTTTCAGTCAGAACCACCTTGAAGAGCTCCATTAGATTTCTGACTGAAACTCAGAGCAGAATTACCACCCCTGACATCGGAGCCATCAGCCTCCCCTACACAATTTTTATAGAAGCCATTGCAGACATTGCAGGAAAGAAGGGTTCTTGTTCCTCTTTGGCAGCCCTCCTAATGCAGCCTTCCAGGGTTCGCCTTCTCCCCTTGGTCCCACAACCTTTCTTCCAAACACTGATCATTCAAAGGTTTCCCAGCTTTTGTGCAGCATTTTCGTCATGGTTCACCTATCCCAACATATTTTTTCCAAAAATGCCCCCAGAGTAGGAGATGCAGGAAACATCCATCCTTGGCTTTCTTCCTGACAGTTATGCAGAGGAAGACTATCTCTGAACATGGAGGATCCATTTAGCTATCAGCGCTAAAAGCCACTGATAGACATCCATTAGGAATTTTTCCAATGCCTTTTTAAAGCCACATCACCACGTTCTTGTGTTAGCAAATTCCATTTTAATTTTGTGTAATGCTTATCTCTCTGCTTTCTCCACACCATACACAATTTCATAAATCTCTGTCCTGTCTCCCATTGTCTTTTGGTATACTGGGAAAGTCCAAGCATTTCGGCCTTGTAAAGAATATGCACCAACCAACCCAATGATAATTTTGGTGATCCTTTTTTTTTTTTTCATCTTTCCCAGCTCTGCTGTATCCCTTTAAATGGCAGGGCCTGTCTTCATAGCACCAGTTCCTCACTCCTTCCCCCTGAAACCCCGTGGTATTGCTGTTGCAGGGTGGTGGTGCAGGAGGTTTTCCGGAAGTCATCTGGGTACAGGAGCCCATTGCCTACCCTTTTCGGCTTCCGGTGACCGATCAGTGGTTGCCATCCAATCTGGACCACCCCCAGCTTGATGCCAGAGCGAGGTCACGCGACAGAGTGGCCGTGGTGACCTCACTCTGAAGAAAAAAGTCGGGGTGAATCCCCGACTTTTCTAATGCACTCCTTTGTGTATTTGCCCCGCGGTGGCTGCGAACCAGCACTGACCCAGTGCTGGTTCGCAGCACCACGGGGCTTTGAAGACGTATAGACAGCGCCGTGGTGATCAAAACAATCATATTCCAAAAGTGGCTATACATACAAAGACAGTACGTTTCTGGACACGCTTTTTTTTACAGTGGCCATTGCAACATGTCTGAAATTATCAGGCGGCCCCAACGTATCTCGTTATCTCAAGTATGGTGGCAGTGCCGCCGTGCCCCTGCCTGTCCAACCACTTGCTCCTGCCTTGCACGCCCTACCAGCTGCAGGGTTCCCACAAGAGCTTGGCTGACCTCTTGGGAGAAGTCAGCGGATCTCTCGTGAGAATTCCACAGCCTACGGCCGGGGTAAAAAGAAACGGGGGTACATCTTAATAACTATAGGCCGGTGGCAAATGTTCCATTCCTGGGCAAGGTCCTTGAGCGGGTGAGACTGATTATCTGGATCCATTTCAGTCGGGCTTCAGGCCTGGTTTTGGCACGGAAACAGCCTTGGTCGCCTTGTATGATGACCTATGTTGGGAGAAAGACAGGAGAGGGAGTGTGACTCTGTTGATTCTCCTTGACCTCTCAGCACCTTTCGATACCATAGACCATGGTATCCTTCTGGGATGACTAGCTGAGCTGGGAGTGGGAGGTACTGCTTTGCAGTGGTTCCACTCCTATTTGGCGGGTCGGATACAGAAGATGGTGCTTGCGGAACATTACTCAGCCCCGTGGACTCTCAAGTATGGGGTCCCGCAGGGGTCGGTTTTGTCCCCCATGTTGTTTAACATTTACATGAAGCTGCTGGGTGCGGTCATCCGGAGCTTTGGAGTATGCTGTCATCAGTATGCTGACGACACACAGCTCTATTTCTCCTTTTCATCTTCAGCAGGAGAGGCTGTGGATGTGTTGAATCGGTGCCTGGCTGCAACAATGGACTGGATGAGGGCTAATAAACTGAAAATCAATCCAGACAAGACTGAGATGCTGTTAGTAGGTGATTCCGCTGACAGGATGGAGGGTGTCCTACCAGTTCTGGATGGGATTGCACTCACCCTGAAGGAGCAGGTTCGTAGCTTGGGGGTTCTTTTAGATCCATCATTGTCACTTGAGGCTCAGGTGACCTCAGTGGCACAGAGTGCCTTTTACAAACTCTGATTGGTGGCCCAGCTACGCCCCTATCTGGACAGGGATAACCTGGCTTCAGTTGTCCATGCTCTGGTAACCTCCAAGTTAGATTACTACAATGCACTCTACGTAGGGCTGCCTTTGAAGATGGTTCAGAAGCTGCAGCTCGTGCAAAATGCAGCGGCCAGATTGATTTCAGGAACCAGAAGGTTCGACCATATAACACCTGCTCTGGTCTGCTTGCACTGGCTGCCTGTATGTTTCCAAGTGTATATTTCCAAGGTGCTGGTTTTGACCTATGAAGCCTTACACGGCTTGGGACCACAATACCTGATGGAACGCCTCTCCCGACGTGAATATACCCGGTCACTGTGTTCAACATCTAAGGTCCTCCTCCGGGTGCCTACTCCAAGAGAGGCTCGGAGTGTGGCAATGAGGGACAAGGCCTTTTCAGTGGTGGCCCCCAGACTGTGGAACGATCTCCCTGACGAGGCTCGCCTGGCGCCAACGCTGCTATCTTTCCGGCGCCAGGTTAAGATTTTCCTCTTTGCCCAGGCATATGGCAGCACATCTTAATCACCCACATGTTTAGTTTTTTTAACGGTTTTTAATGCTTTATGTGTGTATGTTCTGTGTTTTAAAATTTAAAATTTTGTATACTTGTTTTTATCTCAATTTTAGAATTTCTGTAAACCGCCCAGAGAGCTCTGGCTATGGGGGCGGTATGTAAGTGTAATAAATAAATAAATATAAATAAATAAATCCACCAGGTTGCTCTAGGGAGCACCACCAGCTGCTCTCTTGTTGCAGCAAATGCGACAGCGGGAAAGCGGCTGGCAGGGCTCTCCAGAGAACCCGCTGGAGGAGATGGGGAGGCAGCGGCAGAGAACCCTCCTGGGTGTGGGGGGGTGCAACTCGTTGCACTTCCAGCTCCGCTGCTTGATGTGGGCACATGAACCGGCATAATAGTAGGGCTGGCCCTGGAAATCTGTCTGCTTGCTCCATGTGCTCAATTCACTTTAATTAGAGTACAATGCAATTATAGAGCAATTCCAAGGTGACATGCTGGGTAATGGTGCGATTTCCAGGATATTCCCACATTATCTAAGGCTGTTGTTTTTTTTAATCCTGCGATTTCCAGGGGTTAACACAGGAAGGGCCCTAGACACCGGCAATGTTGTGGAATGAACCATCCAACTTCTGTGAGTGGCCAATCATAACTGTACTATAAATCATTCATTTAGAGAAGTTCTTAGAATACTTGAGCCAGGAATTTGTTTTGTGTACCAGAACTGAATGACCTCACAGTGCTTCCTCCAAATTCCACTTCTGTGTATCCCAAGCTCTTTTCGTTTATGGCAGTAGAAGTCATTTTGTTGATGTTATTGTAAAACAATTAGGAGACAGAATTCCTTGCCAATCCATTGCGAATCACTCAGAGATCTATCATTAGATCTAGACCTACCTTCTGACCATCCCTGCCTGAGATAAAATAGCAAAGTTGGGGGATGTCTTACTGCATTTTTCAGCAGTAGTAAGTGCTTTATGGCAAAACGTTTTGTGCTAGCACATATGAGTTCAATTATCTTTACAACAGTTTTATACACACTGCTTTCAGGCAGTAGCTGCTGCTCTCATTTCAAGGACACCTCATAGAACTAGACCCCCAAAACAAACACCCTTTGTTGTATATATTCCACCAATCAAAGATTCCCCTGTATTTTGAGACCATTTCTAACAATTAAAAGTATCTGATTAATCACTGGAGTGGTGTGTTCTACAGTTCTCATAACACAACAAAGGTCACTTGTAGTAAAGCTTGGGAATCCTAGCATGTTTCCTTACATTTAATTGGCCTCCAACCTGAAATAAAACTGATTGGCAGTTGATTCAGGTAAGACAAAAGAAAGCATTTCTTCACACAATGCAGACCGATGTATGGCTTTTGATACCCAGGAGGTGGTGGTTTAGAACGCTTCAGAAGGGGACTAAATAAACCGTGGACGATAGGTCTGTCACTAACAACAACAAATCTTGTGGCAAATCCTTTTCTGGCATAAGCTTTCATGGGCTATAGCCCACTTCATCAGATGCCTGGAGTATTATGAAGAGTTGTACGTTTATATACAGTACATATGAATAACTGTGAACAGTGAGTTCAGAAGGAAATTAAATGCAAAATGTGACAATCACATTCTTAACGCAGTGCAGTGGTTAAGACCCAGGCACTAGGTACGGCAATTAACACATGTGGACTGACTAAAAAAAACAAAAAACCTTTACCCTGATTCAAACCTCTGGCAACAGAACTAAGCCTGTTGATGAACTCAGCAGTGTCTCATTCTCCCTTTGATATTTCTTTGCTCCACAATGGCCACCTGAAGGTCAGTGGCAGAGTGTCTTGGGAGTTTATCATTAGTCATGATACCTAATGGAGACTCCAGGGGCATGTCTACACCAGCCCTATATCCCGGGATTGTTCCTCTGAATCCAAATGCCACACAGGGGATTCCGGGAGCAGGCAGAGATGTTCCCTCCATTTTCCTGGGATAATCCTTAGGTGTAGAAAGGGCCCTGGTTCAGAGGCTGTGTATTTCTAAAATACAAGTTTTAAGGGACAATATGGGGAAACTACCTTTCATGCTTAGTGTGTGGGCCCTCCTAGAAGCATCTGACTGGGCACTATGGAAAACAGAGTAGATGGAGTGGTCCAGAAGGGCTCTCCTTATATTCTGAAGAGAATATTTTTGCTTTCCAAGGTGCCTTCCAAATTGGCTCTGTTCCCCACTTTTTTCTTTAATACATCTTCTCTTCCAATTCATCCATTTTATTAATAGTAAGGTGTCTGCAAATCTATTTAAAGGTTAATATTGTAGGTAGGAGAACCACCTTCCCACTACTGGTGTTTAAGTAGTAAAACCTGTTATATGGATGTCTTCATTGTACCAATCAGAACTCACTTTGGATATGTTGTATAATCAATAAATCTGGTTCCTGTTCACACATGCATGGATCACGTCTTTCCTATTGATTTGGAGAATACTCCAAAAAGCACATTATTACAATAAGGATGCATGCAGCTCAATGGTAGAACAAACAACTTCAATTCCTGCCATAAGGGTGAAGAAGATTCCTGTCTGAAATCCTGAGAACCACTGACATTAAGTGTAGACATTACTGAAAGTGGTTTGACAGGGCCAGCCCTACCATGAGGCAGAGTGAGGTTGCTACCTCAGGTGGCAGATGGTCAGCAGTCGACAGAGCCTCAGGGGCAGTGAAGTGGAGGAGGCTTTAACATCATCAGTGTTGAAGAAAAGATATAGGCCTAATCTACACAAAGCAGGATATAGCCCTATGAAAGCGGTATATGGTATGTGTCAATGGGCCCCAACGGTTATCAGTGCACTTCAATACCGCTATAAAGCAGTAGTGTGGCTCCTGCCTTTTATATACCACTTTAATACTGCAATATCCTGCTTGGTGTAGATCAGGCCCCAGCTGCTGGTCTGGTCAGCATTGTATGGGGGAGGTGCTTTCCCATCCATTGCCTCAGACAGCAACATCTCTTAGGCAAGCCTGCTTCCTATGTTGAGTTGCTCTTATTGGCTGATCTTTCTTTCTCTTGGCAGGCTTATTTGGTCACAGGCTGAGAACTTCTGTCCTATGCACATTCCTTCATGAATTTACCTTGTCAAACTGGGACTTCTGCTTCTGGCTATTTGAGGACACAGCACTGGCTGTGATTCTAGTTTTAGTGAGATGAAAAATCCTGATAAGACTGCCCTGCTGAGAAGAGGCTATATCACATAGGATTCGCTAGATATGAAAAGGAGCTTTTGCAACTGTAGGCTCAGGATTATGAGGGCCTATGAAGAGCCCTGCTGGATCACACCAACGGCCCTTCTAGCCAGCATGCTGTTTCCCAGTGTGGGCAACCAGATGCCACCAAGAAGCCCACAAGAATTTTATTTATTTATTTAAAAATATTTATAGGCTGCCTTTATGGATAAAATCCTTCCACTGAAGCATTGAAAACAATATGCCTCTCCTGCTGTTGCTACCCAGAATTTGGAATTTAGTGCCTCTGGAAGTGGCTATCATGGTGAACCGCGCAGAGAGCTTCAGCTATGGGGCGGTATAAAAATGTAATAAATAATAATAATAATAATAATAATAATAATAATAATAATAATAATAAGTACTGGTAGAAGTGATGGATGGGAGCTAGGCAGACAAATGGGGATAAGGTAAAAGAATATGTTTTTCTATAAAAAATATACCTGAAGGATTGTCTCCTATATATTTCTGCCAGGATCCTAAAATAATCTTCAGAGGCCTTCCTTCAGGTACCCGTGTCAAATGAGGTGAGGCAAACGTCTACTAAGGAGAGAGCCTTTTCAGTGGTAGCACCCCAGTTGTGGAAAGAGGCTCACCTGGTTGCCTATATTTTGTTCATTTTGGTGCCAGGTAAAGACTGTTTCATTTTCTTGGGCTGACTGGGGCATGCTGGGAACTGTAGGACTTTTTTCTGTCTAAACATACATAGAATTATGTCCTAAATGTGTTGTTGTATTATTATTTTTTACCCCGTGGCTAGTTTTATTTTTATTTTGTTTTAAACTATTCAAAATTTTGTATTATATCTTTCATGTGCATTCTAGGGTATGAATTTTCATGCTACTGAGCTTTGGCTATCGGGCAGTACAGAAATGCTATAAATGAAATAACATAAAATATAAGGCTCCCCTGTCTTTTAATCCAATGTTCCATGCCATATGCTATAGTTTTTTACTATGAGAAAATTCTTGAACCTACCTCCTTTCATCAGCTTTAAAAGGGGAGTTGTATTTAACCTGTATCTTTTGAATATGGGTTGCAGAATGTTTCTTTTACTCATTTCCATTTAATGCGAAAACTTCCTCCGTCTTTCAAACAACACAGCACTAAAAGCTATTTACCAAAAAGCAGCTGCAAAATAAGAGAGGAGCAGCTTCTTCTTTGTTTGAAAGATGCATTAAAGCGGCTAAGTGTTTACCACAGAATCTGGATTTTTCACATTAAACAGGGTTGCAAAATAGGAGTGGTCATAAGAGTAAAGGTAGTAAGACAACTTTTCCCCAACCTGGTGTCCTGCAGATGTGTTAGACTACAACTCCCATCACTCCCAACATGCTAGTGGTGGATGATAGAAGCTGTAGTCCAACACATCTGCAGGGCACCAGGTTGGGAGAAGGATGTTGAAAGGCAAGCATTGGATTATGGATACAGACAGTCATGCTAGAGTGCTGTCCAGGTATTTGAGTCCTCCGCGTGATAGTGGGGACATGCACACTAGCTCTGTCCCTTCTTCTATGAGCAAGAAGCAAATGTCAGCAGATGGCTCCCCATACAATTTAGGGTCCTGATTCTCCACACACAGAACAAGCTCTGTAATGCAGAGCTTTGTCGTCGAACATGTGGAGTTTGACAGGGCATCCACCCCTGCTCCAGTTCTCCCTCACGCGGTGGAGGCTGCTGGCTCCAATGTCAGTGGGGTCGTGAATCAATCAGAACTCCAAAGGAGCTATCCAAGATGACGTAAGAGCCACCAGCATTGCAAGAGGGATTTGGACACCTGAGTAGGGATTTGGTTTAATCCAGCCTTTCTCAATCTGATTCCCTCCAGATGTGCTGGATTACAACATGATTGGCTGAGGATTCTGTGATCTGTAGAGCTCCTTTATACCAGTGTTTTAATGCACACACGACATGCCCGGTGTCCGGTTTTGCAGCACAGCACTTGCATGACGTCGTACCCATCCTGCTGTGATCGCGCCATTTCCCTCTCCTCTTCCGTTTTATTTTTGTGCAGGGAAAGTCTGATTCTTTCATACATGCACATTAACATTGCTGTTCCGTTCCCGTGTAATTTCCTTTCCAATGCTATTTCAGATCATCCCGATTTTTCTGCTGGGGTGTGTGTCTGTGGAAGGACGGGTGTGTAGGTCAGTGTTGCTGACGAAAGCAGAGGCGGGGTGGTTCTCCTCCAGTGCACCATTTCAATTTCCTTTCCCCATCATTCTCCTTGGGAACGCCTGCTGGATCATTGGTATGGAGTTCGCTGAGTCGGTACACCATACTTTTGGTCCTCCAACTTGGTTTATAAGGATCCTAGGGAAAGCATTGTGTGTTATTTTTCTCCCCGCCTGCTTTCTCCTAAGTTTTTCAGTTCAACAATACTTCGTTGAAACGAGGATAGGTAGGTCAGTCCGTGGACATGAAAGGGGTTGACTTTCCCTAATGCCTTAATTCCTTAAGTACACCTTTGCATCATTACACCATTTCAGCCTACCAAAATTGCATTCAATTGCATTTGCACAGAAATAAAAAAAAATAAAACATGGGGAAATAAGAATTAGGGCTGGGGAAGGAACCCACGTCCACGCCCATCTCAAAATCAATCCGGTTATCAATCTGGCAGAAGGTTCGAGCATATAAGACTGACTCTGCCCCACTTGCATTGGCTGCCTGCGCATTTTCGAGCCCAATTCAAGTTTTTAACCTATAAAGCCTTACACGGCTTGGGACCACAATAACTGACAGAACACCTCTCCTGACATGAACCTACCTGTACACTGCGCTCAACATCTAAGGTCCTCCTCTGAGTGCCTACTCCGAGGGAAATTCAGAGAATGGCAACAAGGGAGAGGGCCTTTTCAGTGGTGGCCCCTCAATTATGGAATGTTCTCCCTGACGAGGATCACCTGGCTCCAACATTGTTATCTTTTTGGCACCAGGTCAAGACTTTTCTTTTCTCCCAGGCATTTAACAGCATTTAACAGCATATGCTGAGTTATTAACTGACCCCAGAATAGTTGTTTTAAACAGATATTGTCTGGTTTTGCTTATATTTTATAAACACCACTCCCTCTCTCAAGGAGGCATTTACAACCTCCTGGACCCAGCCGGCAATCCCCTCCTTATTTGATGTAATAAGCCATGAAGGGCAAGGGTCAAGCACACAGGTGGTCGACTGGACTTGGCCAAGCACCTTAATGTTCACTGTTTTTAACTTTTGTAAACTGCCCAGAAAGCTTCAGCTGTGGGGTGGTATATAAATGTAATAAATAAATAAATAAATAAATAAATAAATAAATAAATAAATAAATAAATAGTATCCCTCCCAGCTATAATAACCAATGAACTGCAACGGGAAGGAATAGGGAGGAGACAGGGCATTATGTTAGCAATGTGAGCCCATACAGGTGAAAGGATGAACGTGCTGAAATCGTGCAGCAATGCACACATGTGAAAGTGATCAGTGCTTGATGCGCTGTTGAAATGGAGGCGGATAGTGTGGGGACAACCCAGGGGAAAAGCTGTGGAGTGATGGAGCTTGTAGCTCCATCTGGAGGGCACGAGTTTGAGGAAGGCTGGACATGAATCCATATCTGGCAAAAGCTGAACATGTGTATGTGGCTGACACTAGATTAGACTCATCTCTGCATTGAGCCTGCTTCCTCACAGCCCAACCGGTCTTCTCCTCTCCCTCATACTATGCAAGCACTTCCACTGTCCTTCCCTGTTCCCTTTTTGTCAACCACATGGATGGCATAGCCTGTGGCCAACCCAACAATTCCTGACAGAAGCAACAAGTGAACCAAATAAATTGTCTGCTACATGAAGTCCAGAGTTCATTTTATTGTCAGCTCAAGTTCAATGTTTATCCAAGACGCAAGGCTGCTTCATATATTGTGGGAATGCCTTAAAAACTAAGAAGAACACTGAAAGAAACACTACTTTTACATAGCAGGTGTTGTTTTTAAAAAAATATTTCTTCTGTTATAGATGAACTGCATCCTAGAGTAATGAAGGAGCTAGCGGAAGACTCTCAGAACCTTTGTCTATTATCTTTGCAAAATCATGGAAGACGGGTGAGGTGCCGGACGACTGGAGGAGGGCTAACGTTGTCCCTATTTTCAAAAAGGGAAAAAAGGAGGAACCTGGGAACTACAGACCAGTCAGTCTAACATCCATCCCTGGGAAAATTCTGGAGCAGATTATAAAGAAGTCAATCTGTAAACACCTTGAAATCAATGCAGTGATTACTAGAAGCCAACATGGATTTGTCAAGAACAAGTCCTGTCAGACTAATTTGATCTCATTTTTTGATAAGGTAACCTCCCTTGTGGACTGTGGGAATGCTGTGGACATCATATATCTTGACTTCAGCAAAGCTTTTGACAAAGTACCACATGACATTCTGATTAACAAACTAGCTAAAAGTGGGCTAGATGGAACAACTATTAGGTGGATTCACAGTTGGCTACAGAATCGGACTCAAAGAGTACTTATCAATGGAACCTTCTCAAACTGGGGAGAGGCAACGAGTGGGGTACCGCAGGGCTCAGTCCTGGGCCCAGTGCTCTTCAACATTTTTATTAATGATTTGGACGAGGAGGTGCAGGGAACGCTTATCAAATTTGCAGATGACACAAAATTGGGTGGGATAGCTAATACCCTGGAAGACAGAAACAAACTTCAAAGTGATCTTGATAGGCTGGAGTGCTGGGCTGAAAACAACAGGATGAAATTTAATAGGGATAAATGCCAAGTTCTACATTTAGGAAATAGAAACCAAATGCACAGTTACAAGATGGGGGATACTTGGCTCAGCAATACTACAAACGAGAAGGATCTTGGAATTGTTGTAGATCGCAAGGTGAATATGAGCCAACAGTGCGATATGGCTGCAAGAAAGGCAAATGCTATTTTGGGCTGGAGCTTCCAAATCATGTGAGGTACTGGTTCCTCTCTATTCGGCCCTGGTTAGGCCTCATCTAGAGTATTGCGTCCAGTTCTGGGCTCCACAATTCAAGAAGGACGCAGACAAGCTGGAGTGTGTTCAGAGGAGGGCAACCAGGATGATCAGGGATCTGGAAACAAAGCCCTATGAAGAGAGACTGAAAGAACTGGGTATATTTAGCCTGGAGAAGAGAAGATGGAGGGGAGACATGATAGCACTCTTCAAATACTTAAAAGGTTGTCACACAGAGGAGGGCCAGGATCTCTTCTCGATCCTCCCAGAGTGCAGGACACGGAATAACGGGCTCAAGTTAAAGGAAGCCAGATTCCAGCTGGACGTCAGGAAAAACTTCCTGACTGTTAGAGCAGTATGACAATGGAATCGGTTACCTAGGGAGGTTGTGGGCTCTCCCACACTAGAGGCCTTCAAGAGGCAGCTGGACAACCATCTGTCAGGGATGCTTTAGGGTGGATTCCTGCATTGAGCAGGGGGTTGGACTCGGTGGCCTTGTGCGCCCCTTCCAACTCTGCTATTCTATGATTCTATGATTCTATGGGATGGAAAATGGCCGGTGTGATTCACTTGAGAGGAGGGAAATGATTCATTCAGCTCCTAACTCCAGATATATGACCATTTTGACCTTAGTTGCTAAACTCATAAGCAAAACATGGGTGTTATTCATTCCTCTTGGTTATGTTTATATGACTTTTAAACTTTGGTGCAGCTGTCTGCTGTGGTAATAAAAGCACTGGAATTAAAAGAAAAGAAGTTAAGGATAAACTCAGAAAGGGTTGTTCAAAAAGGGGCTGACTTATTATGCACGAGAGTTGAGGCTAAGCCAACACGCCTGGTGCACTCTATCTACCACTTTGGGGAGTGACATATAAATCCCTAACTTCGGGAATACTTAAGTCAGCCCCCTTTTGAAAAACTTTTTTTCTGAGTACTCAACAGCCTAGTGATTGGGCCACTGACAAAGACTCACAAGTTGAAACGCGTATGGCCAGAGTCTAATGAGCACTGTTTTTATTTTATTACTTTATCTGTAAATGTATAAGAGTGTTCTTTGAAAGCATTAATAATTTAATTTCATTTGTATTGAATTTTAATTCATACGTATATCCTTAACTTCTTTTCTTTTAATTGTCTGTATTTGGTTAAGGTTAGTGCCGATAAATGCACTGATACATGGAGAGGCATTTTTGTAGCGAAGTTTAATTTTGTTGCATTTGCGTCATATCCTTCCTCCAAGTTTGTCTGAGACGTATTGAGCCACACAACACCCCCACGAGGTAGTTTTGACCAAGGAGCTTGTTCATGGATTCCTAGGGAGCTTCACAGCTGACTGAGGATGTGATCCTGACTTTCTCATAGTCCAGCTAGGTCAGTGCTGACTACCAGGGAAGGCTGTTGGGTCCAATTCACCCTGGATAGTTCCTTTAGAATTCTGACTAGTTCACCTACCCAGTGACATCAGAGCCACTAGCCTTCACTGATTACTTTGACTGGCAGCAATGACGCATGACGCATTACCATATACCACTTTCATACCACTTTCATAGTGCTATATCCTGCTTGGTGTGGCTCCTGCCTTTTATATACTGCTTTCATATCCTGCTTGCTGTAGATTAGGCCCATGTCAAAGAAATAAGAAAGCTTGCATTTTATTGCAGGAAATACATATTGGATAGGAGAGCCCCCAACCCAAGATGGAGAAAGACCCACAAAGAGGTCTCCTCTTTGAGAGGCAAGAGCATGAAGAAGTAGGAAGTAGGAGGTGAAATCAGCAAGCCTAAGAGGGAGCAAGCAATAGAGGGAAGGTCAGCACAGGTTAGTGGACAGCCTAGAAACCTTGTTGGTTCTCTATTCTTTGTTTTCCTTTTGAAGCTGCACCCATAGTTCCAACACTTTACATGTCATCTCTGATCAGGTGAAAGCATGTGTGTTGGCTATCAAAACCAATTAAGGTCTTACACCTGCAACTTCAGAGAGACTATTACTGTCCTTTGGAAATGACTTGTCATTTCGTATGGGTGCAAAAATGTTCCTTTCTTCCTTCAGAGTATTTATTTACATGTTGCCTTTAAATTTAAAATGTATGTGAAGTTGCTTAAGGAGTAGAAGTGTGCAATACTAGAACAAAATTAAAGCTATAAAAAAGGGTAAAAACCCACTAACACAGATAAAACAGGTACAAACTGCAAAGAGAGTCAATAAAATAGCTGCCGGTAAAATCAATAAATCCAGTAAAACAGCAGAAGCTGTTTTCTGTTTTAAAAGCACAATTAATGAGGGGGAAATTATGCTGGTTGGAAGAAATATGTTTTCTTTGTATCTTATTGGTTTGATATTTCATCAAACCAATAACAAATTTCTCTAATTTCTATCTCTCTAGGACATTTAGAAATATTCAAAGTAAATGACTGCAGTCTATGTGAAATTCTAAGACCTGCTGAAATGAATGGCAAGACCATTAATCACCACCTTATTTATTTATTTATTTATTTATTGCATTTCTATACCGCCCAATAGCCGAAGCTCTCTGGGCAGTTTACAAAATTAAGACAATTCAAGTATAAAACAACAGTATAAAACCATAATATAAAATACAATATAAAAGCACAACCAAGATAAAAACAGCAGCAATGCAAAAATACAAATTTAAAATACAAATTTAAAACAGCAAGTTCAAATTAATTTATAGACTGTTAAAATACTGGTCTTCATAAAAAGGTCTTCACGTGGCGTCTAAAAGAATATAATGTAGGTGCCAAGCGAACCTCCTTAGGGAACTCATTCCACAGCTGGGGTGCCACAGCAAAGAAGGCCCTCCTCCTGGTAGCCACCTGCCTCACTTCCTTTGGCAGGGGCTCATGGAGAAGGACTCCTGAAGATGACCTTAGGGTCCAGGCAGGTACATATGGGAGGAGGCGTTCCTTCAGATAGCCTGGCCCCAAGCCGTTTAGAGCTTTAAATGTTAATACCAGCACTTTGAATAGGGCCCGGACCTGGACTGGCAGCCAATGAAGCTGGAAAAGGACTGGTATGATGTAGTCTCATCGGCCAGTCCCTGTTAGTAACCGTGCTGCCCTGTTTTGTACCAGCTGAAGCTTCCGGACCGTTTTCAAAGGCAGCCCCACGTATAACGCATTGCAGTAATCCAAACTAGAGATTATCAGAGCATGGATAACTGTAGCTAGGCTATCTCTGTTCAGATAAGGGTGTAGTTGGTATATCACCCTAAGCTGATAAAAGGTGCTCTTTGCCACTGAGTTCACCTGTGCCTCAAGTGACAGTTCTGGATCCATGAGCACCCCCAAACTACGGACCCAATCCTTTAGGGAGAGTGCAAACCCATCCAGGACAGGGCAAACATCACCTTGCCAGACAGATGAACCACCCACTAACAGTATCTCCATCTTGTCTGGATTGAGTCTCAGTTTGTTAGCCCTCATCCAGTCCATTACCGTGCCCAGGCACTGGTTCAGAATAGCCACTGCCTCACCTGGGTTTGATGAAAAGGAAAGGTAGAGCTGGGTATCATCCGCATATTGATGACAGCTCAGTCCACATCTCCGGATAACCTCCCCCAGAGGCTTCATGTATATGTTAAACAGCATAGGGGATAAAATAGAGCCCTGTAGAACCCCATGGCTTAGGTGCCATGGCACAAAGCAATAATCCCCCAGCACCACCTTCTGGAATCGGCCATCCAAGTAGGAGCAGAACCACTGCAACACAGTACCTCCAACTCCCAGCTCAGACAACCTATCCAGAAGGATACCATGGTCGATGGTATTGAAAGCCGCTGAGAGGTCCAGGAGAACTAACAGGGTCGCACTCCCCCTGTCCCTCTCCCGGCAAAGGTCATCCCACAGGGCGACCAAGGCAGTTTCCGTTCCAAAACCAGGCCTGAAGCCCGATTGAAATGGATCTACATAATCCGTTTCATTCAAGAGTGCCGGGAGTTGTCCTGCAACCACCCGCTCAAGCACCTTGCTCAGGAAGGGGATATTAACCACCGGCCTGTAGTTGTTAACATCCTCCGGGTTCAGGTTAGGCTTCTTCAGGAGTGGTCTAATTACCGCCTCTTTTAAAGAGGCCGACACCACTCCCTCTCTCAAGGATGCATTTACAACCTTCTGGACCCAGCCGGCGATCCCCTCCTTATTTGATGTAATAAGCCATGAAGGGCAAGGGTCAAGCACACAGGTGGTTGACAGGACTTGGCCAAGCACCTTGTCCACATCCTCGGACCTCAATAACTGAAACTCATCCAATAAAACCGGACCAGACGGTGCTCTGAATGCCTCTACTAGTGGAGCTGCATTAAGCATGGTGTCCAATTCATGACGAATCTGAGCGACTTTATTTTCAAAGTGTTGTGCAAATTTGTCACAGCATGCTACCGAGGGTTCAACCATCTCTCACCCTGTCCCAGAGGGTAGCAGGCCATGAACTACATGGAAAAGCTCCGCTGGATGACACTGAGAAGATGCCATGCTGGTGAAAAAGAACTGTCTCTTTGCCACCTTCACTGCCACAGAGAAGGCTTGATAGTGAGCTCTAACCTGTGTTCAATCAGACTAAACACGAGTTTTCCTCCACCTGCATTCTAGCCATCTCCCCTGTTGCTTCATTGCCCTCAGCTCAGGTGTATAAAAAGGAGCTGGCCAGGCTCTGTTCAGAGGGAGAAGGTGCTTGGGGATGATCGTGTCAACTGCCCGAGTCATCTCTGCATTCCACAGAGCGACCTGGGCTTCGACAGGAGCACCAGCCATACCAGCAGGAAAATCTCCCAGAGCCCTCTGGAATCCATCGGAGTCCATTAGCCTCTGGGGATGGACCATTTTAATAGGCCCCCCACCCTTGCAGAGGGGAAAGGCTGCCGAGAGTCTAAACCTCAATAGAAAGTGATCTGACCATGACAAGGGGGTAGATGTTAATTCCCCCACTTTCAGATCACCATCTTCCTGCCCAGTCGAGAAAACCAAGTCAAGTGTGTGTCCCTTTGCAGGTGTTGGGCCGATGACATGTTGAGACAGCCCCATGGTTGTCATGGCGGCCATGAAGTCCTGAGCCGCCCTGGATACAGGAGCCTCAGCATGGAAGTTGAGATCCCCCAGTACCATCATCCTGGGGGTCCTCAATACCAGATCCGAGACAACCTCCATCAGCTCAGGCAGGGAGACTGTTGGGCAGCGGGGTGGGCGGTTCACCAGCAGAATCCCTAATTTGTCTCAAGTACCCAACACAAAGTACAAACACTCCAGACCAGCACTCGACTGAACAGGAAGTCTAGAGAGGGAGATTGTATTTCGATAGACCACGGCAACACCCCCCTCCCCGGCCCTCAAGTCGGTGCTGGTGCTGCACCAAATACCCAGGAGGGCAAAGCTGCGTGAGAGTAACCCCTCCCAGTTCCCCCACCCAGGTCTCCGTGATACATGCCAGGTCAGCCCCCTCATCCACAATCAAATCATGGGTGAGGGAGATTTTATTTTGGACCGACCTGGCGTTCAGCAGAAGCACCACCAAACCCAAGGGCAAGCTGGTAAGGCCACCAGGAACCATCTGGTTGGGGGGAAAACCAGAAGAGGGGATAGCTGTAAGCAATCTAGCCCCTCTTCTCATCTGGCCTGTTATTCCCCCAACGCCATACCTCCCCTTACACGTGACCACAGCTATGTGAACACCCCCTTGCCCCCCTGAGCTCCCCAGGCACAGATTTAAAAATACAAATAAAATGAAATAAAATAAGATAAAATGCCACAACTTGCTGCTATTAATCTGGTTGTTAAGCAAAGGCAGCAGGACCAACCGGTATCTTTTTTCCTCTGCTCCTCATTGCAACGCTAAGTAGCGTCGCAGTTTGTGCGACGCAGAGGCGCTGCCTCTGGCAGCCTGGTCCTTAGTATCTGTAAAGGAAGGAGCGGCTGATCAGCTGATGTCCGTCAGGTGAAGTGGGGGTTGGGGTGGCAGCAGAGTCAAGCTGCAAGAACAGGCTTTCCCCCCACCCCAAACACACTCCCCTTCACTGCCTCTGGCAGCCTGGCCCTTAATTGTGAAACATATAAGAACTGCGTCTCCCACTAAATCCACACAACAATGGCACTAAGAGGTCATATTCTTTACAGACAATTGTTCACAAAATAAAAGTTGCAATCTTTGAATGCTTTAAGCGCATCTCCCCCTGCGATATGCCGTGCCAGGAAATCGAGACTAAACAGATCTGATCTTATCTGGAAAGGGAATTTCCAGAACGCATTTCTGGAGGGCATATTAGCCAACGACATGACATCATTTCTATAGATCTGGTTCTTGTTGATATATGTCAGCCGTTCTGGGTTCTTTTTGTATCCATCTAGGCCACTGCCCTAAAAATAAACAAATCATTATGGGGAAAGCACCCTTCTGGTGATGCTTTTTTTAAATCTCTAAGCTTAGACATGCCACTAGATGACATTTTCTTTCACAACTTTGAGATAGTATGAAATTCAATGAGTTTTCAAGAGTGTTGATTGAGGGTAGATCCCAGATAGATTAGTTAGTTTAGCTGATACCAATTGGGGTCAGCCTCATCCATGAGTAGTTTTATAATGACCCTTTTTGCAACATTTACATTGTAGTTGCTGCACCTGTCTCTCCCCAACATATAGCATCTCATTTCTCAATGTCTGTAAATCTACTATAGATTCAATGAGTATTTGGCATTTCCAGCTCTCACTTACCATAATGTTATCATATCAATGAACCCGGTTCCAGTTCCTTCCAGAGTTATGCTGCTCACCTGAGCAAGACTACCTGGTGAGTTACTGACTGGGTTCAGACGATCACGGAGATAAAAGAAGCCATCATGCCTCTGCAATTTTTATAATTACCAGTCCAACACTCTAACCACTATACCACACTGGCTTCAGGCAGCAAATTATTTTAGGATAGCCTTAAACTTACACCACTCACTCATTCTTACCCCTGTGGCATTTCAACACCATGGCTATGAGTTAGCCTGGAACGCTGGCAGAAACTAGAAAACACTGGTTTCCCTTTCCTTTTGATACAAATGAAAATGGAAGCATCTGGACTTTGTTAACAGCAGACTGAAGCATAGTTTTGCCCTTTGGTCAGCCCAGCTTAGTGAATAGGCTCAGGTGAGTTAATAAACAAAGAATGCAATTTATTGTTAAGGGTAATCAGTTATCCTTTAACCAATTTTAACTGTAAATATATCTATAGGATTAGAGAGGAAAGGAAGCCAAACTTGAGTGACTTAAGAGTACTTTTCAATGATTTAATCACCGCCGTGCTGTACACAATATAGAACATGAGAAAGCATGGGGGGGGTGGAGTTGGGGGGAGGTAACTGCTGGATTCTATTGGGGGGAAAAGAATGTTGTTTAATTATAAATGGAGCCGGTGAGTCAATCAGGCAGCAACTGCCCACCAATTATTTAAAGAGAAGGATGTTGGTATTAGTCATCTTGAACAGTGATTAAGCAGATAAAGAATTTCTAAAACATGGAATTTATGGCCTGCCTTTCTATTAAGTTTCTAGATAGCAATTTAGAACCTCACCTTGTCTTCACCTTGTTGTTGTTGTTATTTTATTCAATTGGGCATCATCCACTTTAATCTCCCCACATTAGATATGAAGTAGGAGATCCAGGATCAGGGTCATCCACATTGTTGTTGTTGTTAATTACATTTATATACAGCCCCATAGCCGAAGCTCTCTTTACAAAGATTAAAACACAGAACATTAAAAAACAAATATACAAAATTTAAAACCATAAAAAGCATAAAAACCAATTACATACAATATCCATCTATTCTGGGTCTGTTAAATGTGCAACATATGCTGTTAAATGCCGGGGAGAAGAGAAAAGTCTTGACCTGGCTGGCATCAAAAAGATAACAATGTTGGCACCAAGCCTCGTTGGGGAAATGGTTCCATAATTGAGGGGCCACCACTGAAAAGGCCCTCTCCCTTATTGCCATCCCCCGAGCTTCCCTTGGAGTAGGCACCCAGAAGTGGACCTTAGACATTGAGCATGGTGTACGGGTAGGTTCATGTCAGGAGAGGCGTTCCATCAGGTATTGTGGTCCCAAGCTGTGTAAGGCTTTATAGGTTAAAACCAGCACCTTGAATCGGGCTCGGAAACATACAGGCAGCCAATGCAAGTCAGCCAGAGTTGGTCTTATATGTTCGAACCTTCTATTGTTGTTGTTGGTGTTATTGTTGTTTCTGTACTGCCCAATAGCCAAAGCTCTCATTGTGGTTGAGGGGGTGGGGAGGAGTTGTACAAAGGATGGACCTAACAAGAAGTCTGTGGCACAGACCAAACTCTTGCTTTACTTTCTTCAATATGTCATAGTAGCAGGGAAGTTGGTTGCTTTAATTCTAGGTAGAAAAGTGTTGAGCTTATGTTACCAAAACCCAGCCTTATTTTCATGTCCTTTTAGGCAATAGAAAGCTACGTTGGTGCCACCTTCCTTTAACAGTCAGGGATGTGATGTAGAAAAAGTCTATATTCTGTTAAACTACTAGGCATCAGTAGATTTTCTTTCTTTCTTTTTTAATTATAAAATGTTAAGCTTTCTGTGTTTTAAATTACTGATTTTTTGACTGCCATGTTAATTGAGAAATCTAGGGTATTCAAATTCAGGGTGTGTTTTTTCCTTGCTGTATTATTATTCTTAGGGATAGTTCAATGTAACAAGAAGAAATCTTGGCTTCACTGTGGTTAAAATAGTTATAAGCACTTGAAAATAAATATTAATGTTACCTACATATTCCAGAATGTCTGGGTTTTAAGAAAATCTTATGGTGTCTGATTCATTAACAGGATTTTATACAACTATATCATTTACAATCCTAGGGAAGTTATAATGAATGAAAAAAGAGGGGTAGCTGTACGTTTTCTGCTCATTTGGGTCCAAAGACACCGAAAGTGCAGGAGAGCAGAGGTATATAATAGCTGTGGAATATACAGTGGTAGAAGGACTTGAACATTCAGCATTTTTGGAGCAGACTTTGAACATTCCTGCTCCTGCAAGAGAAAGTAGCAAAGAAAACATAAGAAAAGCCCTGCTGGATCAGACCAAACATCCATCTAATCCAGCATTCTGTTCAGAGCTGTGACATATTACTTCAACATTCCTTCTACAAAGCATTGGGATTGGGGAGCCCTCGTAAACCTATCCCCTGTGATTAGAAGCTAGAGATGGCAGTCACAAAACTTTGCCCCTGCTCTCCCCCTGCCTGCTCTCCCCACACTGGTGTTTTCCTTATATGGCAACCTTGCTTGGTAGAAATATATCAAATTTTGGAGACACACTGTGTCTCTGGGTCTCTCCAAATCCCAAATCTTCACAAGTGTTCAGATTCAAATTCGGTCTGCTTTGGAAGACCCTCACTTCAATTTGGACACCCCGTGAAGCTGTTCAGTTCAGAACACCACAAATTTTTAACTACGTTGAGGCAGCTCAAACTCTTTGAACTATCAACTATATGCTTTGTTTTGTTCCTTAAGGGGAGGGTGTGTTTGATAATTTTATTGCAAGGATTAATATACTAAGTGGACTTAGCTCTGAGTAAACATGCTTAGTGAGGCTCTGTAGATTTCATCCACTCCGTTAAAAAAAAGGCCATAAAGACCAAGGGCACCGCCCCCTGACAGCATCCATTGTGTGATGAGGAGGAGGTTTTTATTACTATACTTGGTAAGTTTGTGGAGTTTAGAGGTGCTTCCCTCTAGCTTGTGCTGGAGTGGCCATCTATCCACTTTTTAAAAAAATAGTAATGAAAAAACACAGCATGGTATTTCGTCCCATTCAATTTGTGTTGTAGGATATAATTCTTTTGGCATATCATGCTGTGAAAAAATGTGCATACATACAACCTATAATATGGATCATGCCCAGTGGAGGCTGGTGGTTCCAATGTCAGTGGGGTGGTGAATTCACACTGGGTTTCAGTCAGAACCAGTCAGAATTTATTTATTTATTTATTTATTACATTTTTATACCACCCAATAGCCAAAGCTCTCTGAGCGGTTCACAACTTGGATAGGAACTTGGAGAGCTTCTTTATAGTTCTGACTGAAACGTGGAGCGGACTCACTGCCCCACTGGCATCAGAGCCACCAGCCTCCACTGATGATGCTTACGTAGAACACTGCACGTGTCTCTCTGTGCATGAATAATATAACATGTTTGTAAGCCTATGCGGCAGGGTCTTGCTATTTACTGTTTTACTCTGTACAGCACCATGTACATTGATGGTGCTATATAAATAAATAATAATAATAATAAGTGAGGGCTGCTCCTATTCAGGATTCCTACCATCCAGTATGCCCTGTTCTATGAAAGCTTTTTGGTTCCCCCACAAACCTGCTGATAACTCCCTCTTGTGCATGAGATGTGCCTTTTAGCTACGTAAGGATCTCCCTCGGAGAATGATGCACTCAGTATATATAATTGGCACAAGAGAATTCTCCTCCTTAAAATCTAAAAGGAAAGCAAGCATAGCTGTGTAAATAATTAACATAGTTGTGTTGTCTAGCTGTATTAGATTAAGTGGAATCTAAAATGAAATAATGTCTTAACCTCGATTTCCTTGTGGCTTACACAATGCAGTTGATTTTGGGTCCAGCCCCCCAAAATTCATTGTTGAAGATATACAATGTTTAAAACAAACAATCAGACATCGTCATGAGAGGAAGTAGATAATAAAACTATACAGCCAGTGAAAAAGAATACAGATGAATTTTAGCTTTCCTGTAATTTTATTTATTTCACTTATTTATTATTACATTTATGTACCACCTTTTTTCCTCTTGCAAGGAACTCAAGACAGTTTATGCATTTCATCTTCATGACAACCCTGCAAGGTAGGTTAAAAGTGGGGACTAGGACCCAGATCTTGTGAGTCCCGGCCCACAACTCTAACGATACATTGGCTCTTTTTGTGTGAGTTCATCTGAAATGTGTTTAGTGATTTGTTCCACCATGACCTTTATACTTTTTCTCCCTTTATAAAAGTGTGTTTCACTCTCATCAATACAGATTTCATCCTCAATATAGATTCATCTATACTGATTTCCTCTTCTGCCCCTTTCCACTTGAAACTGACAAGGTTGGTGCCTTGTACTGATGCTGGGAAAACTTTGCCCCTCCAATTATCCCTGCTGCTTCTCCAAGGAAAGGTGGACACGTGACTGTTGTTTTTAGTTCAAAAGTGCAGTAGGTTGGAGTGCATCTTAATAATTTGTTAAAAAGAAACAAAACTAAGAAGACACTGGTGAAACAATCGTCATCTTTCTCAGTTGGGGCAAGCAACATTTTTGGCCCTAAAATCAAGCTCAAGGTGGTTTGCAAATAAAAACAACACAATTAAAAACATTTCTAACAAAATCAGCAACCACAACATGGAAGGGCAATAAAAACAGCATAATTTAAATAAATTAAATAAATAAATCTCAGCAGCAGAAGGCTCAAAGTATAGGAATGTGAGCATGTTATGGGATCCCAGCACTGCCAAAAAAATTAAATCAATCATCTGAATGTTGCCTGAGGGACAAACTACACATTGTGCTCAAAAGTGTTTAAGGGAGCCAATATAAACTGAAAGAATAAAGTAAAAGCAAACACTAAAAACTGAAAAGCAGAGTTCAACGGCTGGAATTGGTTAAATGAAAAAAGTAGAGACAGGTTCAGTTCAACGATTATGCACTGGGTCTGCATGAGAGTAAAATGTGAGCACCCCAATTCCCTTTAGAACAACCTTCCTACCTGTTTGGCTCCTTCCTGCCCTGCCCCCTTAGCTAATTTCTCCCGGTGTGGTGTCAATTGGTTCTTTACCCTTCTGTTTGCCCTTGGTGGGGAATTTCAAAAAGAGAAAGGAGTTGAGCAACCTCAACTCTCTGTGCTCCTCCCTCTAGATCCCTCCCTCCTCTCTTCATTAACCTTATCAGCACAATCCTATGCATTTTTGTTGTTGTTTAATCGTTCAGTCGTTTCCGACTCTTCGTGACTTCATGGACCAGCCCACGCCAGAGCTTTCTGTTGGCCGTTGCCAATATAAAAAATACTTTAGATAAATCAATAAAAAAATGGGACTTTCTCCCTGTGGTTCAGCTAGGTCATTTAGACACTGTACTTAATAGTCTTATATGGGCTCCCCTTTAGATGCCAACAAGTTTGGCAACTCTGCTAAAAAAAGCATTTCTGAGCATGTGCAGAATGTCAGGTTTTAAACTTACTTAATACATCATGGCATCATCATAGCTACAGGAATAAAATTGTGTTTGCTTGCGTTGCCCTGATGATGATGATGATGATGATAAATCACTTGGGAGTAATAAGGACCATTTTGTTGTAGTGGTAACATATTTTTAAAGCGAAATAGTAAAACGAACCTTGATAACCACATACACAGCCACTACCACCCAACTATAAAATGTTTCCAAAAAACAAGAAAGTAAGGATGCTGTGGCATCTTGGGGAGGCCCTGAGCTGTGTGGCCCTGGGCATTTGCCCGGAGTTCCAGTACTACTGCCATCACTTTAAAATGTGTATGGAATTGCAGTCTAAAGGTGCAACCCTATGCATGTTTAGACAGAAAAAAGTCCGAAAACTCCCAACAGTTATTAAGGCTGATTAGTTATATCAATGTTTATAAATAATTATTATCGATGAATAAATATGATACCCATCATCTTAAGTAGGAACAGAATAAGGAACTGGATTGTCCCCTTTTGCCTTATTAATGGGCCTCTTCTTTAGTGTCTGTATCTGAAGCATCTTAGTAATCAAAAAATCTTGTTCTGTGTCTATTGGACGCCATAACGTCTCTTTAACAAGGGTTTGTCTAATTGCTGGAGGTGTAACACAGCTCATGCTTCTTTTAACGATATGTTTTGGCAATGCCCAATAGTTGCCTCCTTTTGGGAAGGAAGTTATTATACACATTAACTTTCTATTGGAACAGTCTGTAATATTTACTGATGTACATGCACTCTTAAATTATCTACCTGTTTCCTGGAAGTGCGTTCTCCACACCCTTTTGACAGCTAAAAGACTTACACGTTGGAAGGATAAACATTTACTTCCTATTATGCAGGGATTGAGGACACAATGACACCTCCGGCATTTAAAAGGGATACATATCTGGATATTTGGTCCGCCTCTGTCAAAGTTTATGTATAATTCTTAGAAAGCTGTATTATACACACATATGCATTTCATATTGAAACGTATATATTTAAATGTATGTAGCTACAATTCTTTTTATTTTCTTCTTTATTGTTTTGCTTTGTTTTGTTGAAATTTTGTAATAAAAATAAATTTCAAAACATGCATGTTTAGAGAGAAAAAGTCCCAGCCAGCATAGCTGGGAGTTATAGGTCTCCCCCCACCCCGCCTTCCTAAACATGCATGGGATTGTAGTTTAAGTAGATAAGTAAATAGCTAAGGGCGCAATCCTAGATTGCCAGGAGCGGGCCCCGCTAAATTCAATGCGGCTTACTCCCAGGTAGACCTGCTCTGCTGTTGTCTGGCTCCGCCTGGAACTTTACAGCGCTGTCGAGGAGGCGGCGACGGCGGCCGAAGGTCCGACGCCGCGCCGCGTTCCGGAGCGCTGAGCTCAGGCGCCCGCCCCCCAGCCCGGCCAACTCCCTCCCCCCGGCCCGGGGGGAAGGCGAAGCGCACCTGGCTGGGCGGAGGGGGCCGGGCCGCGAGGCTGACGTCACCGAAGTGCTCTCCGCCTCCCCTGGTCCCTTTTAGGTAGCGACGAAACTCCGGGAGGCGGCGCCGCGCGAGGGGGCGGTCGAGCGCAGTGGTGGTGGTGGTGGTGCTGGGGTCTGCCGCAGCCCGCGCGTTGCGAGACTCGTGCCGCGGCGATGGGGCGCTTCAGCCCGGCTTGGCTGGGGGTCCTGGTCTTGGCCGGTATCCTGGTGCTCGGCTCTGCTACAGGTGAGTAGGGAGAGTCCGCGCTGGGCGAGGGTGGGGGTGGGGTGGCCGGGCAGGCGGGCGGGCGGGCAGTCGAGGGGTCCAGACCCGCTTCCTGTTGCTCTTCTCTGGGGCAGGTAAACCTTGCCTGTCTCCCTCTCTAGCCCTCCTGGCTGCGCGATCGGAGCCCTTCTCAGCCTCCCTAGCCAGCCTAAAAGTTCGGGGATGGGGGCTGCCCAAAAACTAGGGGAGGGGACAGTTTCTCTGGTTTGCAGGCCTCTTAAGGACAAAGTTCTGAACTGTTTTTTAAGTGTTTGCTTGTTAAAAGGGGGCAAAGAACTTTCGGGGGGAGGCAGTCCCTCATTCCGGCCGTGGCCCAGACCTTCCCCTTCGGTGGAAGCTGCCATTATTTCTCGGCCGGGTACTGGGGGGCTTCACTCGTCCTGCAGGCCCTGAACCTGCTTCCTGGCGCAGGAGCTGGAAAAAAGCAAGAAGCCCTCCTGAGCAAACACGGGATGTTCTCTGAACTCCCGGGTTGCCCCAAGTGGCGTTGAATAAAGAGCTCCAGCAGGAGCAGCTTTCTGCTTGCCGACCTCCACGGGGTTTTCTTCACCTTGCTCCTTTTTTGCCCGGAAGACAACCCGAAAGGCTTCCTGGAATGCAGCTTGAGAAGCCACGGACTCGTAGCAAACTGGCACCTCTTCGGGCACCTTTTGGACGTTAGTCCAAGGATACGGCAGTTGCTAGAGGACATGGGTGGGAGGGAGCCGTTGCACTCATGGCCTGCTTGTCAGTTTCCCGTGGGCAACCGGTTGGCCCCTGTGTGAACAGAATGCTGGACTAGACGAACCCTTGGCCGGATCCAGCCTAGCTGTTCTAAATGCCTGACTTTAACCCTTGAAACCATTAAAAACGGTGAGCTTTGTTCACTTCTCACTTCCTGTTACTCTGCAAGCCACGATTATCGACATTCTTGTGAATGGGAACTGGCTGTTGTGCACGACTTCGTTCTCTTTGGTAATGATGGCACAATCCTCTATGCATGTTTAGACAGGGGTGGGGTGGGGGAACCATTAAGTTGTTCACAAAAAGCCATCTCCGAAAGGCGAGACTCTTCACTGCAACTGCGGAAGTTAGCAACCTCATGTAAACCCAGTATCTTCACAATGCTGCCCCTTGAGAGCTCTGGTGCTCACTTCAAAAGCATCCATTAAATTGCTCATTACAGACAAATTGACAAACAGTGTTGTTGAAAATCTTTTAACAACCCTGTTTGCTCTCTCTCTGACCCAACAAAATGAGTTGTCCAAATGTAGAATTGCCTTTGAATATGGAACAAGGAGCTATTAGTTGAAAAAGAGTTCGTATAGAGCAACATTCCCCAACCTGGCCATGCTGGTTGGGGATGATGTGAGTTGTAGTCCAACGTGTCTGGAAGCCTCCAGGTTTGGGGGAGGGAGGCTGGAATAAAGTACATACATTTGTTCAAATTTCTTACATGAATTAAGAACCTAAGAAGTGCCCGGCTGGATCAGACCGAGGGTCCATCTAGTCCAGCACTCCGTTCACACAGTGGCCAACCAGCTGTTGACCCACAAGCAAGACACAGATACAACAGCACCCTACTGCCCATGTTCCCCAGCAATTGATGTATGAAGGCTTACTGCCTCAGATACTGGAGGTAGCACACAACCATCAGGGCTAGCTTTGATAGCTTTCACCTCCAGGAATTTATCCAACCCCCTTTTAAAGCCATCCAAATCGGTGGCCATCACTACATCTTGTGGTAGTGAGTTCCATAATTTAACTATGCGCTGTGTGAAGAAGTACTTCCTTTTATTTGTCCTGGATCTCCCACCAATCAGCTTCATGGGATGACCCCGGGTTCTAGTATTTTAAGAGAGGGAGAAAAATGTCTCCCTATCCACATTCTCCACACCATGCATCATCATCATCATCATCATATATTTTATTTGTTACCCGCCTCTCCCTCTGCATCGAGGCGGGGTACAACACAAACACAATAAAATACATATAACTAATTAAAACATTTAAAACTAATACATTATTAAAAGCAGCAAATTATTAAAAGGCATCTAAAAATTCAACTGGGTAATTTTGTACACCTCTATCATGTCTCCCCTCAGCCTCCCTTTTTCCATGCTGAACAATCCCAGCTGTTGTAACCTTCCCTCATAGGGGAGAAGCTCCAGCTCCTTAATAATTTTAGTTGCTCTTTTGTGCACAGAAAGCAAGAAGCCCTTGCTGATTGGGATGTGTCTTATATTTAATTGACATTATTGTGCAATTCTATGTAATTTTATAGTCTTATCTCTTTCTGAAGGCTTTGTCCAAAGAGATATATAAAGTTAGAAACTATTGTCTTTCTATTGGGCTGACTTATTCTGAGGAAAACTGATGCAAAATCTAATACCTATTATCTCATTTCTTGAATTTATCAAACTATCATCTTCTGGATCAGCCTTCCTCAACCTGGGGCGCTCCAGATGTGTTGGACTGCATCTCCCAGAATGCCCCAGGCTGGGGCATTCTGGGAGTTGTAGTCCAACACATCTGGAGCGCCCCAGGTTGAGGAAGGCTGTTCTGGATATTAGCAAACAAATACACAGAGAGAAGATTTTGGCGAGCAGTTAGAGAATCAGTGGAAATTCATATGGGAGAACACTTAAGCTATGTGACGCATTACAGATGTGTTAGGCTTTGATACAGTATGTAACATCATTAGTTTGGGTAAATGGGAATTTTTCGTGCCTGCTGGGTATGTCCTGTGGAGCAATCATTCTGGGACTAAATCTTACAGAGACATTGCAATCTTGAATTGCACAATAGGAAAAGCTCCTAAAATGGTTTTACTGTAACTTGTTGAAGAAAATGCTCTGGGTTTTTTGTAAGGACTTCCTGTTTTGCCAATGTTTGCTGCAGGTATTGCCTGAGCAGCAAGATGAAGGCAGTTGAGATTGCTGGATAAACAAAGTATGGGAGGTCATAATCCTAGTGTTCAATTCCAGCTGCTCAATGACAGGGAAAATAACCATCTGTCCTAGCAATGTAGCCTTCCTTTTTCTTCTGTACTAATTCTTCAAAAGAATGAGATTGTATCTTGGAGCATTTCAGTGTTGAAATGGAAGTAATTTTAAGACATCTCTTGCAGAATATATGTATAGCTTTACCATCATTATTTGGGCAGTTTTTTGTCTCTCTCGGGTCCCTTGTCATATTTTGCCTTTGCTTTAGGCCTAGAGTTAATCTCTTTGGGGTGTTTAAAATTATTGTTATGTTTTTCTCTCTTATATATTTGAACAATTTATATAAAACAGAAGGCCTCTCTGTAGCTTTTAATTGCATGATGGTGTTCTTAATCACTCCTGCTGCTGCTCATTTCATTGTAAAAGCTTTATTTGAATCTAAATGCCTCTTGTGCTTAGTTAGATGCAAGAAGCATAAGGAGGGTAGTTAATTCAGGTCTACTAGATGGTCATTTTGTATACTTTCTATGCATTTAGAACAGGGCTGTTCATGCATATACACATGATGCATCCACACACACAAGCATCCATGCACCCAAGAGAAACCCTTCCCTTATCTTCAGTCTCTCAGAAGGGAGCAGAATTTCCATAGCTAGTGCTAGCCGTGAAATCCCTTCTTTATCTCTAGTGAGAATTTGGAGATAAGGAAAGGGATTCCTTTGCTAGTGTTAGCTATGGAAAGCCTGGGGTTTCTCTTGTTAGCACTAACAAGGGAATCCCTTCCTTATGTACAATTTCTTATCAGAGGTAAGGAAGAGATTCCCTTGCTACTGTGGGAAACCCTAGGCAGTGTGGCCACAATTTTTTGCGGAGGGAGTGTCTAGCAGCCAGACATGGCTGGGTGGGCTGCACTTTTTGCCCCCTTGTTTACATTGCGGTTCAGTTACACTTTTGTTAATCAATCTGACAAGAAAAAAACTCTTATTTTGAAGCATAACTGATTAGCACATAATGCTAACCCATGGTTTATTTAACTCATGGTTTATTGCCCTACCCAGGGTTTGCCTGGTAGATTATGACACAAACCATGGTTTGTTTTCTCAGTCCTAAAATTGTTTGTTTCCCTCCTCCTTTGCTCACTCCCTCCCAGAAACCAGATACCTTTACAGAGCTGTAATACTCGCATGTAGAGTGGCTGCTTTTTTTTTTCTTTTTTACCATTTCTGTCTGCCACCTCTGTAGCCTGATGAAACAACCCATGGTCTTGGGTTCACACATAACAACAACCCATGGTTTAAAAACCCAGTATTCATAACCCAACCCAAGTCTTTCCGGCTTGTTCGAGGTTAACATACCAGAGTTTGTTATAGTGTGCCCATGCTCACACATCACAATCACCCAGAATTCAACAATCCATAACATGGTTAACATTATTTATTTATTTATTTATTTATTTATTACATTTCTATACCGCCCAATAGCCGAAGCTCTCTGGGCGGTTCACAAAAATTAAAACCACAGTAAAACACCCAACAGTTTAAAACACAATTACGAAATACAGTATAAAAAGCACAACCAGGATAAAACCACACAGCAAAGTTGATATAGGATTAAAATACAGAGTTAAAACAGTAAAATTTAAATTTAAGTTAAAATTAAGTGTTAAAATACTGAGTGAATAAAAAGGTCTTCAGCTGGCGACGAAAGCAGTACAGTGTAGGCGCCAAGCGGACCTCTCTGGGGAGCTCGTTCCACAACCGGGGTGCCACAGCGGAGAAAGCCCTCCTCCTAGTAGCCACCTGCCTCACTTCCTTTGGCAGGGGCTCATGGAGAAGGCCCCCTGTAGATGATCTTAAGGTCCGGGTAGGTACATATGGGAGGAGGCGTTCCTTCAGATAACCTGGCCCCAAACCGTTTAGGGCTTTAAATGTTAATACCAGCACTTTGAATTGGGCCCGGACCTGGACTGGCAGCCAGTGAAGTTGTAAAAGGACTGGCGTAATGTGATCTCGCCGGCCATTATGTACGACTCAGGCCAATATCTACAGATTTAAGAATTGGTTTTGTCATGTGTTTCCAGAGGACCTGCTCCTTGCAATCATCTCTTTTAGGACATCTGACATGGTGGCAGATGCTCATCCCATGCCATTGATGCCCACATGAAGCTTTTGGACTTAACACCAAAAAGCCAGGCCCTTTCCTCCAAGGAACCTACAATCTTAGGAACATTGGTTGTTCTAGCTCAGTAGTAGCTCTCTGGGGTTTCATTCCCCAGACCTACCTGAGAATGCTAGTGACTGGCTTTGGGACCTGCTCTATGGGCCTGTTTGACAGTGGGAAGAGAAGATAAAAGATGTGTGAATTACTCAGACTTCATTGTAGTTGGGGGATAAGATATACTTTGGCCTGGAGTTGCAAACAAGTGGATGAGATTCATTGACAACTGTGCACCATATTTTCTGGTTGCAGGTGGAACGGTAAAGTAACATTCACTCCTAGAACTAAAGATCTATGTTTGATTCAATGGGAACCCACTCAACCAGTGGGTGCAGGTGTCTTGCTGGACCAAGATGTAATGAGAGCTCTGCATTGTGCTAATCTAGGAAAAGCTAAGACCCGCCTTGGTTCTTGAGGGTTTCTCAATAGTTTTTTTTTTTTTAAAAAGCATTGTAAAATTGCTCATGTTGGAGGGAGAAAAGGAAGGGGAGAAATGATATAAATGGAATTGGAGTAACTTCAGGTTGGGACTTTCTCCATGAAATATTGCATGGGCAATATTTCCAGATGCGATGAGAATATGGAGTGGGGTAGGAGAAGCATTTTTATGGAGCATTCTTCCCTCCAGCACCTCCTACTCTTCTTAGTGCACACAGTGACTATGGAAGTGAAAGAAAACTTTCCATTCTGGTTTTTCAGGTAGTTTCAGGCATGAGCAGTGCAGAGCGTGACCTATTCATATGAATGGAAGGAAATGGGTTTGCCTAAATAGCTCATTAATGGCTGAGCCTTTGACCCAATGAGTCCAGTTAGCATCCAGTAATGATGCCCAACAACACTAAAATGTGTAACAACTTCACTGTAAGAGGGCTTGGTTCTGACTAATGATGTTCAGTGCTTGGGAGCAGGTGGTGAAGAGCTCAACCTAGTTTCCATCTGATTATGTGGAGCTTCTTGTTATGAAACAAACACACCATTCCCAATGATGTGTTTGTTTTATAACACTGAGGCAGGGGGTGGAACTCTGGCAGGGAAGGCGAACAGGCTTTTCCTGCCCATGGTTGTGTTCTCAGACTCTCAAAACAGTGGAGGCTGGTGAATGCGCTCTGGATTTATTTATTTACAATATTTATATACTGCTCCATATCTCAAGTATATTATGGAGCAATGAATTTGGAATAAAACAATTAAAAGATTTAAACTGCATTTTAAAATCGTTCATTTAAAAACAGAATGCCAATAAAAACAGGCCATTTCTACACCAGGAAGGGTGGAGGATCTCGCGAGATCCTGATCACAAGATCCTCCTCTTAGTCCACATGCGGGCACGACATCCCGGGAGGAAGGAGGGTGTCGCGCCTGCCATTTTTATTTTTTAAAAAAACGGAACTGAGCACCTGTGCGCTCCAATGAAAAGTGAGTTTGTTTGTTTTTTTAAAAAAGTCCGACCCTGTTCTCCCCCCAGCCCTGATTCCTTCTGGCTCGGTTCCTTCCCTCTACTGCTCCCCGCTATTTGCAGGGTGGAGGTAAGAAGCCGGGACAGGCGGCCACACCAACTGTGGTCTCAGGACGATCCCGAGACTATGGGAAGAATTGGATTTTCCCAGGGATTATTTATCCCTGGGAAAAAGAAGGTGCTCTCTCTGGTATCCTGGTCCCAAGTTGTTTCAGTCAGAACTCTTAAAGGAGCTATCCAAGTTTTGCACCTTAGGTAACTCTTTTAGAGTTCTAATTGAAACCCAGAGTGGATTCACCGCCCCCCCGATACTGAAGCCAGCAGCCACCACTGGATAAAGATAAATAAGCCTAACTGGGGCATAACTAGTTGAGGTCCAGTGATGTGTAGTGGTTAGAGCAGCTGTGCCTAGCCTGCTACACTCCACATCTGTTGCACTACAGCTCCTATCCTTTCAAGCCAGCATGTCTGCCTTAGCCTTTCCCAACTTTGTGCCTTTCAAATGTGTTGAGCTAGTCCTGAGGAGACCTGGGTTCAAATCCCCACTTGGGCATGAATAGGATGGCCATGTATCCTCTTTTTACAGAGCACTGTCCTCTTCTCCAATTCCAGTTTAAAGATAAAGAACCATAATAAGAACTGTGGCCCATCAAGACTTAGCACTTGAACAGCAAACTAAATAGGCAACTAATTAGGCAGGCACACACAGGCCATTTGGTCACTGTCTTCCATACTCTGGTGAGATGTACTGTATTTCTCTCTAAATTATAATTATTTCTAAATTTGCATCTGTATGCAATGTGTGTGCAAATCAGTGTCTTTTTTGCAGGTGGTGCATTCCACCCCTCTCTTTTAGCAATTTGTAAGTGGCCACCCTACCCATGAAACTCACTGTTGCAATCTTAGGCCAATCACACTCATTCGTGAGAAGAGGAGTGAGAGACACCACCCTGAGCATCTTGGAGGGAAGATGTGATTAGAAAAAAGCACAAGATAAAGCCAAAACAGCCACCAAGGACTTTTGTGGGGATGACTGGCAGGCACTGCAAGGATGAAGCCTGCCTTTCTTCCCGCCAGTTTTTCCTCACCTTGGCAAAATACAGGCTCAAGAATATGTATTTGTCCAGGTGATATGTAGTTTTATCCCTCCTTGCTCCTTCAAGAAAACAAGCATAGCAGGGGGCGAAGGGAACTTATCTCCTCGACATACAACTTTAACAGGGCCTTTTTAATGGAGGCGCATTTCACTATGTGACTGTCCCTCAGTTGAAGTGGTATAGCCCAGACACACATTTACCACTTCCACTGAGAACTGGGCATAAGTTATTTCACAGTTGCAAACCTTGTACCATACCATTCATTGGCTTAGTTGTTTTTTGTAACAATTGGGAGGACTTCTAGAACAGCCTTCCCCAACCTGGTGCCCTCCAAATGTGTTGGACTGCAACTCCCACAGTCTGGCTGGAAAGTTAAGGGGGTTGTAGTCCAACATCTGGAAGGTGCAAGACAGTAGTGTTCTAAAACATCACCATGCAACAAACAGAAAAGTAATTTTCTTTAAAAAGAATCCTACTGCAGTAGGCTTGCTGCTGATGTGTGTGTGTACTACCAAGTGTAACCATGTTACTTTCTACTGTTACTTTTACCCTACCCTGTGCCTGCTTACCCTACCCTGTACCTGTTTGCATTCTCTTCCCCTCCTTATTGTTTTACTATGATTTTATTAGATTGTAAGCCTATGCGGCAGGGTCTTGCTATTTACTGTTTTACTCTGTACAGCACCATGTACATTGATGGTGCTATATAAATAAATAAATAAATAATAATAATAATAATAATAATAATAATAATAATCTAAATAGTGAATGGTTTTTTTAAAGGGGTGTTTGCTTTTTCAGGCCTGCTATACTGGGCCATGCTAGATGTGTGTGTGTGTGGGGGGGGATCATTTATGTATCCTGCACATGAAAGGATCTTGAACGGTAGAAGGAGAGCATGGGAAAGAGTGGTTCAACACTTTTCATGCCTAATGTATGGAGATGGCTGCTCCAGGCAGTCTTCTTCCTTTCATGTAGAACCTAAAATGTGGTCACTCCAGAATATTTTTCTACTTGGCAACACACAACTTGGTCTACTGGTATTCTGACTGGACTCAAGTTTGCCAAATTGCCTTCTCAGTTCAATAGTTGTATTGCCCAATAGTAAATGGAATTATAATACCAAATTAAATATTGTTACTATTAAATGCTAAGCATTCTTAAGTGTTATTTAATTACGTAGGCTGCATGGTGTGGATGTGTGTGTGTGTGTGTGTGTGTGTGTGTGTGTGTGTGTGTGCATTTGCATACATGCGTAACCAATAAGTAGCTAGCCTAAGACATTTGCTTTATCTTTTTTTTAGTGAAATATGAAACGAACCCGGTGAAATATGAAATGAACCCGGTAAAAGGAAGAAGTTTTATCGGTCATAAAACCAATACAAGCAATACCTCTCGAGAATACAGTATAGATGAATTTGCCACGAAGATCCTTACTGGAAAGTTGACTACCGTTTTCCTGCCCATCGTCTACATTGTCGTGTTCATCATTGGCTTACCAAGCAATGCAATGGCTCTCTGGGTCTTCTTCTTGAGAACAAAAAAGAAGCATCCAGCAGTTATCTATATGGCTAACTTGGCCCTGGCAGATCTCCTCTTTGTGATCTGGTTCCCGCTGAAGATTGCATACCATATGAATGGCAACAACTGGATCTATGGTGAAGGCCTGTGCAAAGTACTTGTTGGGTTCTTTTATGGCAACATGTACTGCTCCATTCTTTTTATGACATGCCTCAGCGTACAAAGGTATTGGGTCATTGTGAACCCCATACTGCACTCAAGGAAGAAGTCAGAAATTGCTTTTGGAGTTTCAGCTGCAATATGGGTCCTAATTCTACTCGGCACCATTCCATTATATCTTGTGGACCAAACTGTTTCTATTTCGAACCTCAACATCACCACCTGTCATGACGTCTTGCCTCAAGCACTGTTGGCTCACGACATGTATAACTACTTCCTCTCTCTAGCCATCGGAGTCTTCTTATTCCCAGCCATTCTCACAGCTGTTGCCTACGTTCTCATGATAAGGACTCTGAATGCTTCAATTACGGATGTGAACATTGGGAAGAAACGCAAAAGAGCCATCAAGCTCATTATTACGGTGCTTTCCATGTACTTGATCTGCTTTGTGCCTAGCAATGTTCTGCTTGTGGTGCACTACTCCCAGATCAAATCCAATGGCATCAGTAACATATATGCATTCTACATCACCGCACTGTGCCTGTCTACTCTAAACAGCTGCATCGATCCATTCATCTATTACTTTGTTTCAAAAGACTTTAGAGATAACCTTAAAAATGCTCTCCTCTGTCGAAGTGTGCGTACTACAAAGAGGATGCAAGTCTCCCTCTCTTCAAATAGATACCCAAGGAAATCCCCTTCGTATTCCTCCAGTTCAAACACAACTAAATCAACTTACTAAATTTGTACGCAGAAGGCAAGGAAGCTTGGACTGGCATTTGCAAAGTTCTGCGCATCTTAAAAAGGGGAAGTCGTGATCATGTTTGATAGCAGAACTCCATCAGAACTGACAAACTGCTCCCCCCCCCTTTTCTTTTCTCTGGGATCTCAAATGGAATATACTACCATGCTTCATGGAAAACCCAAGTAACAAGACCTGATGTAGGTACTATTTTAAAAAACAAAACACACAAAACAAAACACTACCCAACAACATCAGAAAGATTCTATTTTTGCAGACCGGATAGTCAGTTGTAAAGAGAACTTTCCATGTAAATGTTGATTGTCCAATGGGCTGTTACCAATACCCTGGCATGTTGTATCAAAAGACAGTAGCAGTCTTATGTAACAGTTGATCTTTATGTAACAGTGAAATGGTTTGAGTTTTGAGAGCCACGCTCCTCGTTCATGAGAGACAAGTCTTGTCTTACAACACATGCGTAGGAGGATGTAAACCAATCATTCATGTTTGCCAACCTGTCTATTGCCAATCCAGAATGCATGAAGGCCCTGGAATACTGTGTTATTGATGTCCATGTGACTGTTGTTTGCACTGAGATATATATATATATATATATATATATATATATATATATATATATAAATATGTACACTTTTATTTTAAATGTGCTGTGAATATGCAGTGTGACAAATATGTAGTCTTAATGTAGCATGTAATTTTATGCCTTTTTTAAAGAAAGAACTGTACTTTGCAGCAATATTGTAAACTTTTTTTTATAAAGAAGGACTTTTAATACTTTCTCCAATTGTATTGTGTCATTTTAAGGTATTGTCTTGCAGTGCTATTGGAGATAGTAGGATCAGTGTGAACTCAGCATCATTTCTGCCAAACTTCTTTCTTGAGTCTAATGTGACATTTCTCTTCCCAACCTAACCCTGAATGTGCAGATGTAAGAAACATTCACTCCAAGCAGTCAACGGCTCAATATCAGGAATGGTGAGATCATTATGATGTAGCAAAAATGACAATTCATTGTAAACATCAAAAAAATTAAATAGGATAACATTCAACCGTTCATGTTAAGAAACCTAAAAATAAGATACCTCATCTACATTGAATTCACACACACAAAAAAAGAGGGAAAGCTCTATCTGAGTTACATTAGTCTTGCAACAGCAGTAGTTTGCATACTGGGATTATATTAAAACCACCACCACAATTGCTAAATCAACAAGCAAGGACTTCCTTTTCACTTGGCCACCTGGTCTGCTCACAAAGTGGGCAAGGCGGATGGATGCAAAGGCATTTTGTAGTCTCTGCAAATGAAAAAAAAAACTGAGCAAAGGGCTTTTCATTCAATAAGAGAGCGATCCTATGGAAAACATCCCAGGGACTAGAGGATTGTTCAGAGACTGCTATGACCTCAAAAGGGGGGACTCCAGTATCCAGTCCCTGCTCTCTTGCAGCCACCACAGAAAGGAATGTGCAGGCTGCTTTCTGAGGTCATAAATGGGGCCTTGGAGGGACGTTCCAATAGGTGAGGTGATTATGAAGAATCCCATGGCTGCCCCAGCCCTGTGTCTCCTTTAGACAGACTCAGAGGCCAATCTAGAGGGAAAGGTAATGAAAGCAGCACAGAGAAACACAAATCTTTTCTTCTGAGCTGCCTCCTGCCCTGAAAAGTGGCCAAGAAATGCTTTAAATATATTATTTATTTATTTATTTATTTATTTATTTATTACATTTATATACCACCCCACAGCCGAAGCTCTCTGGGCGGTTTACAACAATTAAAAATAGTAAACATTAAAAGTATACAAAATGTAAAAACTATCAAAAACATAAAAAACAGTATAAAAACAACAGTATGGGGACAGGGATGTATTTTACAATAATAAAATGCATAAAAGCAGACTGGTAGGGCATTGGGTTCACAGAAGCTTTCAAGTTCAGATTGTGTAGGTGAGCTAGAAGAAATCAAACCATGTAGGCTGGGCTGAGAGTCTGTGACTGGCCCAAAGTCACCCACTGGGTTTCCATGGCCTAGTTGGGACTAGTCCAACATTTTAGCCACTACACCACACTGCTGTAGAGGCTAAAGTATTTTGTAGTATTGATAAGATAGGGTGACCATATGACTGGATTTGTCCGGGTTTTTGATGGCAAATCCGGGAGGGGGAGGGGAAATCCAGATAGCTCTTAGTAAGGGCTTTAGTCATACAAATGTGAAATAGATCCGTTCATCCATTGATTTTTAAGGAATTTTTTAAAAATTGAGATTTTAAAATTATTATTTTTAAAATTGTCATTTTTAAAGATAAAGACATGAAACTTTGCACCATGAAAGGATTTAGGTAGAGCTTTAGCCACACCAAATTTGAAACTGATCCGTTCATCCATTGATTTTTTAGGAATTTTTTAAAAATTGAGGTTTAAAATTATTTTTTAAATCATCATTTTTAAAGATAAAGAGATGAAACTTTGTACCATGATAGGATTTAGGTAGTGCTTTAGCCACACCAAATTTGAAACGGATCCGTTCATCCATTGATTTTTTAGGATTTTTTTTAAAAATGAGGTTTTAAAATTATTAATTTTTAAACTCATTTTTAAAGATAAAGAGCTGAAAGTTGGCACCATGATAGCTTTTAGGTAGAGCTTTAGCCATACCAAATTTGAAACAGATCTGCAAACCCAGTAGCAAACCCTGTTAACAACAACAGCAGCTTGCAATGGGTGAAGATACAGTCAGAAAAGATATTTGAGGGAAGGGGAGAATGTAACACACAGAGTATAGCAAAACCTTCAAAGTACAGCAAAACCTACAAAAGTAGGAGTGAGTGAAGTTAATTTCAGATACATTGAATCACTTGTTCTTTATTTCAGTGATTTTAGCATTAAGATGTTATGTAGAACAGATTTGTCTTAAATGTGTGCTGTAAAATCAGACATGTGACCAAGGCTATGTTCGGGTGGGCACGCCCCCTTGGTACTGGACACGCCCCCTTGGGGGTGACCATGTTGTCCTCCTTTTGGTTTCCAAAATATGGTCACCCTAAATAAGACTACAAATCCTAAAATAGTTTCACTTAAAAAAAGAAAAATAAGAACACAGCCCACTGTCTTAAGGGCCCACCTAAAGGCAGGCAATGAGGTAGCCAAGAGGACCAAACAGCAATACTACAAATGAGAAGGATCTTGGAATTGTTGTAGATCGCAAGCTGAATATGAGCCAACAGTGTGGTATGGCTGCAAGAAAGGCAAATGCTATTTTCGGCTGCATTAATAGAAGTATAGCTTCCAAATCACATGAGGTACTGGTTCCTCTCTATTCGGCCCTAGTTAGGCCTCATCTAGAGTATTGTGTCCAGTTCTGGGCTCCACAATTCAAGAAGGATGCAGACAAGCTGGAGCGTGTTCAGAGGAGGGCAACCAGGATGATCAGGGGTCTGGAAACAAAGCCCTATGAAGAGAGACTGAAAGAACTGGGCATGTTTAGCCT
The DNA here is from genome assembly GCF_023053635.1 of Elgaria multicarinata webbii. NCBI lineage: Eukaryota > Metazoa > Chordata > Lepidosauria > Squamata > Anguidae > Elgaria > Elgaria multicarinata. The sequence continues at coordinate 84,916,411 of NC_086176.1, forward strand.
GGAGAAGAGAAGATTGAGGGGAGACATGATAGCACTCTTCAAATACTTGAAAGGTTGTCACACAGAGGAGGGCCAGGATCTCTTCTCGATCCTCCCATAGTGCAGGACACAGAATAACGGGCTCAAGTTAAAGGAAGCCAGATTCCGGCTGGACGTCAGGAAAAAAAATCCTGACTGTTAGACCAGTACAACAATGGAATCAGTTACCTAGGGAGGTTGTGGGCTCTCCCACACTAGAGGCATTCAAGAGGCAGCTGGACAAGCATCTGTCAGGGATGCTTTAGGGTGGATTCCTGCATTGAGCAGGTGGTTGGACTCGATGGCCTTGTAGGCCCCTTCCAACTGTGCTATTCTATGATTCTATACCCCAATGGATGAGCTTCCCTGTAGCTGGGTGCCACAATTGAAACACATGAACGTAAGAAGCAGCTTTATACTGATTCAGACCTTTAGTCCATCTAGCCCAGTATCATCTACGTTGACTGACAGGAGCTCTCTGGGATTTCAGGCCGCATTTCTTTCCCAGCCCCCCACACTGGGGATTGAACCTGGGAACTTCTTCATGCAAAGCATGTCCTCTGCCACTGATCTACGGTCCCTCCCAAAAGTCCTCCCTCTCTTATTCTTTCTAACGTAAATTCTCATAGTGACAGGAACCACAAGCAGAGCTGCACTTTGAAAATGAATTCATTTTCAATCCTTTTAGATTTTGTTTAAAACAACAACAACAACACCCTTTCCCTTGCTGTCTGTATGATCCACTGTGCAAATATCCTGCTAATGATGCATTTGATCTGGACTTAGTTATGCATAGAGTAGAACCACAGAGTAAAATGGGAGAAGTTAGTCATGACTTAAAAGCCCCATCGGTTTTATTGTATCTGACCTAAGCAGGCCTAAATCTACATCTACCCAATTGCATTCAACCCAGTTTAGACTGATGTGACTATTGCAATCCCTAACTTCACTTTCCTTGATCTCTTAAAGCTGTAATTCCCAAAATGACAGCAAAAATCTAAAAGCTTCTATAAGGCCAAAACACCCCAGGAAGTTGTCCAGTTGTATGTGTTGTTGCTCTGAAATGTGTCGTTTTCATTAGCTACGCATTATCCCGGAGGCTATGCTGTATCTTGGCCTCGGCAGTGACTGAATCATTAAACTCAAGATTGTAAGGACACCACAGAACTACCCGCCCACCCTTGGAGGAGACTGCCAGGTGCATTTCTGCATGACTCACGACTCCAGGATGTCTCTTGCTAGATGAAAGCCATGCTTAGAACCATGACTCATGGAGAAAGGCAGGAAGGAGGGGATTCCTTGGGTGATTCTGATTCGTTTTCGGTCTAAAAGCAAAACCATTTGCTCTGTAAGAAAGTGTTTTGCCTCGCATTTTTATTCACAGAGAAAATGTGCCTTGGGAGTCCAGGAAGCACTTTTGTTTTTGAAACACTTGCTGCTGTGTGTCTGGCACTAACTCAGACCTGAAAAAGGGAACTTTTAAGAACATAAGAATAGCCCTGCTGGATCAGACCAAAGAAACGGCCACCTAGTCCAACATCTTGATTGCCAAATTGGGCAACTAGATGCCTTCAGGAAGCCCACAAGCTGGCCTTGGAGGCAAGAGTTCCTCCCTATTCCTGTTGCTGCTCAAGCTCAGCATTTTGGGCTTGGAGGTATATAGCCATCATGGCCAGTAGCCGCTGGTAGTTCTCCTCCATGACTAAAAAAAACATTGAACCTAGGACGTTCTTCATATAAGCATAGACTCTCCTACTAGATTATAGACTCTCCCAATTTTGTGGGTGAATAGATTTAAAGTGCTCTTTCAGAGTTGCCCATGGGCTGTTACCCAATTTAGTATTCATGAGATTATTGCAGTGGTATTTTTCCCATCAAAACATTCACTTCAAACCTGAGATTATCGGTCAAAGCTTTGAGTTAATCATTTATTCATAAAGGAGCAATGAATAATGGCACATTTCTGCTTTGACTAGTTCTTTAAATCTGAATCTTTCCCTAGCCAGAAAGCACAAGGTGGATAACATATCAAAGTATGCCATAAAGTTTAATCTTCTCAGACGTCCTCTGATAATGTCCTTTCTCAAGAATGTGTAATTGCTTTTTCTTTGCCGTTCTCTTATTTTTCCTCAACTTTTCCTGCTCCATATATGGTCATCTCTTGGCATTCCTGTTTCTCTTCCAGCTGTTTCTCCTACCTTTTTTGTGCTCTTTTATGTGCCTGTCACATCTTCCCGTGATGGTCACAGAGGCAGGTATAATCAAAGTAAGGTTAGCAAAGGCTTTGCTGAAAACAAAGGAGTAAAGAGGAGTTTCACTAACCTTTGCAGTTCTTTGAGAGTGTCAGTAAACATCTGGACAGAGACTATGTGACAGACATTGTTTATTTGGACTTCCAAAAAAACTTTGACAAAATTCTTCACCAAAGACTCCTGAGCAAATTTAGCATTTTTTAATGTGTTCATAAATGATCTAGAATTAGGAGTGAGCAGTGTGGTGGCCAGCTTTGCTGGTGATAAAGCATTATTTAGGATGGTTAAAAATAAAATAACAAAAAAAGGGGCATTGTGAAGAACTCCAAAAGGATCTTCCTCCCAAACTGGGAGGAAGGACATTGAAATGGCAAATGTGATTCAATGTAAGCAAGTGTAGAGTGATGCATGTTGAGGCAAAAAATCCCAACTTCATGTATATGCTAATGAGATCTGAGCTAGCAGTGACTGACCAATGAAGGGATCTTCAAGTTGTGGTGGACAGATCCATGAAATGTGAACCCAGTGTGTGTGGTGACTGTGGCCTTAGCTAGACCTAAGGATCATCCTGGGGTCATCCCTGTTCATGTAATTGACACACAGGATATCCCGGGAGCAGGCAGGGTTGACCCCGGGATGATCCCAGGATAAATGTTAGGTCTACCTAAGGCCTGTGAAAAAGGCAAAGTCGTGTAATTTAAACCCTTAATGTTTTAATATTGTATCGTATTTTAATTTTTGTACATTTCTTTTCCTAGGCTTTAAAATGTATTTGTTTTAAATTTTGTAAGGCCACCTTGAGGCCCAGTATTGGTGGGATACTACTACTACTACTACTACTACTACTACTACTACTACTAATAATAATAATAATAATAATAATAATAATAATAATAATAATGTCTATGTTGGGCATAATTAAAAAAGAAATTGAAAATAAAATTGCCATGATCATACTGTCTTTATATAAATCTTTGGTGCAATCACACCTGGAATACTGTGTACAGTTCTGGTCACTGTGCCTCAAAGAGGACATTGTTAGAGTTGCAGAAAATGACACTCAAAATCATCAAGGTGCTAGAACAACTGCCCAATGAGGAAAGGTTACAAAGTCTGGGACCATTTAGCTTAGAAAAAAGGACGTGTAAGGGGAGATGTGATAGAAGTGTACGAAGTTACGTATGGCGTGGAGCAAGTGGATAATACTAGAACAGAAGGGGGGGTGTTCTCTGGTGTCCTCATTTTGGTGATCAGGGCTGGCCCTACCATTAGGCAGAGTGAGGAGGCAGCAAAGTATTAGAGGATAGAGTTGTGAGCCACATGGCTTGGGCAGGATCTACACTATTCATTACACCGTTGTTTAAGTGCATTGTTGCGTCCTCCCTTGCTACGTTACAAAATGCAACTTGAGCCCAGTCAATCGAAATACCTTTTCTTCTATCGTTTTACCCCGGCACACTCTTCTTTAGAACGTTCTTCATTATGCTCATACCGGCTCTGAAGTAAACCTCCTTCTTCCGGTGACTCTGAGCTAGACCGGATAAGCCGGCAGGGAGGCGGGGCGACGCATAGGGACGAGGGAAGCCCTGCAGCATCTTAAAGGGGCCATGTGCGCCCCTAAAGTTTTTTTTAAAAATTAAGCCTCTGTCCCTTCTTTTACCGCCCTCCCTCCCCCTCCCCCTCCCCCTCGTCGCGTTGTGCCAGCTCTCCCTCCCCTAGAAAAGCCCTCACTTGTCCTAATCAGGAAGCAAAGACCATGGTCACGAGACATGACTTTGAAAGATGGCATTGAAAACAACGTAAGGTTGGGGCACATTGTTAGTTTTAAAACGATTTTAACAGAAAGTGGAATGGTTTTAAAAGTGAGAAGAAACGTAACAACAACAGCATCACGTGACTGCTGACGTCATCTCTGCCAACTTGTTACGTTTCATCTAGACAAGTGTAGACGGGCCCTTGCTCTGCACCCCTAAATAGCATTTAAGTGTTGTGGAAGATGCTGTCCCATTACCAGTGTTGAAGAAAGAATCAACTACCCGTCCAGTCAGCTTTTGTACATGGAATGAGAAAGGATCTTGTTCTTCACCTCAGGCAGAGAAATGTCTTGAGCTAGCCCCTAGATTGGCTGTAAATGGCTAATCTAAATTAGATGCTGAAAACTCTTAATCTACAAGAGGTGGGACATATAAACTAAGAATTCTCTTAGGCTGCATCTGATCTTGGATGCTCTGTGCAAAGTAGAAATGGTAGCACTCTTAGGGCAGCGGGATGTCTACTAATTTGGGTGCCCTGGCAAATGCCCAACTGTGCTACTCTCTGGAGCCAGCCCTGTTTCTGAGTAAACATGCTTAGGACTGGGCTGTTAGTTACTACATCGTGCAATTGAACTAACATTAAATTAATGTTACCCTGTAGGTGTCTTAAAATGCGATCCTTATGGTCAGGAAATATGAGTGGATCGGCACACTTAATTTGTGCCAAAATCTGCCTGTGTTTATAGTTTTTGTATGGGTCCATATGGTTGCCCTGCCAGCCTCAATGTGTGATGAAGAAAAGAAATGTGTAAAGAAGGGGAAAAAAGCCTGAAGAATTTGACACTTGAGCTCTTCTAAGGAACGTATTTCTGACTGCTCATGCACTTTGCTACCTGATTCTAATTCTACAGTCTTAGGTTTTCCAAGTTGAGCAAATTCTTTTGGGTGTCTTAACAGGATTATGTAATGCATAACATAGCACTTGGATATTTGCCTGCTTGCAGAAAACAAAGGGAGAATTCTGAATTACACAGAATAGTAGGCAGGTACTCTATGCTTACTTGGTCAAAGCAAGAATGTTGCAGAGCAAGATTGATATTGTTTCTTGCTAAAGGCTTCATGTCTTTATCAGTACACCCAAAGTTGGATCCAGACTTAGTGAAACCAAGGGACTTAAGTGAGTCATGATGCCCCGTCATACTGAGAGTAGACACACTGAAATCAATGGACTTAAGTTATTCATAATGCCCATTTTTCTCTCCTGGTATTTGGGAGGCATCAACTATGGTGAGTCTTTGGTGCCGGTTAAAGACCTATCTCTTTATTTATTTGATTCATACCCTGCTTTTCTACCAAAAAAGCATTACAGTCAGTTTGTGCCAACCAGTTTGCTGTATTGTCCTGTCTTGACTTTTCTATTTTTAAATTTTTTTCACTTATACAAGCATCACGGTAACATAACAACAAAGAGTCCTCTAGCACAGGTGAATCAACATATGTTCTGCATCAAGAGAGCCCTCTCCCCTGATGGGAATCACTTTTTGCTGTTTCATTCCCATCAGGCGAGGGGCCCTCTTGATGTAGAACATATGTTGATTCACCTGTGCTAGGAGAATCTATGGTGACATTGCATATTCTACTATCTCCTAAGTTAAAACAAGAATGAATTTTGCAATGAAATTCTCCAGTCAAAAAATGTACACCTAAATATGTAGTTTATTGAAATTAACTGTAAAAATGCATGCATTAGGAGAAACGTGCACAAATATGCATATAAATTTCCATGCAAACTTAAACAAAACATCTCAAGGGTTTTGGATGAACTGAATTCAAGATTGCAAAAATGCTCAAAGTTTGGTAGGAACTGAATTTAACACTTTGATAGTGGGAAAACAAGAGAAATTGAAATTGTCAGATTTATCTCTAATACACATTAAGTTTATATGTTATAAGGGCTCCCTCTCCTGGTTATATCTTATATTACAGGTTCATTGCAAACAGGCTTGGGGAAAGTTCCAAGACTTACTGTAAGTATTTTAATGACCTAGGCAAGATTTCTTCCTTAAATTGATATCTCACATCATGGGCAAAGTCTTCAACATACAACCATTCATTGCTCCATCCAGAGTGATGAACTTTATTTATTTTATTTTATTTATTACATTTCTATACCGCCCAATAGCCGGAGCTCTCTGGGCGGTTCACAAAAATTAAAACCATTCTTAATATAAAACAACAGTATAAAACCATAATATAAAATACAATAAAAAAGCTCAACCAGATAAAAACAGCAGCAATGCAAAATTACAAATTTAAAACACCATGTTAAAATATATTTATAGATTGTTAAAATGGAGAATAAAAAGGTCTTCACCTGGCGTCTAAAAGCATATAATGTAGGTGCCAAGCGAACCTCCTTAGGGAGCTCATTCCACAGCTGGAATGAGCAGAGAAGGCCCTCCTCCTGGTAGCCACCTGCCTCACTTCCTTTGGCAGGGGCTCACGGAGAAGGACTCCTGAAGATGACCTTAGGGTCCGGGCAGGTACATATGGGAGGAGGCGTTCCTTCAGATAACCTGGCCCCAAGCCGTTTAGGGCTTTAAATGTTAATACCAGCACTTTGAATCGGGCCGGGACCTGGACTGGCAGCCAATGAAGCTGGAAAAGGACTGGCGTAATGTGGTCTCGTCGGCCAGTCCCTGTTAGTAAGCGTGCTGCCCTGTTTTGTACCAGTTGAAGTTTCCGGACTGTTTTCAAAGGCAGCCCCACGTATAACGCATTGCAATAATCCAAACGAGAGGTTATCAGAGCATGGATAACTGTAGCTAGGCTATCTCTGTCCAGATAAGGGCGCAGCTGGTATATCAGCCTAAACTGGTAAAAGGTGCTCTTTGCCACTGAGTTCACCTGTGCCTCAAGTGACAGTTCTGGATCCAAGAGCACCCAACCTTGTGTGCTTGGGGTTCCTTTTTCAATTCTTGGACCTGTCACTTATTCAGCACCTAGCTAAAAATCTCATTTACTCCCTTCCTTTTATGATTCTTAAGGAATTCTGCTACTTCGGGGTCTGACTCATAGTTTCTGCTCACTAATTGGCTTCTTGCATCTGGACCAATCATGATATAAAAGGAAGAAGGAATGAGGAGGGAAGAGGAGAAGAAATGATCTCCTGCACTGGATATAAATGTTAAATAGTACTTACAATGACACTCAGAATGGAAATCATTCAGGCAGAGGAGGAGCCTGTGCCATCCTAGTTCAGCTCAAGGCTCCTAGAGAATTGAAGCCTTGGCACTTATTGGAAAGGCAGGGTCAGTAGAGCAGATTCAGGCCAGGCAGGGTTACAACTGCTACAGCGTAACTGGACAGACAATAAGGCATTGAAAACAATAATAGCAGAGTAGATGTGAACTCATGTTTTTGTTGCTGGTACATAATTTGCTTCCCACTGCTGTTTGTCTGGGGTTGCAACTTTGGCATGCAATATTTACATTGTAGTCTCACTTGACCTGTAATGTGTATGATTTGGAGCAAGAAATGGACCTAGCTCTTGGGTGCATCCTTCAGGACCACATGCAGTTCAACTTGCCTGGTTTACTTTAGTCCTTGTTTGGTGCTGGAGCATACTGTGAAGTCTTGCAACGCTTCTACTGTGGGTTGTGATGTTTCTGTACCAGTTGCATGCCATACATCTAGCTGGTGGGGAAGAAAAGTGCTGCAACAATGCTCCAGAGTCCCCTCCTCAAAACTATAGCCATCTGGACAAGTCCTTGGTTGTTTAGGCTTCATTAAATGGTTTGGTTTTTAAGCTGCTGCCCCGAAAATGCAGGGATTGTTTTGTCTAATTATATTACGTGTTTGCTGATTAATGCTCACATCCTAACTAGGCCATGGGTATTTTCTTTCCTGGGGCTAGGGCAGGAAGGCCAGGTCACTAGGCTTTTCCTCCATCTGGTGGAGTCCATGAATTGATGGACCATTTTCCTAGCCTTTGGGATTTTTGCACAAATTTTGTTGTAGAAAAATATGCAAAAATTAAAAACAAAAAAACTGCCAAAATTGTGCATTTCATCTGCAGGCTAAAGCATGAAAATATGCAAATTGGGCAAATTTGCTTTTGCACAAAATTGGAAACTGAAAAAAAAATCTGATTCCATCAGTGGGCAGATGATGGAACAAAAGATGCCTGACAATCCGTGAACTGGATTGGATTTTGCACAATATGTGCATCCCTATTAAGGAGCCCTTTTGCTTGGGAAGCAGCTCATGAGCCCAGTTGTTCTCCCAGCTTTGTCCCCAGCTAGTTGCTGGGATGGAGGTGCACAAAGCTGAGAAGGTGCAGACTTCCCACGATTCCCTTGTTGATTTTGCTGTCATGACAGCTTCGGGTTTCAATCCTATACATGTTTAGACAGAAAAACGTCTGACAACTCCCAGTATCACCCAGCCAGCCATGCTGCCTGGGGCCTGCTGGGAGTTGGAGAACATTATTTCTGTCTAAACATGAATACAGCTGTACCCTAAAGAACCTGGTTTCAGAGTTTTAACTATCTACATTTCACTTCCGCATGTTTTCCTCCAGCAAGAAAACTTTACATGCTTTCTCAGTAGCACCAGTTAAATCTGAAATAGTCAGTAAACAATTCCACGCACAAGGGGGAGCCAGACTCCAAACAAAATTCCCAGCTACAAATGTACATCCGTCAACATTATACGCCTCTTATTCCATATTGTTACGTATCAGAGTTTCAGTGCTCTGCTCTGCCTTTCCCAATGAGGATCCTCCTGCCCCCCGCCACTCCACCAGAAGTATGCTGTCCTAACAAAGGAGTTGTATAGAATGCAAACAAAGTGTTCTCCTGTTTGATCTAATTGCTGCAGGAAGATCCAAACTTGTTTGACCAACTAGTGGGGATGAGAAAATTGCATTTTTTTAGCACTTGAACTGCAAGTTGCTGGGAAAATACAATGTCTTCTCGCTCATCCCTACTTCAACTTCAGTTGATATTAATTGTGGGGGGTGGGTGGGTTTGACAAACAGCTGGTGTCAAGGGTAGGCATTGTTGGACACCTGTCCTGTTTCAAGGCCAGCAAGTGCCCTGGTCAAGGCTCAGATAAATGAGGTGTAAACAAAGAGAGAAGCCAGTCCAGTCCAAGGTCATACACAAGATTCCCAGTAGCATTAGTAGGAGGAAGCAGGGTCAAAAGCAGTCCAGTCCACAGATTTCAGCCATGCCAAGCATTAAAGCCAGTCGGGGGTGTCCAGAGTATCATCAAGGGTCCAGGAATTTGTAGGGTCCAGAAAAGCAAGGCAAACTGTTGAGGTTGGTCATCTGGAGCAGCGAGAAGGCCCTGGCTGAGCTGATTTATAGCCGGCTGTTAATCAACACAGCTGAGTAATTAGCTCAGCATGTTGCTTTTACAGAAGGCTACATGGTGTGGCCTCTTCTTGCTTCTCTGCTGCTTGTGTTTGAGCCCACGTCATTCGGATGGATGAATTATCTCTGGCTCTGCCTCCTGCGTTTGGGGGAGTCCAGGAATGGCATCGGAGGTGTCAGGCTGCTCTTCAAATAGCCCCAAGGGATTGGGGCCATTTGATTGGGGCCATCCCCCCAAGGGATTGCTGTCAGCTGATGCCTCCAGCTCCCCGCCTGGTTCCAACTAGGGCTCACTGTGCTGGCTCTCCCCCTCCTCTTCTTCATCAGATGAATGTTCCTCAAGTAAGGCATGGCAGCACCTAATGTAGGGTGACCATATGAAAAGGAGGACAGGGCTCCTGTATCTTCAACAGTTGTATTGAAAAGGAAATTTCAGCAGGTGTCATTTGTATATATGGGGAACCTGGTGAAATTCCCTTTTCATCACAACAGTTAAAGCTGCAGGTGCCCTGCACTCTTTTAAATCTGGTCACTCTAGTATAGCTCCTGCACCTTTAACTGTTGTGATGAAGAGGGAATTTCACCAAGTTCTCCATATATACAAATGACACCTGCTGAAATTCCCTTTTCTATGCAACTGTTAAAGATACATGTGCCCTGTCCTCCTTTTCATATGGTCACCCTACCTAATGAAGACACACACCCCAGCAGGGCCCCACTGACAAGAGCCCCATAGTTGAAGCTCTCTGGAAGATTTACAATTACAATTACAGAGAGCCGCAGCTCTCTGGGCAGTTCACTATTATAGTTAGATCCATACCTTAATAAGCCAAAGGCATGGTGTAGTGCAGGTGTGGCAACATAGCCTAGCGGTAAAGCAGAATGCTTTGTGTTTTGAAGGTCCCAGGTTCAATCCCTAGCATCTCCAGGTAGGGGGCTGGGAAAGAAAAGTGCTTGAAACCCCGTTGCTAGTCAGTGTCAACAATACTGGGCTAGATGGACCAAGGGTCTGACTCGGTATAAGGCAGCTTCTTAATATGTGGCCCCTTAGATGTTGTTGGGCTGCAACTCCTATCAGCCCCAGCCAGCCTAGCCACTGGTGGGGATGATGGGAGTTATAGTCCAGCAACATCTGGAGGGCCTCACATTCCCCATTCCTAGACTAGCGGTTAGACTAGGACAGTGTAGATCCAGATTAAAATCCCCATTCAGCCATGCAACTCACTGGGTGACCTTGGGCCAGTCAGCATTTCTTAGCCTAACCTGCCTTACAGGGTTGTTGTGAGGATAAAATGGGGAAGGAAGCTGCATTTGCTGGCCTTTGCTGTTTGGGAGGAAGTGTGACATATAAATGTAATAAATAAAAGGCCAAATACTGCAGCCGTCTTGTTCTGTATTTGTGGTCCTTCTATTCCCAGAGGTTGGCTTCCTCCTAGCAACTAATTGCATTTCCGTCCTCCTTGTTTTAATGAAGCAGCAGCTTTTCTGCTCTCAGCTCCTTACTGAATGCTCAAGGAAGGCAGCCGGCCTCAGGAAGGCCACCTGGGGAAAGACACCTACACCTGTTGACTGCTAACAAGCAGTCACAAATAAAGTGAAAGAAGGCAGGCGTCAGGGCTTTGGTCATTGGTGATTTCCCTCTAGAACCTCAGGGGAAATTGGTAGGCTAGGGTGGAACACTCAGGATAAAGTTGAATTCAGTCTGTTGTTCCTGCTGGAGACAATACTGTATCCCGGAACCGCTTTCACTGGAACAGGTAAGCGAGGATGCCTGAATGATGCATTTGAGTGCTCTTGCCATATGCCTTTCTTTCCTTCGCCCTATCAAGAAAACATGTATCAGCTCAGTACTGACTTTAGCAGGGGGTGGGGTGAGCAGACTTTAATCTTGTGTGAGATCTATTCCGGGTTGTTGTGTTGTTGTTTTTAACTAGATCCCTGAGATCCACCAAATGGCGCCAAGTGTTTATGTAGTGGTTCAGTGGGGCAGACATACACTTAGAACCTTAAAAGGGCGAAGAGTACGTCTGAGCATATGCTGAGCCCAGGAATTTGTTTTCCATTACAGAACTGAGCTCTCAGCCATTTCACACATAAATAAACTCCTGGGTTTGGATCCAGATTTTAGTGGGATCAACTGTGGTGGTGGAAGCGGACTTCCCTGCCCCCTCCTTCCCACGGCTGCTCCTCCAGCCCCCAGGAAATGCTACACAGAGAGTCAGCAGACCCTGCTGAAGGGGGTGAGCTGTGGGTGGAGGAAGCTTCTGTGAGCAGATCCCTTCCTCTCATGGAGGTCTCTTTCTCTTGCAGAAAGCAGATCCTGGATCCAACCCTATGTTCACACACATCCCTTGCAACTTTTCTTTGTTTCAGCAGCCACAGAGAGAGACTATTTTTATAAAAAAAAAAATTGCTGCTGTTTAACTGGAGTGAGCCAGAACTGCTTGCCAATCTATGGCCAGTAGACCCTGGTCTATCTTATGCCTTCCTCTGGAATACAGCACCCAATGGATGAAAGCTTCTTCCTGGGTTTATCAATAAAAATGGATTTCCTAAATTAGCATTGTAAACAACATATTTTTGTGCACCTGGTCAGATGACAATATTCAGCACCAAACAAGTTTGGGTCCTGTTGGTTTTCCTGGGCAGCTGCGTTGTTTATGTCTTTACATATCAGGACATGGTTGCACTTTGTGCGAAGTTGTCATATGTCTTTGCTCCTTATCCTTTTGCAGCATGCCGACGCAGCTGGAGGGTGCGATGGATACCCTAATCAGGGTCTTTCACCATTACTCAGCCAAAGAAGGGGATAAATATAAACTCAATAAAGGAGAACTCAAACAGCTCCTGACCAGCGAACTTACTGACTTCCTTGCGGTAAGACAGTGTCATCTTTTTCGCTGATTATTTATTGGGAAGGAGAAGTGGGGAGGCGGAAATAGCTATTGGAAGATCCTTGAAGAATATTTCATGTACCCTTCATTCATCCAGACATGCAATCAAGCCTTTTTTTCTTTTTTCTTCTTCTTTTTTGCAACAGCAGCTGTATTGTGCACACACATTTTTGCTATATGATGCCACATCCAGGGAAACCAAATTGATAGGGATGCTGATTACATCATTATTAGAAAACTTAGCAGCTAGCCTAGATATCATGTTATTTTTGGTGGGGATGGGGGACACTTGGGTTCAAATCCCACTTAAGTTACGAAACGTGCTGGTTAGCTTTGGATTAACCTAATGCCATAGTTCAGCTAAGTATATTGTCTAGCCATTACATTTGCCTAATGCCTGGTATAATAGAACTCATTGGCCCCATTCAGAAGATAACTTAAACCATGGCTTTAACCACAGTAGTTAAGCCAGAAAGCTAGGTTGTGTTCAGAAGACACCTTAAACCATGGCTTTAACCACAGTGAATAAGACTTTTTGCCTTAGTCACCATGGTTAAAGCCTTGGTTTAAAGTGTCTTCTAAACACAACCTGGCATTCGAGCTTAACCACTGTGGTTAAAGCTGTGGTTTAAGGTGTCTCCTGAACGGGGCCAATGTGTGAAAGTCATAACAGACATTGCTTTAAATGTGTGTCTAGCTACTACATCTCTTCCATCCCCATTTTTACTCTAGAGTAGACACAGGGACCCCAATTCAGATTGGGAAACTAGCATGGTATGGTAGGGGGATCAGGTCTGTGTTCCTACTCTAGAGAAAAATGAATGAAGGACATAGCCATTAGACACAGATTTAAATGTAATGTCTGTTTAGGCCCTGAGTTGGGGCTATTACACAGTGAGGTTCCTTGTCCCCATTTGCAAAAGCCACTCACATGGATGAACAGTGGAAAAACTCAGTACATGACAGCTGCAGTTTATATGGTACAGTGCAGGAAATTCTCTATGGGCATGGTGATCCCTGTGCTAATCAAACATCTCAACTAGAGGTGAGGTTATTTCAGTCATGTAAGGTCTACTTTTTTTATGTCCTTCGTTAAACCGCTGATATGTGAGCTTCTAAAATGAATTCACAAAGCAAGTGTGCACACTGAAGCTCTCTTAACAGTTAAGGCATAACTCACCTGCCTTAAGTGTACCTGAGTGTAACATTCTTGCTTACGAAGTGCCCTGTTCTTTCTGATCAAGATCTATCTAATCTAATATTGTTTCCAAGAACTCCAGCAACCAAAAAGATGGTAGGGGATCCCCTTATCTAGACGAGCTCTAATCCATGCCACGGGGCTGTTATTAGGATAAATATGGAAAGAATTGTAAAATACTTTATACACAGAGAAGTGATTCATGTGGAGTTTATTGTATGCAATTGTTTTTATTATTTATTTATCTATTTATTGGCCTCTCTTCAGCCATGACTCTTAGAGTGGCTTACGATAAAACAACAAAGGAACAATAATAATAAAAAAATCCAACACAGCATATAAACCACAGCAGGCAGTTAAACATTCAGCCCAATAGACATAATAAGAGACTAAAAGACCTGGACCAATAGAAAGTTTTCAACTGGGGCAGAGAATAAAATGAAGACAGTGCCAGGCGAACTATTTTGAGAAGAGAAGGTAATTCTAAAGGCGGGGTGCCACAACAGAGAATCCTGGTCACCAGCTGCCTGAGGTTGTGATTGAGTATTTATTTCACATTATCCGTCTCACGTCAATAGGGATTCAAACCTGTAGGTAGAGAGGAGTAAAAAGAAAAAAAAGCACATCCCTTATCCCCTGTTGTCACCTCCCCATGTTCATCTTTGTGGTTCCCACTGTGCAATTCCCAATGCCTAGAACGGTCTCTACTTTTGTAATTATGAAGCTAACTTACATCCTTCCCTCCTTCAGATTCCTCCTTAAAACATGTATTGCAAAGCCTTTCCTAGATCAGAAGAGGACCAATTCATTTTACCAAAATAAATTTTTGAGATGATCTCAGGGGTGGCATTCCAGTGCTGGGAGGGGATCAAAGGCAAAATCTGACTTTCCCCTTACCTTTCTTTCACTTGGTTCCTTCTTACTCCTCCTCCAAGTCCCATGGGCCTTCCCTGTACCCACTGCATCATAGCTGAAGTTGCATCATAGCCACAGGGTGCCATCCCTAAGCTTCCTCCAGTCCTTCCCCTCTTCCCTTCAGACCTGTTTAGCTGTTGCCATGTTAAGTGTAGCATTCTTTTCCCCATCCCTTAGTGTGTGGTGTAGCCCTATGTCCAGTTGAAAGGATCAGGTAGCAAATGATGTGAAAGGCCTGAGCCTTTGCAGAGACATCGTCACTCAAAGGAGACCAGCCTTCCCCAACTTGGTGCCCTCCAGATGTTTTAGATGGCAACTCCTGGGATTCATGAACATCGGCCATACTGACTGGAGCCGATGTAGCTCCAGCCAGTATGGTCAATGGTCAGGAATCTTGGGAGTTACCATCCAAAACATCTGGAGGGCACCAGCTTGTGGCAGGATGGAGTAGGCAATACAGCGTAGGATAGATGAAGGGTCTGGCCTAGCGGAAAGCAGCTTCCTATGTTCCTAGGCAGTTCCATCACGGCCTCTGTCACAATGGAACTCTACTGTTCGGAGGCAGCAAGCCAATTAACTCTAGATGCTGGGAAGAAACCACAGGAGATGATTGTACCTTCACATTGCTAAAACAGGGATAGAAGGCTGCCCAAGAGGCTCAAATCAACTAGATCTGACTCAAGATCAACTAGATTTCACAGTGTTGGAGCCCTGTCAGGGAGTTCAAAAGTCTGTCATCAGCTCTGGGGGCAAGAACTGTCATAGATGTTCCCTTGGAAGAGAGAGTCCATTTTCATTAATGATATGCAGATAAAACCATTGCAAAATAGAAATGAATAGAACGGCCAGTTAGCAGTAATAAAAATGAATGGTTCAATATCTTGCTACTGATTAACCTGTTATGGGTCTATCCATCAATGTCAAATTTATATCTATAACATGCACAATGCAAAGGTGAGAATCATTAGCTTAAGTACAGTATGTGTACAAAATAATGTATATATAAGAGATGTATCCTTGAAATGAGCTGTAGCTAAATTGGCAAGTGAGTGCCAGCCTACATTTTCCTTCCTAGCTGACATTTCCTTACCTTTTTTTTCTCTTGATTCTTTCTTACTACTACTCCCACTCCTATGGGCTTTCTCTGTGCCCACTGCATCATAAAGTTGCATCATAGCCATAGTGTGCCATCCTTAAACTTCCACTTCCCTTCAGACCTGATTAGCTGTTGCCATGTTAAGCATAGTATTCTTTCCCCCGTTCCTTAGTGTGTGCAAATAGCTCTGAGATGAGGGTGTGGATTGGAGCAATGGCTGCCAATGTCTCAATGGGACCGATGCTTCTCCTGATACTTTGCCTAGGGGGAAGAGAGATTTAGGGTATTTTTCTAGGGCCATAGCTAGACAGGGCGATATCCTGGGGCGATCCCCGGGATCGTCCCTGTGCGTCTACATGCCACACAGGGGATCCTGGGAGCAGGGAGGGATGATCCCTCCCTTTCCCTGGGATATTGCCCTACCCTTTCAGCCTGCTTTTTCTGGGGTCTCGGGATGATCCTGAGACCCTGGAACATGTGGGTGGGTGTCGTGGTTTGTCCCCGCTCCTCACAGTTACTCACAAGGAGCCGGGAACTGCACACAGGTCACAGAGCTCCTCAGGAGCTCTGTGCCCATCAGGGGTGGGGTGGGGAGCAGGAAAAATTGTTTAAAAAACACACAACAACCTTTTGCGCATGCGTGCTTATGCACTCATCTCCTTTAAGACAAAAACCCCAAATGGTGAGCACGACGTCCTGTTCTTCCGAGGCCGTTGTGCATTGCATGTAAACAGAGGGGGAGATCTCGCGATAACAATATCGCAAAATCCTCACCCCTCCATCGCACTAGACCCGTAGGTCTAGCTGAGGCCTAGGTGTAAGTATACGGGTACCATAATCACAAACCTCTCCTCCATTGCAGCTTTCTGACGGTATCTCTCCTGCCCACACAAGCAAAATGATTCAGGAAGAGCAGATGGACAGCCGGAGGTGGGGCACATTAGAAAAGAACAGCCTTCCCCAACCTGGTACACCCCAGATGTTTTGGAATGCAACTCCCCTCTTTCCCATCCAGATGCCCCTGCTGGCTGGGAATGATTGGAGTTGTAGTCCAACACATCTGGAGAATGCCAGGGGGTGTCTATAGGTGGGGAAAGCCCCAGGGTGGCTCTGCAGTAGTGCTGTGTTGTTTATACGACACAGAAGCCACTGCAGAGCCATCCCAGGGCTTTTCCCCAAAGCTCCCAAATAAAAAAGTCGGGGACTTACCCCGAATTTTTCTCTGGAGTGAGGCGACGACGGCGCACCTGCCATCTGTCGCCACTCCAGAGTCACAGCAGAGGTATGCCCGGACAGAGGGCGACTCTTGATTGGTCACCATCTGCCTGGATGGGCGGAGGGGGCAGGGCAGGGAGCCAAATGGCTGCTGGAACATCTTCGCACTTCCTCCAGCATGGGGAGAGGAAACGCTTGGTGGGGAAAGCAAAGTTTAAAAAAAAGGTTAAAAAAAGAGAGAGAGAAAGGGAGGGATTTGCAGCAGCGCTCCTGCAGCAACACGTAGCCACATGGCGGTGCATGGGGCGGCAGCAGCTCCTCCTCTAATGCAAACCCCGTGCTCACTCCTCAGCATGGGGACAACCCCACAGGAGTGCAAGTGTGGGGTTTTGGGGTTCACAGCACTATTGCATCACCATCAAGACTGTCCCCAGGTTGGGGAAGGCTGTTATAGAAAATGGCCCAAGAATATGCAGATGAACGTTGGCCAATACTTGAAATATTTTTGTTCCTTAAGTGCTTCTTCAGGGCCTGGAGCTGCCTGGCAGTTTATTCACAGGTTGATTGGAAATCCTGTGGTCTCTAAATATAGTTTCCTATCTGTGCTAAACAGAGGGATTGCTGAGGAGAGCTCTCGCTTCAGGACACATTATTGGCGTCGATGTGATTTGTGCCCCTCCATTTTGTTCCTAAATTATACTCCACTGAAATTCTTGTATGAAAAAGAAAGAAAGAACAGAAAGCTGTGATATATAACTGCCATCCTGTAGTCTATTAATCCAAAGGAACCTTGAACTCCGTAAAAGAGGAAAGAAAGAAAGAAAACCTGTCATCAATTTTCTTGGATTGGATTCTTTTTGTCCTGTGTATCATTTTATTAATCCAGAGTGGCCAGACCCTTAGAGTAATTGGCCAGGGCAAGCTCGATTTGCTTCAGATCTTTGCGATTAGACAAAAATAACAGCTCCTATGGTTTAAGGCAGGGTTGTTGAACCTCTCTCTCTGCCCACGAGCCAAATTCCATTCTGGAGAAGCTCTCGGGGTGGAGGAGGAGCCTATGGCAAAGGGGGTGGGGCCAATGGCAAAAGGGCAGGGCCAAAAATAACGAAGTATTTAAGCTTAAAGCTCCTCCCACCAATAACTAAGCCTCAGGTGATGCATTTCAACTTTTTAGAATGGGGTGGAGTGGGGACTCAGAATCCACCCAACCATCTATGGTCAGGGGAAAGGGAGCATAGCATTCTGGGGAATCCCAGAGTGCCAGATTGGGACCCCAGGCAGACTGAATTTAGCCCCCGGGCCTGAGTCTCTATGCCCCTGGTTTAGCGGTAAAGCAGCAGTTTCTGCAGCTGAAACTCTCCCCATGGCCTGAGTTCGATCCCAGCGGAAGCTGGTTTCAGGCAGCCGGCTCGGGTCGACTCAGCCTTCCATCCTCCCGAGGTCGGTAAAATGAGTACCCAGTTAGCTGGGGGAAAGGTAATCACAGCCGGGGAAGGCAACGGCAAACCACCCCGCTATAAGGCCTGCCAAGAAAACATCAGCGGAAGCTGGCGTCCCTCCAAGAGTCAGTAATGACTCAGTGCTTGCACGAGAGGTTCCTTTCCTTTCCTTCCACATGTGAGCTTCCAATGCATCTACCTTTGTAGTGGTATGTAGGACATTTTTCATACACTAGGATTAAAGCAGCTTCTGCTTCCATCTGGTTTGTAATGTGGATGAATAAATTACAGGAGCCAGAAAGTTAATTCACATTACCAATGCCTCTTATCTGCTTCCCCTTATACATGAACAATGGTCGTAATCTATTGGACTCCATGGCATCAGAGCTTGGTATTTGTTGTTTGTTTGTTTGTTTTGTAAGATTTCATCTTGTCCCTCACGCTCTTTAGCCACTATAGAAGCCATTCGGTGAGGTCATCTGGAGATTTGGAGTGAGGTTTCATCAATATGCTGATGACACCCAGCTCTATTTCTCTGTGCCATCTGGATCAGCTGAGGCTGTGGTAGTCCTGAAACCCTGACTGGACTCAAGAACGGGATGGATGAGGGCCAAAAATCTGAAACTGAATCCTGACAAGATGGAGGCACTGTGGGGTAGTGGTTCCCAAGTCTGGAAGTTGGATGGGGTTGCACTTCCTCCAAAGGAGCACGAGCGCAGCGTAAGGGTGCTTCTTGATCCAACGTTGTCCCAAGTGGCCTTGGAGGCTTGGACCACTTTTTACTAGCTTTTACTGGTTTGCCAGCTGCAGCCGTTCCTGGATAGGGGTAGCCTTGGCACAGTGATTTGTGCACACTTAACATCCAGGTTGGACTATTGTAATGCATTATATGTGGGGCTGCCTCTTTCGGAAACTGCAACTTGTGCAAAATTCAGTAGCCAGGATTCTGAGTGATCCATCTTGATGGAGCCGTATTACACCAATTCTTATAGAATTATTTTGACTCCCTATGTGCTACCAAGCCCAGTTCAAGGTTCTGGTTATCACCTTAAGGGCAAAATCCTATGCACATTTAAACAGAATAAAGTTCTACAATTTTCACCATGCCCCCAGATGGCTGGCTGGAGAGATGCTGGGTGTTGTAGGACCTTTTCCTGTCTGAATGTGCATAGTATTATGACTTCAAGCTCTGAATGGCTTGGGGCCCAAGTATCTGAAGGACTGTCTCTTCCCATACTTTCCTGCCCATGCATGAAGATGTTCAGAGGAGGCCCATCTCCACGTACCGCCAGTGGGAGAAATGTACTATGTATTTTACAAAAGAGGGACCCTTCTCTGTGGTGGCACCCCACCTTTGCAAATATCCCAGAAGAGATAGGATTGGCACCAACTGTTTTCTTTTCAGTGCCAAATTAAAAATGTTCCTTTTGCCCAGGCTTTTTTTAGAATTTTAACATTTAAAAAATGTAAATGTAATGAATTGTGTCTTTTTGTTTAGTTTGCTGGTTGAAGAATTGTTGCTTTCTTTAGCCTTTTAATTTCTTAGCATATGGTTTTTATTTTAGATTTGTTTGTTTTAATGTTTCCATTGCTCTTTGATGGATAGTGGATGAAGGGCACTTTATAACTATTAAAAAAAATAAAATTGAGAGAGGCTCAGATTTAAGATCCACGTGTGAAAATGTTCTTGGAATACTTTCACAAGTACAGCAGAATCTTATTTATCAAAATGATCTAAAGGGTATACAAAGGGTTCTTTCCAACTGTATGGTTCCATTGATGGAATGAGTAGGGTTACAATGATGTCATCTACACAAGTGATGCAGTGAACTGTGATAAATTAGAAGTTTAGATTAATCAGAATACAGATAATGAAAGTTACTACAATGTTTTTACTTTGGGGAATTAGCTGAAAAACCTGGGTTAAAGCATTTAGGCTGAAATCCTATATCTACTCACTGGGGAATAAGCCCCATTGAACACAATGGGACTTACCTTTGAGTAGGAATGGATGGATCATTCCACCGCTAGTCTTATGTTATTTTTCCAGTTGTTCATTCATACATCCATTCCATCTAATTTCCACATCAATCTGCTTTTTTAAAAAGGTGCAAAGATTTGCTACATGATTATACACATCTGATCTTAAAATGTGTATTTCGTATCCTTTTTAGCGTAAAATACACATTTTCATAATGTTTGAGCTGAGAACTGTGCCACAAAATTTAGTGAAATGTGAAAACTGAAAGATAGCCACATATTAGTCTGAGCAAATCAATTTGGTTCACATAAAAATCCAGACTGAATAAAATCCAGGAGCTCTCCTCCTTCTGGGCAGACACTGTAAATCAATTTCATTAGTTAGGTTAATTAACTCAAAACTTTTTGATCAACTAAATTGCCTCCAATTAATTAAACAGATTTTTAAAAAATTCTTCTAGGCTGAAAAATCCTAAATGGCATGGGCATTCTTAGACGAGGTATTCCTTTTTTCCCCTTTATAGGGGGAGTATCTTTTCATAGGGATGGACAAATTGGAATTCTCCTACATTTGATTCCCCACCCCCAATCTCAAGTTCTTTCCATTTTACAACAACAACAATAAGCAGTTTTTCCCAGCTCTGCCTCTCCTTTTCATCAAACCCAGGTGAGGCAATGGCTGTTCTGAATCAGTGCCTGAGCATGGTAATGGACTGGATGAGGTTCAATAAACTGAGACTCAGTCCAGACAAGATGGAGGTACTGTTAGTGGGTGATTCATCTGTCTGGCTAGGTGATGTTCACCCTGTTCTGGACAGGGTTGCACTCCCCCTAAAGGATTGGATTTGTAGTTTGGGGGTGCTCTTGGAGGCACAGGTGAACTCAGTGGCAAAGAGCACCTTTTATCAGCTTAGGCTGATATGCCAACTGCACCCTTATCTGGACAGAGATAGCCTAGCTACAGTTATCCATGCTCTCATAACCTCTCGTTTTGATTACTGCAATGCATTATACGTGGGGCTGCCTTTGAAAACGGTCCGGAAACTTCAACTGGTACAAAACAGGGCAGCATGTTTACTAACAGGGACTGGCCAACGGGACCACCTCATGCCAGTCCTTTTCCGACTTCATTGGCTGCTAGTCCAGGTCCGGGCCTGATTCAAAGTGTTGGTATTAACATTTAAAGCCCTAAACAGCTTGGGGCCAGGCTATCTGAAGGAACGCCTCCTCCCATATGTACCTGCCTGGAACCTAATGTTATCCTCAGGGGTCCATGAGCCCCTGCCAAAGAAAATGAGCCAGGTGGCTACCAGGAGGAGGGCCTTCTCTGCTGTGGCACCCTGGCTGTGGAATGAGCTCCCTAAGGAGGTTCGCCTGGCACCTACACAATATTCTTTCAGACGCCAGGTTTTTGTTCTGCCCCAACAGTTATCAGTACTGCTATAAAGCAGTAGTGTAGATCTAGTCTTAGTTGCAAAGTTCAGCAGGGCTGCTGCCTCTCATAGCCTCATACAGATCCAGGCACAATGGTGGGATGCCTGATTGCTGCTTCCTTTCCCTCTGACGGCCTCATCAGTGACAGTTGGTAGCAGGAGGGAGGGGGATCTCAGCTGGAGCAGGATCCAGGCATGATGGAGAAGTGTCTGACTACTACATCCTTTCCCTCCGAGGGCCTTATAAAAAAATGAAATGAGGGACCTTCTCGCCCATCCAGTGGAGGCTGGTGGCAACTGATTGTGGTGGGGCCATGAATCCCTTCTGGGATCCAGTCAGAGCCAGCCAGAACTCTAAAGGATTTGTCCAAGATGCTAAACCATACCCCCAAAATTGGCTCAGTTGCCTCCGTTAGAGTTCTGGCTTGCTGTGACTGAAGCCTAGAATGGATTCATACCCCACCAGATTCAGAGCCACCAGCCCCATTGCACCCATCTGCACTAACCAAATTCAATAGTTATTCCCAGCTTAGAGAGGGTCACATTGTCCCTGCCTACTATACGACTCTTAAACATGAGGACTCTTAAACCTGAGGAGCCTGTCAGAAAAAAGAGGTGGTAATCCTAATTCAGCCACACAAATCTTTTAAGAGCGAAGCACTGAAAGCCTCTGCCTGCATGGACAAATCTAGTAGTTTTGCTTTCTCCTGTATTCAAATTTCTTCGACCTCAAATTCTTTCCAGCACCTTTATGAAGAAATGTCTGGATTTTTGTGTGTGTATAAAACAAACCGAATAAAATTCACACCCATTCCTACATCTTCATGGATGATGCCTGTTGCATCATCTGCATTGTCTAAAAACAAGATATGCTTCTTCCTTTAGAGGTATTGTTTTATACATATGCAAACACCAAGAGATCCAGGACATGTCTACACCTCAGGGTATAGAGGAAGGGAGGGGGGAGGTTCACATGCTTACCTGGGTAGGGTCTACACTACTACTTTAAAATGGTTTATAACAGTAGTGACAACTGTTGAGGCCCAGGACACACTCCTTTTGCAGTTTTTAAAATGTTTTCGAAGTGTTATATCCTGCTTGGTGTAGATCTGGCCCTGCTTCCATGTTCCTACTCTAGCATCTTGACGGCTGCGTGGTGTCCCGGAAGGAAAGAGGGACATTGCGGCTGCCATGAAAAGGTTAAAAAAGAAACATGACCAATCCCCCGCCATCCCAGGGATGGTGAAATTGCTCCCCTCCCCAATGGGCACGGACCCTCCCCGCACAGCTCCATGCCCAGCCCCACTACTCCCGGGGAAGGAGGAACGATCCGGGAGTGACAGCCACACCACCTGCACTCCTCTGGATGGTCCCGGGGCTGTGGAAATATCGGGAAATCCGCGGTCCCAGATAAACCAGGGAAAGTCCCTGGTAGTCCTGGGTTGCCCCTGGGATTCCCTGTGCATCATATGGACACACAGGGATGACCTGGAGAAGACCCCGGGATATCTGATAGGTGTAGACATGCCCCCAGTGTGGTGTAATGGCTAGAGTGTTGGACTGGCACTCTGGAGATCCAAGTTTTAGTTCACAATCAGACTTAAAGCCCACTGAGAGACTTTGGGCCAGTTGCTGTCTCTTATCTACCTCACAGGACTGTTGTGAAAATAAAATGGAATTGAGGAAGAAGACTGTGTGAGCTGCCTTGGGTTCCTTGCAAGAGAAAAAAAGTGGGATATAAATATAATAATAAATAAATGAAATAAATTAATTATTGACTAAAACTTCTGTGGGTGATCAAGGAAGATTTCTTTAAATAGTGAACAGCCCTAGGGGAAAATGCATTAACATTTATCTTCTTAATGAATTAAACTGTTGGACTGGAAATATGCTTATTACAAATCAACGAGGTGCAAAGCCACGTCATCATTTTGGTGAGACAAATACAGGCTGCAGACACTGTTGTGGCAATGGTAAATGTCACCATTTATGTTAAAACTCCCTTAAGGATTGTAGTTAACACCTGCACATGCCCTTGAGGAAATAAAAAGAAATCTCTAATGCAATTCCCACCTCTCAGAAGGTTCTGTAACCAATATGAGTCCCAGGCAGGATCTACACTACTGCTTATAATGGTTTATAACGGTTATGAGAACTGTTCAGGCCCAGGACACATTACATATACTGTTTTCATAACATTTTTAAAGTGTTATATCCTGCTTGGGCAAAAGGCAGGACAATAATAATAATAATAATAATAATAATAATAATAATAATAATAATAATTTC
The DNA here is from genome assembly GCF_023053635.1 of Elgaria multicarinata webbii. Taxonomy (NCBI): domain Eukaryota; kingdom Metazoa; phylum Chordata; class Lepidosauria; order Squamata; family Anguidae; genus Elgaria; species Elgaria multicarinata. Next base: position 84,940,272 of record NC_086176.1, read on the forward strand.
TTCCCTCCCCTTTTTTGCCTTTGTAGTGTCAAAAGGATCCCCAATTGGTTGATAAGATTATGAACGATCTTGATAGCAATAAAGATAACGAAGTGGATTTTAATGAATTTGTGGTTCTGGTTGCTGCATTGACTGTCGCATGCAATGATTTCTTTGAGGAGCAAATGAGGAAAAGGGGAGAATAGAAATGGTAGGTGACCTATGTTTAATTATCACTCTGCAAGACTTCTGTTATGTCTAATGGCTAATCTCATGGGACCAATCGAGATTTTGGATATTACAGAATTACTGGAAAAGTTATCCTAGGGGGCAAGTTTAGAGAGTCACCGCATCCCACTGTGGTTTATTCAACCCTTGCAGAAGCCGCCCTCACCAAGTTCGCACGCCGCAATAAGCCATGGCACCTGCCTACCATGGCTTGAATATTCATTAGGGTAGCCGACATGCACTGCAACCCAGCTCCATACGGTTTTTTCTTTTACTTTTTCTTTTTTTAAAAAGTTTGGCTGGTCATCCATATAGGAACCGGAGTGTGCAAGGAGGATTAATGCTTCCCTCCCCAACCACGTACTCCCTGGAAATCCCCCCACCCCCGCACAGCAGTTAGCAAGAGCAAAATAAACAAACAACTGTCATTGGTGCCTATGGGAAGGTGGTGTTTTTTTGTTTAGTTTGGTTTACTCTTGCTTACTACCACACACCAGAGGAGGATTTACAAGGGGGAGGTTGCAGTTGGGGCAGGACGGATTAAAATGCTCCACCCTGTGCACTGAGCCCAATCCAGATAAGAGCCCCCATGCTTACTTTTAAGAAAGTAGGGGGGCACCGTATGAAGCTGCACCCCATATATTAAATGGAATGTATAGTTTGATCCTCCGAGCCAAAAGTTCTCCAGTGAGTTTTAGGGTTAACTGGAGATTTGAACCCATATCTCCCTGGTCCTAACCCTAAACTGTACACATGGACACACACCTTCCTTTGCAACCACCTGTGGTTTGGGCTGCAATTAGTGGGTCCCAATCAATGCTGTAGGACTGTAGAAGTTCATTATTGCTTCCTATTGTCAATTACTTTAATATTATATCTGTAGGATGCTCAGTGATACTCTATCCTATGAATTTCTATGTGAATATGCCATTTTTAAAACTGGACAATTTGGGCAGAATCCAACAGGGCGTTTCTGCCCCCTGTCAATTCCCTTCTGCCCTGCCAATTATGTTGAGCAAGAGAGACCCATCACTTAATCCTTCTTTACTTGAAGCAGAAATCCCACATCCTTAGATTTTGTCTTACGGAGCCTTCACGGGATAGCAATTGACACAGCATATGCACTTCCCCCTATGTGGGCAAGCTACATATGTTTCATTTATGCACCCAGTAGATGGCACTGCAATATTCTGCAACATTGTGCAATTTGGGAAATACACACTTCTTTGATGACGGTTTATATATAACTGCATTTTCAGCAGGTTAAAAAATGATGGAAAAAAGCTGGAAAACAATGGAATTTAATACATTTGGCATAGAGAATGTGATGAAACAGTGTTCACAACCATGAATAAGGCATTCACTGATTTTCTGTAACATAATGGCATCTTTACATGTTCTTCCAAGTGGATAATTTCCTTTTTCTGAGGATGCTTTCATTGCTTAATACCTATTGCATCTCTGTTTATGTTGGCAGGTTGCAATCACCTTTTGGACAGGATGGGAGACAGCAATTTCGACCGAACCATAATTTCACCTTTTGAGTTCACCAGTACTGGTGTTTCCCTTTCCTTTCTCCTCAGCAATCCCAACTTTCCTAAGAAGATCCCCTCGGTTGTTGTTGTTGTTGTTGTTGTTGTTTTAATACTGCTGTAAGTAACTGACTGGCTTTTAAAAACCCATTTCTCCTATGAACGAACTATTTCATAAGGCTAAAAGAGTTTTAGAAGCCAGACAGTTACTTACAGAAATTGTGGAGGCAAATGGATTTAAACATGGCTCCTGTAGGTGCTGTACTTTTAAATTTGACACCACAATGCATCTTGGGTGTTGTATTGTAGGTCACTCCTAAACATGGGCAACCAATTCCATTCCAATGCATCCCGAGGAAAGGTGGAATAGATGACTCAGAGCAAAAACGTAGTTGCTTAAAAAAATGACTGTGTAGTGCCTTTACTCTGTGTGGTGGCAGTGATTTCACCTGGAGGTTAAGCACTAAGTGGCCATGTATGAATTGCCGAAAAGGAGGACAAAAGAGGACACTGATTTGCATATGCTAATTTATATGCATCGGTGCAAATTTAGAAACAATAAATATTTAAAGAGAAATATAGTACATCTCATAATAATAAGGAGGACTATGACCAGGTGACCTGTGTACCTGCCTGTTCTGTCTGTTGTTCAGGTGCTAATTGTTGATGGGTAACAGTTCTTATAGTTCATTATCTTTAAGCTGGAATTAAACAGGAAAGCCCCTCAAATAGAGGACTGCCCTCTGTAAAAGAAGACACATGGCCACCCTAGCATTCTGAGCAGATGTGGAGTGGTAAGATTGCAGCCTCTCCACATGGTACAGGCAGCTCACAGCAAGGTTTTAAAGGGCTAAACTTTTAATTGGCTAAACTTTTAAATGGCCCTTTGAATCCATCCAGAGATTCAAGTGTACCAGCAAATAGCAGCAGAACTTTTCAGTTTCTCCAGAAGCTGCAAACACAGTTGTAAGGGCACAGGGAGAATGCAACTCCTGATCAGTTCTTTCCTGGTGAGAATACTTAGCCAAACACTGGGATGAAGAGAGCAACGTCAAGGCCATGAACACCTCTTAAACGCTTCACCTCGCCAGGGATCAGATTGAGCTTAGGAACCTGAGGTAGTGGCATCCTTAATGGGCCAGAGCGCCTCATAGCACAATCATGCTTCATAGTACCCTACCAATGGCTAAGCGTTACCCAGCTTTTCCTTCTTCTTCTTTGTTGCTCACCTAAAGAAGTAAGAACATAAAAAGTGCCATGCTGGATCAGACTGAGGGTCCAACTAGTCCAGCACTCTGTTCACACAGCAGCCAAACAGCTGTCAACTGGGGACCAACAAAGCAGGACATGGTGCAACAGCACCCTCTCACCCATGTTCCCCAGCAACTGGTGTTTACTTGAGACAAACCTGCCACCTGGCCCAGAAGTCTCCTTTCTCCATTTGTCTTTATCTTGTATTTTTCTGAGCGTACCCTTCCAGATGCTTAATACATCTGTCCAAAAGGTTTCCACCAGGTATTTGTGGTCCAGCTCAGCCTTCCCTTACCAGGTGTCGTCCATATGTGTTGGACTGCATCCCACAATCGCCATGCTGGCTGGGAATTATGAGAAAGTTGCAGTCCCACACATCTGGAGAGCACCAGGTTGGCAAAGGCTGGTCTAGGTTTAGAATTATTGGGTTTAGTATCCTTTTGTTATAAAGGTGATCCTGGTTCTGTTGAATGACTGTTTCCACCACTGATATTTTATAATTTTTTCTTTACTTTTATTGTAATTTAAATCAATGGCAATAAAGTACTAGATGGAGACTCTGATTTTGGGATTTGTGTATATGAGAGATACCCCAAATATTTAATGGCAAGACATGCATACAAAATGGAAAAGCTGATTGATTGATTGATTGTACTTTTAAACTGCCCGAAAAACCAAAGTTCATATTGGTGAACAATGCATTAAAACATAATACAAACATTAAAACAAACAACAAAAAGTAGGATAAAACCTAGTAGGAAAAAAAACATTCTAGAACATAAAGCCAAATTAAAAGCTGCAGCAGAATAAAGTACTGAAAACACTAAAAATTGATTCTTAAAATGCCTAGGAGAATAAAAAGGTCTTCATCTGGCACCGAAAAGACCAAAAAGTAGGCAGCAGGTGAGCCTCTCTGGGGAGAGCATTCCACAAATGGGGTGCCACCAGTCTAGTTCCCTAGTTCCACAGCCCCCTTATCCTCCTCATCTCACAGTCTTAGAACCATGTCTTTTAAACTGTGCAGCATATGTGAACCTATGTGTGCATGATCCATCTGATAGACTTTAAGTGCATAAGTCCCCTTCTAACGGAGGCTTTTATTGTGCTATCACCCTGTCATATTCATGGAATGTAGCAGGAAGTCCAGATGACATTGCTTTCGGTTTGTAACCCTTCCATGTGTTCTCGTCACTACTTCTCTCTTGTTTCTTTCCAGAAAAAAAAATGTTAAGGAAGAAAAGACAAGTTGCACAGCCCCTTTTGATTGGTAGCACAAGGAACCCCTGGTCTGGAAGCACCCTTATAGCGCAATCCTATGCGTGTTCAGACAGGAAAAATCCCTACAGTTCCCAACATTCCCCATTCCCCAGTATGGCTGGCCAGTTGTAGGACTTCTTTTCTGCCTAACATGTATAGAGTGTTAAATGCATGTATGGGAGTGTTACTGTACTTCCTAATGATTTGGAAAACTGAAATGTGGCGTACACATAGTGGAAGGCATTCTGTTGATTAGAAAATCTTGTAAATAGGACATGCTTCCGTTTTGGTCAGAAAACAAAAGGCTCAAAATGTATGCCCAAATGGCTGATGTATTTCAAAAAATAGCCAGTGAGCTGAGATTTTCTACTCAGCTGACATCCAAGATAGTCTTGTTAGTAAAAAAAAGTTTGCAAATGGTCAAAGTATGGCACATAAATTGTACCTTATGATAAAGCCCAATGTTCAGCACAGCACTACTCAAGTTACCATGACTGACTGCCCTGATGAGACAAGATGAGGAGAGGAGGGAACCCTCCCTCCAACCCAGCTTAGGAGTGGGGTTTTAGCTTTGTCTATAATACACACTCTTCTCTATGCAATCACAGTGGACTGATTATGGGAGTAGCAAAGGTGTTTGCAACACCAGCATCATAAAATTACAGAAATAACCTGAAAACAAGTCAAGGTCTCTTTATTAGATGAAATGGAGCTTATTACCCTCATAAACAAAACTTTGGCTGTAGACATATTGCAATATCAACAGTGGAATATGGTCCTGCATACTTTTGGCTGGATATGTTAAATTAAGACTGCCAGTGGCTATATCCGCTCATTCTAGTGGCGTAGCGTTATGCAACCAGAAGACTTTCTCTCTCTCTCTCTTACCTTATTTTGGCTACCAGATTTCTATCCCATCTTATCCCTAAGCAACCAGAAGGCAGCTTACAATCAAACTAAAAACAAATAAAAATAACATCATAAAATATTACGGGTTCCAGATTTAAACTAGATCAACTGTGCTAGTGGAAATGGCCTTCTCACTCCCTCTTTTCACTGAAGCAGCTCCAGCCTTCTGAAAATGCTACACAGAGAGTCAGGAGCCCCAGAGAATGGGGTGAGCTGTGGTGTGTGTGAAGAAGAGGGATCTCCAAAAATTGGGCAGAGGAGCATTCTGTGAGCAGAGCCCCTTCACTTAAGAAGGCAGATCCTGGATTCAACCCAAGAAAAACAGAACTAGAAAATAAACTGTATTTTAATCTTCTAGATCAGCAGTTCTCAACCTGTGGGTCGCGACCCCTTTGGGAGTCGAAAGACCCTTTCACAGGGGTCGCCTAAGACCATTGGAAAACACATATTTCCGATGGTCATTTATTTGTAATTAGAAATAAATATTTCACAATATATAATTACATATTGTTTTTGTGATTAATCACTATGCTTTAATTATGTTCAATTTGTAACAATGAAAATACATCCTGCATATCAGATATTTACATTACGATTCATAACAGTAGCAAAATTACAGTTATGAAGTAGCAACGAAAATAATTTTATGGTTGGGGGTCTCCACAACATGAGGAACTGTATTAAAGGGTCGCGGAATTAGGAAGGTTGAGAACCACTGTTCTAGATAGTTTGTATAATTTTCTGTTAACATAAGTACAATATAATACAAAATCACAATATAATAATAACCAGGTAGGCCTTCAAAAATAACCAGGTAAGTTGGGCCTGCCCTGAATCCCACCCCTAGTATCCGGGATAGAGCTAGACTATCGATAGTAGAAGAGCTATACGTGGAGAGAAAGGGGCAGGTATATTTGTGTAAGCTGTCTTCCAAACAAAAGGTGTAATCCATAATTCTTTGTTCTAGTCATGACAACACTATCTTTTCTATTAGTGGGATCAATTGAAGAGAAGGAACGAGGGAGGCAAAGTCAGACCGAGACTAGAGATTTATCTGCTGTCTTTAATTAAATTGCTCCATAATCATGAATTTAGACTAGCCTCCTTCTTTGAACAATGAAAAGCGTGCTCGCTGCGGGGGCTTATCCAATCATCCTCAGCTCTACCATTCAACACTTAAGTTAAGAAAGTAGTCTATATCAGAGAGTTGACTTGAAAAATCAATAGAAAAGCAAGAGCTATTTATGGTCTAATATCCTTCTCTTTACATGCGAGACCAGTAAAAATACAGCAATGCCAGCCAAGTGCTTCTTAAGCTCCTGCAAGATTTTGGTTGCATTAGATGTCCATAAGTTGCTTGGAAAACAAATCATATTGCCTCTAAGCCTACAGGCATTGACATTTGCTTGTATGTCTGTTTAAATGAAACTTTAAGTAGCACTTGGGGAATTACCGGATTAATGCAAGCCAGTGTTAAAAAGGCCTTTATCACCATCAAGTGCTAGACCCAATCAAAGGTTGTGATAATTTGGCTGATGACGTCTGTCCCTAACTTCTGAATCCTACAATCCTCCTTTCATGCATTGACTGTCCAAGTACATCCTTTTCAAGGCAACACCTCCTCGTCCTCCTGCATGAGCAGCATTGTCGACGTGTCAAATGGCCAAGGGACATCAAACTGTCCAAGGTGAGCTGAGACACACATCATTCAATCCCAGTATTAAAAACTGTAACAAATGGGTGTTTTGACACCCCAGACACAAAAAATATGATGGTAGCTGAGGAGGAAAGTGACAATGCCTTTGAAAGGATATGGGCAGGTTTTATTTTCCCACCCTCCAATTGGATAACTGATGGTACATTAGTACAGCAATTCAGTCTCATTAAAATAATTGAAAAATGAATGTATGAGACATATTTTGTCATGGCAGTCATGAAGCTGCCACAGTAGTTCAGGAATAAATCTGCCTTGCATTTAAAGGAGCGCACCATACATGCAATGTTCTCAGCCACTGTGCTGTGAAATTAGTTTTGTTACGCACATGAAAATAATGTTGCAGTTGGGTTCGTGTTGATTACGGAATGTGTTTATGATTCATTTTGCCCATTTATTTCACAGATCCTTAAAAGCCTCCTAGTTAGTCTCCTTGTAAATGTTATAATTGGGCATTCATGATGTGCCCATGCAGGAATAATGTTCTACTTTACATATATTTATAGTCTGATAACTTTTAAAGATGACAGACACTCCCCCCCCCCCTTAAAGTGCTATAGCAGCACAGCTATTCTGAACCACTTCAGATAAAGGACTACATGAGTGAATATTCCTAATGTTAAAAATCCAACAGAAAACTAGCATGAACACTAGTCAAGGATCCATGTCCATATCATGCTAGTTTTCTACGTATGGGGAGATTTTTACAGGAGAAAGTATTTAATCATGTGATTTCCCCCTCTTCTCATTCTGAAATGGTAATGTCCAAAAAAGGCTGGCACCACCTACTTTTCTAAAAACAACAACATGTAGATGGGTTCTTATTGACACTTATTAAAATTCATTGAAAAGAAGCATCTTTATATGAGCATTTTATAGCATGCTTGTTACTGGCTACTCACAGATCTTCGCAGGTCATTTTGACGACGCACCAATCCTCCCAGATGCCTCCCAGATGCCTCCTGTTATTTTTCCCGCTACAAAATAAGATTTGGAAAATCCAATTCTTCTCAGCTATAATGATCATTGCCACTATTTCCTCCTGGGTGCAGGAGAGGTTGCGCTATAAAAATGCCCAGTGAATGGGCCATGTGGTTGCTACTTGCTTCCTCTTCTCTGTGTGATTCTGCCTGTCCCTATTCTAGAAGAGAAGCAGGAAGCAAAGCAACTGTAAGGGAAACACGATTCCCTCCCCATTTCCGTCTGAAAATGCTAAATAAAGATGCTTTGAAAGAGATCACTGAGTAAAGCTGTGTATCAGCAAAAATCCCAGAAATTGTCATTTGTAAAGAATCTCATAAGAACATAATAAGAGCCCTGCTGGATCAGATGAAAGGCCTATTTAGTCCAGCTTCCTGTTTCACAACAGTGACCAATCAGATGCCTCTTGGAAGCCCACAAGCAGGGCATGAGCGCAATACCACCTTCCCATTCATGGTGAGTACATAACATAAGAAGAACCATGCTGGATCAGACCAAGTTAGCCAAATCTGAAATTTAAATCTATGTCAAAACAAGTCTTTGCATCTATACTGACACCTGACATCTTTAGGTTATGAATGGAAGGAAGTTAGGATATAAATACTATTCTCATCACTCTATATATTTTAATTGCACACAAATATCCTTGTCTGATAGGAGTCCAGGGGTAAACAGTTTCCTATTCTTGCCCCACTTTCAGACTATCATGTTGAAACTGCAGGGGGAAAATGTGGCTAGTAGGGGTGTGCACGGACCCCCCGCTCTGCTTCACTTCCAGATCCGCAATTTGCGGATCGGGCCGCTTTGCTCCGCCCCCGCTCCGCCCATGCCCGCTCCGCTCCGCTGCGGAGCTCCGGATCCGGATCGGAGCTCCGTTTCCCCCCCCCCATAGGCTTGCATTAAGCTAAAAAAGTATACAACTTTTTTTCTGTGAAAGTTAGAAACCTCACGTTTGGCACCATGACACCTCATGGAGGTATACACATGCACGCCAAGACTCAAGGCAATCCCATCATCCCCTGAATTTTGGGGAATTTATGAAAATCGGGCACCCCATTCACACCCCTTTCGATAGCTCCGTCAATTTGCATGTTAAAAACCTCAAACTTGCCACCATGATAGCTTATCCAGGGACACACACGCATGCCCAGACTCAAGGCAGTCCCATCATCCCCTGATTTTTGGGGAATTTATGAAAATCCAACACCCCATTCACACCCCTTTCGATAGCTCCGTCAATTTGCACGTTAAAAACCTCAAACTCGCCACCATGATAGCTTATCCAGGGATGCACACGCACGCCAAGACTCAAGGCAGTCCCATCATCCCCTGATTTTTGGCGGGGCTTAAACCTGCAGACATCTCAATGGGGCCATTTCAAAGGAAATCCCAACATGCCATGAATTGGGGAGTATGAATCTTCTTCCATACTTGAAAAATGGATTTGGAACTTCCAAAACTCCAAGTGAGCACAAGAAGGACTTCTCCCCTGAGTCAAAGCCAGACACACACAACATCCCTGCAAGGCGGGCAGGGGAGGAGAGAGGGAAGGCAGGCAGGCAGCAGACATTTCTGGGGGCATAAGGAAGTGAGCCAAGGATAAGCCAGTAATGCATATAAAATGGAATAAATAAATAAATAAATAAATGAAGGAGGGGTGGAATTAAAAGCAGCAGTGTTGCTGAATAAACAACAAGAAGAACTTTTTAAAAAAGGCTATATCTGTCTTTTACCAGCAATAGGGGGACGTGCCCAGGGGAGGGGGAAGCAGCTGCCAGTTCAACTCATGAAAGCCATTGCTTCACCACGAGAGCCGAGGAGTAGAACTCTCACTTCAACTCATGATAGGCATTGCTCCACCGGGTTACTCTTTTTGGAGGGCTCTAATGGCCCTCCAAGTACAGGAGAGAGTGGGGGCACGTCCACATGGGATGCCCTAGGGGAGCTCATCCCCTTGCACCACATCTTTTCAGTTGTTCCCCAAAGTTAGGGTGGGTAGCAGTGCTGTGTTTCTATCTCTTATTATTGGCTTAGTATATGATTTCAGGTTGTGTTTGTGCATTTGGTGGGGCTACTGTTTTAAAAAACACTGGGAAAAGTCCGTTCAGACTAAGAAAGAGAAGTTCCCAGAATCCCAAGTTACCCGTTTTGCCTATCCCCTCCTCCAACTTTGGGATCATGTGATCATGACCGGGAGTTGACTCTGCCCCTCAGCCCTTCAGAAAAGGAATTTTTCCTGCCGGTTTTTTAAAAAATTCTAGCACACGAACTGCAGCACGCAGAGAGCTGAGAGTAGTCTCAAAATGACCCCCATCTACGACTCTCCAAGCACAAGAATTTTCAGAAAGATAGCTTCAAAAACAACACAGTTTTCCCCCTTTCTTTTCCACAATGCAATCCTATGGGCGAAATGTTTCAAGATGGCGATCGGATCGGACCGCGGAAACCGGAGCGCTCCGAAAATGGGCGCTTCTCTTCGCCTTGCTTCTAGGGGTCTGCGGTCCGCTTCTACTCCGCCTCTGGGCAAGGCGGAGCAGGCCAATTCGCTCCTGCTTCTGCGCTTCTAATCGGAGTGGAGCACATGCCTAGTGGCTAGAGCATCTTTGTAGAGGTTGGTATATGACCAGCAGAACTTTGCAGAGGCTGATTACATTATAGGCCTGTACCAGTTTCTGCTCTTCCCTAGAGCCATCCCTACCATTAGGTAGGCTGGCCCCTCAAGTGGCAGAATTGGGGTATCATGAAAGGGCAGCTAACTGTAACTTATTTGTTTCATTTTTATTGTGCTTTTACTGCCAGGAAGTGCTTGTAGGTTTTGTGTGTGTTGTTTTTTGACTCATGAACTAAATTAACCAAGGTCTCTGGGAGGCTGGAAGAGCATCCTGGCAAGGGAGAGGCCAACCTGGCCCATACATCAGCCCGACTGAGAGGAACTGTAGGGACTAGGAGCTTCACTCCTCTCTGCTAGAAAGAACATACAGTTCCAACTGTCAGTTCACTGGAACTGCGTATTCTGGCCTCCTCCATCAGCCAGATAACCAAGGGCCCCCGGAAGTTGAACTACTGCCTGAATTTTCCTTCTTATTTCCCTCCCCCTCCCAATCCCTTTTTGTTTTGTGTTGTGCCTTTTAGATTGTAAGCCTGAGGGACTGTCTTAATACTCGTCTCTGTAAGCCACTTCAGGAGGCTTTTTCAGCTGAAGAGGGAGGTAAACAATTCTGTCAATAAAAAAATAATAAATAAACTCGGCTGGCTTTGGGCACTATGCACCTTGAGGTGGGTGGCTGCTGTTTGCTGCTCTGCCTCAGGCAGCAAAACATTTTGGGGCTGGCTCTGCTGTTGCTGGCCATTGTGACTCTGTTCCACTGCCTCTATTGTCAACATGCAATGCCATCTGGCAAGGCAGTGATCCCCACTCTGCCGCCACTTGTCATCCAGCAGCAGCCTCTTATACTAACTCCACTCCACCTCATCAGTTGCCACTAAGAATGGATATTGAGCTTTTCTAACTGAGGCTGTTAATCGACCGTATCTACTTTCGGTTTCATCGCAGAATTGAGATCCGAGCACGACATGAAGAGCCAGTGTGGTGTAGTGGCTAAAGTGTTGGACTCGGAGTCAGGAGATCCAGGTTCTAGTCCTTACTTGGCCACAGAAACCCACTGGGTGACTTCGGGCCAGTCACAGACTCTCAGCCCAGCCTACCTCACAGGGTGGTTGTTATCAGGATAAAATGGAAAGGAGGAGGATTATGTATGCTGCCTTAGGTTCCTTAAGGAGGAAAAATGTGGGATATAAATGCAATAATAAATAAAAATAAATAAAATAAACTTTCCTGCTTTCCCACTACATAACCTCTAGGTGGCATTGTGGCTCAGATACATGAGAGGAAATTGTGCTCCCTTTCACTTTGTCAATTAAATGCCGCATTTTCTCTGCCACATTTTCACTCTAAAAAAACTTGTCAAAAGTGCTGCTTACAAGCGAAATTGGAGGGTCATGACTTCATCAAAAGTAGGGAATGATGAACACACAATAAACGCCTTGTGTAGAAAGGCCTGAATGTTTCTTCAGGAACATGTTCTGTGACTTCTTCCATTCCAAACGCACTGGTACTACATATACATTGATGATAATATTAGTATTAACCTGTCCTATGATAGGTGTAGAAGCTATTCCAAGGAAGCCTTAGGGTTGTCTTCCTCTAAGTATATATCAAGAGAGAAATAAATGGTGTCTGTCAAATACACCATGTCAACCATCTGCATGTGAACAGATTGGAAGACTGTCAGCTATCACTAGGTATGTAGCTCCTTCAAGCTACCATTTCAAGTAAGAAATATTTGTCTTAAATATTTGTCTTCCAAGCTTGTAGTAGAGGTAGGAACTAGAAAACAACCCACAGAACAAAGATTCTGTTTGTTTTCAGCCATTTTTTCTGCATGCATCTCCTGTAGCCAAAATCAGTCATTATCATATCTGAGGTTCAACAGGAAGAAAAACATTATTTACTTATTCTTGGAAAGAGCATTGGAATGTCAGAAAAGGGTCATTCAAGACCCATTGCATATTGTTTTATTTATTTACTTGGAATATTTATATGTATCTCATTTCAGTAAAATGTTCTCAAAGTGGTTTATGCTGTTGATTGATAAGAGGACTCTTTTTGTATGGTGATACGATAAGGGGTTTTTGACTGACAGTGTAACTATTAATGAGTTCTCCATTATTCAGAGATAATTAGGTCGGTTGCACACCATTGCATTGTGGTTTCATTGTTCCGATAAAAATAAGCAGTACTGTCAATGTTATCTTCTTTTAACCACATGTTACTAGATAAAAGATGTCTGTTTTGTCTGATGTTCTTTAGTTTATATTCTAGGCCCATTGAAGTCTGGAGCTTCTGCTCAGAGTGATAGTGCCTTAGTTTGCATTGATGGAATTGCATCCTAAGGGAACCAAGTAAACAAATGTTGAGTACGGGGAAACAATGTAACATGCTACACTCTTGAATCATGGAATTCATAAAAATGCTAAATTCTGCCCTCTTTTCTTTTTTTGGTAATACATTTCCTCTTTTTTGGTGATGTTTAAGTGGCCACCCTATGTTTGAGTCCCAAGCCATTCAGAACTTTAAATGTAAGTACCAGCACCTTGAATTGGTCCCCGAAGCAAATAGGCAACCAGTGTAAGACTGGAGTGATATGAACAAACCTGGATGTATAGCTAAAGTTCTGGCAGCCTGAATCTGCACTTATTAAAGTTACATATAACACATTACAGTAATCCAACCAGGAGGTTGACACATCATCATCATCATCATCATCATCATCATCATCATATATTTATTTGTTACCCGCCTCTCCCTCTGGATCGAGGCGGGGTACAACACAAATGCAAACACCATAAAATACATATAACTAATTAAAACATTTTAAACTAATACATTATTAAAAGCAGCATATTATTAAAAGGCATCTTAAAATTCAACTGGGTTGGCCTGCCGGAAGAGATCAGTCTTTATGGCGTTCTTAAATTCCGGAAGACTGTTAAGTTGACGAATCTCTGCCGGCAAGCCAATCCACAAACTGGGAGCGGCAGAAGAAAAGATCCTCTGGGTAATAGTTGTCAGCCTTGTTTTTGTTGGCTGGAGTAAATTCTTCCCAGAGGACCTGAGTGTGCGGGGCAGATTGTATGGGAGAAGGCAATCCCGCAAGTAGCCTGGACTCAAACCATTTAGGGCTTTAAAGGTGATAACCAACAATTTATACTTCACCCGGAAACTAATTGGCAGCCAGTGAAGAGATTTTAAAACTGGTGTAATGTGGTCACTCCTAGGTGTACAGGTGACCAGCCTGGCTGCCATATTTGAACTATCATGGATCACAGTGGCCAGTCTAGCCCTGTCTGGCAAACACCACCGCTGGTTAATGAACCAAAGCTGGTAAAGGGTGCTCCATGCTCCAAAGCCACCTAGGCCAGGAACACCTCCAAGCTATGAACTTGTTCCTTCAAGGAGAGTGCAACTTCATCCAAAACTGGTTGATCGCTAACTCCCAGAATATAAGAGCTTATGTACACTCCATTTGATAAGGAAGCTCTAGCTTTAAAAAAAAAATGTCCATGGACAGGAGCAGTTCCAATATATCACAACAGTGTGTGTTTTGTCCTCTGGGGTATGGAAAACTACTGCCTAAAATCACACTTTGAACTAAAGTAATAATACTGAGTAAGTGAAAATCCTACAGTAGGAGGAGCCCTTTCATTGGGAGGAAAGGAAAAAGCTATACAATTGACTGACTTCTGAGTGTAAGAGGTTCATCAGACAAGTGTTTTATCGCACGCTCACTACTGCCCACTTACAGATGTGCGCACATACTTTAGATGTTGTCATCCACCTCCCGTGTGCCACCTGCTCCTTCCACTCACTTTTCTGTTGCAAAATAGACTCCTTTTAATCTGACATTTTTTAAAAAACGAAATGTGCTGCGATCTCCTGCTGTGTGCAGGAAAAGTGGCACGATACAAACGGCCCCTGAATCATGGGCCACGTAGGCCAAATCTACACCAAGCAGGATATTGCACCATGAAAGCAGTATGAAAGCAGTATATAAGAGGCAGGAGCCACACTCCTGCTTTATAGAGGCATTGAAGTGCAGTGACAACTGTTGGGACCCATTGACACATATCACATACCATATACCACTTTCATACCGCTTCCATAGTGTTAGATCCTGCTTGGTGTGGCTCCTGCCGTGGTCTTTGTTTGCTTCCTCTTTCTCCTCTGGGCAGAAAGAGGAAGTAATGAGGGTCAAAAGTGGGAACAGAGAAGCGACAGTAAGGAAACGCCATTTCCCCCTGTGTGATGATGCTTTAAGTATGTATGTAACATAAAAGAACAAAGATTTTGTGAAGAAAGCAACTTTCATTTTACCATTAAGATCAGGCCCAATAGATATGATCCAATGCTATTCTACATCCACAATGACAATATGTTTTAAATGAGTCTTTATAAATCTATTCTGTGTTTCTAAATTTACTCTACTTATTAGAAGGGTATGAGTAAAATAAAAATTTGATCTCTGAATTTTCCTTTTTTGTTGTTGTTTACATTCAAATTTGCTTCTTACAAGACATAAGGTTGAATCCAAATTCAAGCTGGATTAACTCTGCTGGCAGGAGTGGCCTTTGCTTTACCCTCCTCCCTATGGTAACCCCTTCAGCCGCTTTGAAAGGCTACACAGAGACCCTGCTGAATGGGGTGAGTTGTGGTGTAGGGTGGATCCCCCAAAACTGGACAGAGGGATCTTCCTCTGCCTGCAAGGGGAAGGTGGGTGGAGCACTTCCTCTCATGGAAGGTCCCTCCCTCTTGCAGAAGGCAGATCCTGGAGCTACTTGTCATGCCCCATCTGAAGTCTCCTCCACTGAGGCAGAATTAGAGGCCCCAACAGAGGATGTTGGCCATACCATGCCAGGGCCCAAGCTGTGAGAGGAGCCTGAGCTTGTGGAGGACCTATTGAGGTCCAGTCACTCAGGAAGAGGCAATGTGTGCCTCAGAGGAGGAGGCTGAGTCCCCCCAAATCCCAGGGAGTGCCAGTGCCAGAGGAGGAGGCCCTAGGGTGCCCATATGAAAAGGAGGACAGGGCTCCTGTATCTTTAACAGTTGTATTGAAAAGGGAATTTCTGCAGGTGTCATTTGTATGTATGGAGAACCTGGGGAAATTTCCTCTTCATTGCACCAGTTAAAGTTGCAGGTGCCCTGCCCTCTTTTAAATTTGGTCACTCTAGTAGAGCTCCTGCACCTTTAACTGTGGTGATAAAGAGGGAATTTCACCAGGTTTTCCATATATACAAATGACACCTGCTGAAATTGCCTTTTCTATGCAACTGTTAAAGATACAGGAGTCCTGTCCTCCTTTTAATATGGTCGCCCTACTCGGAGGCCCAACTCAGAGAACATTGAAGCTGCAGCAGAGGCCTACTTGGAAGGAAAAGGGATCCTCATGGGTAGAGGGCCTTCCTCACAAGGAGGACTCTCTGCAATGTAAGTGAATGCCTGCAGCTGGTGCTTGGGTGGGGCTCTGGCAGCTCCAAGATAAAAAGTCCAGTAGGAGCTTACAGAATGTGCTGGAAACAATGTCTTTGTTTGACTCTGGCTCAAGCTTGTTACCTGGCCTCTGCTGAACTCTGCTCTGTGAGTGTCCTTGGGCTGGATTTATTCATTCTCCCTGCACAACCTCTTTTGCCTATACTGCCTAACTTTGCTATTTGCTACTTTGGATCTGATTAAGACTATTCATGGATTCTGGCTCAGCTTGCCTCTCTATTGTATCTTCAGCTACTGACTCACCAGATCCCAGCCCAGTCTCAACACCCAGGGGTAGAGGAATAGGACACATCACGATCTATTGGCCTCAAACTGGAGAAAGTTAGTCATACATTGGTCCTATTGAAATTTGCCCATGACTATTAGTCATGACTATCTTAAGCCAAATGGGACTTTAAAAGAACCACCTTTTTGGGTTTGTAGCATTTTGTACTCAATATCCAATTACAAAGTACATATGTATAAAATTATGAACACAGGAAACTCTATATATTGAGTCAGGCTGCTGGAACATTTACCTCACTATTGTCCATGGACAGGCAACAGCTCTCCAGGATTTTGGGCAGCTCTATCGGGAGATGCCAGAAACTGAACCTCAGACTTTCTACATGCAAGGCATGTGCTCTACCACTAAGCTACAATCCTTTCCCAAAGAGTATGTGTGTATAGCATTTGCAGCATACCCTTTCAAAATCCATGCAAGTTGAGGCCTGAACTAGTTCTCAGTCACCATTCATGTAACGAAAATTGTACGATTTATGCAGGATGTTATATGCATATACTTCTGAATTCTAGAAGTATAATTCAAATGCAAAGTATTTCGTAAGATGTTACCCCTATACTGGTTGAAACTAAAAAGGAAATTCAGAGGTGATGGTTTGTTGCTGGTTTTTTTTACAAAAAACAGCTCTAAGCTTTATTTTGTCTCCGAATTCCCTTCACGGTTTAGTTTGATCAATTTTTATAAACAGAACAAAAACATACTTGATAGTGTAATGTAAGGGGTGTGATTCTTGCCATCAACTGAGTTGTTTATTTATTTATTCATTACATTTATATACCGCCCCATAGCTGAAACTCTCTGGGCGGTTTACAGAAGTTAAAAACAATAAACATTAAAAAAGTATACAAAATTTAAAATGATCAAAAACATAAAAACAACAGTATAAAATCTTGTGTATGCAATTGCATTCTGAATATCTGCATAATCACAATGAAATTAAAAATATTGTGGCAGCCTAATTTGGGTATGAAAAATTAGTGAGGTTTCCAGTTTAGCACAAATTACCCAAACATAACCCTTTGGGAGGCTATCACCATGATCAACTGTGTTTTAATAACGTGTTCTCTGACTCAACTGTGAAAGCTATAGAGTATATTGAGAAGTGAGAAATAACAACTAATGCAGGTTGATGAAAAATGTAGCTCAGGGCACAGCAAAGAAAAATGCTCATGAATTTTCTTGGGGCGTCTGTTTGGCTGCTGCTTGGGAGTGGAGTGAGACTGATCATGGGTGTGACAATGAACATGACAGCTCTTATGATCTTGTGCTTTAGTACAAAAAGTAAAAAGGGTCATAGAAACTTTGTGTACTAACAAATTGAGCCAAACACAGCCATTGGAGCAACTAGGATTGGAACTTGGGGCTGAAATCCAGGCGCCCACCACACAGCGGGGGAACCCAAATGACCACCCTGAGAGCAGCTGGTAATGAGGGCATAAAGGCAGCAGAAGCCAGCTGAATGTTGTTCCTGTAATTATGATTGACTGTGCTTTAAATGGGTTTAAAATGTGAAGGTGCATGGCACGGAGTATTTTTTTTTTTAATTTTAAAATCTGGTTTGGCAATTATTATTATTTTAGAGAGTGATCCCATCACAGAGTCGGGTTGAGGGGGATATGATGGTTCAGATTCCTGGATCCAAGATCAGAGACACCACTCCGACCTTGGACCCAGGAGTCCGAGCTCTCCGCCTCTCCCTCACTGCTGGTGCAGAGAGAAGCGCACCAGCTGCCTCTCTGAGGTTGCAAAGACAACCTCAAAGGGCAGGGAAAGGGTGTTTGTCGGAGGGGTGGGAGGGGAGGGGACGGCTTATGCCTTATCCCCAGGCCTCCCCAGCTTCCTAACCTCCCTGAGACATCAGCAAAGCACTTTGCTTTGCAGCATGGCAGACTCACTTTTTTTTAAAAAAAACAACACAAATTAATTTAAAAACCCTTAAGAAATAAAATAAAAATCAAGAGGGGCAGGGAGCCTGGCAGGCACCAAGAGAGGTGTCTGCGTGGGCACATTGATGCCCATGGACATCATGTTGGAGGCCCCAGATGTATGGAAGTATCTTAAGATACGACAGTGCTATCTGTATTCAATACACAACAAGACTCATCTTGGGAAGAGATATTAATTTTCCTTTTCTTTCCTTTTTTGGCCCATGGGCCAATTCATACACTACAATTTCCTACAAAAATCAATCTCTGTGGGGGGCTGGGATGTACACTGTAGCATCTACAGTAGAAACATCTGAAGTGTTGCTATTATTGTTGTTTTCCTGCTACAAATACACCTTTCTTGGCAATCAATATATATTTAGAATGCAGTTGCTCTAATGAAGTTTTACTTCGTATATGTTCAAGTGTGATAAATGAATTTTGTATCAAGATTTGTATAATTCAAATTTATGTTTCCCCATCTCCTGTTTGAGGTAAAAGCTTATAATGCCGCCTACTAGCAAGCTTCTGAGAATTTATAGTAAGTGCCAAGAAAATTTCCCCAAACCTTCAGCTTAATCTCCACCAAAGCAAATCAACATGGCTTTAATGGCCCCTGAGGTTGTATTTGACAAGGGGTCATTTATCTGTAACTCCCCCTCTGTAGAACATAAGTGGTGAAAAGGTCAGCTTGATGCTACTAAGGCCATATAGATGACCAAATAACTCAAATGTAATTGGGAGAAAGAGGCACTGAGAGTGTGCTATTGGTGTATTCCTTTTTAGTAGGGCTGTCAACCTATTTTTAGGTTAAAAAATTTTAGGTGATTAGCCACTTGCCTCTTAACCTATTAACTGATTCATAAATAGGTTACATTTAAATAAATTTGCACATCACCAAATCTTTAAAATGCATCAGTTTCATAACAGAGAGAAGATAACTTATAGTTAATAAACAAAGGCTACCTCTCAGTGCTAAAACAAAAAGGCATCTGTAATATTTCCTTTCTCATTCCTTGTTACAATAATATACCAGTACTGAAATAGTTTTTTTAAAATAAACAAGTGTGCCTTTAGTTCACAATCTCTAGCGCTTAATCTCATGAAGCTGATTGGTGGGAGATTCTGAACAAATAAAAGGAAGTACTTCTTCACATTGTGCATAGTTAAACTATGGAATTCACTACCACAAGATGTAGTAATGGCCACCAAATTGGATGGCTTTAAAAGGGGGTTGGATAAATTCCTGGAGGAGAAGGCTATCAATGGCTAATAGTCCGGATGGCTAAGTATCCAAGGCCGTAAGCCTATATGACCAGTTGCTGGGGAGCATGGGTGAGAGAGTGCTGTTGCACCATGTCCTGCTTTATTGGTCCCTGGCTGACAGCTGGTTGGCCACTGTGTGAACAGAGTGCTGGAATAGATGGACCCTCCATCTGATCCAGCACGGCACTTCTTAGGTTCCTCCAGGGGGTGGTAGTTTATGCATTTGTTCAGCCACAGTTCTATTAGACATTACTCCCAACCGAGGTGCAAGAAAACTTTTTCCTGGGACCAGCACACAATTCACACAATCTGTAGTGAATAAAATCATCTATTTGTGAGCCCCTGTGTATAAAAAGACATTGAAATATGGGAATATTTGCATACCTCCCAAATATTTGAGTTTTTCAACCCATCTTTTTGGCACTTTAGAAGCCTCATTTATTTAGTTTTATAAAACATAGTTAATCTCTTTATTTATATGCAGACAGGTTGGATGGGTGTTGTATGGTGTTTCTTTGTAGATGTGTTTGAGAAGGCGGACTTTAAGCAAAAGCAGCCAAGCACTTTGGCCTTGGATGGTCAAAGTTCTTCATCATGGCCACACAGATGCCGGACAATCCCCAGGGTTCCTCACAACTTTGGTTTTGTGTGCAACTGCCAGATGATTCCCCACCCACCTCTCCAAAACCAAAGTTGGGAGGACGAGTGGCAGTACACTTTCCGTGGTGACTGTGGCCAGGAGATTTCTTGAAGCCTATCTACATTGTTCACTGCATTCATTGGTTCTAGGATGGTTCTAATAAAGGGATTGCCCAACTGTGGGTTTTGGATTTTCCCATTTCATGAACCATGCTATCTTTGTTTTTTTATTTGCCTTGAAAAAATTTCATATTTAGCTGGTCAAGGTGAAATCTACCACCAGAAGAAGATGTTTTCCTATCACCTTTGCATCTGACTGTTCCCTGCCCTACAACCACTAGGTAATATTACACAATTTGGCTTCAATCTGGCTTCAAAGCAGCAGTTTCTGCAGCTGAAACTCTCCCCACGGCCTGAGTTTGATCCCAGCGAAGCTGGTTTCAGGCAGCAGGCTTGGATCGACTCAGCCTTCCATCCTCCCGAGGTCGGTAAAATGAGTACCCAGTTAGCTGGGGGAAAGGTAATATCGGCTGGGGAAGGCAACGGCAAACCACCCCGCTATAAGGCCTGCCAAGAAAACGTCAGCGAAAGCTGGCATCCCTGCAAGAGTCAGTAATGACTCAGTGCTTGCACGAGAGAGGTTCCTCTTTACTTCAGCTATCTGTTTACCCAGGAACATGTGTGTTTCAGCCAGAACAAGTGGAAGATCTGGATTACAGCCAGCTTTTGCCTTTTCAGAAATGAGAGGAGCCATTAGTTCTTTGTCTCAGATGGTTAGGTTTAATCCGATACCAGCCTCACCTATCAGTTACTAATTCATTGTCTACAATCTCCATTTTGAGTCTGGGTCTAGACCTCATGGCCACAACATAAAGCCTGATTTTTGGACTTTTCTCTTCTTCGCCCCCCACCCGTTCCCCCCCCTTACCAGGGGAGTGTCTTAATGATGTCACTTTGCTGCTTGGTTCTCACAAATCCCTGCAGCACCGCAGCTGTGGGGTGGGAACGATAAATTCCAATGGCAGGACAGAGCACGGGCTATCTGGGTGGAAAAGCCACTGCCCCAGCAGCCATTTGGCTCATCAAGCCTGCCCCCTGCCCTCTGCCCAATGACCTGCCTTCCTTAACTTACCCAGACCTACCCTGGGCTTCAATCCGTCCACAGGAAAGCCCAGTGGCTCAACCTGTGCCAGGGGAGATTCGTCAACTTAACAGTCTTCCAGAATTTAAGAAAGCCATAAAGACTGATCTCTTCCGGCAGGCCTACCCAGTTAAATTTTAAGATACCTTTTTAATGGTGTGCTGCTTTTAATGATTCACTGGTTTTAAACATTTGAATTAGTTTTATGTACTTTATGATGTTTTAATTTGTGCTGTACCCCACCTTGATCCAGAGGGAGAGGCGGGTAACAAATAAATATTATATATATATATATATATATATATATATATATATATATATATATATATATCCTGAAATGGACACTACTGACAGATGGAGAAAAGAACATGGTGACCTCAGAGCAACTAAAAAAATCGCAATGAATCAACACTGCAAAAAAGCACAGTTTCAGGGGGGAAAGCCCGATGAGGCTGCAAGTTGGCGGCAGCATCACATAAACAATGCAGGTTGCTTTATTTACTGTGGCTCCTTAAATGATTAGAGCAAAGGTCCTAGCAAGTGTTGCTGTGAGCTGTGCACATGATTGATTGATTTGACTGGCTTGTTCTGTCTTTCTTGTGGTGTGTGTGACTGTCTCTTTTCTGGTAAAATTGAAAGAACTGGTAGTAACATGTAATAAAATCGACTGACTGACAAAATCAAGTAGTTTCTCCCTTCTAAAGGGAACTAATTAATCCTGAAAGACAGCTTTCCCAAACCTGGTGCTCTCCAAACGGCTTGGGACTACAACTCCCCTAATTCCCAGCCAGCATGGCTATTGGGAATTATGGGAGTTGTGGTCTTCCCAGCTAGAAATGTTGGAGAAATCTGCAATGGATTCAAAAGTGTTTGAATTTCTATGAATATGACCTGTGGGTTCCACAGTGGACTGGCTTTATTTATTTATTTATTTATTGCATTTCTATACTGCTGGGCAGTTTTCTGACTCATGTGGATTCTGTGGACTTGTGGACCATTTTTTTTCCACTTTTGTGGAGGATTTGCACTAATTTGCATTAAGTAATCTGGATTAGCAAATGTAGATTAGGACATTTGCACTAGTCCACATTAGCACTAATGCACATTAGCACAAATAGAATAAAATTCTGGTTGAAAAAATCTGGGGTCTGTCTAAATGCTCAGAAAGCCCTGGGGTGTGGGGGTGATGACAATTGTACGACACAGCAGCAATCACGCACCCACCCTGGGTCTTTCTACTGAAGCTGCGGAGAAAAAAAGTTGGGAACTTACCATGACTTTTTTGTCCAGAGTAAGGCAAGGACGTGGAAAACGTCAAGACAACCTCTGAGTCTTGCTCTAGAGTCACAGCCAAGGTGTGGCCGGGCAGATGGTTACCCCTGATTGGTCGCTGTCTGCCCAGGCAGAGGACAGGGGACATGACCGGTGCTGGAAACCCTGCGCTTTCCCTGGGTTGTCATGATTACCCACCCCCACCCCACAGCAGCAGCGAAGGGGGGTGTTGGATCATCATGGCAGCAACCTGCTGCTGTACAAATAGAACAGATTTAATAAAATCAGAGACCCAACACATTCGGAGAATGCCAGGTTGGGGAATGCTACTGTAAGGGGTGGCCTGTCACATATGGGAAGCTAGAGCATGAAGTGTACAAAAACCAATGTTTTCATACCTCAGGAGAAGCTGCACCACTAGCTAATACAGTAGTGAGTCATTGATGTGCGATTTCCTAGTGTAGATGGATCTTAATAAAGTGTCCGTGTGTGTGTTGTCAGAGAGAAACAAGATTATTTAGCTGCCCACAGCAATGTCACTCTTAATGTGTTTTATTAGACTATTTAATGTAATATTAACAATGAGATGCCCCAAAAGTGCTAATGAGAATATCTTATCGAATGATAAGTGACACCTTATCCATTTTGCCTAAGGATATGGCTAGCATGATGAGGTTGTTTTTGTAAAAAACATGGCTTGCAAAATAAAACAGGGGAAATGTTGACCCAATTTCAAGCACTGTTAGACCCAATGGAATTGACGTGGCTCTGTGGAATGGCTTTGGCTTTTCTCCTACCCATCCACGTGGCTGACATGGACCACTGTGTGCAGGAGGTTACAGAGTCTGCATAGCTGGTTTTCCCCATTTCAGTGCAGGAGTTTCTCAAGGGGAAAGATACCTGCCTTTACTGGAGAAAATTCTTGGCTCACAGATTTTACTAATGAGGACATTTGCTGGTTTGCTGGTTAGTTTTCTCCCTAGTCTTAGGGTGGTTTTGATGGATGTTAATGTGGAATTTGAATGCTCATGCTTCAAGACAGATCAAAGAATGCTTGGAGTTTACAGCCACCTATCAGGCTAGGGCCAGTTTTTGACTGGCCTGGTAGAGCTGCCATAAGATTCCAATTTATTTTCCTACAAAAGAAACTGCTTATATATTGTAGAGGCTTCCATTAACTAATTACTGCTTAGGAAAGGGTATGCAAAAAATTAATAATCCAATATTACACATGTAACAGAAAATGTATTAAATTCTGTAGTGCATCACATTCTATCTCAATGCAAGGAAAAGGTCGCCTACTTAGTTTCTGCGTGCATGTTTCTGTTTAAAGCAACTGGGAAAGCAGCAACTTTGAAAAGTATTGACAATCCATGACATTTTTCATCACTGGATCTTGATTTTGTGTACTCCGAAGCACCAAATAATGTTGTGAACTGCCTACTCAGAGCAACCACAGCCCAACAGGAGAAACAGAATGGCTGGCAGAAATCTTTTGTCTCTCAAGAGCTGCACTGCAGAATTTTGTGAGTTTTCTGTTCTGCGGGCTGTCCATATTTTAAAGCGTTAATGGTCTGGATTGCATGTTACGTGCAGAGGGCCATCATGCTTTTGACATCAAAAGAAAGGAAAAGGCTGGTAATTCCTTAGGGAATGTTTACAAATGCCAATTAACCTGCCTTTTAGCCTGGAATGTGCCACTTGTGTGATAGCAAGTGGGATAGAAAACGGTAGAGATTCGTCCTTTTTAAATTGAATGTGCTTCTTAATCAGTGTAGGTGTTGCCGAAGGGCTCCAAAAAAGTTTTGTGTCATTGACAAATTTGGCCACTTCACTGCTCACTCCTAATTACAAATTATTTATGAACAAGTTGAAAAGCATTGGTCCCAGTAAAGATCCCTGTGGGACCCACTATTTGCATTCCTCCTTTGGGATAATTTACCATTTATTCCTACTTTCTGCTTTCTGTTCTTTAACCAGTTACTGATCCATAAGAGGACCTCTCCTCTTATTCCATAACTGCTAAATTTGCTCAGAAGTCTTTGATGAGGGACATTATAGCAAGGTGTGTGACTTTTATGCTATTTATTACTTTATTTCTGGGGTGTTAAACTTGACATTTTTGTAAAGGCATTTTTGCAATGTTTTTCTGGTATTTTCTTTTCTTTCCTTCGTGAATTTTAAAACTTTGAATCTGTTGGTTTTATGCCAATGTTTTAAGCCTTTGTTTTCTACTTGCTGTAAGGCACAAACTGTACTGGAGGAAGTGGCAAAGAAATCCACTCAGGCTGCAATTCAGCACATACTTATTGGAGAGTAAGTCCCATTGAAATCACTGGGACTTCCTTCTGCATAAAGCTGAATAGGATTACACTGTCAATCAATTAAATTCAGTTTGCTTTAGTGCTTTTAGCCATGAACAATTGTTAAAACTAATCAACCCCAAATGGAAAGAATAATGAAGAGCCAAACTGGGAATGGAGGCAAAGAAAGGAAGAGAAAAACAGGCTTTGTTGCAGGTTGTTCTATATAGATCCTTTCCCTCCAGTTGCAACAAATGGAACGTAGCTAATACAATGGAAACAGGCTTTCAACTGTTCAGCACAACACTTCATTATATTGAATCATCAAAAATGTTACCATCTGTGAACTAGCCCATAAGTGTAGAATTGTAATATTTCTTCTCATAAATGTTCATTTTTTGCATTCCTTTTGTTCAGAAAAACATCTGTCCTAGTTTTATTTCTACGTCTTTCATATTCAACAGATAATATCCCTAAGCCCTGAAGACCCCCTTGTTCCAAAATCTTCCTCATCTGCATTGTTTAAAGCTGCACAAGCATCTCTCAGCTCCTAAACTGGTGTCATGCGTATAGCTAAATAGATGGAGAAAATAATGGCTGGTCACATTTGCGATTAGAGGTCACTCCTCTGTGATAAGACATGGTTGATCTCACAACTGCTTCCACTTAACCCTGGGTTCCCATCGATACTGTGCCAAGGTATCGATGTAAGGCAGCCTTCCTCAACCTGGGGCGCTCCAGATGTGTTGGACTACAACTCCTAGAATGCCCCAGCTGGCTGGGGCATTCTGGGAGATGCAGTCCAACACATCTGGAGCGCCCCAGGTTGAGGAAGGCTGATGTAAGGACTGGATCTGTGCCCTGAATGCAACCCCAGTAGGCCCAACTTGCATGTACCAGGCTCCTGGAATGCTTATCAAACCCCTCTACGTAGCTCCTGTTGGAGTACTTGCAGCCACCCTGCCTCGTTTTTCCAAGGTGATGGTGCAAAAACTCTTTGACGCCCCAAAGCTATTGCATTTCCTGCCCCCCTCCCATGCTTAGTTCAACTACAAAGTACTAAGAGCTGAGGAAACTGCCCTCTGTGCATGCCCTAAGATAAGGTGACCATATGAAATGGAGGACAGGGCTCCTGTATCTTTAACAGTTGCATAGAAAAGGGAATTTCAGCAAGTGTCATTTGTATATATGGAGAATCTGGTGAAATTCCCTCTTCATCACAACAGTTAAAGGTGCAGGAGCTATACTAGAGTGACCAGATTTAAAAGAGGGCAGGGCACCTGCAGCTTTAACTGTTGCGATGAAGCGGAAATTTCACCAGGTTCCCCATATATACAAATGACACCTGATGAAATTTCCTTTTCAATACAACTGTTAAAGGTACAGGAGCCCTGTCCTCCTTTTCATATGGCCACCCTACCTAAGAATGCAATTCATGATGAAAAAGCAGGGGAAATATTAAAAAAATATATAATGGGTTGACGTGAAGGGAAGTCCAATGCTAAAATAACAAAAAGCCGCTTCCAATGGCCACATGAATTTCTGTCCTTAGGGTTCATATTTCCTAGAGCTTTCAGAGGTCTTACTGTCAGTGACACAAGCCATGCGGGCTCCAGGTTTTTGAGGGCCTTGGCCAAGACCCTCTCAATGGCCCCCCTTCCTCAGTGAGTCTGCCTTCTCATTGCCATTGTCACCAGCTGCTCTTGCTCCTCTTTGTCATTATCGCTACCACTTCCTGGCTTGACAGGCAGAGAGTGAGTGGGCAAGTAGGCCGGGGCGTCTACTGCTCCTCCTCCTCACCACCACCATTGTCTGGGCCAGAACAAGAGGCAGGTGAACAAGCAGCTTGCAATGATGAAAAGAAGGAGCAACTTCAGGGAGTTCTTATCAGTGGTCCACTCCTGAGGTGTGGACCCTCAGCAGGTGCCCAACCATGCCTACTCTTGATGGCACATCAAATGTAGGCATGGGAACAAGGTCAGCTGCAGGGTTGGTTTCTCTTCACAGAGGTTTGCCTTTGGTAGTATAGGCTTTTATGAAGTACTCAGTTGAAGGAGACCTGTAGTGGTTGCTTTTGAGCGTCATCAGACAGTGGGGTGAGGGTGGAATTGTGTTTGCCTACCATCACTTTTCCTCATGCTGTTGTCCCACAAAAGGGATGAACAGCTTCCTCTTTCTTCACAGGGGGAAGAAAGAGGAAGCAAGCAACGACCACGGATCCCATTCAGTGGGCGTTTTTATTGTGCTGCTTCTCCTGCACACAGCAGGAAATGGTGGCAAGTTTCGTCACAGCCAAAAAAGAATGGATTTTCCAAGCAGAAGGAATGGGAGACACGCAGGAGGCGGACGGCATCGTGAAAAGGAACTGTAAAAATCCGTGAGTGGGCAGTAATGAGCATGTGATAAAACACTTGTCTGTTGACACTCTTTGTCTTTTAAGTTTCTTGAGGTTTGTTTATTCATTTGCTGCACAACAATGATTTAAAAAAAAACACAAAAAAAACACCAAACCTAGCAAGGCTGTGGACATGATCTTTGCACAATTGTTGTTGGCATATCACCCATGAAACCTGCATGTTTGTTTAGTGCAAATAACAGCTAAAAAGGCACAGGAGGGCTGCTTGAGGAGTTTGTATGGAAAGCATGCTGCAGTAGCAGCAAGCATACTCCTTAGTAGCATTTTAGTGGAGAAAAATGAGAGTGACAATTAACTAACCCTTACAGATGTCATTCCACAATGACATGTTTTGAGAGAACATAGGCCTCTGCAAAGAGATGCCCATTGAAACGTCTGCCTGTAAATACCCCTTTTTTGTAAAATATCTCCCCCTCTTCTTGAGCCATCAGCTTCCTGGCTCCAGGACCTATTCCTTTCATTTGAGTTCAGAATAAATATCTAATAAATAAATAAATAAATAAATAAATAAATAAATAAATAAATAAATAAATAAATTGCAGACACACTTCCCTGTCCCTGTTTGCATTCTCTTTCCCTCCTTAGTGTTTACTACAACTTTATTAGATTGTAAGCCTATGCGGCAGGGTCTTGCTATTTACTGTGTTATCTGTACAGCACCATGTACATCGATGGTGCTATATAAATAAATAATAATAATAATAAATAATAATAACACCTTTTAGGCTGGGGTTTGTGAATGTATATGCAAGACCAAAATGGGACAAAGAGCCATAATAATAATAATAATAATAATAATAATAATAATAATAATATACATTCTAATAAACTTATGGTTTACATTCTATTTAGATGCTAGGAAAGCAATAAATCAATTAACAAAATGTAAGCCTCACTTGTAAAATTGACCTCTCTCTACTTTCAAGGACCTTATGTGGGTCTTCATTTGTGCTCGGTATGAGCGTTAACCCCTTCCATAGTAATTTTTTAAAAGTCATCTATGTCAACATTCCTGTGTCCTTTCTCACACTGGACTTAATGATGTTACTTGCAGTAGCATAGTCCCTGTGGATCCTGCAATCAAGTTATTATTATTTTAATGTCCACCTTGTGTTATTCTGGAACAGAATAGTGTGCATTTCTAATTTTTACTCTCTTAAAAAAAATCATATATTTCTCTAAGCAAAAAAATCTCTGCTACTTTCCCACTCTTCCAGGAAAGTGTTATAAAGAAGAAGTAACGTAGGGAAAGGGAGTAGGTAGGAAGGATTTACAAAGACTATTCTTTCAGTGACTATTATAAAATGTTTATTAAACTATGCAGCAATTGCACATTTATCAGAAGTATATGAGATTGGACAAGTGCTGTGTTGTTTAAGATCATAATTATTTATTATCCATAAATACTATCGTTATTTTCTATGGGGAACGCCCACCCCCCAGCTCAGATAATTATTTTCATGTCTTCTGACAAGATGTTGGAAATCCATAGATGAATTTTAGCACGGGAAAGTGAGAAAAGCAAAAAAAGGTTATTCAGGGCCACACAGTCAGAGTTGTGGATGCCCTATAGAGCATGTTTGCCCTGCGCTATATTTTAGGAAAGAGCAAAGCTTTCTTTGTACCTCCTTTGCCCCTGAAAATCAGGACTTAATTTGAACCAAGGCTTAGCCCCAGACCTGATTTCAGTTCCTGGGATTGTGTGATTAATAGTTAAGAAGACAGCGCCTTTGAGCATGAGAAGAATGCCTCCCCTCCTTCCCTTCCAGTGAAAAGAGCTCCTCCATACTTCTGGGATTAGGGGGAAATGAGAGATTATGACCTGCGGGCAGCCCTGATTGCCAGCCAACTCTCATCGGAGAAGCCAAGTAGGGCCGCCAGTGTTGGGACCTACTCATCCTAGATCTGGAAACGTAAAGAGTTTCCCGCGGTGGCTTTTTGGCCCCCTCTCGGCCAAGCCAGTGGGCACGAGCGGCGCAGGCAGCTGCAACTGTGGACCCTCGTCATCGCCACGCACTTTGCCGCCCTGTCAAGAATGCAGTTACCATGGGTTACCCCATCAGTCAGGGGGCAGGGTGCCTCCTCTTCCCCAGTGCTCTATAAAAAGGATCTGGCAAAGAAAAGGGGGGAGTGAGACCCAGACCCGCCGCCGACGCCGCCGAGCAGCACAGGCAGGAGAGGAAACCTCAGCACCACCAAGGCGAGGAGCCGCCGGCGGCGGCAGCAGCAGCAGCATGGCTCTGGGGCTCCGGTGTCGCCTCCTCCTCCTCCTCTTCCTGGTGGCCGTCGAAGGGGAGGGCAGGTTCTTCGAGGTGAGCAGAAAGGCCGCCGCCGCCGGCGCGCAGCTCCAGGTCTCTCCGGGGCCACGACCCGGCCGCCTCCTTTCGCTCTTCCTGGCCAAGGCTTGGAGAGATCAGTGGAGGCTGATGGCTCCGATGTCAGTGTGGTGGCGAATGCGCTCTGGGTTTCAGCCAGAACTCTGGAGGTGTTATCCAAGGTGAACCAGGTTCCGCACCTTTGATGGCTCCTTTAGAGTTCTGGCTGGTTCTGACTGAAACCCAGGGCGCATTCGCCACCACACTGACATCGGAGCCACCAGCCTCCACTGAGAGAGCGGCGGCGGCTGCTGCTGCTGCTTCCCCACCTGGGCGCTGACTTTTCGCCTTTTGTGTTCCCAGGTGAGGGGCGAGGAGGAGCCGTTCCTGCTGCTCAACGCTGACCTGAAGAGGGAACTCTCCGAGGGGCAGATCTACCGCCGGGCGCTGCGTGAGTTTGGGTGACGAAGGCGGGGAGTGTCTGGCGAGTCGAATTGCCGGGAAGCGCGGAGTGCGGGGGGGGGGGGGGCGCTCCGTGCTCTTGGGGCAACGCGGGGAGCTGAGCGAACGCTTGAGCGACTTGGTTGGGGCAGCCTTGTCCAGCCCGGCACCCTCCAGATGTGCTAGACTACACATCTCATCGTGCTGGCTCGGGATGAAGGGATTTGTAGTCCAGCACATCTGGAGGGCGCCAAGATAGGGAAAGCTGGGTTAGGGGATAGGAAGCCGAGCCGGTCAATCCTGTGGAGAGAGATGGGCAGATAGGGAGTGCCTAGGAAATGGGTGTAACAAATAAACCAGCCCGGTATGGCGTAATGCAGCCTGGTCACGCTGGCCGGGGATGATGGGAGTTGTAAGCTAACACATCTGGTGGGCTCCAGATTGGTGAAGGTTGGTGTAATGGCTAGAGAACAGACTAGGACTGTAGAGTCCCAGGTTCATATCCTCACTCCTTCACGAAATGCTCTGGGTGTCCTTGTGCCGGGCAGTGACTATCTCTCAGCCCACCTTAGGCAGAGGTAGCTGCACAGTAGATGAGACCACTTTGGTAAGCGCAGCTTGCAGACGTCCCCTCTTAACTCTCATTCCCTTTGGCATCTGATCTCTCTGTGCATTTCTGTTACTAATAATCAAACGGAGCTGCCATCCCTTCATCTGGAACTAGGGGAGGGGGATCAGGGCTTTCCACTCACTTCCAGGATGGGTTCGTACTCCAGCTTCTCCCACTCCCTCCCCATTCTTACAAAGGAATACTGCTAAAATAATTTCAGAAGCAAATGATGACAGGGTTTGTCTGTTTTGAACCCAGCTCTGCTCCCTGCAGTGCCAGCAAGAATGCAGAAACATTTGTGATGAACTTATTCAGTTCGATGCATGAGGGATGCAGGAGAATGCCCTGGATTGAAAGAAAGCTGGCTGGGGGATTCTGGGACTTGCAGTCCTACACATCTGGAAGAACCAGGTTGGGGAAGGGAATACAGGACTAGATCATGCTGACCTTGAAGACAAAGGCTGGCAGGAGAGATGGTCGAGGGAAAGTGGAGGAAGGAAAAGTTGGGTGGAGATGATGGCTATGATGGTGCCCATTGGGAAGGAAGGGGATGGAGCAGAAGCTGGACAGACTGGGAGTACTGGGAATGTACTGGGAATATACTGGAACCTACTGGGTGTACTGGGAATAGACTGGGACTACTACTACTTAATTCTGTACAATGAGATGCTGAGATCTCTTCCTAGAAGTTGTGCTGTCTCTTCTGAAGTCCCATTACTGTCAGGGCTGAATTTGGCTCTTTTGTGTGGAGAGGAAATCTCTCTGCATATGCTCTGAGGCATGCTGTTCTTCGCTGCTGTTTTAGTCATGCATTTGATGCATTGCACCAAATGCATGCTCCAGGCTGTGCTTGGTTCAAATGAAGCCTTGGATATAAGGGATCAATTTGAGAAGCAAAACTGTAAACCAATTGGGTGCCCTCCAGATGTTTTGGACTATGACTCCCAGCAGTCCTGACCACTGGTCATGCTGGGTGAGGCTGATGGGAGTTGAAGTCCACAACATCTGGAGGGCACTAGGTTGGAGTAGGGTGGTGTAAACCATTCCTTTAAAGGGAGGATTTTGAGTGAGACACTTCAGAGCAATCTGAGGAGGAAGGTGGAGGCAGTGATGGGGAATACTGATGTGCCAGTGCTCTATTCCTGCTGGTGGCCTTTTTTCTGAGTGCATCTTTGGGACGGAGAATTGTGATTTGTTCATTGAGGATGGATAGAATGGAGATGCAAGACAGATCATGTACAACAGCCCACTTCATAAAAGGCATAAAGTGTTATATTCATTTGGCAGGTATACATACAAGAATAGAGGGTGAATAGGTATAGAGGAAAAAACCAGTAAACAATGGGCCAGAAGACTATGAAATGCAAACGAAACAGTTTGCAATACAATTCAGTGTAAAGCAAAAGACAGAAAATATATCGTTCCCCCCCCCCCCTCCCTGGATGTTGATGGACTGCAACTTGCATCAATCTCACTACGGACTATTCTGGCTATGGCTGAAGGGAGTTGCAGTCCAACAGCACCTGGAAAGCCACATGTTCCCAGCCGTGATGCAAAGCTTAAATGAGTGTAGTTTACCTTAAAAGTAGACTTTTTTATTGGATAACTTAAGAACACATGAATTCTCTAAGTTCAGACTGTTTGTCCATCTAGCCTGGTAACGTGTACTCTGATTGACAGCAGCTCTGTGGAGTCTCAGGCAGACATCTTTGCCGTCAACTGCTACCTGACTTCCTTTCAAGGGAAGATACCAGAAATTGAACCCAAGACTTTAAGCATGCAAAGCAAAGAATAGACACCATCCGTGAGCTATGGTCCTTCCCCAACAACCATCTTCCATAGATGAGAGAGTGCAGCCTTTCAAGCCATATAGTGTGCATCAGCTTACCTCCCCAGTATTTTTAAAGGGGGTCGGGGGTGGGTGGGAGAGAGAGAGAGAGAGCAAGAGAGCAAAGTACATTTTATGTCTTTTCCATGCTTAAAGAGCAATGCAAGAGGCTGAAAGACTGGGAAGCATGAAACCTTGCCTTCTATCGCACTAATACAACGGAGTCCAACATTGCCTTCTTTGTCTCTTTTATTTTCATCATTGCCATTCAAAATGTAGCTTTATGATAATAAGCAAATGGAGTAACGGTTCCCAAAGGACATTTCTCCTAATCAGAGGGTCTTTCCCCCATGAGACATAATGTGAATTATGTAGCTCAGAACACCTGCTTTGCATGCAGAAGGTCCCTGGTTTGAGCCCCAGCATCTCCAGGTATGGCAGGTAAAACTCCTGCCTGAAAACCTGGGCAGCTGCTGCCAGTCAAAATCAAAAACACTGGGCTTGGGGTGTGTGTCTGATTTGGTACAAGGCAGCTTCCTATGGGATGGGATGATAACACGGCAGTCATGAGTGAAGACCTCACATCACATGTATATAGTATACACCTCCTAAGTCATTGTCTCTCACCTTCTTCCTCTACCTGCAATATGGAGATAGTAGGAGAGGATTACTAACATAACAGGTGCAGTGCTCTAAAATGCAACACCTTTGCATAAATCAGAGGTGGGGAACCTCTCTTAGCCCAAGGACTGAATCCAATTTCGGAGAAGCTCTTGTGGGCCGCTTTCCAGCAGTGGGTTGGACTGAAGGCAAAAGGGGTGGGGCAAAAAGTGCCCAAAAGCCTCCACCCCAGCATATTTTAGCTTAAAGCTCTTATTGCCAGTAGCTAAGCCTTAGGAGAGGCATTTCAGCCTTTTAGAAGGGAGGGGGGATGTGGCCAAAAGTCCAGAAACTGCCAAAAGATAATAAGAGCCACTGTGGTGTAGTGGCTAAGGTGTTGGACTGGAAGTCGGGAGATCCAGGTTCTAGTCCCCACTCAGCCATAGAAACCCACTGGGTGACTTTGGGCCAGTCACAGACTCTCAGCCCAACCTACCTCACAGGGTTGTTGTTGTTGTTTGGATAACATGGAGAGGAGGAGGATTATGTAAGCCACCTTGGGTTCCTTGGAGGAAGAAAGGTGGGATAAAAATGTAATAAAGAAAGAAAGAACATAAGAAGAGCCCTGCTGGATTAGACCAAGGGTCCATCTAGTCCAGCATTCTGTTCCCACAGTGGCCAGCCAGCTGTTGACCAGGGACCCACAAGCAGGACACAGTGCAACAGCACCCTCCCACCCATGTTCCCCAGCAACTGCAGTATACAGACCGGCTTATTGCCTCTGATACGGAGGCTGCACTTAGCCATCAGGACTAGTAGCCATTGATAGCCTTCTCCTCCAGGAATTTATCCACCCACCCACCCCTTTAATGCCATCCAAATTGGTGGCCATCACTACATCTTGTGGTAGTGAATTCCATAGTTTAACTATGTGTTGTTTGAAGAAGGTTGAGGGGGGGAAGAGGGCCAGTGAAGGGGGACCCGGGGCTGGATTTGATCCCCAGGCCTGACATTCCCCACACCTGGTGTTAATGTTACACATGACGGCCAAATTATGAGTTAGAAGGTAATTGTTGTTTTCTCTACTCCAAATTATACAATCTCAGTGGTTTGTTTGTTTGTTTGTTTGTTTATTTATTGGATTTACATACCGCTCCATAGCCGAAGCTCTCTGGGCAGTTTACAAAAGTTTTAAACAGTAAACATTAAAAACAAATATACAAAGTTTAAAAACATAAAAAGCATAAAAACAACAACAAGGTTTTCTCCTATGGGGTTTCAATTGTGTATTTGAAATGGCAAACACACATCTGAATCCCCACAGTGAGAAAAGTTATTGCAGAGCGGGAGAGGATTGAAGTCTTCAGACTTAAAAATGGTCACCAAGCTCCAGGTCCACAAGTTGTATGTAATACAGGGGGAAGCAACCTGATGCCCTCCAGATGATTTGACCTACAACTCCCATCATCCCCAATCAGCATGTCCAAGGGTCAGGGATTATGGGAGTTCTAGTCCAAAACATCTGGAGGACTCCAGGTCATCTAAGCCTAATGCAGTGGAGGATGGTGGCTCCAATATCAGTGGGGTGGTGAATCTGTTCCAGATTTCAGTCCTAACCAGTCAGAATTTTGCACCTTGGATAGCTCCTTTAGAGTTGTGACTGGTTCTGATTGAAACCTGGAGTAGATTCACTGCTCCACTGACATCGGAGCCACCAGCCTCCACTGTCCTAGTGTAATATGCAGCATGTCCCTTAGTACTGCATGTAGCTGAGTCTTGAACCAGGAGCTGAACCTTGAATGGCCAATTCCCCCTTTACACTTTGGATGTGGATGCTCAAATGTAAAATTTGTGCAACTCTCATTAAGTGTGAAGTGTGTACATGTGTAAAACTAAGTGGGTGTTGCTTTAAAATCACCAGATTCTTTATCACCACTCCTGAGTATTTTAAAGAGATACACACATAATTTTACGTGTACATAGCTCTCATACTTGATGAGGGGCTTGCATGTTTTGTACTCTGGTATCTGCACTTGTGACGTACAAAATGTGATGTGCGAATTGGCCCATGAGAGAAAAGAGGAATCACTCTGTTGTCTTTGTTCTCATCTGCAGGGTGCATCGACATGTTAAGCATCGAAGGACGGTTCACTTTCACTGCAGAGCAACCCCAGCTGCATTGTGCGACCTTCTTCATAGGAGACCCGCAGGAATTCATCACGCTAGACTTTGACTTTGTCAACATTGACTGTCAAGCAGGAGATTTTCTGAAGGTATGAAGTTTGCAATAATTGGTTGTCTGAGCAGGATTCCCCAGGCAGTGTGAGTGTGGACAGCCTGGCAGAAGAGAAGCAAAGATCCAGAACTGACCTCAAGTTGACTCCTTTTTGAAAAAGAGGATTTGGCATTGGAACTGTGAATTGATAGTGTGGGTCAAAAGAGTGGCTGATGATTTAACCCATGAGTGGGGAACCTCAGGCTCGGGGGCTAAATCTGGCCCTCCTGCAGTACCAATCTAGCCCTCTAAGACTCCCCAGAAGGCCCCACCCCTTTTCATCAACCACTAATTGTTTTGTGGTTTCCTGGCTCTTGTGCAGTTTTTCTTCCATTCTAAAAGGTTGAAATGCCTCTCCTTAGGCTTAGCTAATGGCAATAAGACTTTAAGCTGGAGATATATATATATATATATATATATATATATATATATATATATATATATTAGCCCCTCCCCTTCTGTCTTTTCCCCATGGCCTTCTGCCCTGCCCACCATTGTAATATGGCCCCTGAAGGCTTCTCTGAAATTGAATTTCGCCTGGGGCTGAAAGAGGTTCCTCAGTGGTTTAACACATTCTTAAAAGTTTTCCAGGGGCGGATCCGCACATCGGCCCCAGAGCGCATTTATGCGACTCTAGGCACCCCAGAAACGATAGTCTGTACTTGCCTGTAAAAAGAAACTAGGAAGAGACGGAGACGACGACGCTGCTGCTGCCGCCGCCCAGCTCTCCCCGGCCGGCTTCTCGACCGGGACGAAGAGCTCGGCGGAAGAAGGTTGGGTGGACAGCGGAAGAAGCTCTCTACCCCCGCCTTCTTCAAAAAGAACTCTCCGAGCCGGCCGGGGAGAGCTGGGTGGCGTCGGCGGCGTCTCCGTCTCTTCCTAGTTTCTTTTTATAGGCAAGTACAGACTATCATTTCTGGGGTGCCCTAGAGTCGCATAAATGCGCTCTGGGGCCGACGTGCGGATCCGCCCCTTGATGTGGTTAATCATAAATGTGGCAAGTGGAAGCACTCACAATAATAATTCATTATGCTAATTTTTATTTATTTATTTATTTATTTATTTATTTAAAACATTTCTTGACCACCTTTCAGCATAGAAACACTTACAACTTAATAGCCATGAATTTGTTTAATTTCTATTTATTTATTAAATTTGCTTCCATCCTTTCGTCCAAGGATCTGAAGTTGGCATTCATGGTTACCCTCATAACAATCCTATGTTAAGTGTACAGAGTATGACTAGCCAAAATCAGCCAATACACATTGTGACTGAGTGGAGATTTGAACTTGGGTCTCCCCAGTCCTAGCTACCTCTAAACACTATAACAAAATGTCACACCACACTGGCTGTCATGGGTGTGAGTCAGCACACAATAAGTTATATTATACTTTTTTGTGTCACTGATTATATTTCATTGATAGAAAGCTTTAAAAATAACACTTTAAAAATGGTCACAGAATAGTCTGATCTTGGGGATGGGCGGGGACTTTGTAAAGTAGACTTTAACCCATGAAAGTATAATAAACATAATAAATTTGTTAGTAGCAGTATTAGGCCAGATCTACACCAAGCAGGATATAGCACTATGAAAGTAGTATGACAGCGGTATATGATATGTGTCAATGGGCCCCAACTGTTGTCAGTGCACTTCAATACCGCTATAAAGCAGTAGTGTGGCTCCTACCTCTTATATACTGCTTTCATACCAGTTTCATAGTGCAATATCCTGCTTGGTGTAGATCTGGCCTTAGTCTTTTGGAGCAAAAACAAATTTTAAAATTCTTATGGCACTAGCTTTTTTCCTGTTTTTCCTCCAACAAACACTGCTCTCCTTCTGGAAATTGTTACAATAGTTGCCTAAGACATTTGCTGTACCACATGGCAACATCATTAACAAAGAGTTGGATCCAAACTCAGTCATGCTTAGAGTGAAAAATATATATAAGGTGCCTGAACGCACACAACTACTCGAACCACTGCGTTCAGGTGCGTTCAGGCACCTTATATATATTAGTCATTTAAAAACTACTGCCTTCTATTTGTTTATTTATGCTTAGAGTAAAAGCCATTAAATCAGCAGGGCTGAAGTTAGTCATGACTTGTCCCATTGATTTCAGTGGATCTACTCTATGCATGACTAAGTCTGGATCCTACTCCAAAAATGAACCGTCTAGGGGAAGAACTTTATTTTCCTAGTACAAAATACAGAACTTACAGTGCTGGAAAGAAAAATGTTGTCTTTTCAACCAAAAGCCCAATCTTGTGTCTAGACCTCATGCAACAAATAGGTAAGAGAGCATGGTGTGGAGAATGTGGACATTGTTCTCCCTCTCTGTTTGGTGGGAGATTCATGATGGATAAAAGGAAGGATGTCTTCACACTGTACATAGTTGAACTATGGAATTCCACAAGATGTTGTCATGGCCACCAATTTGGATGGCTTTAAAAGGGAGCTAGATAAATTCCTGGAAGATAAGGCTATCAATGGCTACTAGTCCTGATGGCTATTTGCTACCTCCAGTATCAGAGGCAGTATGCCTATGTACACCAGTTGTTGGGGAAGATGGGTGGGAGGGTGCTATCGCATTCATAACCTGCTTGTGGGTTTTCCATGGGCAGCTAGCTGGCTGGACACTGTGTCAACAGAATGCTGGACTAGATGGACCTTTGGTCTGATCCAGCATGGCTTTTCTTATGTTTTTATGTGCATTTACTGTGCCAAAAATTGTTCTTATGGAAAGACCCTAAGTGGAGCATGCTAGTGATTGCTAAGTAAATATAATTTCTAATCCATTCTGCCAATGCACTTTTCTGTCTAATTCAATGTACTGTGTATTTTTATCTCCCTGGATCTGAAACATGGAGTATTTCACAGGTTTCTCTGCCCATTTTAGGGCATAATCCAATGCGTGTTAAAATAGGGGGGGAAGTCCTACACC
The DNA here is from genome assembly GCF_023053635.1 of Elgaria multicarinata webbii. Taxonomy (NCBI): domain Eukaryota; kingdom Metazoa; phylum Chordata; class Lepidosauria; order Squamata; family Anguidae; genus Elgaria; species Elgaria multicarinata. The sequence goes on from NC_086176.1 coordinate 84,978,486, forward strand.
TCCTAGCATGCCCCAACTAGCCATGTGATTGTCCACATGCATAGGATTGTGCCTGTAAGGACAAAGGGCAAGGTGAGCTAAGAGCAGCAAGCAGGAGAACATGGCAACATAGGACACATCTACACCAAGCAGAATATTGCACTATGAAAGCGGTATGAGAGCGGTATATATGGCATATGTCAATGGGCCCCAACAGTTGTCAGTGCACTTCAATACCACTATAAAGCAGTAGAATAGATCCTGCTGAATGCAAGAATCTCCGGATCTGGGCTGCTGGTGGTAATTGAAGATTTCAAAAGAATCTTTGGGGAAGGGGGGGAGCAGGAACCAGCATCTGTTTCTTTGTATCTGGCACAAATTTCAAAGTGAGACAAAAAAGAAAGCAACAGCTGAAAGGGAGCCTGCCTTACTAATAGTGTCACTAATTTGACACTGCATATTGATCACTCTGATTGCACCAAGTTTAAATGCCAGGCTCCAGAAATGTGTCCCCTCTAATTAAGCACAATTATTAAAACATTTGAAGTGGAAAACTACAGAGAATGTCAAAGTAATTAACAACCACTGCATAATGTGGTGACTTATGATTGATGTTAATGCCAAATCATATGTGGAACAGATTGGTCAACATTATAGATCAACAGGACCCCATGTGGGCCAGATTCTGCACCCCTGCCATATGGGTACATGTATGTTTTTCTCTGCAGGTCAAGGTGTGGGTGGGATTATTCTCAGGAAATCAGTGCAGAGAAAAGAGCTTATCCCCCCCCTCCACTCTGTGATCCCAATCGAAATTGTTCCCCCATGAGTGCTATGTAATCATAACAAAAAAGACGAACATGGGAGATCCTATTCAACGCTCTTGCCCATGTCATGTCTTGCTGTCCACACAGAACTACATGGGCAGCGGCTGTTATTTGGTTCCTTCTCACACAAATGTTAAGATCCCTCTTGCATCAGCAAAATGTCGAGTGGTCTTCAGGCTTTCACTCTCCACCCTCAAGCCATTCATTCTTGAGCAGTCATTTAATTTCAGCAGAATCTTATTAGAATAACTCACTTTGTCCATTGTAAACTGTTTCTGCAAGGCAAAATAAGAATAAAGCTTTACTCATGAGGAATCGAGATTGTGGTTTAGATGATGAATCCAGCACAGATGCTGCTTGGGTGCCACTTTGAGCTCCACCACACTGACTTTTCCCCCCCTGGTATGCATCCTCAATTTCCACCTCTGTTTCATTAGCGTGTGAAGTGCTGGTCAGTTTCACATGCATGTATTTTGCCTTGTTCACCTTTCCACTGCGCCAGCTTGAGCTTTCTGGTATCGCCTCCCACCCTACCCCTTCTCCTTCCCCCTCCAGTTCATTGGTTTTTGTGGTTGATAGATGTTCTGATGGACATGGGCACCTCCAACCCCCACTCTAGATTTGTTGTCTAAAGTTTAGCGATTTAGCATTTCATCAACTGGGCACCTCGTACAGCAAGCAAAAAACCCCAGGGAAGTTGAAATGGGTAGATGATAGAGCAGTGAGAGTGGGGTTGAAGCAGCGAAAGTCCGTTCAACCAACTCAGTTCGCTGGAGGAGAACAACCCCTGCCCTCCTCTTTCATCAGCAAGACTGCCCTTCAATGTACATGCTCCCAAGAAGGGATGTTCTGTGATATAGCGCGAGGATGGCAATACATGGGGATAGAAGGGCAGTTTTATCCCACATGGAGAAAAAATGCTGCATTTTCTCCACCCCAGAAAAACGGGAAAGAGGTGCGATGACTGCAGGACACAGATGATGTCATGTGAGAGTCACGGGGCAAAATGGTAAATGAGGCAGGACAAAAGTGCGATAAAACTCTGGTGTGATGCAGCCCTTTGTGGTTTGGGGAATTGCACACAGAATGTGAATACTAATTGTTCTCTGTGTTGCTGCATCCCTCTAGGTGTTTGATGGCTGGATACTTAAAGGTGAGAAGTTTCCTAGCTCCTTGGATCATCCTCTTTCCACGTTGGAAAGATATATAGACTTTTGTGAAGGAGGCGGCATCAGGAGCACCATCAGGTCATCGCAGAATGTGGCAATGATCTTCTTCAGGATTCATGACCCAGGAAATGGATTCACATTAACAATAAAGAAAAAGCCCAACTTATTCCGTAAGCTTTGTTTTGTGTTACCATCTGAGTAGAAAGAAACAACAGGGTGTGATGATCTCTGAGTCAGGAAAAATGAATGGATATGCATCTAGAATCATAGAATAGTAGAGTAGGAAGGGGCCTAAAAGGTCATCGAGTCCAACCCCCTGCTCAATGCAGGAATCCACTCTAAGGCATACCTGATAGATGGTTGTCCAGCTGCCTCTTGAATGCCTCTAGTGTGGGAGAGCCCACAACCTTCCTAGGTAACTGGTTCCATTGTCGTACAGCTCTAATAGTCAGGAAGTTTTTCCTGATGTCCAGCCAGAATCTGACTTCCTGTAACTTGAGCCTGTTATTCCGTGTCCTGCACTCTGGGGTGATTGAGAAGAGATCCTGGCCCTCCTCTGTGTGACAACCTTTCAAGTACTTGAAGAGTGCTATCATGCCTCCCCTCAATCTTCTCTTCTTCAGGCTAAACATGCCCAGTTCTTTCAGTCTCTCTTCATAGGGCTTTGTTTCCAGACCCCTGATCATCCTGGTTGCCCTCCTCTACACAGGCAATGTCAAATCCTTTGGCCCAATCTTAATATTTGTTGCACCAGAAAACCAATGCATAGAATAGTTATCATGTGTACTGACTGCTGTCTCATAATAAGATGACAAGGGAGGGCCTTTATGTGACATTGCAGGTGATTGGGTCATTGCAAACAGTTAGCATCAGGATTCCCTAAATCTTCTTGAATCATATACTGTAACCTGAGATAAACCAGTTTCAGTGGTAATATTTCAGTTCATACTGGCTGTTGTGGTGTTCAGTGGTGCAGGTAGGTAAATTTGGACCTGGACTTAATGATCTTATGGGTGGGGGTGGGGTGGGGGCTTTAGATGGAAATAATAATAATAATAATAATAATAATAATAATAATAATAATAATAAAAATCTGAGCAGGTGTAGTTTTGCATTTTAACCTCACTTAAATCACACCACAATCATGACTATAGGAATAAAATGGAGTTTGCTTCTGTACCTGCTGCTCTCTGGGTGGTAATTTGGGGCAGGGGAGCTGGACCTTGGCCCCAAGTCCAGTCCTTGTTACACCACTGTACATGCTGAAGACTAAAAAAAAAAATATTTTCAGGCATGCCTTCAAACATCTAACAACCTGTACTTTCATTCTAAGCTACTGACTTGTTAGATCAAAAGAAATATTTTGTGTGTTCAATATTTATTCCATTTTACTTATGTAAAATATTTCTTGACCGTTCTTCACCAACAGGATTCCAGGGGGGAGTACCGGACTGTGAATAAAATGATTCATTCAAGGCATAAACAGACAATATTAAAATGATAGTAACCCTAACAATACCACAATTAAACAGAAATAGGAGGCAGGCTGAAGAACATAAAATGAAAGAGCAGACAAAGCTTCCCTCTAAAATGCCTGGCCAAATAACAAAGTCATCGCATAGTGCTAAAAAGATTGTAGTGTCTGTGCCCATCAAGCCCCTTTGGAAAGGATACTCCTACAGGCAAGCCTTGATCCAGGGGTGGTGTCCACATTTGAATATAGGCAGATTTTGGTCTGCATGTGATGAAGAACAGAATCCCTGTCTTGATGATGAAATAAGAGTACTTTATGCAATTTGGGAAGAAGAAAGGAATACATTTAGGGCCAGGGTATGCAGAGGATAGATCTTGGAGGTACAGGAACAAACAGATAGACCTCTGTGTGATTTCAGTAGATAAGAGCAAGAACTTCTGAATCCCAGCTGTTTAACAATGGCAGCAACAATATGGCTTCTTCCCACCTGCCCTAAAGTATATTATTGAAATGAGAAAAGCTTGGGAAAATTAGGAATAGATTTTTGTGTGGAAGAATTGAGAAATTCATATCCAATTCTGATACTCAAAACAAATTCCTGGGTTCAGAATTTTAAAATTCTAATTGTATATCTTTTGTACCTCATTCTAGGTGGTGGATCTCAGGTGAAAAAACAAAGTAGATCCTGCAAACCTGAAGCTTGCCTGGCCTTGATTGAGTGTACAGCTCAAATCAGACTTAAGCTGCAATCCTAAACACACTTACTTGGGAGCACAATGGGTCTTGCTCCCATTGAGTAAACGTGTATAGCATTAAACCATTAGTTAGTTATGTGCCTTCAAGTTGACTTCAACTTATGGCAACCCTATGAATCAGTGACCTCCAGTTGCATCTGTTGTAAACCACCCTATTCAGATCTTGTAACTTCATTTATATACCTTCCTTTAATGAACTATTAAGCTACTTTAATAGTTTTTCCATTATGGAAGGGGAAATAGCGACTGGAGCAGAACACTTCTAGTACCCATAAAAAGCTATACTTCTCAAAATTGTTTTGAGGAAACCATGAGAGTTAACTGGCATAAAATCAATATAGGTTCATAGTGTGGATACTCCTTTATATCCTCCAATATCTCAGGGATGTTCAGATCTCCTGCAGCTTCATATTTTTCCAAAAGGCACATTTGAGGGAGGGCAATTCAGACTGGGACCATGATGCTGGGGGGAGAGGGGTTAACTCTGTACCAGTTTCCTATAGTAAATGACTCCTTGAAGCAGCTAATTGCCCCATTAGAGGGGAAATATGGCTATGCACAAGTTTTACCTAATTGGGCACATGGCAGCTTGTGTGGGGGTGGGTGAGTGGGTTATATCATGGCGATGGTGCAGAGGGGTGCAAGGTTAACTCCCCCACCTCTCTTCCAGTGTCATGGTCCCAATCTGAATTGTGGCCCTTCACGTCTACTTTGGTGGGGAGAAGTGAAGAATACAGAAAGCCCAATTGCAGATGACACTCATCTAATTTGGTCCTATGGCATCAGAAAAAAGTCTGCATTACTTTTTGGTGAACAGATTGTGACTAAGTAATTCTGTATCTTTCCCCTGTACTAAAGCTTGCAATGTCATCTCTCAGACCCCTGCTGGAAGGTTTACCATGGTCATTCCTCATCAGCACAGAAACTGCAGCTTTTCCATAATCTATCCAGTGGTGATAAAAATATCTGATCTTATGTTGGGGCGCTTGAATGGCCTCCACTTAAAGGTGAGTTGCCAACTTCTTCATAAGCAATCAGCTACAATGTTAATCATCAGAGTCGTGTGTGTGTGTGTGTGTGTGTGTGTGTGTGTGTGTGTGTGTGTGTTACTGGTACTTGTTTTGAGTGACCCATTATGTAAAGATAAACCTGTACTTACTCTGGATTTACATGCAAGCAAGCAAGGGGCATAAAAGTTGCTCTCCAAACTGTCAAAATACCTTCTACACAAGAGAGTTGCTCTTTGTATGTTGGGAAATCTAATATCATACAAGCAGTGGAATTACCAGCTTAATCTTCTAACCAGGGCCAAAATACATACGATCAGGGCCGGTGCCAGACTATTTTGTACCTAGGCAAGGCGAGCTACTTTCACCCCCACCCACCCCCCAAAAATGCCAACTTTGATTTTTAAGAACATATGTTTCCTGGAAAAAATAAGAAGCACAAAACTTGAAACTGCTAAATTTATTTAAAAGTGCAAGAAATACGTCATGCCAATTATAGCAAACAAATTGGAAAGGAACGTCTATGGGTCTAAAATGCATTATTTAATAGGAATATCACCTCCAAATCATCCCCCGCAACTCACACACACACACACACACACACATACTCAGCAACTCTCACTCCAAACACACGCATGAACACATGCATTCCCTCAAAGACCCCATGCACCCCATTCACCCATACATTCTCTCTCTGTCTCTTCCGGGCACGTTCTGGAAGTCCGAACATGGAGTCACCCCACCCCCACCCCAGTGTCCCTGGCTTCGCTTCAGCTGAGCAGGTGCGGGGCACCATCTCGTCATCCTACAACACAATGATCACTCCAAGATGCAAAAGCCTCTGCATGGAGGCTAATTACTTTAACAAGGAAATAAATCTTAAAGAGCAAAACGAAAATCCTTGCAGTTGAATTGTACTTTAGGCAACAGTTCACACTTGCTAAAGGAATGGGGAGACGCTAATAAAGTGGTGTGGCAATGGGGGAGGATGTCACAGGCACTGTCCAATAGGTGCTGTGACATTTGTGCATAGCACTGGCAGTTGCAGTGATAGTGCTAAGTGCCTGGGTTGTGGGGAGAACAAGAGAATTTTCCTGTAACAAAAATATTGATTTGACTGCTAGGAAAATGTGATATTGTTATAACATACATTATTTCTTGACAAAATATGACTGCCACATTGGTCTACACTGTTGTAGGCCAAAAAAACCCTCCAATAATCTGGAAAGACCCTTAGTGACCCAAATTTATATACAAAGTGTGGTATTAGGAACAGATCAGTGCCTCCCACTAGCTCCACCATATAAGAAACCAATCTGATTGGATAATCTCTGGTGTTACGTTGTGTGTATTTAGTCATAGCCAATTTATTTGTTTTCTGCATTTTCCACCACCCAGAGAGCTTCGGCTATTGGGTGGATAAATAAATAAATAAATAAATTGTGCACAAAGTGGTTCACAAAACAACCAAATATGATAGCCATAATGATAATATATTATAATACAACATTAACTTAATGACAATTCATTTAAAGTGTATCAAAAATGTAAATAAGCACAAGACATGCCAAAAGGTCAGTTAACAATATCAATTACCAATAATAGCAGTTATTAATAGCATCAGTATTACATTATAAACAGTTCATTAAACACTTCATATTTTAAAGACTGAACAATAAGATGCCTCATGCACATCAAACTGACAGCGAAGAAGGGAAAGAAAAATAATTAGACACTTCAAAAAGCCCTCCCACAAACAACAGAAAACATTTCTTCTACATTCCCCATCTTTATTTTCTAAATGCCTCCCTATAATCCTTATTTTCGGTGGAGCTTGTTCAGCAGCAGCAGGTTAAGATGTCTAATGGGAAACAAAGTGCTTGATTTCAAACTAGAACATCAATGGCCAAAGCTAAAGCAGCCAGATTTTTCAGGTGAATCTAATTTACTTATAGAAAAAAGATTTTATTTGTTCAACAATATTACAAACTAGAGTACATCTCTCTCTCTCTCTCTCTCTCTCTCTCTCTCTCTTACAGAAACCCTCTGCAGGCTGTAGCGGAGTAGGAGATTTTGTGGAGCTATTGGGAGGAAATGGGTTAGATCCCTCTAAGATGTCCCCTTTAGCTGATTTATGCCACTCCTTCCATGGTCCTGGTGAGTTCATGTTTTAATACCTCTCGTTCCAATGTTTCCCAAGACTGATATAGAAAAACACTCCAGTTCTGAATATTTTTGCTGTTATTTGATTCCAACCCTGGCATAATATCATGCTCTGGGTTGCTGTCTATACTTGCACCGCTGTCGTAAGGGGTGAGGGAATATTATGCCAGTGTTGTTCTTGGATTATTACTTCTCATGATGTCTGAGGCCTGGCATTCAGTCAGCAAATGCAGCACTGAAAAGACCTGATTGGAGATAACACTTGGGGAGAGGAGATGGGCGATGGGGAGAGAGGCTGAGAGGCTGGATGAGTGTGCGTGTGCGTGTGTGTGTGCGTGTGCAAATGATATGGATTGGATGTGCCTGTGTATGAATGGTCTGTGTAAAAGAGGGTGGTGGACCTTGGACCTTGTCCGTACCCTGAAATGGCAGTCCAGCCCTCAGGCAAACAAACTTCCTCACTCCTCTTCTAACCCATCTGGGAATGATGTCCAGAGGTCACATAGCCAATTGGTTTGGCTGTGTGCGAATATCACTGAGGATAAATTAAGCCCATTCAGAGTGAAGACAATGAAACATTTAATCCCTTTTGAAGCAATCACTGAAAAATCACTGGAGTGAGATACTGTTTGAAGCTGATGAACATATTACTGAAAATTGTCGCCTTGCAGTAATGCCCAAGGAAGGTGTAGGAAGGTTGGTTCTATGTAGGATGATAAGGTGTTGCATTGGGTGAACCATGTCCAAGAGCTCATTGTAACACAAATACTCATCCAGGTGCACATCCACTTCTACTATCCATACATGGTGCTCAATCCATATGGAAGCTGCTTCTACCCAACCTTTCTGGATTGGGGCAAAGGACTATAAAGAAATAATATACACATGCATTTTCGGAAATTGTATCGGTATAGGATAAACACGGTAAAGCAGTGGTGTTGCCCAATCAAGTTCTTTCAGAACTATAATCATATATTTTATTTTACTATATATGTTTTATTAGTGATTGTAAGCTGCGTTGAGTGTCATTTTTGGTAGAAAGGCAGGGTAGAAATGCAATCAATCTATTTCCAAATGATTTGAAATAATACATCAGTTCCAAACATAACACAATGCTTTTTTCTCTTTGACTAGCCCAAATGAAAGTTGGTTGCGATAACACTGTGCTGAGAATGGTCTCCAGTGGTAAACATATCAATCGTGTAACATTTGAGTATCATCAGCTGGAACAACATGAACTGGAAAACAGAAAGGAGAACAGCCTTGAAGATTTCTGTTTTTCAAGTGTTTGAGAAGCTGCACACGTCCCTCTTGGTTATAATGTTGTGTTAATTTTGGGCAGTTAACTTTATGAAACCTTTCTAGTATATAAACACATATCTTTTCATACTGAATCGTTATTTCCATGATCAGAACAGTGTTAACCCTAGCACTTGCTATATATTGTTCTCTTTTGTCTTTAAGTGTATTTTTAGTATATTCAATACACACAAATCTGGATTCCCGAAGCAACACTTATGCATGTGTACATCCAATGATTCAAAGCAAATGACAAGCACACACACTCAATCAGGGTGCATGTTTCCAAATAATGCAAGGACGATTTCAAATGCACAACTTTTTGTAATTATTTTGTGTGCACATGCAAAAATCAGAACGCCATGAAGTTCACTTAGCAATTTCCCCTCTTTTGCATCAACTGCAAATCTAAAAAAATACAGAAAGAGAAATTACACTTCAATTTTATAAAAGAATATGCTGTATTAGTGTGTGCAAAATTAATTGCTTGTTAATTTATCAATACAAATGTATTATTGTTTTTAATAAAATTTATAGCATGAAAAAGGTTTTCCTTCTACTGGTCCAGACATGAACAAATACATTCAAAGTACTGGAAAAATCTAATTTACCTCTGTGTGTTTTTTCCTTCGTGAGCCTTGTCAACTGTATGTTGCCTTCCTAGAAACAACAATTGTAGATCTCTCTCAATAAAAAAAATCCTGAGGTCACTGCAGTTACGTTAATGTGGAGATCAACTAAACTTGTACACACAGGGAAAAATAGGGGGGTTGTACTAGTTTTCAGTTCTATGAAATCATGACCAGAAACATCCATGAACAGAGATGTTTATAGACAGGAAGTTTTGTCCCTGGGCATTAATCTAGCTGTGGGAAGACAGTAATGTCCTGTTGGTGCTGCAGCAAGATAACATTTCCAGAGATGCCTTTTATTGTTAGTATTCCCACATACAGCCTTGGTTCATACAAACATGCCCATTTTACATCTTTTAGATTTGGATCTCCTGGTAGATCTCTGGATGATTGGCAGTACTTTGGCAAGGATTTATGAATGGCAATAATGTAACATTAACAGCAATTTATGAGATTCTTCAGATGAGTGGGGGGGAATGGCATTTCCCTACCATCGCTTTGCCTCCTGCTTCTGTCCTACGATAGAGGCAAGCAGCTCCCTCTTTTCAAATGAGGAAGAAAGAGGAAGCAAGCAATGACCATTCAGTGGGCATTTTTATCGTGCAACTTCTCCTGCACACAGCAGGAAATGGCAGCAAGCACAGAATACTTTTAATTCTAAGTGCATGCCTTGGGCACCAGGCTATGGCTGGAGGACCTCAGGGTTCTAGTGAAAAAACAATCCGTACATCCCCACTCTATACTGAAAATCTCTCCTACTGTGGTCCAAGCATTCAATCAATGTGTAGAGGAGAGAAGGGTCTTGCCTGCTGGCCCTGCCCTCAAGGTCCATGCATTGGCTCTATACCAGGGCACACGACTCATACACGAGTCGCCCAGAGGGTCGAGGTGGTGGTGTGGGTCTTTTATTATCGAGTTTGTGCCAGTTCCAGCCTCTTCCCATTCCACCTTCACACTGTTTCTCCTCCTTTGAGGCACATGTGGTGAGACTCTTCGCTCCGCTGCGACTGCGGGTTGCAGTTCTATACCGCCCCCCTGGCTCATCCTCTAAATTTCTCTCTGATCTGGACTCGTGGCTGTCCTTTCTCCTCTCTGACAACTCTCCTACTCTGATCTTGGGTGACTTCAATATCCATGTGGATGACCCTCACGATGCTGCAGCTCTACGATTTCGCTCCTTATCTTCCTCTTACGATCTTAGCTCTGCTCTGAAGCACCCACACATTCCCTTGGACACTGTCTGGATCTTGTCCTCACTCGGAACTGCTCTGTCCTGGACTTTTCTATTGTTGACTTTCCTCTGTCAGATCATCATCTAGTCTCTTTCAATATTACTCACAATCCCCCTCCTTCACGTCCTGCTTCACGCCCTTGTCGTGACCTGCATTCTATCAACTATGAGGCTTTCTCTCAGTCTCTAGCCTCCTCTCTTCCTTCTGTCTTCACAGCCGTCTCCTTGGACTCAGCCGTCTCCTCCTTTAACTCCACATTGTCTTCAACTCTTGATAATCTTGCTCCATCTACAACTCGGATAGTTCGCCCCTCTCAACCCCAACCGTGGCTCACCTCTTTCCTCCGCTACCTTCGCTCTTGTTCCCGGGCAGCCGAACGCCTGTGGCGTAAGACCAGGGACTTGGCGGACTTTGTCCATTACAAATTTGTTCTCTCCTCTTTCTCTTCTGCCATTTCACTGGCCAAACAGCAGCACTACTCAACACTGATCCAGTCAAATGCTAGACACCCTCAGCGGCTCTTCAAGTCCTTCAATTCTCTCCTGAAACCTAATCCACCATCTCTCCCCGCCTCTCTGTCTGCCAATGACTTTGCCTCTTTCTTCAATGCTAAAATCCAAACTATTCGCTCCGATCTGGCCAGCTCTGCTCCGCTTCCAGCTCCTGTGCCTCACCTGTCAGTTCCTCCTGCAACTCTCTCGGTGTTCCCCTCAGTCTCAGTTGATGAACTGTCTAAAATACTGCGCTCGTCGAAGCCTTCCACTTGTTCCCGTGATCCGATTCCCTCTTGCGTCTTTATTAATCTTATCCCCGCTATCCTCCCGTCCTTGCTTCACATCATTAATTCTTCTCTGTCCTCTGGCTCATTTCCCTCTGCTTTTAAACATGCTACTGTCTCTCCCATTCTCAAAAAACCCACTCTTGATCGACTTTCTCTGTCTAACTACCGACCTGTCTCTCTGTTGCCCCTTGTCTCAAAGATTCTGGAACGTGTGGTCTACTCTCACTGTCTTGACTTTCTCTCTAGTAACTCTGCTCTGGATCCCTTTCAATCTGGATTCCGTCCTTTGCATTCCACTGAAACAGCCCTTACCAAGATCACCAATGATCTTCTCACTGCCAAGTCTAAGGGCCATTATTCCGTCCTTATTCTCCTTGATCTAACTGCAGCCTTTGACACGGTTGATCACGATCTTCTCTTAGATTCCCTCCATGACCTTGGACTCTGTGGCTCTGTCTATAACTGGTTCGCCTCCTATCTAGAGGGTCGCTCTTTCAGCGTGTCGGCTAACGGCAGCTCGTCCTCCTCCTTTCCCCTTTCAGTAGGGGTTCCGCAAGGTTCGGTGCTTGGCCCGCTGCTGTTTTCTCTATACATGCTGCCCTTGGGTAAACTTATTCAATCTCATGGCCTCCAATATCACCTGTATGCCGATGACACACAACTATATCTCTCATCTCCGGAACTTTCTCCTGATGTCCACGATCGTATCTCAGCATGTCTTTCAGTTAACTCAGCCTGGCTGCTTCATCGCCGTTTGAAACTCAATATGGCAAAAACTGAACTGCTTGTTTTTCCTCCTAAACCTTCTCCTCATCTCTCATTCTCTCTTACTGTCAACGATGTCACGCTTACTCCGGTCAAGGAAACTCGTAGCCTTGGCTTTATATTTGATTCCTCGCTCTCCTTTATTCCTCATATCGAGGCAGTAGCTAAATCTTGTCGTTTCTTCCTGTATAATATTGCCAGGATTCGACCATTTTTGTCTGTCTCTTCTGCCAAGACTCTCGTTCACGCACTGGTTATCTCTCGGTTGGACTACTGCAACCTCCTTCTCTCTGGCCTCCCCTCATCTCACATCAGTCCGCTGGTCTCTGTCCACCACTCTGCCGCTAAGATCATCTTCCTGGCCCGCCGCTCTGACCATGTCACTCCGCTTCTGAAATCTCTTCATTGGCTCCCAATTCACTCCAGAATCCAATATAAACTTCTCCTGTTGACCTTCAAAGCTTTTCACGGTCTAGCTCCTGCCTATCTCTCCTCTCTCATCTCACACTATTGCCCCGCTCGTGCTCTTCGCTCCTCCGATGCCATGCTTCTTGCCCGCCCAAGGGTCTCTACTTCCCTTGCTCGGCTCCGTCCATTTTCCTCTGCTGCCCCTCATGCCTGGAATGCTCTTCCAGAACACTTGAGAACTACCAACTCAATCACAGCTTTTAAAACACAGCTAAAAACTTTTCTTTTCCCTATAGCTTTTAAACTTTGAGTTTGTTCTGACTCTATACTGTTAGCTTCACCCTTCCCGGTGCCTGTTTACACTTCCCTGTGCCTGTTTGCATTCTCTTTCCCTCCTTATTGTTTACTACAACTTTATTAGATTGTAAGCCTATGCGGCAGGGTCTTGCTATTTACTGTGTTATCTGTACAGCACCATGTACATCGATGGTGCTATATAAATAAATAATAATAATAATAATAATACACATCCAAGCCTATTGTGCTGGTCCCATGACCCTCTATCCCAGAGTCACTGCTTCTAATTGGAGACACTGGGGCAGGAGGAGGCTTTAGTGTCCCCTTCACTTAGCAACCCTGAAGCAGGATTGCTAGAATAGAGGCAGGCTTAAAGTCCTCCCCTTGCCCAGCCTTGGCCTCAAGTATGGTAGGAGGACCAAACTGGGTCTTGAACAGGAACATTATGGTCAAAGACTGAGACTGATGAACTAACTGGGACTCTGCGTGCTCATACCTCAGGGCCCTTTCAAGGCTCTGGGACAGAATAGGGGGCGGGGGCGCAAGATCAGAAATTGGCAGGCAATACCGACGTGTCGTCAAAAAAGAGGACACAGATTTGCCTACAACGGGTGTATCCTCATTTATATGTCTAGGTGCAAATTTAGAAATAATTATGATCATTTAAATAGAAATACAGTCACTTTCACCATGGTGGGGAAGAATGTGACCTGGGCACCTGCAGTCTGCTGTCCAGCAGAGGGGCAACTTCAAGGCCTCTCCCTGGTCCCCCTACTGATGGTTCTTTATCTTTAAACTGGAAGGTTGTTCAAATAGAGAATGCCTTCAGTTCTGCGGCAGCCCTTCAAGCAGAGGGCACTTTGTAAAATAGGGCACTTAATCATCCTACTCTAGTAAAAATAATTGGGCCTTGGCCTTATACCCTTGTTCTACATGCACACACACACACACACACACACACACACACACACTGAACAGCTGGAGAACATCTCATTCCAGAACACTTCAAATATTTCGTTGTATGTTTAGCTTACCACTTCACCTAGCTGATGGAAGCTAAATGATAGTCCTGTGGGAAGCCACAATTTGATGTATTGTGTTGGCTTAAATTCCTGTAAGTAATTTAGTCCATTCACTTTGATGAAGAAACTAGGTAAGCACATTGTTTAAAGGTGAGGGAAGAACATTCTATCATATCCTCTGGAGGGACCTACTTTTTCATGAGTTAGAATTCCATCCCAGCCTTACAGTTTCTTCTATCAATCATGTCCCAGGAATAGGAGCAAGACATGGTTTCTGGAACTTCCTGAGCCCTATGTAGACGTTATACCTGAATAAAGTACTGGAAAGCATGTAGAAGGGGTGGAGTCACTGCTAGATTTAGGAACAAGCCAAGTAAGCCATTGCTTAGGGCCTCGTGTTATGAGGACCCAATAAATACGTTGGAAATAACTAGGATGTAAGGTAATAAAGATGAAATCGCTTTGGCTTAAATAAGTTGAAAGGTCCGGGGTGAATTATATCAACATTGCCTTATATAGAGAAAGCGTGAAACACAGCATTTAGTATCTGAGGTATTAAGTGCAAACTAGAGCCAGTTTAGAAGAAGTTCACATCAATTTACTTTATTAGTGCTTTTATATCAGTCTTCAGAAACTGTTTTGTTGGTTTGTTTATTTATTTATTTATTTATTTATTTATTACATTTCTATACCACCCCGTAGCCGAAGCTCTCTGGGTGGTTTACAAAAGTTAAAAGCAGTAAACTGGGTGGTACCCTTTCATTACCCTTCCTATTATAATGCAATACACTTTTTCCCCTCTTTAGTTTTATGGTTTAGGGCCTCAGCATGTCCTAATCAGGCCCTGGGAGGAGCCACGCTTGCCAGTCCTGTGTTGCATGTGGGCGGGGGATAAGCAGGGGGCTTCCACCCATATTCACTTGAATGCCAGTAGAAGCTTTCACGTGTTTGTTCAACCTATTTTATCATGGTTCCTGAACGTGGAAAGGGTTTACTCACATTCAAGCCCCCTATAAACCTCCCCACTCAACACGGAGAGATTTGGGATTTAGAGGGTGGGGCGAATGCAAAGAAGGGCGCTGGAGACACAGTCAGTGCATGCTACCCTGTGCTGCTTACGTGTGTTACTGTATCCTTTTTCAGGCATAATGCCTGAATAGGCCTCTTGCCATAACAGGAATCATGGTAAACAAAATACCTGGGTTGAATTCAGGAACTGCCTCCCATGAGAAGAAGGCTTTCTATGAGATGAAGGTCCATGTGCCAGAGTTGGAAGGATTCCCCCCCACACACACACACACACACAACACACACCAGCTCACTCCATTCAGAAGGAACTCTTGACTAATGTGTAGCATTTTCAGAGGGCTGGAGGGTCTGCTGTGGGAAGAAGGGGGTGGAGAAGTCAACTTCCACTGACACAGTTAAATCAGTTTAATCTGGATCAAATCCCTGAGATTTCAGGGGACCATAATTCCTCAGATTTCCTGGAATACAAACACTTGCAAAAACCCTCCCAGGAGAGGGGGTCAACAGGATCTTCTGCAACAGGTAAGATTGATACAAAACCACAGATCACAACTCACCCATCAATGAACTCTGAGAATTAATCTCACATTATGGGCTAATCTACACCAAGCAGGATATAGCACTATGAAAACGGTATATGGTCTGTGTCAATGGGTCCAACAGTTGTCATTGCACTTCAATACCACTATAAAGAAGTAGTGTAGCTCCTGCCTTTTATATTCCACTTTCATAGTGCAATATTCTGCTTGGTGTAGATTAGGCCTTCATCTTCTGATGCCAGCGATGACGCCTCTCAAAAGCCTTGCTTTGGGCCCTGCCTTTGCCCAGCACCTGATCCAGAGGTGACAGAGTTCTAGCCCTTTAATTATAGGTGTCCTTTATCAGGAAAACAAAGCATGAGACATCAACCCTTCTGGAGCAGTCTTTGAGGTTTTATTAGACTGCTGACTTCATTGTCAGGGCTCGTCACTGGTCTTGGTTCTCACTCTGGTCCTTCCTAGCTCTTGGAGCATCCTTAAAACCATTAGCTGCTAGGTACAGCTTGGAACAATTCAGTTCCTGAACTAAGGCTGCAATCCTAAGCAAGCTTACTAGGGCAGGGCTCATTCAAGGCAACCCCCATGTGGATTCTGGGGTTGGTACAAAGTTCAGTACAATTGCCACACGGTTTGCAGTGCCAAGTGGAAGGACAACAGAGAGAGGGCAACCTGGCCTGCCTCAGCAGGGAGTTTCAGAGCCTGGAAGTGGCCACTGAGATGGCCCTCTTTCACATCCCCAGCAAAAGTCCCTCTGAATGTAGCAGCACCTAGAGAAGCGCCTCCCACAAAGGTCTTAAAATTCAGGCAAATTCAAAGTCCCTCTGAATGTAGCAGCACCTAGAGAAGCGCCTCCCACAAAGGTCTTAAAATTCAGGCAAATTCAAATGGGTCGCCTCAGAGCGTGCAAGGTCATTTGAATCTTCAGTTATCAGAAACAATAAGCAAAAGGTATGGCTAAAAGAAACTATATGTGAAACTGAGGTGAGCTTTGAAATAACCATAATTAGTACCCTCTAGATCTGTGTCACTTGTTTGTCTAAACAGGCATAGACATAATTTATTTTCTCCCCTTTCCCTTGTGTATTTCCTTCCCCTTGATGAACTCAACTACAACCTCTAACATCCACTGTGCTTCCCACTACAACATAAGTTAGATTGTACTTCAAAGAAGTGATTCATTACAATCATTTTTATTTACAGCCTCATTACTTCTGGTATCTGAGGAGATTTTCTTGTAGAGAAAGTGACGCACTTTCCCACTTTTTTCACTTTGTCTTGGCTACTTATCTCTAAAGATCAGCAACTACTAATCATAGCAGCTATGGATTTTGTTCGCACATCATTTCCTATAAAAGGAAATGCAGTATATTACACGTGAGTCACTACAAAATGAACAGCTTTCATTATCTGCCGCTATTTCAAACATAAATTGACATTTACGGAATGATAAAAGGCACGGCACTGCTTCAAGTCTCCCCCTTCTCTTTCTCTCTTTTTAAAACAATATAGAGTAATTTAATATAATGCTTTGACTTAATGGCAAGCAGTAGTTGCCTATGCAGCATTTTTTAAAGCTGAAAATGCATTTATTCCAAAAGAAGACATGACCTTTTGGTTTGGATCCAGGGAAGCTCAAGTGGAGATCCAGGGCTTTCCTACTTCCTCTCTGCAGCCCCTTGTACCCTTGAAAGGCCACATTTAAGGGTCTAGGAACTCCCCAAAATAGTGTGAGGTTTTCCAAGGGAGGAGGGCACATCCTGTGGATGTGGGAGGGGATTGAGACCTCCTCAGTAGCCCCCACCTGACCTCCAGAGAAGGGCCTCCAAGGTGTTTAGCAAATAAGAAGAAGAAGAAGAAGAAGAAGAAGAAGAAGAAGAAGAAGAAGAAGAAGAAGAAGAAGAAGAAGAAGAAGCTCTAAAATAAAACAAAAGCCTAAACCCATTCATTCTGTGATTGATTGTATTTATTAAAACCATTTCTTCACTGCTATTCCATATGCTAATGACATAAGTGTTTTATAGTGAATATACACATACAGGATTACACTGTTAGACTGCAGTACTATGCAGATCTACCTGGGAATAAGCCCAACTGAACACAGTAGGACATATGTCTGTGTACACATTCCGGGCATTATCCAATGCTGCCACTCCACTTATGCCACTGTCATAGCGCTAAAGAAACCTCTTTTGAGGGGTTGCTGAAACTTTTTCACCCCAAGTCTGACTTCCATTTCAAAGAAGCTCTCGGGGGCAGTACTCCAGTGGGAAGTGGAGGCAAAATGGGAAGGTCCCCAAACCCCAAAGTATGAGCCTGTTTTAGCTTAAAGCTCTTACTGCCAGTAAACGAGCTTCAGGTTGGGCATTTTAACCTTTTACAGTGGGGAAAAACTTGAACAAATGCTGAGAAACAGTCAAATAGGGGAAAGTCTGTGGGGCCAGGGATGGAGAAATGGCCTTCTGGATTTCCCACCCCTGCACAAACAGCATATGCTGACATGATGGGTTTTCTGGGGAAACCCATCATGCCAACATATGCTATTTATTTATTTATTTATTTATTACATTATATACCGCCCCACAGCC
Source organism: Elgaria multicarinata webbii (assembly GCF_023053635.1). Classification (NCBI taxonomy): domain Eukaryota; kingdom Metazoa; phylum Chordata; class Lepidosauria; order Squamata; family Anguidae; genus Elgaria; species Elgaria multicarinata. Next base: position 84,996,449 of record NC_086176.1, read on the forward strand.
AAAGCTCTCTGGGCGGTTCACAAAAGCTATTGGTGTTGTGCTACAGGTTGCTTACGCTAACACTACATCAATGAGATAAGTAGAGTTGAAATGTTGGATATTGCCCTTTATTTTATTTTATTTTAGGTAGTTATAAGCCACCTTTCATAATAAAATATTCTTCCAAAGAAGTATACAGTGTATTAAAATATATAGATGTTTTTAAAATAACAAAATACTAATAAGCAAAGAAACAATACAATCATGTCATTTCAGCCAGCTATTCCAACTTAAAAGTAAAAAAGTATAGCCACTAAGAGCAAATTCAGAGTTAACTTGCCTCTCATTTTAAAGCACTCAGAAATGAAAATTATTTTTAGGGAATGTTTTTATTTAGGGAATAAAGACAACAGGGAAGCAGGTAATTGTGAGCTTTTCTACACAATGCTGTTAACTGCTGTATCTACTTCCAGTTTTATCACAGAATTGAGAATGGAGCTCTACATAAAGAGCTTTTCTTTTCTTGCTTTTTGGCTGCATAACCTCTAGGTGGTGCCATGCTACAGTGGAACATTGAAATTACACAAGCAGGAAAATACCTTTACCTTCGCTTTCAGAATAATCCATTTTCCTAACTCTAACCCCCTCCCACAAAGTGCTTTTACAAAACAGAAGCAAAATTGGAGGATTGCAATGTCATCTAAAGAACCTGTAAACAACCATGTAGAAAAGCTTCATTTCTTGTGAGGACCTGCAAAAATGTGGGGCCACCACTGAGAAAGCCCTGTCTCTTGTGCCTGCTAACATAATCTTCTCTTCTGGTGGGCAAATGAGCAGGGCCTCCATAGCAACTCATAATGCTCAGTCAGGTTCATATGGGGATCGGCAGACCTTTAAGTAACTTTCATAGGGTTGCACTGTCAAGCCGTCGTTTGAAATACCCACACTGTCTTCTTTATGTAAGCATGGTTAGAATTGGGTCTTACACTGCAAGGCAAGGCAAGGCAAGGCAAGGCAAGGCAAAGCAAGGCAATGCTGTCCAATTAATACTCATGTAGTAAAACAAGAGGTGTTTGTGGGTTGTTTTGGTTTAGGTTTTAGCAAATACCTTTGAGAATGTCAATCCAGACAAATCTTAAACTCCAATCTTACTTGCAGGAGGGGAGACTGATGCTGTTTCCTACAGCAAGGAGGGGACATTGAAAGGACATTGTACATAGATAGGATGAGAATTGCATACATTCCTCTCATCATCCTATTTTTACCAATGCAAATTATATGTTATCTTCTAGCCTTCATGATTACAAATCACTGTGGCTATTGTTGTCAGATCTTGAGTAGCTTCATTCACTTCTTCTTCAATGAAGCCGATTTCTCAGTCCCCTTATGAGATTTGCGTTTTTAATTGGAAAGCACTTCCCCATGTCCAAATGAACAATGGCTCTTCCTGTGGTCATTGATGTCACTAGTTGCTCTTGAAACTGATAAAAGCATTATTGTCAAGACTTTGAAAGAAGCTGTGACTTGAATATGCAACTCGATTTGTTTCTTCTCTCTCTCTCTCTCTCTCAATCACTTCTTACTTCTTCTCTTTGATTAAATTACTTTTAGGGCAAAATCCTATGCATGTTTAAACAGATAAAAGGCTTACAGCTCCCAATGTGCATGTTGGCTGGGGCATGCTGGGAGTTGTAGGCTCAGGGTTGTGCCTTTAGTATAACAACATGGATGACACATTCTAGAGCCCCATGTGGCAGCCTTCCCCGACATGGTACCTTCCAGAGGTGGTGGACTACAACTTCTATCATCTCCAACTCCAATGGCAATGCTGGCTAAAAGTGATGGGTGTTGTCCTCCAACACATCTGGAGGGGACCATTTGAGTCTTCCAACACATCTAGAGGGGAAGGCTACCATAGAGGAACACAAGACTTTCCCACTGAATCAAAACCAAAGTAAGTGCGGAAGAATTACTCCTACTTCATACTAATAAATGCATTTTTATTTGTACCAAATTTGGCCTACAGTTGAAAGAACTTAATTTAGGAACATTCCTAAAAGAAGGAAAAAAATACCACTAGCAATAGTATCTTAATGAAACAAAATTTAATAAAAGGGGTGATTTAATTTCATCATAGTGACATTTTGTTGAAAACAAGTACAAATTAGGTAGATCCTTGCTGGATAACTGCTAGTATTAATTAAATATTCAGTTAATTATTATGTGGTGTAGGGACCAGAAAGGCATACTTTTTTTTCCTTTCCACTGCCAAATGTTATTTTTCCTTTATTTATTTGCCATTATGATGTGGGAATAGTCTCACATGGATTTAGTTCACAGGAGTTTAGCTATTATGATGTCTCCATTTTCCAAAGCATGAAAAACATAAAATGCACCCTCACCTTTCTGACACCGAACCAGTCCAGCAGTTCAACAAGTTGCAACTTGTGGACCGGAGATACATTAGTGGTACAGCCCTCCACTGGGAAGGGCTTTTTAAAGATTGTTGCTATGACACTGCAATGGGTCCCATGGGGCACAATCTTAATTGAGACCTGTGAATGCCTACGTCAAGCGTACACTTATTTTCAGATGAACATCCTAGGGTTTTCTAGGACAGCTAAAATCACTTAATCTTTTTTCATCTTTATCATTATTAGTAGTATATATGGTCTTATCTTCTAAAAGGCCATCAAGGTGGTGTACAATTTAAAACAATAAAGCCCAGCAACAATAAAAACAAGAACATAAAAAACAGTAAAAACATTTTAAACTACACATTTTAAAAGTGTAAACAGAAAAGATGTGTCTTTACACCCTTTCTAAAGATCAAGAGAGTGGGGGCCAACCATAAGGAATACATTTCATAATTTGGGGGCAACACTATTGTCCCAGATAATGCACCACTGTCCCAGATAATTCAAACCCCTGATAACATGTTTAGGTCAACAATAATTTCTGATTATAGTGTATTCTTTTGTGTGTATTCTTTTGTTCTTTTCCTTTTTCCTTTTTCTTCTTATTAGATGTGATGTCTGTATGTAATGCTTTTAGGCTATGTATGTTCATGAAATAATAAAAAACTGATTTAAAAAACAATAATTTCTGAGTTACGCAATTAAGAGTTCAAATTCTTATCAGTCCTTTATAAAATTAACAACGCAATCCCATCCAGGTGCTCCCAGATACATTTGTCTAGAATTGTAGCCTAAAGCTTCAAAATTGTTTTTACATTTCTAGTCTGCAAAATGCTGAGCTGCTTGGCTGAGAACATACCTTGCTTAAACGTGTGCACAATAGAGTTCTCCAGGGATCATCTGAGAGTTCTCACCTGGCCCTATTAGGAATTGTTCTTTTCTCCAAACTATCTCCAAGAGATTTCCTACTGCTATTAAAACACCAAAATAATTTGATGGAACTGGTTGAGGTCTAACGTTTTCCAGGCTGCCTATAAATAACATGTTTTTTTTTAACCGTGTTTATTCCATGGCTAGGCTGCAATGAACAAGCAAAGATGAAACGGTACCACTTATGAGGCATCTGAGCCCTTTGCAGCAAATCTCAAACAGGAACAGTGAGAAAACATGGGAGAGTTATACGTGAAGAGAATGTCATCGGCACCCCTATAACATTTTGTGAATGAAGCAGGTCATGTGCACAATAAAAGCCTGATCTGGAAGTGCTCCAATGGCATTTTTGCGATGATTTGTTGTTTCTTTTATGAGAAGGCAGGAACATTGTTCCTTTCTTATTCCTGCCTCCATGGCCCTTTCTACGCCAGGAAAGGGCAGACTTCGGGTTTGTGGGATCTACTTCATTTTTTGTTAGACACCTTAGTTCCACCAAACAGAACCATACACAAAATATTGGCCAAAGTGGGTATTACATATGCTAAGAATAAGTGGCGTTCCTCAGAGCACATGCCCAGCTCAGGAATTTGTGTTCAATACCAGAACCAAGTTCACAAGTCCTTTCACACAAAAATCCATCCCTGGTTTGTTCCCAGGCATTCTTTTTCAACACTTTTTTGTTGCTATTGTTAGACAGTAGATGGACAAGGGTCTGGAACCCTTGTCACTCAGTGATTTTCCAGTAAATCTGGATCAATCTTTCGCTCACCCCTGTTCTACACCCACTATCCCAGGCTTAGGAGGAGAATAAGTCTTGTCAGAAAAATTGTCCATATTTCTCCTCAGGAAGATTTCATTGGTTGTTTCTTTTCCTAGGGTAGCTTTCCCAATCTGGTGCTCTCCAGATGTTTGAGACTACAATTCCTATCTTTGCTGATTGGCCATGCTGGGTGGGGCTGATGGAAGTTACAATCCAATACATTTGGAGGGCACCAAGGTTGTTCTAGGGCAAGTAACAATGAGTAATTCTGGGTTAGAATTTTGTTTGACCAAGGAAGTTATGCAATAGTGCTGTGATCCATTGTCCCTTAGTACGGCCTTTTCCTAAATGTTTTTAATAAATCTCTTGGCTTTGCAGTCTTGCTTTTGCAAAAAACCAAAACTTTTTGCCAGGAAAAAATGAAAACTGGTAACATTCTCTTGTCATCAAGAAATTTCCTTTTAGTCTCAAGTTTTAGATATGATCTTGCTTCATCTTTCTATTTCTGCATACCAAACATTTTAAAAACAAAACAAAAATACTGTATCTTACGGAACGTAGCTGTCACTTCAATACCGACGCCTCAAATGAAGCCTCTTTCCATCCACTTTTATATAGCACCATCATATTTTATCATAGTATCAGCTTCACAATCCATTTCACATTTGCTGCAGTGCTGACTTTTCTGCTGGAAATAGCAACTGTGATGTCACCAGTAAGCAGATAAGAGTTCCTTCAAAATTTAACTTTACAAAACCCAAATGTTTAGAAAACACTATCCTATAGCCCAGCCTTCCTCAACCTGGGGCGCTCCAGATGTGTTGGACTACAACTCCCAGAATACCCCAGCAGTCCAACATTGGCAACACATCTGGAGCACCCCAGGTTGAGGAAGGCTGCATAGCCTGACCCTATGAGCAGCTTCTTCAATATATAGCAGGTGATGCAAGCAATGTGTAGAGATATATAAGTACTATTATGATTTCCTGTTCCGAGATACTGTGCCTTGAGCCCAACCCCACCTAGCAGTGCAGAGGCAGATGGTGGGATTCTTTTGTTGGTAGTCGCCCTCTGCCCTTGCCAGCCTGTCTCCCCTTTCACTGGCACACCATCCACTTGTCTTTCAGAATTAAGGGCATTCTCAAACTAGTACCTGAGACTGGCATGCTGGCAATGACTTATAATAAGGGTGCAGAACCTCTCTCAGGCCAAGGGCCAAATGCTATTTTGGAGAGGTTTTCAGGGGCCATATTCCAGTTATGGCCAGGGCCAAAAGCAAAGGGGTGGGGAACAAAAAAAAAATGACAGCATATTTTAGCTTACAGCTCTTACTGCCAGGAACTTAGGATGTCTCTACATTAAGGGGAAAAACCCACATTCTTACCAGGGTTTCTTCTTCTCAAGTCCTTCTGCATTCACTATATGTTTCTTTAGACAGCGACCATGTAGTTTTGAATTGAAAACTTCACCTCTGCTGCAATGCTATTAAATTCAATGAAACAGCATCATCTAGTGGTGGAAATATAGTGCTATACCATCTTTACAGGTTGAGGAAATGCTGTGATAATTTAAATACTGCATTATTTCCCTTTTTTAAAAAAACAAAAAAGCGAGATTACCGGGAAAAGCACAGGAGACGTCCTGGAAGTTGACGGTGTCATGTAAAGGACCCACAAACTTCAATGAGTGGTCATTAATGAGCACGCAATAAATCACTCATGTAGAGAAGTTCTAAGCCTTAGGAGCGGCATTTCAACCTTTGGGAAAGAATTGGGGGAGAAACGTACAAAAGCTGGAAAACCACCAAACCATCAATGGTTATGGGAAAGGGTATGTGGCTATCTTGGGTACCCTGGGGGGACAGATTAGGACCCCAGGAGGGCTGGATTTGGCCCCCTGAGAATAAGGGAATGGGGTCCAGGAACATAACAATAGGTTTAAAAAAAGCGGGGAAAGTTTGTGTGCACATGGGGGAGGGATCTGAAATGCATTTCTTAGATCGATTACTGAGGCTGTATATCCCTCATAACATTCTACTGCTTTTCCCTTAAAATCCACAGTCGAAATTCTGAATCTCCTAAATTATGCCATCCACAATATATCCTTACCAAGATCTTGGACTGTATAAAGCTCATTCATCTTGTTTTAAGGCAAAAGGTCCTCTGACTTTTCTCAGTTGCCTAGCAAATCATGAGTAGAAATAATTCGAAAAGCCAAAGAATAAGAGAACACAACAGTCAAAGATAAATAAGAAAAGCAAAGGTCTGCAATAAACATAGGGGGCGGAACTAACCTCTGAATGACAATGCATCAAATGAGAGTAAATTAAAAAACATAGGCAAGTGAAGCAGGAGAAGCCAGAGCAAGAGGAAGGGGAGATAGTTGGGCCTGGCTCATTCTTGAATAACCAAGCACTCTTTTTTTAATTTAAAGGTAGGCCTCTAGCCTTTTTACATGTGGAGATACAAGGAAAAGTATGTGGGCACTATTCAATTGAGTAAACTAAGAATAAACTTGCTCTCATCTTCCACTTTTCTGGAACATATACAGAAAGGTGTTTTATACCAAGTCAGACCATTGGTCCAGCTAGCTGGCTGTTATCTACCCAGACTGGTAGTGGCTGTCAAAGATTTCAGACAGGTCTGTTTCTCAGTCATATCTGGAGCTGCTGGAGATTGAACCCGAGACCTTCTGTATGCAAAGCATTTGCTCTACCACTGAGCTACCACCTCTTCCTTAGCATTCTGGCCAATGGGTTGGATCCAGTGTTTACTCCACGAGCAGAATCAGTAAAAGAAGACAACTTCAAATGTAGCCACCCATGATGACAAAAAGGCACATACAAAAGTAGGAGAAACCTAATGGAGTTCGATTCGCCCAACGGTTTAGTGTTCAGTCCCAGTTGACAGAGGGAAGCAAGAAGGGGGTGGCACATCACCTATGCACCTGTATCAGGGGTAAATAGCAGTTTGGGATATGTGTGTGAGGGAGACATGCAAATTTTTATGAAGAAAACTGCAGAAATGGAAAGTGGCAGAAGTGGAAAAATCTTCACTCCCCCCAACCTGTTGAAATTGAGATCTACAGTAGATCTATCACACTAACACCCATAGCTTCTGCTTCCAAAAACCTTTAAGAGACAGAGATGCATCCACACATCTTGGTGTTAATGTGTAGTTTGGCACTAAGGGAAGGATCCAATGGTATGCTGATGTTGCACTAGTGTAAACCAATGCTTATAGCTGTGGGATTTTTAAAAAAACAACAACCCTATTTTAATGTGTTTTATTCTGTTTTTATTTTATCTTGTACACCGCTCTGAAATTTTGAATGGGGAGCAGTATATAAATATTGTAAATAAATAAATAAAATAGCTAGTGCAACAGAAAAAAAGCAGCTATTTGCGGCCAAAATTCAGTACCAATGCCGAATTATGGCAACAAACTGATGCTTTTTCTCATGGTGCTAGTTATGTTGTAAAGGCGTTGATTTATGCCATATTGGGATGTATGAGATATTTGTTTCAGTTCATTCTTTAGCAGGATTTACCCACTTTGCACTTCCCAAAGTAAACATCAACTCAAACACAATCTGCAGCTGATGTCTCGACATTTCCAAGCTTGCAGTGTGATTCACAGACCCAAAAATTATGTTCAAAAGCATGCGTACATTTGGGGGGGGGGGAATGCCCATTAAAAATATGCGTACTTTTGAGAAATGTAGCCAATCAATGGGAGAATAATGTGTGCATTTGAAAGATGTGCATAATCAATGCATACACTTGGAAATATATGCACAAAAAGACACACAGTTTCATGCAAAAACAAAAATACAAAAATCGCAATCTGATACTGACATGAGAAGGAATGAGCTTTGAGGTGGAATTTGGAGAACTTTGACAAGCTTCAGTTTTGCTTGTATGCACAGCCTAATTTTAGCGCAACATCATTAGCTCTAGCACTGGGACATCATTGGGATGCTACCCTAAAGGCTCTAACAGGGTGCTTCTTTAAACAAGCATTTTATAGCACGCTCGTTACTGGCCACTCACGGATGTTCGTGGGTCATTCTGATGACAATGTCAACCTCTTGTACATCTCCTGCTCCATTTTCCAGTTCTAGCCTAAAAAAAACCCCTCAGAAAACCTGATTCTTCTGGGATAAATCGATATTTGTCGAGTTTTCCTGCTGCGTGCAGGAGAAGTTGCACTATAAAATGTCCACTAGAGGGCACTATCCAATTCAACTGCATTGAGGCTGTACAAGCCACGTGGCTGCTGCTCTCTTCTTGGTCTTTTCCTCGTATAATTACAGCTCGTTGTAGAAGCGGAAGAGATGCAGGAAGCAGAACCATGGTAAGGGAATGCGAATCCCCTGTCTGAAGGAGCTCAGGACCTCCGTTCAACAGCAGAGCAGTTTGTCCTGTGCAGGGTTGCAGAAGGGCCAATGCTCCATCACAGGTGACAATGAGAAATAGCAAATACTTAGGCATGCTTGGGCACTGGCAGTAAGTGCTGTTAGCAATAAATCTCCGAATTCTGTTAATATTTGTAAATGAACAAATATTTCAAAAACAACATTATCGTTCATGTTCAGCCTCCTCCAAAGAAACCAACTGAGTAAAGCTAGCCTAGAACTTATCATAGTTCAGGGAAGTGGTTACAAGCCTTTTGTAACCCAAGTTCCCTCAGGTTAAATGTCTGAAGGGGTGTAAATTGTAGCTTTGCCCACAATGACAGCATTTAACTCCCACCAAACTTGCATGACGCAACCCAACCAGCCCCCTCATATGCAAATTGTACCCTCATAACATAAACCACTGTTTCCTGCTTATCATTGTCACCTGCTAAAAGTAAACCGTGTGTGTAAATAGCTGCAAAGACGCAGTGAATCCCTTTTCATAAAGCAAAGGTTTGTGGTTTATTTCTGAAGTACTTGCTTGCATCTCTCCCTATATGGTACGTAAGCCCTGCCATTTCCATGAATAAATACTACTAAAAATATCTTACTTCCACTAACAATATTTTAAAATGGATACATTTACAGCCAAGGCCTAGACTAGAAACAAAGGTGATGGTATGGAGCCTCCTAGTCTGCAAGGGAGTCAATTTTATGTATCCCACTAACCTAGAAACTCCAGCAATCTCTAATATGGCAAATGACAACATAAAAAAATAAACATGACTCCTTTCGGAGAGTCACATCAGTAATACATATGTGTTTCATCTCAAGACAGGTGAAATGAGAGTTTAAATGTGTATAATTAGAGTTCTGCATTCTACCGCCATGTTTACAACAATGATTACTTCGATGCGGTGTGCAGAAGCAAGCGGAGTGGCAATGATGGACACCTGTGAGAAATTTCTGTGTGACCATGAAGCATCCAGGGTTGAAATTATCAAACTATCAGAGTGAATGTGTATATTTGTACAAAATCAGTTTTTAAATGTAATTGAAAGATGAAGACTTTACACAATCCCTGGAATGATGAATATTGCATTTATCGCAGGAAAGTTAGTCCCTCTCTGAACAGGTACTAACATTCACAACAAGAAATGATAGGAATTGGTGGGTGAGCAGCTGTTGCCAAAGAAGATTAGGGAGCTTGGGGTACCACCGTACTCCCATATCCAAGGTACTAGCAGGTAGTTCAGTACTAGCAGGTAGGACAAAAAGTAGTGTTGGTGGGAAATCGCTGTGCTCCCATGAGATTTTGGGGAAGGATGGAGTTGAACATTTTACACAGGCTGCTGAGGCAGTTTAAACCTCTTCCAGACCACTACTCATGATGGGAAGAAAAATATAGGTGTTTGCTGTGGAATTATAATGCTTGAATGATTCAGTGATTAAGAAACATGTTGGAAATAGACATGACAGTGAGTGACACTGTATATTTTATACTATTGTGTATTTATGACATACTTTCAGTAGATAAGTATTAAGGCTATTCATAGAATATTTTTAAAAATTAACCATTCAGTGCTCACTGCGGTACGCACAGCTATAAAAATTCATGTTCTTTTGAGGATACTCTGGCTATCACAAACATCACTACTTAATACAGAAAAAAATGAATGCAAATTATGACCAGGAACATATTATTAATACATATGTTAACATGGCAAGACTATGTGAAGCTGCACTAATGTAAACGGTCATTGGATCACTTTTTTTATACTCTGCTTCTAATTACTGTTACTTGGAAATACAAGTATCAATCCACACAACCATTTTGGACATGGTGAGAAACGTATTTGTCACATGGGGGCCTAGATTTTTCCTGTGGTGTAGTCATGTGTGCATTTTCTAGACTCAGGGTCAAACTACACGTTAAATTTGCCCCCCACAGCTGTCTGCTTCCTGACCACCACCCCATGTGAGGGGGTAGGTTGAGGGGGGAAATATCTAGTGGCTTCAATTGAGGCTTTGTTCTTCTTCTTTTAAATCCCTGCATATATGTGTGTGCGTGTGGTGGGGAGAAATTTGGGGAGCAAATGGAAGAGGGAGGTTTAATTTTTCCCTCCTGGTGTGCATCCAAACCAGGGCTATGTGCACTTACTCTCGAGGAAGAGTTTAAGCAAGAGGGCAGCTACACGCTATGACTTCTCTACTATGATTTTTTTCTAATACTGACTAAAAGAAAAAATGTTATAGCCATTTGTTGATTTCCAGTGACAGTGAATATGAGATATAAAGATACAGATTTCCAGCTGCTTAAGGTTTTGGAGATGGTGAAACTTAGGGCGCTAGTAAGAGAAAAATCAACAACCTCATTTGTATTGGACTGGAAACCCCTGATAGAGTTTATACAAGAGTTGCAAAAGAATGATCTATTTGTGTGTGGATTCTATACATAATCTGTGGTTTTTACATAACACTGAGCTGGCTAAAGGGTAGTAATTGACAGCTTATGTCTGACATGAAGATTGCCTCAAATGGAATATGGCCTTATATGTATTGTATATGTGTTTTTATTAGATGTAGTGTATTATATTATTAGTTAACTATGTGATGTTTTGTAAAAAAAAATCCCTCCTTCTCCCCCTTTTCCCTGTGCTTTGCTCTCTGTAGAAAATAATAAAATTGTTGAAAATTCAGATTAGGATTTGCACCAGAGCCCAAGCCAGTGGTCTCTACATCAGCCCAAGCCAAATCAGGCTAGTTTCAAAATTACCAAATCATGGTCTAAAACTTATCTTGTGCTTGGTGCACACCCCTAGTAGCATGTTCCTAGTCCTGAACCATCAATCAGTTGATTCTGGGGACCTGAATCATAATGTCAATTTACATGTGAAGGAACGAATATGGTGCAGCCTTCTTGTGTGACTGTAGCAATTTAGAACATTGCTTGCATGAAGGTTAAAGCCCTGAGAAATGCTCCATATGGTGAGCCCCAGGACTACAGGTTGGAACATTTCCATACAGGGAAGAATTGGCTGGCCATTGGCTCTCCTTCCTGTTTGTTGAGAGCTTACAGCTCAGCTCTCCAAATGCTCAACATTACACCCTCATATGTTGAAGCTAACATATATTTGAGGGGGCTTCTAGTTTAGGGCATGGCACATTGTTTAAAGGTGGTGGTGGAGATTTCCTATAGGCAACCACTCCTGAGGAATCTGTGTTAATACAGTCATGCGTTGGGAGAACTTAACTGATTCAGTTTTGTCATGTTTGAACTGGTTCAGTGTCTGGTTCACTAATATCTACAGAAAAGCCTGTTTGGAACCAGTTTACTGTAAGGCCATAGCTAGACCTAAGGTTTATCCCTGGATCGTCCAGGGGTCAAACCTGTTCATCTAGTTGACACACAGGGGATCCAGTGCTCAGGCAGGGGCGAACCCTGGATGATCCCAGGATAAACCTTAGGTCTAGCTGTGGCCTAAGTTTAACATCCATGGATGCCCTGACCACGACAGCATTCACAAGAGTTGCAGTTGGTTTCAGTTGAAACTATTTTGAGATAACTATTCGTGCCTCCTCAAAGTAATAATTTAGTTGAGGTCATTATAGTGCATATTGACTACAGAGCCAGGCTCCTTACATAACACGCTTATTACAACAGCTTACACTTGATTTGCCCCAAATTACAGTCCTGTGGTAATAATGCATTAGGAGATTAATACTTTAACATATTTTTGAATGGCGATAAATCCTATTCATTCTGATACACCACCTCCGCTTGTTCCTTAATAAATGATATCCCTGAAGAATTTCCCAGGAAATGTGAGTCAACTAAATTTGCGCTCCCAATTTAATTAACTTGATGATAATTCATCACTGCTCAGTAATTTTATTCTTTTTCATGTTACTCTTCTAATTTGCTTCATGGTTTTTTTCTTAGCTAATATATAAGTAAGATTTCCTATTTGGATGCCGCCCAGAGCCCATTGAAAGCAGAAATGTTAAGGTTCCATATTTGGGAGTACTTGCTTTATTATCTGCAGGTGTGGCTATGTTTAATTGCTTAATAATCTGGGAAAGGATGAGAGGCAGGGCACAGATCTCTGCCAATCTCAGCACTCCTAAATTATGGCAGGAAGAGATTGAAAAAGCTGCGAACTTTAGGAGGAGCCTTAGGTATGATCTCTCCACTTGGGCCATGTGGTTGTTGCTCTATTTCTCATGTAATTACAGCTTGTTGCAAATGCAGAAGAGAAGCAGGAAGCAGAGTCACGGTAAGGGAATGTGATCGATCCCCCCCCCCCCCTGGTCTGAAGGTGTTCTTTCACTCTGGCCAAGACAATGGTAATGGTGAGGAGCAGCAGATGCTATTGCCTGCTTTCTCACTGGCTCTCTGTCAAGCAAGAAAGTGGGAGAAACAGGAGGAGGAGCAATAGCAGCTGGTGACAATGGTGGTAATTTTAAAATCACTTCACTGGCTGCCAATAGCCTGCCAGGAGAGATCTGCCAACTCAACAGTCTTTCTGAATTAAAAAAAAGAACTATAAAGACTGATCGCTTCCAGCCCAGTCGAATTTTAAAATGTCTGGCTGTTATTTTAATAATGTAGTAGTTTTATGTTTTTAGTCAGTTTTATATATTTTATAGTATTGTTATATTTGATGTTGTTCCCTGCCTCGATCCAGAGGGAGAAGCTAGTAAGAAATAATAATAATAAATTATTATTATTATTATTATTATTATTGTAGACTCACTGAGTGAGGAGTGCACTGACGGTGTCTTGCCCAAGGGCACTCAAAAACCTGGAGCCAGCAGTGCTTTCTGTTTCCCCTCAACAATATATTATTTAAAAGACCATGTTCTCACATCTCCCATTTGGGAGATGCATAATGAACAAAGCTGCCTTCAGCTGTATAAATTTGTTTACCATTTACAGCCTGCTCTAGCTATAGCTGAGCAAGACAATAGATTGCTTTATTTCTTTCATCCCCACAACAACCATGAGGTATATCACTGTTATTTCCATTGTTACAGCCTTGGAGTTGACGCTGAGGGTCATTTGACATATTCAGAAAATGAACATAGCACAGCCCTCCTGGGATGGGCCCTTTCAAAATGCAAGTGGGGGAGAATGGCAAGATTCTAGCTACCTTCTAGGTAGGCATTTTTCACGTGGGGATGTATTCAAACAGGTGATACCCCCTAGCTCCCTGCTCCAATACACACAAGCTACATTCTGAAGTGACACTGCTTTTTATAAACAGGTACTTCAGAAAAGCAAAGAGTGAATAGCTTAAGTCCAACCTAGTCTCTGATACTCCAAAAAGTGCTAACTTTGAGCAATATTTTTTAAAGGCAGTTATATCATTGGGACAACTAACTAAAAAAAAGTATAATCAATTCTGGTAAATTTGCCCTTTGCAGAAAGGGGTTCAAGCTGTAATTGATGATAAAAATATTCATTGCATATGTTCCTTTCTTCTGTTATTACCAGAGATGGCATGAGTCAAGTCAGCATGGTGACTCATACATTGATTGCTTCCACAAACTGATGAGGGACCTTGCAAAACTCCCATCCAAAGGAACATGCAATATGGTCAGCACTTAATGTTATCAGAGATCCAGTTTCAGCAGGAAGGAGAAGATAATTCCTCTAGGCTGGCAACTGAGGGTGCAATCCTATGCATGTTTAGACAGAAAAAAGTCCTACAACTCCCAGCACTATCTAATTATAAATATATTAACATTTCTACAATTTTGTGAAGACAGAATCTCTTTCTAGAGTTGCCAGGTTGCAAGCCAGAGGGCATGTGTTTACTAGGGATGGACAAAGCTATTAAATTTCTCCCCATTTACCTTAAATTTCTTGCATTTACCTTGAAACACGCCAGTCAAGCCTTTCTGATATTCCCTAGGTCCTTTTGGTCTATCCTCCGCCCACAGGGCATAAGGTCCCGTTTGCTATTGCATGTGGAGCAGGAAAACAAATGAAAGGCTCAGAGGAGAAACAGGTGGAAACAGCCACTGCAGCTACCTTGACCCCATATTTGATCAGAACACTCAGTTACATCATCTCTGGACTGCAGACTTTTCTTTTCTTTCAATATATTTTCTAATTAAAAATAATAATTATTGCTGGTCTGAAATGGATTCTGCTTAAAGAATGGTAGTTAGCAGGAATGCAGCTGCTTTGCCAATATGTGATGTCAAGATTCCACCATCCTAGGTTAACAGTACACCACCACCACCACCTACTGGATAATAATGGAAGCATTAAGACATCTGAAAATAGAAGAAACTATTTCTACTACATCAACAACCAAATTGAACAAAAGGATAATAGTTCCTTCAGAGCACATTCAGAAACTGGATATAATTAAAAAGATGACTTTTTTTTGTAAACCACATTTAAAGTGTGTTAGAGAAAACTAATCTCTGTTAAATAGTGTTGTTTTATTAACAGAGCAATTCTCTTGTCCCTAGAAAAAACCCAACGATGTCTTAGGCCACAGCTAGACCTAAGGTTTATCCTGGGATCATCCAGGGTTTGCCCCTGCATGAGCACTGGATCCCCTGTGTGTCACCTAGATGAACAGGTTTGACCCCTGGACAATCCAGGGATAAACCTTCGGTCTAGCTATGGCCTTAGTCAGAGCTCTGACCTTATTATTATTATTATTATTATTATTATTATTATTATTTATTTATATAGCACCATCAATGTACATGGTGCTGTACAGAGTAAAACAGTAAATAGCAAGGCCCTGCCGCATAGGCTTACAATCTAATAGAGGGGTTTTTCTGAAGTTGGAGCCCCCTTATTGGCTCTTCCCAACCATCAAGGATGTTTCCGCCATGATTTCCGTTACAAGGTTGGAACGTCAACCTTACAGAGGGAAGAAATGGGAGTTTCTTCATTTAGAGACATGCCAGTGGTTAGGAAGAGGAGAGGCCATGGATCTGAGGGATCTTAAGCCCTCCCATCTCCCAACTATTATTTATATTGTATTTTGTATTTGTGTTTTAAATTTGTTGGTTGTTTTTATGCTCTTCATGGTTTTAATGTTTGTGAACCGCCCAGAGAGCTTCGGCTATAGGGAGGTATAAAAATGTAATAAATAAATAAATTATGCTTCCAGCACAGAGGGGAAGTGAGTCAGGGTCTGAGGCCCATCTAACAGAATTTCCTTTTTTGCAGGATGGAGAGGCAAAACATGCCTTCACTGCTCCTCCCACCCTGCCGGCAAGAGCTCAGCAGGGTTTAGTACAGGAAGGCACTTCCAAGATTGGAGTGTTCTTTGATAGGGCTCTTTGCCCTTACAATTGCTCAGTATGGTTTATTTAATTTATATACTGCCCCATAGCCGAAGCTCTCTGGGCGGTTTCCAAAAGTTAAAACCAGTGAACATTAAAAGTATACAAAATTTAAAACCATCAAAAATATAAAAACAACAGTATCCATTTAAACAACAACAGTTCTGGAGTCCATTAAGAAACAAACAAACTTAGCAAACAAACTTAAATGCCTGGGAGAAGAGAAAAGTCTTGACCTGGCGCCAAAAAGATAACAATGTTGGTGGGATGCGAGTAAAAACCGTAAACATGAACATTGAGAATCCATGGGGGGATCTACACATTGTCGTGAAGGCGCTTGCGTGCGCCTGCAGTACGCCCCGAAACTCATCGTGTAGATCCTGCCCTATCCTGGCCAGAAAAGGCGGAGGCGGCTCCGCATCGCCCCTCGCGGGGACAGAGCGAAAAGTTTCCAGGCTCAGCGGCTTCGCTGGGGAATCCGGCCGCGTCCTTGCCGCCACCCACCTCCCCGCCGGCCTCCTGCTGCCGGTGAAAGAGCCACCCGGGTCGGAGAGCTCAGCGGAAGAAGGCGGGGCGGTGGCTACAGGAGTGAAATGGAGTTTATTGCTATTGCTGAGCTGCCTGCATCATCCACTGTACTCTGGGTGGTCAGTTAGGGGAGTATTGGGCTGCAGGGCCCTGGCCGTTTGACCCCAAGGTTCAGCCCTAGCTGCACCAGTGAACCACCACCACTGCTCTTTGTTTTTGCACATAAGATAAGTCCCTCAGGTGAGGGTAGTACTATGCATCTGCTGAAGCAGGCTACAGCCCATCAGAATAAACTAATCAACAACCAACCATGCCCCAATGCACTTCCGTTTAAATGCAATAGTCTCATAGGCAGTATGCCTAGGTACATCAATTGTTGGGGAACATGGGCAGGAGGGTGCTGTTGCACTCAAGTCCTGCTTGTGGGCATTGGGTTGGCCCCTGTGAGAACAGGATGTTGGACTAGATGATCTATACAGCATAGCTCTTATGTTCTTAAACTCTATTCGGACTTCCGTTCAAATAACTGCGGTGTGTCAATAGACTACTAAACTGCAGCTCCCTGCATCCGTTTCGTATTTGTTAAGATCTACGCTCCACCAAATACGGCGTCACTTCCTGTTTCCATAAGAATAACATCCGGGCCATCTGACGTCCTGAGAAAGTTGGGTGTTGTTGTTTTTAATTGTTATCCTTTTCTCAGCCAGCCCCGGCGACAGGGACCCGCCAAGAGAGCGGGGAAAGGGACAGGCGGGGGCGGGGCCTGCCGGCTTGCCTGTCCGCGCGGCCGCTGCCATGGCTGCGCGGGGCGCCGGGGGGTCAGCGGCGCTAGGAGGCGGCCGTTGCTGCCGCTTGGCTCCGTCGTCCTGTTCCGCCTGGCGGTTGCGCCCCTGCCCCGGCCGCTGAGGAGGCCTCGCACAGTCGGAGAGATGGCCGAGCCGGACGCCGAGGTGGTGGTGGTGGCCCTGCGGGAGAAGGTGGCTGCCCTGGAGGCGGAGTTAGACGCTTGTCGGAGCCGCCTGGAGCGAGAGAAGAAGCTGCGCCTCAGAGCCCAGGCCAGCGCCGCCAAGTTACGGAGACAGGTACGGGCCGAGCCGGGCGTCAGTGGGGAGAGAAGCGAAGACGCCCTTCAGCCTCGCCGCCTTGGAGGCTCCCCTCTATACCTCACGAGGCTGCCACAGGACGCCACCCCCAGCCAGCCAGCCACCTACCCACTCACCCCTTCGCGCGCAGTTTGTTTGTTTTATATTACATTTGAATCCTGCCTTTTTCTCACTTGCAAGGAACCAAGGAGGTTTGCATCTTCTTCCTGCTTTCCATTTTATCCCCCCAAGCACCCTGTGAGGTAGGTTAGGCTGAAAGTCAGCGACTGGCCCAAAGCCACCCACAGAGCTTCATAGCTAAGTGGAGACTAGAACCCGGATTTACTCTGCAATAATCTGGCAAGAAATAGATTTAAGTTTAAAACTACTAACAGTAAAACTACGACAACTAAACTAATAAATAGAACTACCGTTAACAAAATTATAACATACTATCAGTTTAAGTTATAATGTTTACTCATCACACTTGAAACATTGACGGGAAGCAAAACACAAAGTATGTATACTTAGTTCAGAGGATACTCTGAGTCTCCCTCCACACTGTAGATTCCTTAGATAATGAAAGTAATAAAGTGTGTTTCCCTAATTTGTGTCACTGGCAACAGTGTTGTCACTATTTCTTCTTTTGGAGAGTCAGGCAAATACAACTTACTCTAGAATGGCTAAAGCATTTTTCAGTTACTACTATGAAGAGCTCTCTTTTCCTCAGAGATTATCCTGATATTGCTGTTCCTCAGATAGACTGCTGATTTGAGTGCATATGTGTTTTCACAGAAAAAAATCTTCCGTTCATAGGTAGCTTTGGCCCTTTCTCCATAGATGTCCCCAACTGTTACTTTTTCCCAATATTTACTTTCTTCCTTTAGGTGCTCTTCCATTTACATAATGCCTTTTGAACATATACCTTCCACAGTAAAAACAACAACTACAGGCAGCTTAGATCATTAAAAAACAACAACAACAAGATAGAATAAACAGATTAGGCAACAGTAAGAGGTAGCAGTAGCAGCAGATAAAAGATATCAAGATTAACTCTAAGATGTTATAGTTACAGTTCAGTTTTATAACCCTAGGTCATCACAATGTAACAGAAAGAAAATATCCAGAACATTACAGAAGTAAAACACACAAGTTACACATAGATGAAAGAAAGTGACTGATAATTTAGGGCTGACAAAGTAAAATAAAGTTTGAAAATACCCCACTACTGATTTCCAAGTTTTATAAAAGTGTTTGTTAAGGAAACCAATATAAAACATACAAAGCTTAAAATTAAATATTAAACAATCAATTGTAATGTGGAAACATTTATGCATTAGTTTCCTAATGGGTGCACCAATCCAGAGCTGTTAACATGCCTGTTGATGTTTATAAACTCTTCTCACAATATGAATTTAATCATATTGTTTAAATTCATGGTGAAAAGTGGCTGTCAGTTGTAAGAAAGTATGACAGACATCAAAAGTCTACTGAATGCTCCTAGTTTTTACTCTGTAACCAAAGTATCTTCCTCTTGAATTTTATTTCTCTGCATGAATATCTAGTATTCTCTTTTGAAGTATTTGCTAGTAATTTAAGACCTCCACACTGCAAGCTATGCTTTCTCTGGCCTTGTTGGGAACTCGTAATGAGAAATGTTATGATTTCCTCTATTTTAGTTCACTAAATATTTTGTTTATGTGATATGTGTTTGCTTACAAAAGCATATCATATAAGCAATACAATCTGTTTGCAAGGCAAAAAAAACCCTACAAAGATTTAGGCTAGTTTTCAGTTGTATAGACTTCTCTTAAGGCATACTGCTAACTATGATGGCATTCACAGATCTAGTATATTGTAAACTGTAATTATTCCCTCTAATAGCAAATTCAGTACCAACAGTGTTGGAGTAAAAATGAGACACTGAGAAACAAGGGGAAGACATCAGCACACTCAGGTGACTCCTGAAATATGCAGAAATATTTTTTAAAAAAATTAAAGGAGGGTGCAGCCCCCTCCTTCCCCCACAAACAGGCCAACAAGGACTGACCATGTTCAGTGCCTTGCAGGTGCCACAGAATGTTAAATGTCAGATAGAAATGAGATATGTAAAGCTGGAATGTAGGGAGAAAAGACTGAATTGTCTTGCTTGAACTCTTTATACTGTTTATATGGCTGGCTGGTTTGCTGGAACTCTGAACAGGACCACCTATTCAAGGATGAGGACATACCACAATGTTTTGTTGCAGGTCAATCTTATAATTATTTCTCTTCTTTTGTAGGTTGAAGAACTTGATAAGAAAATCAGTGATGGTGAAAAAAGTGAGAAGACAACATCCAGCATAGAAATACAAACCGAAGACTCTGCTGCATGGTTACATGCTGGTAGATATCAAATGATACAACTTCAATGATGGTTAAAATAGTCTAACAGATAACTGATATCTGTCCATTGTGTTAATCTCATTAATAAAATAATATTGTACTGAGGTGGGAAAATGTCAAGTGTTTGGCTGAACTAATTCCTACCATTTTTCTGTCAAATATAAATTACTTGTTTGGTTATATAAGCTTTTTAATAATCCTTGATGCATTTTTCAAGTGATCCAACTTTTAAGCTTATATTTTGCCTGATACCAGAAGTTCATGATAATATTTTTTTAAAGAAAAAAACTAAAAATCTAAATCCACTTTGCACCTACTTGCTTAATGCTAGTTTCCATATCCCAGTAGGCTGCTGTTGGTTCTGCTGGAAGTCTCAGTGGCATTCAAAAGTATCAACTATGGTATCCTCCTGGACTGCTTGTGGTGGGTGGATCTGGGAGATACTGTACTGTGGTGCTACTTGTCCTTTGGGATCAGTTTCAGAAGCTGATGTTAGCCATTAATATATGGTGTCCTGCAGAAATTTATTCTGTCCCTCATGTTGTTTAACATCTATATGGAACTGCTGGGAGAGGTCATCTGAGGATTTAGAGTTTGTTGTCACAAATATGCAGATGATACACAGCTCTATTTCTCTTTTTCCTGTTGGAGTTCTAGGCCAATGCCTGGAGGTGCTAATGGGTTGGCTGAGAGCTGCCAAATTCAACCTGTTTTGTATGGGGTACTACTCCCTTGAAAATTCCTGTTCACAGTTTGGGGTTGCTCCTGAATTTAACTGTGCCTTTGCCCAATTTAGATTGGTGTGCCAATTCCTGGGAAGGACAGACCTGGCTTTGGTAACATAGGTTTAGTTTCATCAAGATTGTATAACTGCAACATGTTCTGTGTGGAGCTACCTTTGAAGAGTCTTTGGAGCTGCAGTTCGTCCAGAATGCAGCAGCAGGGATGTTAGTGGACTTGTTTCCATAAGATCACATATCCTGCAACATCTGCACTGGTTGTCAATTTGCGTCTGAGCACAATTTGAGGATGCCCTTTAAAGTTCTAAATAGTTTCAGTCAGATTACCTGAAATATTGCCTCATTCCATACCAACCTACCTGTCTCTTAAGTTAAGAAGGAGAGGTCCTTCTGTGGCCCCATTCAGATAACATGCTAAATTTTATTTATTTATTTTATTTATTTATTACATTTCTATACCGCCCAATAGCCGAAGCTCTCTGGGCAGTTCACAAACTGCCCAGAGAGCTAAACCATGCTGCTTAACCACAAAATGGTTAACAGAATGCATTAACCATTTTGTGGTTAAGCAGCATGGTTTAGTGTGTTGTCTGAATGTGGTCAATGTTTCTCACCTAGGGTGGAGGTGACAAGGTTGTTTCATTTATAATCCCAGTCTTTCTATTAGTTTTGTATTTTTATTGGATGTATTATTTTATATTGTTATGTGATTTTAAATTGAGTTAATCTGGGTGGTGCACAGACATTAGAAGGCAGGGTATACATTTCTATATAAATTATTTTATAATAAGTAAAACAATTTTGCTAATGCATTTAATTTATAACATTTGCAGATTATTACTATTACCATAATTATTACAACGGTTCTGATCTTCACGATTTATCCAGAGCACCAGTACAGCCAAGTAATGATAGTGAAGGATCACCCTCTAATTGTTTAGACCAGTTACAATTAGGTAACCCAGATGCCAATGGCACAAAGCATGAGGAGCATGGAGAACATGATAATGTAATCCATGATGTGCAGGTAAGATGTGTTTTGATTATCATATTGATATCTTGTTCTTCCTCCAAGGAGTTAATGATGGCATACATGATTGTGCCATTTTATTTTCATGACAACCTTGTAATGGGCTGAGAAATTATCCATGAAGCTCACTGGTGCAAGTGAGCTTAATTGGCTGAGTAGGTAGTCTTGAACCTAAGTTTTGTTGACCTAGACATAATCTCTGTATAATACACTATGCTGGCTCTTGATACTTTCTGTGTTCTTATTTGAAATCTTATCATACCTTATACTGCTTAAGATAACAGCATAGTGTGAAAGGAAAGAGACAGAACCGTCCAGCTAGCCTTTGGCCCATTTATGTCTCAAAACCTTTTTCAGCTGTATTGCACCAGCACTGACAAGGCCATTTTTTGCCCACAAAAACCTCTTGCCTGGTTCCATTTAGCAGCTCCCACCCACTGCATTGATATCTGCTGTTATGCCTATGTAGGGAAACTAGTTTTAGTTCTGGGATGTTGGGATTAAGAACTGTATATAAAGTATACTTTGCTTTATTTTGTAACTAGATCCTTGATTTTGTAACTAGATCCTTGGGTGAATTTGCAACACTCTTTGTATCCGTATTAGTTGTATTAAAATGATGCCTTAACATTTTTGTGTAGAATTATATCTTTTAAAAAGACAAATAAGATGAAATTCACATTTGACTCTTATGGTACTAATGTATTGCAGGGAAAGTGCACTTGGCAATTTTTATAAAGCAATATCTTCAAGTGGGCAGAGTTTGGGGCATGGAATTGGATTCTATCTCAGTCAGGGACTCATTGCCTTGGGCAGATCACTATTTTTGTGCTGCTGTTCCTCATATAGAATGAGATAGCAGTATCATTCGTAAGGTTGTTATGAGTAGGAATAAAAGAAAGTTTGCAAAACGTATTGTGTACTTCAAAGTGCTACATAAATATCATTTTTGTTGTGTCTCTTAATCTTAGAAAGCAGAAGATCTTTCATTAGCAGAAAGTTTGAGAGCTGCTGCTGAGGCTGCTGTATCACAAACAGGATTTATATATGATGAAATCACCGGATTATATTATGACCACAGCACTGGATTCTATTATAACTCGGTAATATTTGAATTGATACATTGTTCACCTAAAATAAATACTTATTTATCAACTAAAAATGTAAGCTGCTAATTTTGCTGAGAAATATTTTGTGATTTGACTATGTTTTTTGTTTCAAAATAATGGGTAATATCCATATAAATACTGGATTAACTAAACTCGAATGGTTGTATTCAACTGATACCACTTTGCTAATGGAATGGTCTTTTATCCAGCAGAGGCTTGCATCAGCAGAAAACAAGGAGGGAGGTGATTTTTGGCTATTCTCCCTCACTCTTGAACCACCCCCACCCCATCTGCTCTGAAGGGTTGGGACACTTTGGAACAGTGTGGGAGATGATACAGAGGGCTGTAGGGGGAGGGGGAATCACCGAAAATCCCCTCCCTCCCCATTCTGCTGACAGAATTTGTACTGCTGGATCAAAGTCCATTCTGATAATTGAATGACACAGTTGGATACAACCCAAAAATTTCATTATAGACATGAAGCAGAAATTCACATAGTTTCATTTCTGATCTTATTTTAGTGCACAGCCTGTTTATATTGTTTAAAGGGATGTGTTTTATCTATTTTCTTAAAGGAAAACCAACTATATTATGATCCAACCACTGGAATTTATTACTACTGTGATGTTGAGAGTGGCAGATATCAGTTCCATTCACGAGTGGATTTACAGTCTTATGGAACTGGAACTACTCAGCACAGCAAAGACAGAAAAGGAAAAAAGAGAAGAAAAGATGCAGAATGGCTTAAGGCAAATGAGCATAAGGTATCTTCTCAACAAATGACTTTTTAGTAAATTAAAATGCCATCTGTCGTGCACTTATAGCATATTTATAGCATATTTCTGATAACTGGTAAGTATGAACTATGTTGAAAAGAAAGGTTTATATTGTATAAATTATATATTTTAAAAAAAAGTACTGGCACTGAAAGTTTTCAGATTTGTTGAATTGCACATTGGGATAGAATTGTACTATATGAATTGATCAAGTATGGGTGGGTGTACTGGGAAGCAGTGGGGAGGCGACTATGTATAAGATTTGTAGCAATCTGTTATTGTATCAACAATATTCTTGGTACAGAATGCTGTTACAAATTGGCCATTAATATATTTTTAGGCTGGAAATGGATATTTCTAACTATTAAAGAATATAATATTCTATAACAGAAGTGTAACATTCTGGAATGGTCTCCCCAGAACAGTTGTCAGGGAAATTATGTTTGGACAAATTGATGAAGGCTATCTTTTGACTGTTATTGTTGTCTCGTAGGGCCAATTGGGATGAGCAAGGATTTTTCTTTCCCCTTCTGGTGCATGCCACAATTGGCGAGTGCCATCAGGGATTGCCACAATTTGAGCTAGTTGGGTTACGTTCGTAGGGAGCATGCACCCCCTTCAGTTAATTCAGTCAAAAAATGGCTTTGTCCCTTCCTCCGCCACTTCCCCAGTTCAGTTAATTTTGGGGAAAGGCATCTGTAGTGGTTACAAAGCACCAAAAGGGTCAAAATTACCTTGCTTACAGGCAAGTTTTGATCCTTTTGGTGCTCTATAGCTGCTACAGATACTTTTTTAAAAATGTATTCTTTTTGGGCATCCGTGAGGTGCCCACGCGACACACACACACAGGGAACTGGGGGCAAAAATGCTCCATAGAAATTCCCAAAGTTGCCCACCACTGTTGTAGACTGTTCATTTGGTTTTGAGTCATCTAGGATTATCAGCTCCTACACATAATAGTGGTACAATATATTTCTTCTTCTTGATATGCAATATGCTCTGTCTGAAATTATATAGGAGTTTGTTTATTCTGCTTTGGGGGCAGTTATTCATTTGGCAGTGATTAGTGAGATGAGTGGTAAAATTGCAAACTCAAGACTTAGGCACATCACAAAGGTCGCATTAACTGGAAGGGTTTGTATCCTTAGAAGTGGGATAAATAATCATGATAAACTAACATCTGTCCTACTTTCTGAGGTCATCTGGTTAGCAGGGCTATCAAAGTTCAGTTTGTACTCAACCATCATTTATGATGTGAATTAGAAAAATCATAATTTGTTTTTCTTCTATTACTACTGCTTATAGTTGGCAGCAGTTAAGAATAGATAGATACAAAGTTGGCATATTGGCTGCCCAACAGTGTGTATATTAGCTCTGATATAGCCTGCAGTAAAGACCTTTTTTTAAATTGAAAAAGGTTTTTTACATCAAGAAGTTCATTCTGGCATGTTTAGCATGACTTGACTATACACAATTAAATAGGTAGAGAGGCTGAGTGGATGTTTTTATTTTAATCTAATCTTTATTTTAGTATATTTGGAGTGCACAATAAAATGCTTTTGAAAAGAAGAGTGTTGCCATAACAATGGGTCAGTTGAACAACTAATTAAAAAGTAGTTTAAATAGCAAAACAAAATTACAATCAATAATGGTGCTTTCTAAGTAAAACAAAGGGAATTCTAAAAATACCCAATGTGTCTTTGGAAGATTCCACCAGTACAAGCACTGAGGGGATGTGGATGGTGATTAGTAACTACAATACTACGGGTCAAATAAAGCAGTTGTACAAAACATCAAGCTTGGTTTTTGCTACATTCCTATGTATTAGTCAAATGTAAAGTTAAGAGAGGTAGATAACCATCTGTCAGGTATGCTTTAAGCTGGATTCCTGCATTGAGCAGGGGGTTGGACTCAATGGCCTTATAGGCCCCTTCCAACTTGACTATTCTATGATAAGAGTTCTTGTGGGAGGTGAAATCAGTAGTACAGTCTTATGTTTCATTGCTCATTCAAATTCTTTCTTGGAGTTGTTCTGTATATGTCCATATAAGCCGAAAGGAGGGGAGAGAAACATGGGTGTGTTGCATAGTGTGCATGCCTATGAAAAAAAAAAGTATGAAAGTCTTACGGTCTTGTTAAAGAGAAACTTCTAAAGCACAGATAAGTGAAAACATCCAAGCCCCATTATCCATTTTTTATATTGTACTTGTCTTTCTGTTGGATCTCTTGGTGGTTTAGGGCAGGGGTGGGCAACTTGTAGGCCAATACATCTGGAGGGCTACAACTCCAATCATACTGGCTATGCTGGCTAGAACTGATGGGAATTGTAGGCCCAAACATCTGGAGGGCTTTAAGGATTTGGGGACAGAAGTGGTTGTGTACTATTGGGAAACCAGGGTATTTCCCAGAAAGCCTAGGCACATGTAACTGCAGTTCTAGTAGGAACAATTGTGAAAAGGTGAAGAACAAAATTTCTACATTCCATCTATAAACATAATGTCTCTGGGTTAACAGTGACTAATGCAGACATGTAGGAAGGATTCCTATGGTTGCCTCCTTACCCATGGTAACAACCACTCCTGTTTCTGGCAAGAGCCTCATCATTTCTTCTAACATGTTGAGCACCAAAGTTTCCCTCGTTGCTGCTCCCTGAAATGGAGGGAGAGAGTCCACACATCCTTTTCTCCACAGAAAATTTATTGACGGAAAGGAGGCATTGCTAGGGCAAAGGTGGAAGCAGCAGCAGAAGCAGGCACTTTCATTTGATTTGTGTCCTTGAACGCCTGTGGTCTTTATCCATCTCCTGTGGAATTTGGGCTCCCAAGATACATTGAGCTCTCCTGTGTGTGGTACCCTGCTTCCTCTCCTGCTCGTGCTGTGTGTTGGACTTAGCTGGCGCTAAGCAAATTCTTCTTTGGAGGGAGGCAGCCAGGTTGTGAATAGTATTTTCATTTTCAGCAAATTGGCAGATTCACAGAAGAGAAACAAGTGCTGGGGGAGGGAGGTTGCTGATGGATGGGTTGTCCCTCCTCTTTTTTCTACCCTGACATTGCTAGACAGACCTAATCACTCATATCTCCATTCTAAATGTACATGCCTGAGAGAAAATGGGCAACCAAAATGAGTGGATAAGTGCTGACTTAGGAAGCCAAATTTAACTGAGGAGCAAGATTCTTTTTGTTGAATGAATGGCTGGCTATTTGTCTTTGGGACATCTGGCTGCAAATGTTGTTGCTCTCTGAGGATAGTTGGCTACTAGAAAATGATTGGCTACCCAATTGCAAGATAGTTTGTGGATCCGCGAGTATAGGATGGCAGTTCTAAGATTTCAGCTGCAATGCTTACTACTTGCAAAGGAGATACAACATTTGATATTGAATGCACTATGCTGAAATGCTTCTCCAAGTTTCTTCCTTATTGGAAGTGTGTTATACAACAGTAAAGGAGAAGGATTTTCAGTTATGCCCCAATTATGATATGCCTTCCCTAAAGATGTGTGCCTACATTAAATTAAAAATCCCAGGTTCTCATATGATTGCTATTTATGATTTGCTGTTTACCATCTTGGAATCTTAAATGTTTGTGTGCTTGAACGCCTGTGGTCTTTATCCATCTCTTGTAGAATTTGGGCTCCCAAGATACATGGAGCTCTCCTGTGTGTGGTACCCTGCTTCCTCTCCTGCTTGTGCTGTGTGCTGGATGTTTTAAATATTGAATAATAGGCTATGTTTTTCTTATACATTCTTGATATCGTTGATACAGCCCATTGTCAAGCTGAAGAGTAGGGAGGCAGTACTAGACTTGGCACTATCCCCAGTATGTTACTTGACTAGAGTACTGTGAAACAATAGCATAGGTATAACACAGGTACCCTTCTGCATATGACAGGGCTATTTTAGACCTTGTCCTAAAGTGAAACTAAGAGCAGTATCCAGTTGTGCCATTCCACAAACTCAAATCCTCCTAAGTGGACTCCTCCAAAACTTTCAGTTGTGCAGGCACTTGTATATTGGGTTAGCAGTGTGTATGCTAGTGGAACGCATGGCCCACTCTTGAAAACAGTTGTTCAAGTAGAACCGTAGCTGGATTCTCCCCTTGTGCATAGTTCAGAACCTAGTTTGCACTAGTGCGACATCATTTGCGCTAGCAGAATGACACAGTTGATGCTGCCCTAAATTGAAATAGGTTTTCTCTTTGTGCAAACTTGTAAGTGACAACAAGAGAATTGCTATAGACTATCCATAATAGCACTTTGGAAACTTACTTGTTAGCACTTTGCACCAGCATTTATGTAATGCCACTGGTGACTATTTTTGTTCAGTTCATGGTTTGGGGATTCAACCAATTGTACATTATATACATTTCATGGCCTGGGTAGGTAAACCTATTAAGATGTTCCTCTGAAATTCACAAGTACTAATATATGGATGCTGTGGTGCTTCCCTGTCTTCTGTAGTTCGTGTAGTCTATGATTTAGTGTGTAGTTTTAATAAATGATACATGAAGGATCTTTGTTGGTCACGCCTTACAATAGACAGTGCAAAAGGTGAACACATAGAATGGGTATCGGTAGCAGTTTTTTCCATAACTGCTTCCAGAAGAATAACTGTGCTAATCTTATTACATCAGAAAGACTGGTTGTTCCCCCTTTGTCTTTGAGACTGCCTGTAGACAAGCTTTTCAAAGACTTGAAGGCACTATTGTAGTTGTCATTGCTTGTGGTAACAATGGGGGTTTTTGGTCTGCTGCGATGTCTGGTTTTAATAACGCTACAAGAAAAAAAGTACAAATGTTTTCCTTAAGAAATCCAGACTAGCTAGTTTTACAACTCTGACTTTAATGGCACTAGGGAAAGCAGCTCACTTTCCTTCTCTTCCTCTCCTCCTCACCCCCATTATGTTTGTATAGTTATCAAAATACCAAAGCTGGATCAGGACTAACGTTGTCAAGGAATTACACGAAGGGGGCATTGTTCCAAAGAAACAACTATCTGTACACAGTTTTATTTTCACTTTTGAAAACTGTACCCCTAGCCATATTATAAACACAGATATCTACGTCTGCCTCTGTCTAGGTTGTGTATTTGATGAAGTTAGCTGTACCTCTACTTAATATTGCAGATAGTCCGATAGATTGTTGTGAACTTCTGAGAGGTCTAGATAAGAATAGCCCACAACAGCTAATCATGCTCTTAGTCCCATGCCCATGCTAGATTATAATGGATGACCTAAATTAGCATTCTTTAAGAATGGCTGGATATGTGATGCAACAGCACATGCAACAGCACATCCATCACCTTGCCCAGGAAGTGCAGATTGGATGATCCTTTAGAGGGGTCATCCTTATTCACTAGTTGCTTAAATAAAGAACAAACAGAGCAGGCATATTACACTCCTGAAAGGGATCAAATTGCCCAACGGTGGTGGTGATGATGATGATGATGATGATGATTTACATTTGTATACTGCCCCATAGCCAGGCTCTCTGGGCGGTTTACATAGATTTTAAAAGTCTAGAAGGGCAATTGAACTTGTTCTCCACCTCTGAGCTAACAATCCAAACATTCACCTGTTAATGATTCCTATTCCTGGCCCTCTTGTCTGCACTAGCTGCAAAGAAAATCATGTCTTTGTGGCTTTGCAGCTTTTGTGCATATGATAGCATTTGATTTTTCTTTCTTGTGTTAAGATATATAAGAAGTCTTTATAATTTGGAAACAATTTGGTCTAGAAGTAAGATGTTTCCATTGTACTCTTAACAAAGACTTTATTTTTTACATTGTATCGTTTACTGTTTGATGCTGTTCATCTTTAGGTACATCAGTTGACAGAAACCATGGCTAATCTGAAGATTTCATCTTCTGGATTGGCAACTTCTGGTGAAGGTAGAGTTGTGACACAAAACACATTAGTCTATGGATGTTTACAGTTGATCTTGAGGGACATTTAAAATTGATCACGTCAAGATATAATTCAGGATAAATCCTAATTTATAAATTTGCTAAGATTGATTAAGAACAGTTCAGATGGGCCTTAAAAACAGTGGACAAAAGTCATTTTAAATCAGGGGGAATTAGCTATAGCAAGTTTCTCTTTTAAAATGAAATCTGAACTTCATCCAAACAATGACTCTCTTATGAAGGACTACTTTTCTTTGTAAAGAAAGAGACATTAGCTCAATTCGGACAACACGTTAGTCAATAGTGGTTTAGAACTCCATGTTGGAGTTTTTACACCACTGTTGAGAAATGTGTTGTCTGGCAGGAAAACTCCACGCAACGGTGGAGGGGTTTTTTTTGGAAAACACTCCTCGCAGAATATCCACACTGTGCAGAGGAGAGTTCCTGCACAACCGTTGTGTGGTGGGCTCTGTGGAGTTTTCCGTTGCACTGAGTTGACTTTTCCCACTGGCTACAGAGTTCCCTGGCAAGAGGAACAAGTGCTGCTCTTTGAGAGCTGCCGGGATTGGGTTTTTTTTTCCAGCAATGGATGATGGGAAACCATTGGGAGGACTGGGGGGAGGAGAGAGGGGGAGGAACTCTCAACTCTATGGTAGCCCACAGTCACACAACGGTGGAGTTAGAACATGTTGTGTGGGGAGTACCCCCTAAAAACTCAACCGTTGCGCGAAGTTTTCACACTGGGTTGACTAACGTATTGTCTGAACTGAGCCATCTTCAGTCATCAGGCAGTTCATGTATTTATATTATGGGAGCAGAGACTGGCGAGGCAGGAGACGCTAGAATCTAGTTGATACCATCTTGTATTTTAGCAGCCACTGAGCTCATAGTATCTTATACTCTGGTTTTATACCTAATTATCTGAGCTTTGTAATGTATTCAGTTAAAGTATTTTTTTTAGTACCAACTAAAGTGCCTGGATATTCACTTCCTGTCTCATGGAAAAATACTATCCCATTGGCTACCACCTCTTATATTTCTTACAACTCAGAAATATGTATGTTTACTCAGAAATATATTTCATTTCATTTTGTTCAATATGTCCAAATAAGGGAGCCTAGGATTAAAACTACTCTTCAAGTAATTGATCTTGCTTGTCTATAAGTAGACAAGATTCTGAAGTATACAAAACCTGAGCTACATGGCCAATAGTTTTGAATTATTCCTTTAGGTTACATAAAGACTGTATTTAGTCACAAACCAAGTTATTTTAATGGTTAGCCTGAGCAACCACTCAGAATGTATGCTTGCTCTATACATACATTTCAAAATGGTAAACTCTAGTAGATCAATGATCTTAAACTCTTTTCCCCCCCCTTGGTGTTATATATCACTCTGCTTGAAATAACATTGTGGGGACAATGACCCTGTCTCCTCAAACAGGCATCTCTTACCTCTTCTCAGCTGCTGTACATGATTCTGTCTGTCTGTATTTCCATTATTTCTAAATGGGGTGCCATGCTACAGTAGTTGTGCAAGCTCTTTTTTACTGCAAGCTCTGCTATAATTAGAAACACCTATGGTGCCTGCATTAAAAGCAGTGTAGAAGAGTTGGCACACCAGCAACAAACAAAATAGACAGGGGAAGGGGGTAGCAGGCACCTAATGTTCTTTGCCATTTCTGCCTACTCATGAGGAGAGGACAATGTATTGTATATATTAGCCATGATCTACTTATAGCAAAAAACAAAAATCTGTACAAGTCCATCTCTGAGAATAACTTTGATAGGCCTTTTACAAAAGCTTTGTTTTCCAAGTACGGTAGCAAAAAAGGCTAACACAGCAGATCTTGCATTTTCCAGAAGGTTATAGTTATATGAATCCAGAAACCTTTATTTATCCTTATGCATCATTATGTATTTTTCAACAAGATATGGATCTTCTATTAGAATGCCATTTAAATACATGACTGTATCTTGAATTCCCATTCTTGGAGCAATTATATGTGTTTTTATTAGATGCTTAGAAGAAGTCTTGATAGCTCATGGATTGTATTTATTTCTGATTTGTAACTTCATATTAGAAGTTCAGGCCTTTATGTAAGTTGGAAGATAGATTGCCAGTAACTAGTGAATGTGTGATTTCAAATATATGGTAAAAAAGGAATATCTGTAATTGTTTAAAAAGTGTTGTTTCAAGTGAAACTTGTTAATTAATTTCTTGCACCTCATAACGTGTGAAAAAGGTGCTGTGGGTTTGATATTTTTCACATACAGAGCCAAAGTCCCCTCTCTTTTTATTTAGGATGTATTTAATGTGTGCCATGTGGCCCACTGTTAAACTATGCTTGTTTCCTTTTTGTGTTAAAAGGAAATATTACATATGGACCAGTTCTATGTGAACTGAATATGAGTACTTTTGACTTTAGCATTACTTTTTTTTCTATGCTAAGTAAGAGAGTATGATTGTATTTAACAATCCGGATTGGGCTTCTTGAATGACATAGTGAAAGATATAAATCCAGTAAATAAATTGGACTTCAGTGAGAGAAGGGAAACTAGACTAGATGCTTATCCTTAGTGATGCTGATTCCTAATTTGGGTTTGTTATAGAAGAGAAATGCTAACTGACATTTCTTATGTGCTTGGGATAAATGGTAGGGACATCTTTGGTTCTTAAGTCTAGAGGAGTTTATTGATGCTGATACTTTTAGGAATCATTAGCAAACTGTTGGACTGAGTGGAGGGGGAATCAGAAATGTATTATCTTAGTAGTTAGCCTTTAACACTGAATTATTGTTCATTATTATGCTATCTTAGGCATGTGAATCTGTACTCAGGTAAACTGGTATGTGTTGTGAACATGAGCTGCTTTGAGTATTCACACTTGCAGGAATGTAATCATTTGCTAGCTGTGTTTATAGTTTTCCTCTAGTGAGCAGCAATAAATGAGGGTTTGCTAATGGTTCTAATGGGGCACTATTTGAATTGTGAACTGTGAAGGAACATTATGTTTCTACTCATGGGACTTGGTTCTAAAGAAGAGTGTGTAGGCCATGAGTGTTGGTATCAAATTCTGGATAGATTTCCCCCCTTATAGTTAGGATGATGGGGATTGACATATACTTACATGATACATTTTTATTTTACAAGAAGAAAAATGGTACAAGTCAACTGCAATTGTCTGTATATGTGTGCTAAGTTCCCCTATTCTAAACATTTACACTAGTATAATGCCAGGATAACTGTGCTGAGCTAGATCAGAAGTCACTGGGCCCCATATGCAGAGCTTCATGACTTAGTTTTCCAGCCCAGGCATCCGTAAAGTAAGGCCATGTGAAAGGAGCAAGTGATCCACACATACAATCTCTCCCCTGGAGAGCAGATGCTGACCTGCATAGTTTATGAACATTATTTGAAGGGATGAAGAAAGACTTTGTCATATGTTGAGGAGAGATCAGATGATAGGTTCAAGTGTGCAGAACAGTGGTCAAGAATGAATGGAACCATGGCTGGCAATCTCTTCTCCCTCCCAAACAGATCTAGCCCAAGGAAGGTCAGTAGCAGACTGTCGAAGGAACAACTGGTCTATGTGCTTTCTGTCTGGCTATCTAATCCTACTGTAGTTCTGGCCAGGAATATACATTTTTCTATGGAAAATATTGGGTTGTTTCTATAGAAATGCTGGCTGGTTGGTTGGCCTGCTGTCCAGTGCAGTAGCCTTACCATTCAAACAAAGTAAGTGAGGAACATAGAAACTGCATTTGGGGCAGGGCCAAAGAGGAAAAGAATATAATGATCTGTGCAAATGCATGTCTTAAAATGGATAGTATCTTCTGCTCTCTCTTTTTTTTAAAAAAAACCCACACATATAAGGATAGAACCTCTGAAAAGTCAGTGAAGGGATTTGAAGATTGTTAGTAAACTGATTCTAATATCCAAGCAATGAAGAGGACTTTTAGCCATAATGCTTTAGTATGGTTTAAATTAATGATCAGATGCCAACTGATTCTGCTATTTCCAGTTACTATGCAAAATATCTGAAAATACACTAGCTTGCTTATGGATTTGTAACTAGTGGCTTTAAAGAGTCCAATCATTTAAAAAAATTACTAATATTCCTCAAGTTTGATTTTCTATAAATCTTCTTCAGGACTTGAACACAGATGAGCAAAAGCCATCCAGCAATCTCAGTTGCATTTCTACCACTAATGAGCTAAGTTCT
Organism: Elgaria multicarinata webbii; assembly: GCF_023053635.1. Classification (NCBI taxonomy): domain Eukaryota; kingdom Metazoa; phylum Chordata; class Lepidosauria; order Squamata; family Anguidae; genus Elgaria; species Elgaria multicarinata. The sequence continues at coordinate 85,030,026 of NC_086176.1, forward strand.
CCAGAAGAGGAAGAATCTCCAAATGTGAAAAAGGCTAAGGTGGACATTGAAACAAAAAACAGCCTAAAAGCCAAAGAGTCAATTACTGCAAATGGCACCAATTTACATCTTAACAAGAACACACAATGTACTGCAATTATAGATGACAGTAAAACAGAGACAGAGAGTGAGCCTGAAGAAGGTGAAATTACAGATTCTGAACAGGAGAACTATAGCAGTGAAGATGAAGTAACGAGTGAAGAAACTGTATATTCAGAAGATACTGACAGTGAAGGTGAATTATGGGTTTTTACAAAATATTCTTAAATATTTGCATTTTGGGGAACAAGAAAAATAGGATGATGTAAAAAATTGAAAAATACAAAATAGATGTCTTCAGTGAAAAGACAAAAAGTTGTCCAGTATGCTCTTTCCATTGTCTAGTCTTCCAGTATTACAACTAAATATGGATTATATTGTTGTAAAAACACACACCAAAAAAACCCTAATATATATTCAAAAATTAACCTTGAAGTTCTGTGTTCTTCAGATAGTCAGTTAAGAAGATATCTAGAGATAGTATGCTTCTGAGATAGTATGTTAAAAAAAATCAGTATTTTCCTAATTTTCACAGTTTGCTGTTGAGAAACGCATGTATAGACTCTCTCGTCCAGGATGTTCCAAATGCTATGAGAAACACACTGTGTCTTATATTGCCTGCTTCTGGAATATAGGAGCCTAGGACTCGTCCATCTGTGTTAGTACCATCACTCAGCAGTCACTGAACACCGAACAGAAGTAGAGCTGTGCTGGATCATTCTAAATGCCTATCTAATCCAGCATTTTGTTCCCACCTTGGCCAACCAGATGCCTATAGGAAAGCCACAAGTAGGATATCATGAGTGCAGCAGCACCCTGCCACTCATGTTCCCCAGCAATTAGTATTGACACACACATTGGTTATAAGTAACAGGGCTGGCTAATAATGGTAAGTAATAAGAAACTTCCTCATCATCTGAACATATCTCCGTGTCTCGAATCTCTAGTAGCTGTCATGGAATTTACTAGAAGTATGGATCCTGAAAATGGCTCCTATGAACACAAGCTCTGTCCTTTCAGGTGTAACAGCTGTCTTCAGTGCCTCTTTCACCTACTCTGGCAATAGTGTCATAGTATCTCTTTGGGTACAAGCTCTCTTCCTGCTCTCAAATAGTGGGAGTTCTGTCTGTTGGCCTTGGTTGCTACTGGAAACAGTTGTAACTGTTCTGATGGTACCTACTTAATTAAATTTTAGTAACCAAGATTTTTCTGGCACAACAGAATAGTATGGTTGTCAGTTACCCTTTAGGAAAATATGCTAGTCAAAGTTTTTCTTGTGGATGTGCTTGTACACTTCATTTTTTCCAGGGATTTGATACATGGGATCATTTGGTTTAACTGATGCAGTGGCCAAACTCTACCTGATAATTCAAAAAGTTGTCCTTGCTTTGCCTATTGTTTCCCCCCCCCCCCTTTTATTTAGATGGTGACAAGATTTGGCCTCCTTGTATTAGAGTGATTGTAATTAGATCACCAGTACTGCAGATGGGATCTTTGTATATCATCACAGCTGTCAAACCTGCCACAATTGGAAGGTAATACAAACAGGTGTATAAGAGAAATCCAGACATATCTGGCTTGGGCGTTACTTATTTTACTTCAAATATCATAAGTTTTAAAGAACATCAGCTGATAAGACCTCAAGTGATATATGTATTGACTATAATGAATTCATTGATTTACCAGCACCTTTGAAATAGCGCACTGGTTTTATGAACATACCAAAAACATTTTTTTAAAAAAAGTTCAGTATATTCTCTGACTCCCAAATAGTAGCATGTCAGTCAGGAATAGGTGCTAGGGCAGTTTAAAACAAGAAACTGGGGTGAGGTTGAATTTTCTTTAAAGTCTAGGAAGGTGCCAAACGATGACAAAATACTATGAACTGAATACACCTATTCGCTTGTGGAAAGAATCAGGCAGAACCAGACTTTCCTGCCTCCTCCACTCCTCTGGAGTTTGTGAGATCTTGCTGTGTGGGGTGGGGACTATTGCACAGGGAGCTGAGTTGGAAGGGAGAGATCACAGAAAATCAGGTGGAGACACCTTCTGCCCCAATCACAAGTTTCCCTGAATTCCTCCTTCCAGCCCAGCACCCTCCCCCCCACCTGATGACACACCCCACTTATCAGCGTTCCCTGATCTTCAAGGATCATGGGGAGGGGAGGGGGCAAGTAAGTCAGATTGTGCTCGCCTTCCATGAGTGAATATCTGGTTCCAACCCTCATGTGCTTTGGGAATTAGTGGACTACAGTAAATAGTATTTCATATATCTGGTCTTGTTCAGTACAGTAAAATTGACATCCAAGAAGGCTATATCTGTGCAGTCTTTAAACTGATTTGACACAAATAACCAATGCTGTGCAGAGTTGATTATTTGAACAACCGTTGGTTATCATGCTCTGTGTCAGGCACTGTTGACTATTTTGTCGCATACAGTTGGTTACTTTCAGTGACTACAGAGTCTGCTGGTGAGAGCGACCAAAGCAGCGGCTGCCACTGTAGTCCAGATGGCAGAACTTGCAATGGCTGATGGGATAATCAAACACACTATTGACTAGGGCTGTGCTCCGCCTCGGACCAAGGCCCCGAATCCAAGCCGAGGTGGGCCTATCAGCTCTGAAGCTTCAGGCCGGTTCGGCGCTGGCCCTCGGCGGGTCCCTTACCTGCTGCCATGGCAGAGGCAGCAGTTACCTGATGCTGCTGTCTGCCGCCGCTGCATAAGCCCGGAAGTAGGCCATACGGCCTATTTCCAGTCTTATGTTTCGGCGGAGGCACCAGGTAAGTGGGAAGGGGAGATTTCTTTGGGTGCCAGCTGTGTAGCCAATACCCAGAAAAGTCCAAGTCACCTTGGAGGGCTCGAAATTCGCTTCGGCACCAAGGCAGGTCGGGCAACCCCCGAAGCACCCTTGAGCCAAACCAGGGCTGCTTTGGGGGCTCAGAAATGGCTTCTGAGGCAGATAGGGGGTTGGTGCACAGCCCTACTATTGACTAATAGTCAAGTTGACACTGGCTTTAATCCACACCACAGTTGATTATAATCATGTCGTGTGGGGAGTACCTCCTCCATAATCAACAGTGCAGTTGTCCAAACGTAGCCAGTATGTATAGAATTGTTACTATTAATTACTGAGGGCAGTTTCTCACAGTATATCTCCTCATGTGCTTTAACTATTGCCTCTTTTTACAGAGAGAAAGGTATGGAACACACGCTACAGATCCCAGAGGTTGGTGTTAGTAAGGTAATTAATTCTTTAAAGAATACTTACTTAATCTGAGCGATTATTAACTGAATACAAAATTAATTCTTGGGTTACTACATTTTAAATTTTGTGAGATAAATGTTTGCTATTAAAATTACATTGCAAACCAGAGGGCAAGACCTGTTTATTACTTTTGTAAGCCACTCTGGGAACTTTTGGGGCTGACATGTGGAATCAAAATGCTTTAAATAAATAAATAATAAAACACTTTATTTTTTATTAGTTCCATGCAGAAGTATACTTTGATCATGAATTGCAAAGTTATGTACTTGTGGATCAAGGGAGTCAGAATGGTACCGTGGTTAATGGAAATCAAATTCTGCAGGTGAGCACAGAAATTAATGTGCTATTAGCTGATCTATTCTTTGCCCACCAGTGGAAATTGTCACATCCTTGTGTTGGCCTTTCCTTTCTGACCGATTGCTACTACTGCTTATATCTGGGTTGTAACACACTATAGCCCTTAATCTTTCTCTCTGATGCAGTAGTTTCAAAACCTTTTATCAGCATTTACATTCTGCAGGTTACCATTTTATTTTATTTTGCTATAGCCTAAAACAAAAAGTGAGCCACATGTTCTGGAACACGGTGATGAAGTGAAGATTGGGGAAACTGTATTATCCTTTCACATACACCCTGGCAGTGAAACCTGTGATGGATGTGAACCAGGACAAGTTAGAGCCCATCTTCGCCTTGATAAGAAAAATGAATCTTCTAGTAAGTGATAAATTGTGAGTTGTAAAATGACATTGGCAGCTTCTAGGAAAATGTAGCTTTAAACATTATATTCTGTATATCCAGGTTTAAGGATGTTTAACAACATATATTATTAACTAAGAAGCATAAAACAAAGTAAGCTGTGTTGGTCCATAAGAATAACTCCCCAATCATGCAGTATCAGTCAAATATACACAAAATTCTGGGCAAGCTTTCAAGATTTCTTCATTAGGCAAAATGTTACAAAAAGCAGATTGGGATGGGTGTGCAAGAGTGCACGGAGGCTGATTTCATGACTTCAACATCATGTCTGCATGCTGAGAGTTCTAAGATGGACTGGAGGAAGAGGCACAGACTTAAATTGCTCCTCTCCCCTTGTATTGAAGCATTTCTGTGTGTTCAGTAAAATGCAACCTTCAGCCTAAAGGTATATGCCTCTGCTTTAGCTGCATCAACCAAACTAAATCAAGAAGTGAACTGTTCCAGACTTCATAGCTTCATCTCTATTTTCAGTTAAACTAGCAAACTACCATTTAGTACAGTACTCTGAATGGTTACGCAGAAACTTGTGTATTTTAGCTCAGGGATAAGGCAAGCTGCATCCAAGTCGATCCTAATTTCCTGCAACTCCCATTTCAACTGAAAGGAGTGCAGGTCAGCTGAGTGGGATTCAAGAACTGCTCTTCCTTTCTTGGCACTTCCAGTGCAATTAGGGGACATCCCAGAGGGTTCTTGGACATCCCTTCATTTTGTGCAGGGTGCTTGCTGAGTGAACAGTGGTGCCTTTCATGCTGTAATATTCTGCACAAAAACACTGGTCACGGCATTCAAAGGATGCTTGTCAGTTGAGAAGCAATACCTTCTGTGACTTCATCTCGTGGTACTGGGAGGAAAGAGGTACTCAGGATGGTGCTGAAAGGGCAAACTGAAAAAGAATTGCTGCTCTTTGGCTTCTCCAGCAAGCTTCACCCCTCTCAGTGCTGAATGAGGGGCATCCCAGAGGCTTTAGTGCAGCACTCTTCCAGCCATACTTCAGTCTCGAGTGCTGTACCCTCCCTGGCCAATATGCGTTGGGGTGACTGGCAGCTTTTTTGGGAACTACACCTCCCCCACCCACCCCAGGCTGAAGCTCAAGAAACAATACTTAATATTAATAATGGTGGAACATTGTTTTCCCATTATATGAATATACGTAGAGATAAAACTATACAAATATAATAGTCTGTGTTCAAAGAAAATAATTAAATGCTTCAATCATAAAACATGTAGTAATGTAAAAGTCACTTGTTTGAACTAGCAAAGTCCCGTTATTAGGATAGATCTGTACAGTGGTACTCAGCTGTAGTCATTGTTGAGTCATGTGGTGAGCCAGTCAGGATGTTTCTGAAAGGTGCTGTTGATTTGTATTTCAGTATATGCTATAACTTACTTCAGTCAGCTAAAACTAGGCTGGCATCAGTTTCTCAGAGGACCTTTTCTTCTGTCGCCCCCAGATTGTGGAATGGCCTGCCGGAGGAGATTCGTAAAATTAACACTATGTGTGATTTTAAGGCAGCTTTAAAGACTAGCCTTTTCCGGCAGGCCTATCCAGATCAATGTTAAATAATGATTTTTTAAGATGTATTGATTCCTGTTCTAATGTTGTTCCCCGCCTCGATCCAAAGGGAGAGGCGGGTAAAAAATATTATTATTATTATTATTATTATTATTATTATTATTATTATTATATTACAAAGTATAACAAGTTTTGTGCTGTTGCCTTATAACAAGATTTATATTGTTAATATATCTGTAGATGAATTATTACTGTATTTATATCCTGTCCTTGCTAAAAGGAGCTTAACGCAGCTTTTTATTCTTGCAACAACTCTGAAGTAAATTGGTTTACAGATGGTGAATAATCTAAGGCCCCTTAATAAGCTTCCAGAGTTGAATGAAGATTCTAATCTGACTTTCCCAGATCTGAACCTAGCAGACTAGGTATTATATTGTGCTCTGTCTATTTGCTAGTGGTTTCATTTAATTAGATCCAGGTATTTACTGCCTGAGCATATGGATAAATTGACACACTAGCTTTAGCATAGCAGTAGTAGGCAACCTGGTGCCCTCCAAGTGTTTTGTACTAAACCTTCCATAATTTTTTACTGTTCCCCGTGCTGGCTGGAGTTGATGGGAGTTATAGTCCAAAACATCTGGAGAGCACCAATTTGCCTATGTCAGAATAAATTGACTCAATGCAATTTTTCTCTAAACTGATGCCTGTCTACAGATGATTATCTACCAGTTTTCTTTCTTAATGAAATCATATTTTATATTTTTTTTCAGTTTGCCCTACACTGACAAAAGAAGAAAAGGAATTAGTTAGAAGAAAAGCATTAAAACAAATACGTGTAAAATATGGCTTACAAGTAGGTTTCTTTTTTTAAAAAAATGATTGGATTTGGGGGCCTATGATTTTTTAAAACATCTGTATTGTATTCTGTACAGTTGTGAAAGTTACAAGTGTTTGTGGGATGCGAATGAAACCTCTTATCAAACATAAGTGTGTGCATTCAGGGTAACCTTGTAGCAGGTGAACCAGTGACAACTAATTATCAAAAAGATGGCAGTCTGGTTTTTTAGACTGTGGGGCTTGGACACTATCCATTTCAGTACTGCTATCACACTACTTCAGAGCAGTCTTTCATGTATTCTTATCTTTGGTTAAGTTAAGAATACAAGAACATCCCTGCTGGATCACAGCAAAAGTTCATCAAGCCAAGTATCCTGCTTCCCACTGTGGCTAACCAGGTTCCTGTGGGAAGCCACAAACAGCCACAACCCTTGCAATTGCTCTCCAGCAGCTGGTGTTCAGAAGCGTATCATCTCTCTGCATCCAGGGATGGGGTCATTAACATCCATCGATAGACCTATAGGTCTCGCCTTACTAATTTGTCTAATCGTCTTTACAGCCATCTAAGCTAGTGGTTGTCTTTGCATCTTGTGGCAGTGAATTTCATAGATCAGTTATGTATTATGTGAAGTACTTTCTTTTGTCCTGAATCTACTGCTAGTCAATGTCACTGGATGACTCCTAGTTCTAGTATGAGAGGAAGAAACATTTCTCTCCACTCATTCCATATCATGCATATTTTATAAACCTATATCATGTTTTAAGCATATCTAATGTACCTAAAAGTTTGCTGTTGAATGTCATCTTTAGAAAGAAAGTTTATAAAAACATGTTGATTTTTTTTGAAAAGAATACAGAATACGAAAATGACAAAGTCATGAAAAATCCAAATTACAAAGACAGAGCAGGAAAGCGCCGCGAGACAGTTGGAAGTGAAGGCAACTTTCACCGAGATGATGCTCCAGCCTCTGTACATGTGTAAGTTGATTGGTATATTATTCCAATTTGCAAGTCTTATTTTGCATACATACAGTGCACAACCATTTATAATGCATACATCAAGTTCTTTAAACCACAAATCATATTTAATTTACAAATATTACTGCAGTACAGGAAATACATTTAGGCACTGGTATAAAATATGGATACACAGGCTTCACTGAGTAGGACTGAATCTGCAAAATAAAATACTTTTTTAAAAAAAACAAAACCTGGGCATACTGATTTCCAGATTAACGCTAAGCGAGCATTCACCAGGAAAAACGTATGCCGTTTGTGAAAAGTTCTCAGTCCCAATCCTAAATACAATGTGTGTCAGTGCACAGAAGACTTAACAGTGCTATAGCCGTTGAGACACCAAGATAACTCTGTTCTCCTATGCTGCTCGTTCGTTGCATTCCTACTGAAACATGTTACTACCACTCCAAATTAAAAGTAAAGAACAGTGCCAATGTAGCGCTTTTGGAGGTGACCTCCATAGTTTCAGTAAAGCATGCTGGTGAGACTTCAGGCCTGCTCATGCTCAGCACAGCCTCTGTGCCACCTAACAATCTTGTGCAATAATGTAATGCAGCAGTTGGCTATTGTCAGCAAGTCAGTACCAGTATCTACACTGTTACATCAGCACAGCCAGCCTGCTTATGATCCCAGCATACTACATCCACCAATAATGCTTTACTATTTTTTTTAAAAAAAATAAGCAGTTGTTTGCTAGTATGGCAGCTTACAAAATGTATTTAACTGTACAGTATTTGTGGGCTGACCAATAGTTGATGTTCTCTGGACAGTTAACTATTTTTACCATAAAGATTCAAACAAGCAGAAAATCAAAACAACAAGATCACTTAAATAAAACCACCAGTAATTAATTTAGTAGAGCTAAAGGCAGTAAAAGGTCTTAAGAGTAAAACACCTGGGAAAAACACCAGGTGCCGAAAATATTAATGTGGATACTACACAGTCTTCTCTAGGGAGGGCATTCCATTGAACACGCTCTCTCCAATAGCCATCTGTTGCACCTCATTTGGTGGGGACAGCCTGTGAAATTGATCTTAAAGTCTGATAGTAAAATTAGGACTGTCAGACTATATAAACAGTGAGTAGGATTTTTTTCCAATGGTTTTTATATATTGTCCTCTATATGTGTATTAGGTGCTGCAGTTTGCTTTTATTTATTATAAAATTATTACCTTTTGGTCCAAAAAAGGCCCCCAAGGCTGTTTACTACAATATAAAATTTTACAAAACCAATGAGTGTTAAAACAACTTTAAAAAGTCACTTCACAACAGACAAAGGACCAAAACGTCTTGCCTACCCTACCTAAAAGTTAGCAAAGAAACCAATCTAACTACCTTGGGGAGGAAGTTCCACAATCAGGGTGCCACCACTGAAAAGGCCCTGTCTTGTATCTTGGGGCAACTGAACTTCTCTTGCCAGTGGAACATGGTGCAGGCCTTCTAAAGATGACTGTAACTGATGGGCAGGGTTCATGTGGTACTTCAAATATTCTGATCCCAGGCCATTTAGGGCTTCTGAATCAGCACTTTGAATTGGGCCTGATAACAAATTGGAAGCTAGTGGCACATTAAACAGACCTGATGTAATATGATGGCAAATTAAATAGGAGTGGTGATACCCCTGAACATTACGGGGTTTTTAACATTTTCTTACATAAGAAGGCATGTTTGTATATTTTTCAAAACAAGGGTAGAAATAAGAGTAATGACTCCAGTGTATCTTCACTTAAGTTGTAGGAGAAACAAAATGTAAGAAATGAAAATGTTAAATATTTCTCTTTTCTTCTATATTATGTTTTGTTTTCTGTTTTTAAAAGTGAAATTAGTGATAGCAACAGAGGTCATAAAATGTTGGAGAAGATGGGATGGAAGAAAGGAGAAGGGCTTGGAAAGAGCGGTGGTGGAATAAAGGATCCGGTAGGTCTGCTTGCATTTAAAGATTTCATAGAAATTGAATTAAGGCTCCAATCCTATACTGATTTCTTATACTTATTTCTAGGTAGACTTTTATAGGATTGTGCTGTAGTATGTAGAGTAAACTTAGGCTTCAAACCTGTGCATGCTTACTTGGGAGCAAGTCATATTTAACTTAAATGGGTCCCCTGAGGACCCGTGCATAGTATTGAGCTGTTAGTGTAGTACACTAAAATCATTATTTGTAATATTTTTAAAAGAGATGTGTTTTACTGGATATAGAAGAATTGAAAAATGAACTTGTTTATTATTAATGCATATTGAATAATGGATACGTTGTAGGAAAACAAATGGTCAATGACCATTTCAGACATAATGCTAAACCATAGTTTAGCACTTCGTAAATGAGTACACTTGGGTTCCCATACTCTCGTCTCCACTGTAGCTATATGGAGGAAATTGGAAACATCACTTCCTGTTCTGAACTAACCAGTTTGTGTTTAATCCAAAATGAAGGAAACACTGTTTAGTTTAAAATAAACAACTCAGAATCATAAACAGTGTTATCTGGTTCAAAACAGGAAGTGCAACCATGCGGGAGGGAAGGATGTGAGCCTGAGGCTAGTTGCTACTGATTCCCATAGTACTAATCCATGGGTTTAACATTTCATACTTAAAAGACCAAACAAGTAGTTGTGTTGGGAAACAAGACATAAGAGGAACTTCACAGCATTCAAGTAGCTGAGGTGGGCATTAACTGTAAGGACAACTTAGGCATGTCAAGAATAAGGCTTGAAAACTGACTAGACGAAACCTATGGCCCATAGGTAGCGTCTGGAGGATGCAGGACTGCCCGCTCCCTCGCAGCCATGGCAAAGAGAAATGTGCCAACTACTGCTACATGCTCGCAGACGCAAGCTTGTAGATAAGTAAAAGGGGGTGTGCTGGTGGAAGAGGAGGGGAGGAGAGGAGGCTGGGGACCTGAGGATACAAGCTATTCCCAACCTCCTCTCCCCCTCCCAAAGCTTCTGCGAGATGGGCAAAAACACACATCTAGCTAAAATGCAAATTGGAAGACACAGTGTGCCTCCCACTATACATTGGCTACTCATAAGTCTCCAAGTTCAGAGGCTTACAAGTACCCAGGATGCTTCTCATAGAATTACACCCTTATTCTACTTCTATGGAAATATAAAATTGTTTTTAAATGCCAGTCATTCTAAAGGAGAAATACCGTGCAAAATCCTAATTGTAAGGATCCAGTATTATATTTACTGGAATTGATAAAGCAAGCCATTAAATTCAAATTTCTCACTGATCTTTTCATTTTTACGGTTTGCCAACAAGCCCAAAAAACCATGGCCTTTATAGTTCTTATTACCACAACATACTATTATAACTGAATAAGAAAGTATTTCCAAGATACTTGCAGTGACTTTAAACTAGAGGGATGCTCATCAGTTGGTTAAAAGTTGTAGGGGGAAACTTTCAAACCATAAGAGCTGTCCAGCAAAACTCTCATTCATTAGAAGCCTTCTAAGAAGGAAAGTTGAACAGACATCTGTCATGTATGGTAGAAATAGCTTGAGGCAAGTGTTTGAATTGGACGATTCATTGGTTCACCTGACTGAAACATGCTTTTGAGATTTGAAGATGCCAAGCTAATTCCAGACCTCTTTTGCATACATAAATAATAAAGGGAAAGGACATTGGCTGTTTTCATAAAACAAACAGTGTATCTAAGTGGGCATTTGAAACTACAATAAAATAGTACGATTAATATCTCTTTTAATGTTTTTTTGATAATGTGATTCCCCCCCCCCAGTTCAGTTTATTGCTCAATAACCAACTAGACTTTTGCATGTACCTCAGACTAAGAACACAAAACAAAAAAAGTAGAGTAACAACATACAAGGAAATCAAACTGATGATTCTCTTAAGCCTGACAAGATATTAAAGTTATGGGAAGCATGTTTGTGATTGAATTTGTTTATTTGCATTCAATGTCTGACAGATCAAACTTCAGCTGCACAGAAAGCATGCAGGCCTAGGTGCAAGTACTCCTCTCTCTGCTGAAGAGGTTCAGATAATCAATACTAAGAACAAAAGGAACTGGGAAAAAGCAAGAGAGAGATTTGCAGAAAATTTCCAGGATTCTAAAACACCGAAAAACGTACCAAAGGATCAGCCTTGGGTTAGAGAAACTGCAGAATGAAATTCAGAGTTTAATTTCTTAACATGTTTAAATAGTTAAAAGATTTTTATTTTATGCTAAAGTGGAAGCTGGGTTATTTGTAGTATATTTCTTAAACTGCTGAATAGGCTCATTAACTGCAATTCATTGTTCAGTTTACATGCTGTTTTTATTTAAAGCATACTTTTCAGCATAAGATATGCATGAATTAGAATGGCCCAGGTCTTGATTGAAGGGATTTTGAGAATAGCATTGTGGAACATGTGGATAATTTAGGAGCGAAGTCACTTGCTCATTGGTTGTTTTTAACCCACCAGGTCAGTGAATGAAATAGAAATTTTTAATCTGTTTTTGGACACTTAATGGATCTCAGTGTGTGGACTGATGCAAAAAAATGCCTTGTAAATGTTAAAACTTTTTAGATTTTTAGAAAACGAGCAGCACTGATACACCTCACTTCATTCATATAATATGAAATTAACAGACTAACAATGTGTTAGACAACAATCCTATTTTAAATGTACTATCACTGTTTTTGATGAAGAAATGTACAGAACTTTGTTTTTCTTCTGTGAAGAACTGTGAGGATTGTATATAAAGCCTGTAGTACTCTACTGAGGTAGCATGTTCAAAAACTGCCGTGATATTCAAAGCTGTTCTACACATAAAGAATTGCATGGTACAGTCCTACTACAGAATTCATCTGGGATACCATATACTTGCTGGGTTAAAGAATTCTCTGAAAAGCTAGCATACATGGACATCTCTACCCTAGTCTGATTCAGTATGTGCAGGGAATTCTATGGTAGAGGCGTTTAGTAATGTATTTTGCAGTGCTACAAACCAAGAGTTCTGTACCACAGTATTCTTAAAAGTGTAGATTAGCCTTAGTAAGTAGGCCACTATCTGTCTTCAAGCTATGCTGCACTAAGCCTTGAAATCAATGGGATGGCTTAAAGTTTCAGCAGACTAGTACTATTTAATAATCTATTGGGCCTGTCATGTATCCATTGCTGGCAATGGAATTTAGTCCAGGAAAATTAGTTTTTCTTTATTTTCTGCTTCAGAGCAGAAATTGGAACACTTATTTATTGAAATGTTAATAAACCAGTGCTTTAAACTTATGTGTTGAGTCTTTAGTTCATGAACATTCTTGGAGGCAGATGGGAATGGGTTCACATCAAGCTTTATTTGTATTAATCTATTATGCTACGTGTACATATAGGTAGACCAACCTGATTTGGGAGTTATTCAAACTGGCCAGTACCTGAAAGGGTGTGTACTTTATCATAATATACTTTACTCTCAAACCATGAAGTACTTGCACTAACTACTCCAAGCAAAGCTTTTCTTCTGATCTCCAGTGGCTTTAAAGGAACAAGTCACTATTTAAGCTTTTTGCAATGCAGGGGAAGAGGGTTAATGCTAAACAATTTTAAGTTTCTTTGGAAACTAATTTAGACTCTTAAGATTGCAGCTAGAGTTCAATTTGCTTCAGCAATTAAACTGATCAGAACTGTCTTAATTCTCCAAATGGCACCAGTTATTGCTTTAACATGTCCCCTCTCTTACCTTTTTAACAATGCAGTCTAGATTTATTGAAACTACTGTGACATTTGCTATTAAGGTAGATTCCCCCTTAAGTATAATACTTTACATTCCTTTTAATCTCATAGTGCTACACTAGTTTCTGCAGTAGTCAGCTATTTTTTTTCAAGTAAACATTAGCAATTCATTTTAACTATTGCACCCCATGACATTGCCTTAATTGTATGAATCTCACAACTTTAGAGCAGAAGAGCAAAATGACACTTTAATCACATTTCAGGAGGAAAGTTTTACACTGAACCCTTTCACAGTAAAATCTGGAAAGACCATTTTCAAAATACACACAGGTCAGTACTACAGACATGTGGTAAAACAGAATTACATTCTTAAGAAAAAATGATGTAGGAGAATAAAAATAAGCTGAAATGAGTTTTTCTACACCAACATCTCACTTAACTGCTAATAGGTCCTCTTAACACTTGTAGAACGTAAGAGGTACATAGTATTAACACAGTACTGCATATTGTAGTTTAGAAAAACTTTCTGGTTTGTTGGCAGAGCATCCATTTTTTGAGATAATATCCATTGTCTTTTGTATGGCAATGCTCTCAGCTGAGTCCGGCTTTTTCACAACTTTCTTGCTCAACCTATTGAGGAAAAAAAATGTTTATGGTTTGACTTGTCTAAATACAAATAGTCCATTGCTCCTTGTGCAGAAGCCTAGATTTAACGGAAGCTTTGAAGAAATAAGACCACTGAATAGCTAAGAACACTACAGGAAATATTTCCTTAAGCAATGTTGGAAATATATGCAATGAGCAACAGTGTTCCTACACAAGACAGGAACAAGACTTGCTTTTGCAATTTTGATTTTGGAGGTTGTAACCAATAAATGCAGTACATATAACTGCCTTATTTTCTCAGTCCTCCATAACTTGACTTATTGATTGTGCAAGAGATGTATCTAATATCATTTACCTATGAGTTTCACACATATTTAAACATTTGATATCCCAGTGAGTGGTTTGGCTGCAGCCATGATGAGAATCTGATAGAGCGATTCTTGACCATCAAGCCTGCTACTTTCATGTTACCTAGCCACTACAGAAGCATCTTTCCATTTCCCCCTTCCCCACAAAGAAACTGCAAGGGACATTGCCAGAAACATAATGAACAAAGGAAATTTTCCACTGAGAAGAAATAAGTATGTGTTTGAACTGAAAAATCTTTCAAAGAAAACAAGTATTCTTGCATTGTGTACTCCTGTGGTCTTCCCACTTGGGGCCGGGGTGGGGGGGGGAGTAAAGGAAACCCTACAGCTTACTGGATTAATCTTACTCACCACTCACCCACCCGCCTCCAATTCTGCCTGTAATATCTAAGAGGAGCGCAGGTTGCCTTGCTCCTAGCAAGTAGTATATCAGCCAGGTACCTGTGGATTTAAAGTGTCATTCTGACATATAATACAATTCCCAATAACATAACAAAATTAAATTTGTGAACCAACAAGGATTCCCTATACGAGTTGCCATATCTGATTTTTACAAAGCTACAGCTGACTTGTGCATGTCAGCAGATTCACTTCCGGGCATATGTATAGAGCAGGGATGGGCAACTTGTAGGCCAAAACAGCTGGAAGGCCACAGCTTTCATTAGCCCTAGCCAGCATAGCCAATGGTGAGGGATGATGGGAGTTGTAGGGCAAAACAGCTGGGGGGCAACAAGTTGCCCACCCCAATATAAATGCACAGACTCTCCCCTGCCTGCCCCTTGAGCTCCAATTAAGTTTGACTTAACCCAAGCCCAATTACAACTGGGAGGGGAGAAGATCATAGCATGATTAATGCTTCCCTCTTCAACTCTGTGCACACACACACACACTGCAGTTAAGTTCAGAAGAATCCTTCCAAGGTGGAAGGCTTTTTTCCAAGCCAAATTGCTGTGGCTAGGGGGAGAGGCAAGTCACGCTGTGTCCAGTCTGTAGGCCAGAGGTTCCCCATCCATGCCAATGTCACATAATTTCGTTTTTGCTGCTACAGATTACCCCTCCAAACTCTATAGAAGGGACCTGACCTAGCAATATGGCAGAAGCTGCACACACAACCTTCCCCTGGTGGATCTCTGCTTTTTGAAATCCTGGGTGTTGGACATGCGCCACCTGTATGTGCAACTGCTGAAAACCACATAAGCAAAGCTTGGAATCAGTGTGGGCTCCCTGCTTGGGCAACTGAGAACAGTTATGTGGCACAAGACTCTTTCTGCTACACCACAGATACCCCTCTGGAAATTAGAACAATCAGAACTTCTATACATGCACTTCAAGGTTGCTGCTTTTTTTTTTTTTTTAAAGCTATTAAGTTTTACGAATGCCAATATTGTCTATGCTCAATATGAACTGCAGCACCACAGAAAGAGCAGGATATCCATTCATTCTTCCAACGCCAAACAGAACTCTAAGTGAACACTTCTCAAAGATCCATGGAGTTCTGAAAAGCTCAGTTCTTCGTCAACACTGGCTCATTAAATTAAGAGTTACTGGCTCAAGGCTTCCTGCTCTACATTAAATCTCGGATCTGGTCACTCGTAACTCAGGCATGGCGTGCCCACGTGGCCGAGTGAAGTGGGTACGCAGGTCACATTTTTGAAACGCTCTCCTGCGCTTAAAATCAAAACTCACGGGACGTAGAAAATCTGTCCCTCTTTCTCTCTGACGCGCTAGTTTTATTACGTTGAGAAGCGTGCAATGGGCTCCCTACAGTCTGTTGCACGCATGGAACAGGCCTTAGGTGGGGTTCTTGCATTACTCTGATGCTCAGCTCCTTTCCCGCACGGCCCAGTAACTGGAACAAAGCGAGAAGAGCCCATATTGTGGCGCGGCGCGGCGCCATGGCATGCCATGTGCCTTTGGAAACTAACGCGGTGAGGGCTCGTAGGGTGGGCTTCGCGCGTTACCCCAGAAGCAAGCAGCCCTTCAACTGTTGGTACTATTCACACGAGCCCTAGGCCCACCGGCTAAGAAAAGGAACCCTGCGCGTGGTCAGAGGCAGCGTGCTATTCCAGAGGCTTCACTGAAGCCTTGTTCATACTCCCCTCCCCACAAAAGCTTTAAAATAAGATACTGACAAGGCGGAATGTTTTATTTGCTGTCCTGGTGTGTTAGGCTGCAACTCCTACTGTTCCCTGGGAATGATGGGAGTTGCAGTCCAACTCATTTGGAGACCAACAGGCTGGCAAAGGCTGCATTAAGCTACTTACCCAGTTTGCGGAGAGAAGAGGAGCGGTAATCGGTTTAAAATAATAATAATCCCACAAACAAAATAGGATTTGATGCCGATCTGCAAATCCGACTCGCGCGTTCTTAGTCACTAAGGCTGCAGTTCGGTAATCGCTCTTACCAGGGAGTAAGTCCCATTGAACTCAGTAAGACTTGCTACTGAGAACTTCAGCCACTTTCGCTCCTTTTCCGCCACTGCGGTCTCCTCCCGTTCGCACTGCAGTCTCGGCTTAATTTCATTCCCTACTCGGAGCGCCTTTCAATTATTTCCCTTTTCTGCGGCAGGTTTGCCAAACCAGACGCAGTTCTGGCCCACCCAATTAATTCTTTTTCCAATAACTCCGGGGGTTTATGCATTACCTCCACCCAATAAAGACTTGTGTCTGATCGGATGCAAAGCAATCCTCTTAAAAGCTTCGGAAAGAAAGCCGTAACAAACCCCAAGAATCCCCCTAAATCACAAACCGCCATCTTGTTCTGCTTCAAAGGTCCCCTGCATCACGTGCTTTTTTTTTTCTTAAAGAAGCCGTGCTCAATTTTGTCTGCTATATAAAAGCAAATTGTCATTGAAAACTCCTTTAAAGGCGTGCAGTTTCTTCTCTGCAGAAACATTTCTAAATTGTTTTGCAAAAAAAACCACTTTACAATCATTTACAAAAAGAAGTTGCAAATATCTTAAAAGTGATGATAAATAATCACGCACAAACGTAATTAGTTGAGTTTTATTTCATTTTTAAAAAGAATAAACCTACATCCTTATCTTCCTGGCGACTTCCCTATTTAATTTGGTTATCGGATATATTTTTGTATCTCTTGTTGCAGGCAAGCAGCATGTCTACACATCCATCCTAGCAGTATAAAATTACACACTTTGGGGAAGAAAGTTAAAACCAGATCCATGAAATACAAAATAGATCCTCATGATTTCATATGATTTTTAAAGGGGCAAACCCAACCCAAGCATCAAATCAGAGCATATCTGCCTCTACAGAATGAACCATAAAGCCACAGATCCAGCACTTGTAGGCACCTTCACGGGACAAAAGCATGGATCCTCATGATTTTTTAAGCAATATAACACAGCATCTGTGATGTGATTGCGATTTGGGGGATTTTCCATGTAAAAATCATATAAAATCATCTAGATCCATGTCTTGGATCCATGATGGTATGCCGTGAGTTTTAGTGTTGGGGTGTGTGCGCGTTGGGAGGGGGCAGAATTCCTATATATTTAAAAGCAGAACAACAGACATAAATTCAACAGGAAGAGGAGTCCTCCTGGCTGATGCTGTACCGTTTCCAACAGTATAACTTTTTTGAGATGGTCCAAGAAACTGTACACAGTATTCTAAATGTGGCTTTGCCAGTCTTGTAAATAAACCCACAAAAACTAGCCTGCATGGTTGTTGCTTTTACTCAGGGCTGGTGCTACCATAGAGGCCACTCAGGCGCCCGCCTAGAGCGCCAAGCTAAGAGGGGCTCCACGCCACGCAGCACTTACATGCTTTGGCTGTGAGCCGGGCCGGGCCGGTCTGTCAGCTGGACCTGGGCGGGCAAGATGGTGCCCCATGCCCACCCAGCTGAAGCGAAGCCAGGGACACTGGGGTGGGGTGGGGGCTCAAAGTTCGGACTTCCACCCGGAAGCCACCCTCCCAGAGCCACTCTAGCCACCCAGAAGCCGCCCTCCCAGAGCTGGGAGGCCGCTGCCAGAAGAAGAAGAAGAAAAAGCACGTGGCAAGCTTGACCCTGGCTCAAGCCAGCCTCTGCCTTACTCCCGAGGAAAGGGCACCGGGTCACCTTGCCTCTCTCCTCAAACAGGCCGTGATGTCCAGGCAGGCAGGCAAGCGGGACTCTCTCTCCCTTCCCCCAGGAAAGCTAGGGACTTGTGGACTCCTCACAAGGCAAACTCTCCTGCTTCCCGATCCTGTGCGCATGGATCAACAGGACTTGCATCTGAGAAAGCGTTGCACCAGGAGGCACCAGTGCGGCCCGATCTGCCTATGCCTCCTTACTCGGAAGCCTTATTCCCCTGAGTAAACGTGTGCAGGGGACCGGGACGCCAGGATGCATAGCGGGTTGTGTTCGCACGGAAGTAAGTCCCGGTGAATTCCAGATGGCTCAGTCCCAAATCAAAGTGAGCCAGTCCCAGCTCTTCACTCGGTGCACACGTTCAGACTTCTGCGCCATTTGGGAGGGGGTGCAAGTAGCTCGCCTTGTCTAGGGTGCAAAATAGTCTGGCACCGGCCATGCTTTTACTAGCTTGTAGTACTATGCTGGCCATGGAGGAAGAGAAGCCCCCTTATCCACAATAAGCATGGGTATGTGGTCTATGGTCTAGAAGTGTAGTAAAAACAATTGCCTTCTACCAGAAAAGGGCTAGCATGATCCACCCTCCCCCCACCAGCCAACTGCACTTCTGTATTGGTCAGAGACAAGGTGCCTTTCCTTCCTCTGCAGCTATCACAGAAACCAAATAGCCGCTTCACTCACTTAGCTGCATGGTGTTCTGTGCCCTCACTTGCATTGAATTCCTGGTGACCTATGGTGATCAGGCGAGTTATTAAATAAAAGGCTGAGTCGGGCCGTAGATTTAAACAATGGCAGTTACTTGTCTTCTTTCCAGTCCCTTTCATAATAATTCCTAGCACAGAATGTGGCCTTTGGACTATCTCCATTGAATTGATGCTTTCAATGAGCTCCAGACAAGCTGGAGGGGGTTCTGAGGAGGGCAACGAGGATGATCAGGGGTCTGGAAACAAAGCCAAAATGTTAGTGAGACAGGACTTACCTTTGCAGAAGCCGTGCTGATTTTTTTTCATCAAAGCTTGGTCTTCTATATGTGAATTACTTTTATTTTTAATAATGCTTTCAGCCAATTTACCTGGAACAGGCATTAAGCTAAGTGGACTGTAATTTCCCAGATCCCCGCCCCCTGATCCCTTTTTAGAAATTGGTGTTTAGAAATTAGCTATCTTGCATTTCTCTGGTACAAAGGCTGATCTTAAGGACATGCTGTATATTTTTGTTAGAAAATCAGCAATTTCATATTTGAGTAAGAATGATACCATCTTGGCCCAGTGATATGTTTGCTTTTATAAGCTTAGGTTGATATACCAACTACGCCCTTATCTGGACAGAGATAACCTAGCTACAGTTATCCATGCTCTGATAACCTCTCGTTTGTGTTATACATGGGGCTGCCTTTGAAAACGGTCCGGAAGCTTCAGCTGGTACAAAACAGGGCAGCCCGTTTACTAACAGGGACTGGCCGGCGAGATCACGTTACACCAGTCCTTTGACAACTTCATTGGCTGCCAGTCCAGGTCCGATTCAAAGTGCTGGTATTGACATTTAAAGCCCTAAACGGTTTGGGGCCAAGTTATTTGAAGGAACACTTCCTCCCATATGTACATGCCCGGACCTTAAGATCATCTACAGGAGCCCTTCTCCGTGAGCCCTGCCAAAGGAAGTGAGGCAGGTGGCTACTAGAAGGAGGGCTTTCTCTGCTGTGGCACCCCAGTTGTGGAATGAGCTCCCCAGAGAGGTCCGCCTGGCGCCTACACTGTACTCCTTTCGTCACCAGCTGAAGACCTTTTTATTCTCTCAGTATTTTAACACTTAATTTTAACTTAAATTTAAATTTTACTGTTTTAACTCTGTATTTTAATTTTATATCAATTTTGCTGCGTGGTTCTTATCCTGGTTGTGCTTTTTATACTGTATTTTGTATTTGTGCTTTTAACCTGTTGGTTGTTTTATTATGGTTTTAATTTTTGTGAACCGCCCAGAGAGCTTCAGCTATTGGGCGGTATAAAAATGTAATAAATAAATAAATAAATAAATACTTTCAATTTGCCAATAAGGTTGTCTCAATAAATACTTGTCTCAATACAGATCCTTGAAAAATTATGTAAACTGTTCATTCCATCCTCAATCTCTTTCCTGAATTTTAGCCAGTTCATGATCCTTATCAAGACCTGTCCTTTATGCCATCACTTTTATGTTTCCTTGGGAGATTTATTATTGCACTCTTGACTAGGGTGACCATATGAAAAGGAGGACAGGGCTCCTGTATCTTTAACAGTTGCATAGAAAAGAGAATTTCAGCAGGTGTCATTTGTATATATGGAGAACCTGATGAAATTTCCTCTTCATCACAACAGTTAAAGCTGCAGGAGTTATACTAGAGTGACCAGATTTAAAAGAGGGCAGGGAATCTGCAGCTTTAACTGTTGTGATGAAGAGGAATTTTCCCCAGATTCCCCATATATACAAATGACACCTGCTGAAATTTCCTTTTCAATACAACTGTTAAAGATACAGGAGCCCTGTGTTGGAATCCTGGATTAGGATTCAGGTTATGTTTCCACGGATTTACTAATTGCTGAGGAGCTGGAGGAATCAGAAGACTCAGCAGAAAACTTAAAGGTCAACGTTGCACCTGGACATTGATGTCATAATTGAATAATTGGTAAATTGATTGTTTCAATTAAGGGATTGCAAGCAGTTGCATCACTGTACAGTTAGCCTATAAAAGCAAATGTATTCCCATGTACATGTATCACTCCATCAATCACTCAAAATGAACCACTAAGAGTTGTATCAGAGCTGTATTGACTGACCGTATGTAAGTATTTGTGATTGCCATAACTAAATTATATTTTTATATGCCAGTAAAGGTTTGTTTAAACCTATTGAAAATCTCAGTCTTAATCTGTGTCTCTGCTGACTTTGCTGGAAACAGTTGCAAATACTCTGCTATAAGGTTATTGGCCAGAAACCCAGTCTGGCAATAACTAAATAAGGTTGTATATAACCATCCTCTGCTACCATAACTCAATACCCTGTCCTCCTCTTCATATGATCATCCTACTCTTGACCAACATTCAGTTGCTATTTCACTGCTACCATCTCTACTGGGTAATTCCAGGCTCGGATAACTGCTAATAAAGAAGGTAAGGGCCATTCAAATGCTATTCATTTTCTCAGTGCTTATAGAACATTTATTTCTGAAAGGCATCATGGTTCATAGGGCTGGAGCCGGGTCGGCTTCACTGGGCCCCTGCCAAGGCCCATATCACAGTACAGAGCCTCTACCAAAACCTGGAGCCTCCTGGCCTGACTGCTCCTTCTCCTTGGTGTTGCAGTCTGTGCTCCTACCTTCTCCTAGTGAATGAGGAAAAAGGAGAAGGTGCAGTAACCTCAGTACACCTTGTTCTCTCTCTCTTTCTGGGAGGTGTTCCTGATTGGGCCTAGAAGAAGAGAGGCAAACGAATAGGCAGCTAGGTAGCTGCAAAAGCTTCCAGGAGGAGGTGGGCAATTCAGGGAGGCAGGCTCACTGCTTTAACTCTGTTACAGAGTTATTCAGTGTTCTGTTAAGGACAAGTGTGGTTTTTCGCTTGTGCATTTGCACTGAACACAATCTCTGCTCATAGCACGGGCATCTGTATCCACCTTGAGTAGGGGGGAAATGTAAAAAACATATGCAGATTTTTATGTGTGAAGGTTACCCACATATGTATTTCAGTGCTCATATAAAATTCACAAAGTGTCAATGAGTTTGGAGGCCAGAGACAATCAAAGTGCATGCTCTGATTGTCTTATGTGATCATGTACATGACACTTTCATAGATTTACTATGCTAAACATTTTCTTGTGCCAAATGCATATTTGGAGGCTGCAATCCCACTGGGGAGACCGCTTACAAGTCACCAAAGGAAGGAAAGGAAAGGAACCTCTCGTGCAAGCACTGAGTCATTGCTGACTCTTGGAGGGACGCCAGCTTTCGCTGACATTTTCTTGGCAGGCCTTATAGCGGGGTGGTTTGCCATTGCCTTCCCCGGCCGTTATTCCCTTTCCCCCAACTAACTGGGTACTAATTTTACCGACCTCGGGAGGATGGAAGGCTGAGTCGACCCGAGCCGGCTGCCTGAAACCAGCTTCCGCTGGGATCGAACTCAGGCCGTGGTGAGAGTTTCGGCTGCAGAAACTGCTGCTCAAATGTGCATAAAATGTGCATGTGCTAATTTGTATGTATATATGCAAATTTAAAATAATTATTATAATTTAAATAGAAATACAGAAGACTGTAACCGGGTGACCTGGGTGGCATGCTCAGCCTGCTATCCAAGCCATTCAAAGAGAGGAATGTTCTCTATAAAAGTGGACATGTGGACACCCTAAATCCTATAGCCACTTACTGGGAGTAAGCCCCACTAAACTCAGTGGGACGTAATGTCTGAATAGACGTGTATATGATTCTGTTGTACACTAGCTTTGAGAAATATATTAGGAGATATATATCTGGAGAGGAAGTTTCAGCTGCAAAGTTTGTGTTGCAGTTGACTGACAATTCTCATAACATCCATGGAGACTGCAGTTGATCTGTTTATGAGCAAATTAATGTATCTGTTTCTGTTTGATGTTCTAAGGATCATGACGTCAAGCTAAAAAAGAAAAAACCAAATCTTCTCTTTCCTTTCCAATAATCCTTCCTTTGCATTGTCTACACTGCAGTAATTAGCTGAGGAAGAACATTCTATTCTGATGTGTTTAAAAGGCCATGAAACATTTGTGTACTTTATAGAAACATTTGTCAGCTGATTTGATCTTTAGCGCTACAACATTAGACGGTAACTGTGATAACGGTTGGCATAATCATAATGTTTTAAAAGGTCACATTACATTGACAGTTATATGCTCAAGTGACAGTACAGCAGCTTGTTTTCAAAAAGTATTGCTTACTTTGGGACTGTGTAATTTATTATTATTATTATTATTATTATTATTATTATTATTATTATTATTTACATTTTTAATCTGCTCAATAACTAATGTTCTCTAGGTGGATTACAACCAGTTAAAAAAACTATATAATATAAAATACAATACAAATATCGTAAAGAATAAAATATAGAATAATGTGAAACAATCAGCAGCACAGGAATTGATAGAACAGCCATAATAACCTAGCACTAGGTCTCTAAAATGCCTGAGAAAAAACAAAGGGCTTTGCCAGATGCCGAAAAGATAACAACATAGGTGCCAGGTGAACCTCTTTGGGGAGTTTATTCCATAAGTGGAGTGCCATCACCGAGAAGGCCCTCTCTCTTGTAGCCACCCACCTAGCTTATTTCGAGATCAGCATCCTCCACATTCTTTTAGAATCATGGAAATTGCCAACTGTCATGTTTTGCAATCATTCATTTTTTCACTTTTAAGAATTTAT
Organism: Elgaria multicarinata webbii; assembly: GCF_023053635.1. Lineage (NCBI taxonomy): Eukaryota > Metazoa > Chordata > Lepidosauria > Squamata > Anguidae > Elgaria > Elgaria multicarinata. The sequence goes on from NC_086176.1 coordinate 85,053,651, forward strand.
TTATTTATTTATTGCATTTTTATACCACCCAATAGCCAAGCTGTCTGAGCAGTTTACAAAAATTAAAACCATAAAAACCATTCAAAATATAAAACAAACAGTATAAAAGCATAATATAAAATACAATATAAAAACACATCCAGGATAAAATCAAGCAGCAATGCAGGAATTAATACAGACTTATAATACAAATGTAAAACAGCCAAGTTAAAATTAAGTTAAAATGCTGAGAAAATAAAAAGGTCTTTACTAGGCATCTAAAAGAGTATAGTATACGTGCCAAGCGAATCTCTTTAGGGAGCTCATTCCACAACCGGGGTGCCACAGCAGAGAAGGCCCTCCTCCTGGTAGCCACCTGCCTCATTTCCTTTGGCAGTGGCTCATGGAGCAGGACTCCTGAGGACAACCTTAGGGTCCAGACAGGTACATATGGGATGAGGCGTTCTTTCAGATAGTCAAATTTTTCTTCAGATAGAATGGATTATTTGTGTCTATTTCTCTATGTGCTAAAGTAGGGGTGTGTTGATCCCCAGGCCCATGACCGTATCTGGCCTGCTTGGGATCCCAATCCAGCCCTCGGATGTTCACCTGATGACCGTGCCCCCTTCCCCTGCCCACCAATCGTTTGGTGGTTTCCTTACTCCCCTTCCCCCCTCCCATTCTAAAAGTTTGGAATGACTCTCTTAAGGCTTAATTCACCACATATTTGTCTATGAAGGGAATTCCATTCTTTACATCAACAAGCGTTCTGTATTCTGATGTTTCTATTCTCACAATATTTCAACCCACCATTTTGAGAATATGAAACCCATGATGCAATAAGAAACTGAAAAAATACACCCTCTTATTAGCAATTCAATATTTCTGCACTCTTATGAACTACTCATTCTACGTTCTTGTGTTACCTTGATATGTGAAATACGCATACATGCAATAATCTGCTGACTTCTAATACATGGCCATACCTTCTGTTGACAAAGTCTTTTGCTTTGCTTATTTCCAAATAGGCAGAATTTATAGCCTATTTCATCAGGAAGATTCAAAGCAGCACTAGGGGTGACTGATATTTCAAGTTTTTCTCAAATAGCTTTTAGGATGGTATTCTGCTTCAGCCATGAACCTTTCCCCTCCATAACTGAAGACAATCGTTCTTCAAAAGTACACACATTCTTCATGGATTTTATCCCAGCTGGGTGGTTCTCTGCTAGCTGTCTATTCCCTGTATGCTCCTTAGGTATTGTCTGCCCTACATGTATCTCATGGGCCAATGTAGTATATAATTTGTAAACAGAAGAACATAAGAGCCCTGCTGGATCAGACCAATGGTCCAGCACTCTGTTCTCACAGGTGACCATATGACCGGAATTGCCCGGATTTGTCTGGGGTTTTGATGACAAATCCGGGAGGGGAGGGGAAATCCGGAATTTTTTTTCAAAGAGCGGCTCTAATGGGAATTAACAAAAAAAGCTTATAACTCCGTCATTTTTTAAGATAAAGACATGAAACTTGGCACAATGGTAGCTCTTAGGAATGGCTTTAGTCATACCAAATTTGAAAAGATCCGTTCATCCATTGATTTTTTAGGAATTTTTTTAAAATTGAGGTTTTAAAATTATTATTTTTAAAATCGTTATTTTTAAAGTTAAAGAGATGAAACTTTGTACCATGATAGGATTTAGGTAGAGCTTTAGCCACACCAAATTTGAAATAGATCCGTTTATCCATTGATTTTTTAGGATTTTTTTAAAAAATGAGGTTTTAAAATTATTAATTTTAAACTGTCGTTTTTAAAGATAAAGAGCTGAAAGTTGGCACCATGATAGCTTTTAGGTAGAGCTTTAGCCATACAAAATTTGAAACAGATCTGGGGCCAGTAGCAAACCCTGTTAACAACGACATCAGCTTGCAATGAGTGAAGATACAGTCAGAAAAGATATTTGAGGGAAGGGGAGAATGTAACACACAGAGTATAGCAAAACCTTCAAAGTACAGCAAAACCTACAAAAGTAGGAGTGAGTGAAGTTAATTTCAGATACATTGAATCTCTCACTTGTTCTTTATTTCAGTGATTTTAACATTAAGATGTTATGTAGAACAGATTTGTCTTAAATGTGTGCTGTAAAATCAGACATGTGACCAAGGTTATGTTCGGGTGGGCACACCCCCTTGGTACTGGAGACGCCCCCTTGGGGGCGACCATGTTGTCCTCCTTTTTGTTTTCCAAAATATGGTCACCCTACACAGTGGCCAACCAGCTGTTGACCAGGGACCCACAAGATTTGCCATCTTAGCTTATTTAGAAACGGCATTCTCGGACCAAGAAGTTCTATCCCTTAATCTGGGATTCATGGCAATTGGCTATAGTTTCATAGCAAAGAGGGAAAGCAATCTGCACATGTTCAGTGGCACACTTTAGCACAGGGGTGTTGAATGTCTTTCAGCCTGAGAGCCAAATTCAATTTTGGAGAAGTTCTTGGGGAACTCATTCTAGTGGTGGGCGGAATTAAAGGAAAAGGAGGCAGGGCCAAAGACAGAAGGGGCGGGACAACATACAGAAATACCCACGTATTTTAGCTTAAAGCTCTTACTGCCTTAGGAGAGGCTTTTCAGTGTATTAGAATGAGGGGGATGGGACTGTACAAAAGCCAGGAAACCACCAAGTGATTGGTAGTTGGAGGCTGTAAAGAAGAACGGATAGACTGTGCTGAGCAGAAGACCAATGGTTTATGTATTATTATTATTATTATTATTATTATTATTATTATTATTATTATTTATTTATTTATATAGCACCATCAATGTACATGGTGCTGTACAGAGTAAAACAGTAAATAGCAAGACCCTGCCGCATAGGCTTACAATCTAATAAATAGCCTGATATCAGTGAATACAAATTCTGAATGTCAAAGAACCTTGGCCGGCCACCTGGAGGCCAAAGGAGGGGGAAATGGAGGTCAGAAGGGTAGCTCTATTTAGCATTGGTTTGCACCAAGTCTGCTTGACAATGAGCCCTAGTAGAACCACCTGGAGGAGGAAGGAAGACCAGCCATTCACCTCAGAGGACAAAGGGGGGTGAAACAAAGGAACTACCTGAAAGGGGCAGGCAAAAGGAAGAAACTAGGGCAAAGGTTTATAGCTGAGTACCCGCCCCATCTTTCTTGCCCAGTCTTTGCCAGAACATGCGGAGAGAACAAGAATGAAGGGCACAAAGCCCTACCTGCAAGTAAGTATCAACGGTTACAGTTTTATTGTTTTATGCATTACTGGGTTTTTATGCTATACATGTTTTCAAGTTATCCTTGCTTAGTCTTCCCATGTATTTACCCTACCCTTAGTCTTAATAAAGCTTTCTGCTTTATAATTGGTGAACCCTCATTGTCTTGGGTTCGTGCTAAATCTGGTATTAACAGGTCACAGAAAACCGTGCTCAGTCGTTACAGAGGCAAGGTCAAGTGAAGGGTGTATGGACATCTAGGGAACTCCCAAAGGCCATTCTGGGATCCCAGAAGGGTGAGATCTGCCCCCCCCCCCCGGGCCTGAAGTTCCCCACCTCTGTTTTGAAAGTATTGCCCTGAATATTGAATACTTTGTTTTTTCTGAATAAAATAGTTTTGCACCACTACATCTAGCATAAGAGGGTCACACCTTGTACAGAGGGTTTGCACTGCATTCCCTTCACGCCTGTAGTTAACCTGTATCAACAAGGGGCAAAAGTTTCAATCTTCTTAGACTAATTCATACATATCCAACTGTGTGAAGCATTCTTCACTTCTTGATTGGTATCCTGCGGTTGCCCAAAGCAGGTTGTGTAAATGAATTCTATTTCTTTCCTCCACTGTTCCCATTGTTTTGGAATCTTATTTCCATCTCTGATGCATCCAGGTAGTTGGGAGAACTCACACCGATTCCTCAGCATTTTGTAATTAAATACATTAGTCCAACTTCAGCGACTTCCATACTGTGTAGTACTTGCGTCTAGATTGATTCAGGCTCCCTATTTTCCACCACACTTTGGTGCATTCTGCGAAACTAAAGACAACTTGCTATGAAATTGAATTTTTTAAAAAGATGATTTTTTTCTAATTTAGCTTCTCTGATCATGTTTTCCAATTCCTTTCCAATTTCACGTCTCTCCATGCTCTTGATTTTCACTTTTCCCCCCACTGAGCGCTGCTAACTGCTGTATGTCAGTATGTTTCTCCTGAAGAAACAGCAAGAATGGTAAACATGTCTATTGCTGCCTGTATCTGCATTGTTAAATCAACTTCATGCAGCTTAAGCAGACAAAGAAATGTCCTTTTCTTGAAGCGAGCCTAACTTATATGTAGATAAGAGGGGTGTGTGGAGTGGGTCTGCTCCTCTCTGAAATTCAGGGCAGAGCTCTGATGAGGCGATTCTCTGCCCCAATTTTTGGGGAAGCTCTGTCTCCCCACACCGTTGGATTACCCCTGGTAGAAAACTGCTCCATTTTCAGAGAACCGCTCTATTACCGTCAATGGGAATTAACAAAAATGCTTACATCTCTGTCATTTTAAAAGATAAAGAGAAGAAACTTGGCACCCTGGTAGCTCTTAAGTAGGGCTTTAGCCATGCCAAGTTGGATGCAGATCCCTTCATCACTTGATTGTTAGGATTTTTTTTAAAAAAATCCCCCCTCCAACCGTTCCTCATCCCATACGCGCGCACACACACACACTTCAGATGCACTTCATCTTCTCTCAAGAGAGCTTGCAGAAGATTCAGAAACTAGAAATATCCTACAAAAATCAAAGTCCCCTATCTCCATGTGCGGAACAATGAAGACACACACTCAATAACACATGAAGGGGAGCATGGGGTGGTACTACAAGAAGCAAATAAAAGCAGGCAGACACACAGAGAGAAAAGAAAAGCCAGCAAAGAAAGCTGGCTCTAGCTGTGTAGGGAGAGGGAGAGGAAGAAGTGTTTCCTCTAGCCCTCACCCCCTCCACCCCCGCCACCCAAAATTAGGTACACCCTTTTCTCAGCTGTTAGTCCTTCTGAAGTGCAGGAGAAGAAGTCAGATGTGAGCGGTCTTGAGGCTCCACCCGCACCCACTCCTTCAAAATGCAAGTCCAGTGCTTGGGATCATTTTTCTTTGGTGGAGGATCCCAGATATGCTAGATCTTAAGAAGCTGCACCCCCTTCAAGTGAGTGGTCAGTCTCAGGCTGGCAGCAGCAACAGTGGCAGTGCTGTAGGCAAGGCTCCCACTCCCCATGTCCAGAGGCAGGTCACTGGCCCTGCTGGACCAATGGGGCAAGAGCAGAGGGGGCTTCAAAATGCCCCCAGATAGGAAGGTGCTAGGGAAAGCTGATGGAACTTTCCCATTTCCGGGATGGTCAGTCAGCCTCAGCTGCATTGTGAAAGAGCAGTGCTACAGGCTCTTTCTTTTATAATTTACAATCCCTCCCCCTAAGCAATGTGATTGGAGTGGGGACAGGGAGGAGACTGTGGCTATTTGGTTAGCCACAGATGTCAATCTCAAAACTATCCCTCCCTCATCCCTCCCTCATCCCTCAGTGTCTTCCTAATATTGAAGTGTTCAGTTAGCCATCCATCAACATGAAACGAGCCCTCATGACACCTAAAAAACCTTCAGATACCCATGGATCCATTTGGAGCTCAGAACAATCTTCTTACTGTACTGCGGGTTTCCAGCAGTTTTGAAACCACCCCATAACCATGCCACGATTTCAGAGGTCCATTGGACCCCCAAATTTTCAGTGCAGAGCGCATACCCCTAGTAGATAATAACAGTATTAGTACATCAGGGGCCAAAGTAACATCACTAGTGCACTAGATTTGGAGACACTAGTTGCCAGTTGTGTATGCCCTGGCCACAATGGTTTTACACCAGTGTTTCCCACATTAAACATATAATGTGTGAATGGCAAAATCATGTCTCTAAACATACAATTGACATGCGGGAGAACCATGTTCGATCAAGTCTCCCCAACATGCAACTCCAAGTATCCAGCCAGATTTATCTGTATACAGCAGGAAGGGGGGAACTGGTTTGGCTGCAACAAATAAAATTTGCATAAAGTGAATACGAGATGCAGAGCAGCTTTTACACACTGGTGTGCAAATCCTTGTTCAATTATTAGCTCTCCAGCTAGTCATTCTCACACTCCATTCCCCATTTGTAAAATGCAAATATTTAGGCTGTAATCCCATACACACTTACCTGGGAGTGAATCCTACAGAATTCAATGAGGCTTACTTCTAAGAAAACATGTACAGGTCTGCACTGTTAGTGATCTATCTCAAAGAGTCAGGATGTAAAGCAGGAATGGGAAATTTGGGGGTGCAGCAGAAAAAAATAGCTGACTTGGCGACCTGTTCTAGGCCTTTGAAAAGGACATGTCTAGCCTGAAAACAAGTGAAAAAATTCCCTTTTAAGGATTCGTAGGAATTTGCTGCCAAATTTGACAGCAAACTAGGATTTTTTTTTTTTTTTTTGCATAGCACATAGCATGGCACACACAATTTCAGCAGTGCCGTGAACGTGGTGGTGGTGGTGGTGGTGGTGGTGGACACAAGAGGAGTGTGTAGTGCCCATTCCTGATGCAAAGGATTGTAAAGTATTTTTCCACATTTAGCATGCAACAGAAATAATCTGGATTACTGTCTGCCTGGATTACAAGGTTTATATTCACTGGAAACTTCTCCCTAGTGAAACGGTCACTACAGTCCACACCACACAAATATCAGTTGATCATCTAGATCATTAGTTGATCATCCAGGAAGAATTCTGTGCATTACCTCATGGGAACTGCACGGGCAACTGCAAAATTCAACCTTTCCTCCTGAAAAAGCAACCTTCACATTCCCAATGAAGGGTGAGGGGACTGGAGCAGTTCATTCATAGTGGAACTTTACATGATTAGCAAGGGATGTAGCTCAGTGGTGAAGCATATACTTTCTATGTTTAAGGTCCCAAGTTCAATGCTGGGCATTTCCTGCTAAAGTATCTTGTGTAGCATAGTTTGGACTGAGATAAATCCCTGCTTGAGACCTTGGAGAGTTACTACCAGACAAGGAAGACCAGCCCTCCTCAATCGGGCATCCTCCAGATATATTTGACAACTCTCATGATCTCATAACTACCGGCTGAGAAGTCTTCATATTTGAACATGTTATACCTTACCAAAGCATGAAAGTCTGAGTCAATTATATTAAGGGATCTGATAGAATATGAAATTGCTTTTCCCATTAGAAGGTGTAGCACAGCATTTCCTGCATAAATAAGTTCCATTACTTCACACAGTCCAGATCAATCCATTATGTGACCTATACATCCCAAGAATATGAAAGTCACCAAGGTTCAGTAGAACATTTGCCATAAGTCCACTCCCACAGAGGAGACTATTTTTATAACTTTCCACCACAGCGGTTGGTCAATTATCAGCTTATGAACTGATGAGCATCTCCAACTTCTCTCTCTCTCTCTCTCTCTCTCTCTCTCTCTCTCTCTCTCTCTCTCTCTCTCTCTCTCTCTCTCTCTCTCTCTCACACACACACACACACACACACACACACACACACACACACACACACCTTCCCCCTACTGCTCTCACACTTGTCTGGCTGCTCCTCTTTGTTGCCCACCACCCCTTCAGCTTACTGTGGCTGCAATCCTATGCATGGGAGTAAGGCCCACTCAGCAAAGTGAGACTTACTTCTAAGGAGACAGCCATAGGATTGTGTTGAGTGAGGTCTTCAAAATTGCTATATTGACTACAGTAGCTTCTTCCCAAGCTCTGGGAACAGGAAAAGCTATGCCCTGATCCAAGAGAAAATGGAAATGGGTCACTTCCTGCTTGATTGGAGCATGCCCCTTCTTCCCCCTATTCCCAGAGACTGGGAAGAGGCTTCAGCCACCATTTGGGGACTATGAAATCCTAATAGGAGAGAGGCCTATAGTGCCTGGTCACCCCATCCACCCTGTGATAAGGCTAGCCTAACAATTGGGCAAGGGTTTTTTAAAGCAAAATTTCCAACTGCACAAATGCCCTGTCAGATACTTTGCCTCCGCCCTAGCCAAATGTATTATTTCTCTTCATGACTGGACAGATAATCACTAACACTAGTAGCACCTTAAACGTTAAACGTGACAGATTGACAGGGCCATATAGATACCCAGGAAGGATGACAGACAAGAGAAGTACACCACTGGTTGTCACCAACAGCCCCCAGTTGAAACCACTGCAATGGATCATCAGTGAGCTCCAACCCATCATCAGCACAGACACTTCTCTCACACAAGCCTTGGGAAGCAAACCAGTCCTGGCCTACAGACAACCTCCCAACCTGAAGCAGATGTTAACCAGCAATAGTACACAGGACGGAGACACAGACAGAGAGACCAGACTATGCAATAGACCCAAGTGCCAACTCTGCTCCCACATCTAGTCAGGCAACACTGTCACAGGACCCAACAATATCAGTCACACTGCTCTTTCACCTGCATCCTTATATAATTTGTGCTACATTTCATCCCTGACTTTGTCTATTGTTAAGTTCTTAATAAACACATACATATAACACTTAACATGTGTCTTATTTTTTTTCACCACTTTTTTCAACTGCACATTATCAGATTTCCAACTGCACATTTTGTGTCCATCTGCACACTAAAAAAAACCCCTGCAAGTACGGATGAAAAGATAAGAAAGAAAGGGCCTGTTCAGATGACACTTCAGGCTCTGTGGTTAGCAAAACTGTGGTTCTCTGGGGTTAGTACTAACCACAAGCCGTGCTGTCACATACAACACTTTAAGCCATAGTTAGAGCCGCTAACCCTGCTGCAGAAGGTCCAACTGTGGTTAGTGAGTGATCAGGGTTTAGCAAAATGCATAGCACAAGACAAAACCAGCAGGGTTTAAGGTGTCTTCTGAACAGGCCCCCCAAAACAAGCAGATTTCTCATCAAGCTGGATAGTGCAATTCTTAGTATATTGTTTCTACTGCTAGTCTCTCTCTCTCAAAAAAAAAAAAAAAAAAAGAAAAAGAAAGAAAGAAAAAGAAAAAAAAGAAAGAAAGAAAAGAAAACTTCTGTCAAAGAAGAAATTCTGTTGCAATGATTTTTAAGTTTAAATGTATTTTTCTGCTATCTTTACTGGATCACTAGAATATTGTGGGAGGGGCAGATAGGTTTGGAAACATACAGAAAAGGTGGTTGCTTAGAAGGTGTGATAGGGTTTATATAACAGAGTACTTTAAAGAAGAGCTGAGCCTGTATCTGAAAGGAAAGTAAACACAAGCCAACCAGTAATGGTTCCCTATGCGTAAGTTTCTTTTGAACTTCTGCTGTCTCAGAAAAGGGGGGCATGACAGGCTGCATGAGTACAGCTGAGGCTTGGGCAAACAAGCTGTAAGCGGTATTTATCAAAAACGAGGTCCTTTGTCTTTATCTTTATCAGCTGGATGTGCCTACGCAACACATCATTCGATTTACAAAATACTTGAGGGGAAAAAATAGGCTTCCACAGCTGCATGTTTTCCTTTTGTTCCCATCCTCTCTCATTTAGGGTCCTCGTTTTCATTAGGGAACAGCTGTTAGCAACCCTTGGGGGTTTGCTTTGCTTTTTAATTCTAGCATGCAAACTAAGAAAGGGCTAATTGACAGCTAGAAAGAACTGCCATCTGAGCTGATTCTAATTGTGTGTGTGTATGTGTGTGTGTGTGTACGCACATACGCACACATGCACACAACTTATGATGGCAGCACAACTGTATTCATGTATTTCTTTTTCTTTTCTTTTTTTATCGCCAGCATCTCTGCAAGTCATCCCTGGGCTTGTTTCTTTGTTTATATTGACAAATGGAAATTTGAACTTTCCTGGGTGACAGGACAGAGCAACCCTATATCCCAGCTTTTCCAACCTGCTGCTCTCTATATGTGCTGGACTGCAGTTCCCATAACTGGCCATGCTGGCTTGGAATGATAGGAGCTGCAGTACAATAGAGAGAGCAGTAGGCCTCCATATCCAATGGGTGCACTGTTCATCTGCTTTTTTGATTAAGGGATCATAGTTTCTTAGATGAGCTGCCTTTAATTCTGCTTGTGCATCCTCTGAAAACTCACTAATAAAAGCATTGAATCTTTACAGATGCATGAATGTTTGCCTCCTTCCTTTTTTCTCTTTAACATTCACTCTGAGGAAGCATTCTGTGTAGCTTGAAAACTCGTACACTGCATTGCGAATGTTGCCTAAGCCTCATAAAAGTATTACTTCACTGATCCTGTAGATTTTGTTATAATCAGCCAACAATCCAGCTTCCTGATTTTGATGACTATTGTAGTGAGGCTTGTTGTTTCACTGACATGTCTTTACCACAAGAGGGTACCCGTGCTGCAATGTTAGTAGCATCCCATTAAGCAAGTATCCCTTGCCTCTTAGGAATCTATCCTCATCCATGAAATGAACCACCAAGGGAGCTTCAACTATTGGGCGGTATAAAAATGCAATAAATAAATAAATAAATAAAATCAGAGCTCCTAATTCTTTTTTTATGTTTATCTCTCTTCCATCTGATCTCTGAGTGCATTACTTTCTGCATTTACCATTCTGCAGCTTGAGCCCCTATCTTGGTTATTTCTGTGCAAAAGAATTACTTTGTCCCATAAATGGATGGTTTCTTCTTGCACATCTTCCCCTTAATCCCATGCCCCTCCCTTGTAAGCAATGAATCTGGCCATGAGCTAGAGAATGTGAACAACAGGAACAACACAGATAAGAAAAACCCACCCTACAATAACACCACAGAGGATTTAAATACCACCCAAGAAAATGGGAAGGAGAAATTAATTTGCCTCTTCCCTAAGAGATTTGGGCAGGGATCCACACATGGTTCTATTTTTTATTTTTTAGAAACCCATCAAGCAGCAGACTTTGATGCCATGTCAAAAATTCTTTTGGGTGCTCACGCAGTTTCAAAAGCACCTCATGATGTGGCAGGGCAGGGGGCTGCTATATTTTCAAAACCAAAAGCTGTTATCCCCTTTCTTGAGGACCTGGAAGTCATGGCACTTTGCTTGGAAGCTGGTTTTGGTTTTCACAAGAGCAGCCTTCTCCAACCTGGTGCCTTCCAGATGTGTTGGGCTGCCACTCCCATCATTTGAGAAATGCCAGTTGGTGACAGAATGGCCTGACTGCAGATGTAAATGTCAACAAGCAACATCCATGGGTGCCTCTAGTATCGTCTTTCCCAACCTGGTACCCCTCCAGTTCCCATCAAAACTGCAATCCAACCCATCTGGAGGGTACCAGCTTGGGAAAGGCAATACTAGAGGCAACCATGGATGTTGCTTGTTGACATTTACATCTGCAGTCAGGCCATTCTGTCACCAACTGGCACTTCTCAAATGATCTCATCTTGGTATACAGTGCACTGTGACTAACTGCCTGCACGGCTTTATGGCCAAGTATTGTTACTTACCAGCGTCTGTTTGTTTTTCTGGCCTCTAAAGCCTTTTTTTAAATCTCTCCTTTCACTGAAGATGGGCTTAAGTCAGGACAAGAATTTAGAGCCTCTTTCAGCCCGAGGGCCAAAAAGTTTTGAAAAAACATTAACGGTGATACAAAGACCTTGCGTGTGGTTATGCTCAGAGGCTGATCAATCAAAGATGTTTGGGACTGAGAGGGCATTTTTCTTAGATTAGATTTTGTGATAACATAAGAGGAGGAGGAGGAGGGTTGGCTTCTGGATGTTTTAAATATGTGAAGTAGTAGGGAAATCCTTCCCGTCTCTCTTGCAAGCACCAATGAATTTCCCACCAGTGAACAAAAACTCCACACCACCACAATTACCCACCCAATAAAGTGCCTTTTTCAAGTCACTCAATTTCAACCTGAGGACATGGGTGTCTGTCTGCTCCTCTACCCATCTCAAGTATCCTCTGCCTCTTCTCAGTAAATGCAAACAAATCTTTTCGCACACTCCCTCAAGTGCCCTTTTCACACTGCCCCCTTCAAATGTATTGTTCGCAGCACCACACAGATAGGGCCATGATAACTGAAAAACAGGAAGGACATAAAGCTGCTGTTTGTGTCTCTTTCCTAGCTCTGAGTAGGGTCCCTTTGCTTCCTTCTAGAATGCTAAAAATGGTGAAAACTTGAGGCAAACAGAAGCAAACAAGTATGAAAAGGTTACACTTGGGGAGGGGGGGGGTTTCCAGGAAATATTTCAGCCCCTTCCAAGTCCCCATTTCATGCCAAAAATATTGTCTCCAAATATTCAGTGTAGCCCTACTTACTACATCTTTACTTACTACATCTTTTTATTACATACTAGAAACTCATTATGGAATATGAAATTCCTGGACTACTCTTTTATAATAGTGATGTGATCCTGAATGTTTGCGATTTTTAAATTTGCCTTGACATCAATTAGTTCTTACATAGGAAATTGTACATTCTGTTTCAAAAGGGTTCCCCTTGTGTTGTATTTGTCAGGCTGGGATGGTTTGAGATGATGAGCGTTGTAGTGGCCTGGATTATGTAGGTTACGAACATGGGAAGCTGCCTTATTTGGCCCCCTCTTCTTCTGCAAGGGGGCTGCCCTGGCATGTGGCTGGTCCCGCCCCACAGCAAGACACTTGATTAGATTTATTTATTTATTTATTTATTTGTATTTCTCAGTAAACAGAGTTCTCTGGGCCACAAAAAGCTTAAACAAATTAAAATCACAATTCTAGATAAAACACCACTCAATAGCTTCTGCACAAAGATACCATGAAATAGAACTGTGACATCAAAACAGAGATCAACACAAGTCTCATAGACTGCAGAGAGCCACAAAATAATCCTCATAGAGCTAAATGCCTCCATCCTCAATTCCCTGTGAAATGCAGAGATTACGATGCAATTCTATACATGTTTAGACAGGTGGCTGGGGAATGCTGGGAGTTGTAGGACTTTTTTTCTGTCTAATCATGCATAGGATTGCACCCTAAAAAGTAAGTGGATTTAACAGGCCTGGGAAAATAAAAGGTTTTTAGCCTAGTGCCAAAAGGATATTAAAGAATGCCTTTTGAAAAACTCTTTCCAAACTACTTGCAGAGTTGGAGCTGTGTATTGGAGCTTCATCCCACGTACCTGCTTCCCTCAGATTATCCCCGTAGCGCTAAGGTTTCATGGTTGTTGTTGTTTTTGCTACTGGGCAACAGCGATCCTTTGCATACCAGGAAGTGAGTTTAAGGGGGGGGAATGTAAAAAATCATAAAAAATCAACAAATGACCCAATTTAATTCAAATTTGGTATGCTTAAAGCTCTCCCTAATATCTATTATTGTGCCAATTTTGGTGTCTTTATCTTTAAAGCTTAAGCAGATGTAAACATTTCTTTAAAATCCTGCTCCTGCACCCCAGCGGTGGCTCGGAAGATACGCTCAAAAAGTAGGGGCTAAATACGGTGAATCTTTTGGCTTTATAGCACAATTAAGGCAGGATATATGGGAGTACTTCACAATCAAAGCAGATTATAAGGTGGAAAACTTCTGAGTCCTTTGCATGCAATTCGCAGTGATTGCACAGTATAACGCTGGTGTGATAAAGCTCTTGGTCTCTCAAAGTTATAGTAACGGTCAGATGCAAAGCACCATCATTTAATGCATGCAGTCTTGATCTATTGACTTTTTTTTACCCATGTAGAAAATTTCAGTTGTAGACTTTGTTAACGACAATACCTTGCTGTTGCATAGTACTCTTTCCCCCTCCCCCATCCCATAATCTCTGGGCTTTATAATGACTTACGCATACAGCTTTTATTGATTGCTGCTGCCCTTCATTGAGCTGGCCAGTTTTTTCATGCATGGTTAGAGCAGCAGGGCAGAAATGCCAGACTTTAACAAAGGCAAATTAATAGCTTGCATATGAAGCACCATAGAAACTTTTCACATGTCCACATACATATTCCTTTGGGGATTCGGCAAATTAGTAACTGGGTCAAGTTAGAAGTTGAAAACAGCCAAAAGATAATCCTGTTTTGGGTGCAATTGCAAAAAAAAAAAAAAAAAAAAAAAAAAAAAATCTCCAAAAACTTCTTAGAGGATGAGATCCCCAATTGGGTAAACATGATTCATTACCTGAAACAACTTCTAGAAAGGGTAAACTAAAAGTTGGCTGCAGCAAAAACACACAACACAAAGAGTCTAGTGGCACAATAAAGACTGATTGATTTGGGGCACAATCTTATGTACATTTAGACAGAAAAAGTCCTATAATTCCCAACATTCCTTAGCCAACGTGGCTGGCTAACATACGCTGGGAGTTGCAGGACCTTTTTTCTGTCTAACATGTGCAGGATTGCCGCTTATTGTAGTATAAGCTTTCATGGACTTGATGCATCTGATAAAGTGGACTTTAACCCATGAAATCTTACACTATAATAGATTGATTAGTTTTTAAGGTGCTGTTGGAACAACTTCCCCCAACGTGGTGCCTTCTGGTTGTTTTGGACAACTTCTAGCATTCCTGACCATTGGTCATGCTGCCTGCAACTGATAGGAGTTAAAGTGGTGCTTGTGGCCAGGAGTGCCTTCGTTCTTGTGTGCCAGCTGTGCCATTTCCTGGATCTTGCAGCTTCCATCACAATATATCACACCATAGTGGGGAAAACTGTGGTTGTCAACAGGTGACCTGTGTGCCTTCTCAGTCTGCTGTCCAGGTGCTGTTAATCGGCAACTTCAAGGCCTCTGCTCTTCCTCCTTATGGTTCTTGGATAGGACACGACTTCAAATAGAGGACTGCCCTCTTCAAAGTAGGGCACCTGGCCACCCTACCTAGTGCTACCAATCAAATTTACATAAGTAAACATTATGCAAATATACATCCTTTTTTTGGCAATGTGTAAATAGGGATGGGCAGACCTCATGACAGACAATCTGGGGTGGGGGGACTGCTGTGAGGAAATCTGTGCAGCTTGGGGCCCAGCGGATTTCCTTGGAGCTTTGCCACTTTAGCCAAAGTTCGTGGAGTAGCTCCCTGGCTTTCTAAAATCATGATAGGCTAATGCCGGCTGCCATTAGCCTACTGTGGGAAAATTACAGCCATAAATGGTGTATTTCACGTCAGTTGCGGCCGAAAAGCACTTACATAAATTGCAGCCCTTTACATGTCTTTCTGAAAGCTGGAGAGCTGCCCTGTGGGGACTCTTGAGGATGTGGAGGTGAGCGTGGCTGTTCGCTGTGGACTCCAGGGGTTGGATTCTTTGGGATCCTGACTCATTTGCATTTGTAGGGGATTTCTCCAGCACCCCTATGCATAAGTGGCCACTCTAGTGCTAGGAGCTCTCTGCCTGGAGCCACCCTGTGTTAACACATCCAGCCATGGGAAAGCAGCAACTACAGCATGGCTGGAGCTCACTTATTTATTTATTTATTTTTGTATTTATATCCCACCTTTTTTCCTGCAAGGAATCCAAGGCAGCATACATAATCATCATCCTCTCCATGCTTATCCTCACAACAACAACCCTGTGAGGTGGGTTGGGCTGAGAGTCTGTGACTGGCCCAAAGTCACCCAGTGGGTTTCCATGGCCTAGTGGGGACTAAAACCCGGATCTCCCGGCTCCCAGTCCAACACCTTAGCCACTATACCACACACACTGGCAGTAACACACATTCTCCAGTCCTCACATGAGTCTTATATGGGAATCTTTGCATGTGAGGCATAATATGACTCAGAATGGATTGCTTTTCCTGCTCAGTTTTTAATTTATGCAATCAGACCAAAATCTGGAAACCACCCTGTACTATTGTTTGATAAAATGTTGCCATGTACTGCTGGATCCCTAGGAAACAGTGATTACATGAAAGAGCAACATAGCTGCGACATAAACAGGAGGGGCTTTAAGAACCAGCAGTTGCATGGAGGGGGGGAGATTGGAGAGGTGGTAGGAGGAGGTTACAGAGATAACCAACACTGACTAAAAGCGTATAAAAGAAGTCGCTTCTCTCTCTCTCCCCCAAGATTAAAAACCACAACATGAGCTGCACTCAAGTGGCTCAAACCAACTCTAAAATGAATCAACGCTGAAAGAAAAGATAGATCTGCTTTCTCTTGAACCAAATCATTTCCATCAAGTTTTGAAATTTTGCCACGTCAGCGCAAGAATCCCTTTTAAAATGAATGGAAGTAACAACAAGATGTTGAATGTACCACAGAAGAAGGTAAAGAGTGAACAAGACAAAACTGCTAGAGATCTGTTAAGCAGGAAGGTAAACTAAAGTGACAGATATTTGGGTATGTTGGCAAGGAGATGTTCTATAACACCTTTAAATTCAACATTCTGATGGTAGATATATTAATCCCAACACTTTTTATTTTGCTAAGTAATTCAGTGGAAGGGTCAAGTAATGAATGGGATTAATAGGCTCCCAGGGCTGCATCCCAAGTTGAATTCTGTATTGCTCAGATATAAGGTTGCATTATGTATTTTATATAATTGAAAAGTCAAAAGTGGTTTAGGCTATTAGAATTTGGGAGCTCTCAAAAAGAAAATTCCTAGCAACAATACTACTCAAGTATTATAATAAATAGCACTCACTATAGGCTGTGTGCAAATTGGCTCTGTTGTTGTTGTTGTTATTATTATTATTGAGCTGTATCTAATGGTGTCTATGATAATGGAAAGCACTTTTAAGAACATAAGAAGAGCCATGCTGGATCAGAGCAAGGGTCCATCCATTCCAGCATTCTGTTCACACAGGTGCCAACCAGCTGTCGACAGGAAACCCACAAGGATAAAATGGAGAGGAGGATTCTGTATACCGCCTTGGGTTCCTTGCAGGAAAAAAGGCGGGATATAAATGCAGTAATAAATAAATAATAAAAAGCAGGACATGAGTGCAACAGCCCATGACCCCCAGCAAGTGGTGTACATAGGGATACTGCCTCTGATTCTGGAGGTAGCAAGGCAGGGCACAGATTCCCACCACCACCACCACCACCACCTTTATAAGCTGCTTCTGAGTGTTGGAATTCTCTCTGAAGCATTATGGGAAATGGCTGGGAGGGCTACAGTAGAGTAGATAGATCGGAGGAAAGATTATATCCTTCTTTGCAGAAGCGTAAGCACTTCCTGCTACTGCAATCCCACCACTGGATACAACCTATCATCGTCATCGTCATCATCATCATCATCTATTGTTGCTGTTATCTATTATATTGCTTCTGTTATTTGTTCTATTTTCTCTATTGCAATTGCAGCTTCTAGCTGTAAAACCAATAATCAATAGAAACTCTTAAAAGCAACGAAGATACTGTTTGAATGCTTCCCTCGCTGTGAGCTTTGTTTGCTGCACAATGTTGGGCTTTGGCTGATGAAAGTCCTTTAATTCATTGGTGCTTCTATTTTTCTGTTCAGTCTATCTCATCATATAGGAAACCCTCCTATGAAACATTGTTACACACTCCCCACTTCCCAAGTGATGGGAAGTTCCAGGGGCAGTGCCACCGCCGGGTTTTGTTTCCTTTGAATGAGAGAACAAAGGACTCTTACAACATCTTTGCAATCTTTACTTTATTCACAAATGTACAAGCAAGAGCTTTTGGAGGCAAAGAGACACATCTATATGGCAGCAGATCCACATATTGTGTGTGTGTGTGTGTGTGTGTGTGTGTGAGAGAGAGAGAGCGAGAGAGAGAGAGAGAGAGCGTGAGAGAGAGCGCATTCCAAGGTGCTTTGCTTTCAGCCAACTCACAGGTCTCCTTGTTCCACCTTACTGTCTCTGAATTATAAAACTGTGTAAATGTTATGTCTCAGCTCTGTTAACAACAAATCCCGAAATTTGTGAGATACACATTAACAGCCTTTCCTTACCTTGCGTTCCCAGGTGTTTATATACCGCTCCATATCTAAACAGATTCCAGAATGGTGAACAATAAAAGGTACAAAAGAGGATAAAAGAATAAAACACCACATTAAAATTATTATCATTTTTTTAAAAGAAACTGAATTCTGATAAATCCATGGCTACTCCATTAAGGAAGGCTTCCTGAAATAAAGATATTTTCAGGAGACACCAGAAACTACAATTTTGGTGCCTGACTGACCTCCAAAGGTAGGGAGTTCTATATAAAGGGGGCCACCACACTAAAGTCTCTTCTCTGGATCGACTCCAAGCAAGCCATAAGTCCATGTGGAACCACCAGGAGCATGCCCTCTGATGATCTCAGTGACTGGGCAGGTTGATAATGGAGAAGGCACTCTCTCAGGTATCCTGGTCCAAGGTAGTTTAGGTCTTTGTACACTAGTACCAAAACCTTAAGCCTGGTCTGGTAGAAAATACGTAGCCTGAGCAGTTCCCTCAGCAAAGGAGTTGCATGCTGAAAGAGCCAACAGATTTTGTTAGACAATTCTTATCAGCCCAGCCAGCATGGCCAGGATGATGTGAGTCATACTCCAACACCATCTGGGGACCCAAAGTTGGGAAAGGCTATACAAAGAGGTGGCAGCACAAAACTCCAGGTTTGTGGTACAAAACCAGAAGCCCCTGCCCTGCTGGCACGGCTAGGGGGGTGGCTTTTGCGGGCAGGGAGAGGGAGGAAAGGACGGCCTACCTGGGCCAACATCTGGACAAGGTGAGGCATGGGCAGGGCTTAGGGTGACCATATGAAAACGAGGACAGGGCTCTTGTATCTTTAACAGTAATGTAGAAAGGGGAATTTCAGCAGGTGTCAATTAAAGAGGGTGAAATTCCCTCTTCATCACAACAGTTAAAGCCACAGTAGCTATAGTAGAGTAACCAGATACAAAAGAGGGCAGGGCTTCTGCAGCTTTAACTGTTGTGATGAAGAGGGAATTTCACCCTATTCAATTGACACCTGCTGAAATGCCCTTTTCTACATTACTGTTAAAAATACAGGAGCCCTGTCCTCCTTTTCATATGGTCACCCTAGCACGGCTGGCTGGCCTTAAAGGCAGGCCCTGCATGCATCCCAGGCCTCTTTACTGTTTCAGCTTTGGCACCTGTTTTAAGGAGATATCCGATTTCAGGGTTCTGGGTTAATAGGCTGCATTCAGGGTTCGGGCTGCATTTCTCACACAATTAGCCAAGTACTATCTCAGATTCCAATGCTGCAAAGCAATCGTCCCTTCAGGGGACCAGCCACAGCCATTAAGAAACATGAACATTTGTTTGTCACATCCCAGACCCTTAATCAGGCTTCTCAAAATCACAGTGATGAGAACCATTCATGGTTACTAGTCAGCAGACTCATAAGACTGTTTTGTACATCCAGACTTTTCTAACAGGCACGCATGCCAGAATTTGTCCCTTATTTGAGGAAATAACTTTTATTCCAGGATATGTCACATAATAATGTGGTTGCCGGGTAATAATCAGAGATAGTGCCAATGCCTATGAATACTGAAAAGCACAGAGGAAAGATGCTGCAGTTGTAGTAAACATTCTGCCCTATTCCTCTACTGATCTCCTTGCACACCCATCTCCACTGTTTGCTGTAGCCAGCAGGGTTCTATTTCCCCCCCTGTAGCAGGCATGGAAGAAGGGTGGCAAGAATCAGGCACTGCATGTTCTTCCAGTTTCTCCTACGTTTGTTTGTTTGTTTATTTATTACATATTTATACTGCCCAACAGCCTAAGCTCTCTGGGCCGTTTACAACTAAAAGTTACAACTGTTGCTCCCAAACTCTGGAAAACACTCCCTTGGAATCTGCAACTGGTCCTCACTCTCTTCCTGTGTTCAAGGAGTCAAGATGCACCTTTTTAACTTGGCTTTTAAAATAATAATAATAATAATAATAATAATAATAATAATAATAATAACAACAACAACAATAATGGCTTTTAAAAGTTGTTCTTAACATTTTGCTATATTTTTACCTGATTGTGGTTTCTATTTTCTGAATTTTTTCTGGACTGCTATGGTTGGCTTCAGAAGGTTGGCACAGAAATACAATCAATCAACGATTTTTCTCATTCCTGCTTCTCCTCCAAAGCCCACTTCATCTGCAAAGTCATTTCTAGAGCACTACCTCATTGCCTTTTTCATCCATTTGTCATCTGTCAGGTAACTCCCCCAGCTCCTTTTGTTAACCCTATTTATTCCGTTGCCCAAACTGGATTTGGCTGTTCCTTTGCCATACAGGAACAGGATGCACCAAAATTCCTCATGCTTCCTGTTCCTCTGACTGGCGGTTGCATCTCCCCTGCCCAGGGAAAGATTTACTCACATCAGATGCTTGCAGATCTCCTAGTTGGAAGGGATGCAAACTGCTGCACTTGAGATGAGATCTTATCACAGGAGCAATTAGAAATGTTGCCTTCTCTTGCTGTGTGGCAAGGTAACATCCAAAGCCAATCTCTGTTAATTGTTCTGGGCAGAAACTATAATTTCTGGGGTTTTAAAAGTAATCTGTGTGTAGATATACTTCTATAATAACATATTAGTATGTTCTGATAAAAAATGAACTGAAACAATATTCCTACCCATATTTTCTCTTAACACAGTACGCCACATCGCTTTACATATTGTTATGCATTACCTCAATTCTCTGAGCAGTGAGAATTTTCAAGGGCACAGTGCATATCCCAGGTTCTGTCCTCTTTAGAACAAGGTCACTGGAGTCTTCTGGTGATTTGTAATAACTACATTTATATAGAAATGTAGCATATAAGAGCTTCGGCTATTGGGCAGTATAAAAATTCAATAAATAAATAAATAAATAATATAAGGCTGAACTTTGACAGAAGAATGCAATTTAACACTCCGAAGTCCACTTCAGCCGCATCAGAGCTCCCAGGGTGACAGCATGCATCCTGAGATGTCCAGTTGACACATAATTACAACCCAGAGAATGGGTTGAGTATGGGTTGTTGTTGAATTGTGGGTTATTGTTACATACAAACCCTGCACTACAGTTTAACTATGGTGGTTAGCCACGAACAACCCAGAGTTTACAACCCAACAACAATCCATGGGCTGTCTTCATGGGTTGTTAATGGTTAACAGCCCAGACTTAAACCACAGTGCAGTTCCTGCTTTTCACACTGCCAGAGGAGAAGTTCTTTGACTGTAGGACTCTCTCCATTCAGCTGTATTTTGCTCAATAAAACAGAGTTGCCTTACAATCAAAGTTGATTTTTATCCTTGACAATGTGGACTGCTCTGCATTATTTATGTCAGAGTTGTCTCTCCACATCTGGTGACTTGGAACAAATGCAACAAATGTCCTGATTACCAGTAAGACACGTTAATTAGCTCTTTTTCATTGACCCAAACATAGAAAGGTATGTAATGGGTGATGTGGCAGCCTTTCCTCTTATCATGAACCTTTATCAGACAGACATTCAGTGGAATGAAGGGGTGGGGAGCAGCATCAAGGCAGCTGCTCCTGTCCTATGCTCATTCATTGTGTAATATTTTGTGAACCGCCCAGGGAGCTTCAGCTGTTGGGCGGTATAAAAATGCAAATAATAATAATAATAATAATAATAATAATAATAATAATATGCCCTCATGCACATTTAAGCTCATTCCACATGTTCAGGAACCCTGAACAGAGAAAGCCCTCTGTACATACAGCTGTACACATGGGAGCTCTCTACATATATTATAATAAATGCACATCAGACAGCTGCCACATTGCTAGTCTTCTACTCTGTCTAAATGAATGTCTACTTAAATGTATAAAGGGGTTTACGGTATCAGAGATAATCTATAATATCCCTGCAAAGCTACAGGTTTACCATTTGGAAGCACTTGCTAGACCTGCATCAGGATGCCAGGGTGACAGCAGTGCCCAAAAATGCTTTTTACCAACCCCATCTTTGATGCCAATTTTCCTGGAGAAATCAGACCTGGCTTCAGTCATTCATGTTCTTGTCACATTCAGATTAGATTACTGTAATCCACTTTATGTGGGTCTACCCTTGAAGTCAGTCTAGAAGTTTCAGTTGGTCCAGAATGTGACTACAAGGATTCAGATATGGGCCTGCCCATTCATATTGTATTACATGCAGCAATCCTCCACCACCTTCACTGGTTACCAACTTGTTTTTGGGCTCAAGGTACAGTCTTTTACCTTTAAAACTCTAAGCGACCTAGGACCATAATATTTTAGGATACACATCTCCCTCTCCCCTTATGAGCCTGACCAGGATCTCCACTCCACATTGGAAGCCCTCCTCTGGGTCTTGCTGCCTTCTAAGTTGGCAGGTGAGCACCAGGGAGAGCGTGTTAACCATTGTGGTACCCAAGATTGGAATGACTCCCTGAGAGATACCCATTTGACTCCATCATTGCTTGCTTTTAGGGAGACAGTGAAAACAATGTTATTAAATTGGGTTTTCTCAGAACATACATTTTCCTCTTGAATTTTGCTGCTGTTTTAAAAGTGCCATATTAATTTTGCTGTTTTAGTTCCATTTTGACCTGCAAAAATATTTTGTATTTTATACTATGCTCCTTTAACTGACATGTAAGTAGCCTTGTGCACCTCAGTAAAAAGGTGGAATAGAAATGCTTAAAATAAATACATTATGCATAAATATCTGTTTGTAATCTGCCCAGAAAACATTAGTAATTGGGTGGATTAGAAATGTAATAATAAAATAATAATACATATCTTATATGACATATTGCTGAAGCCAGGTTTTCCAGTACATTCACTCTAATCAGGCATTACGGTCTACTCATGTACAGCTTTACAGCTTCAGATGAATTAACTCATGTTGAATTGGTTGTATGTGTGTCTCTACAACTGTTTGCCCCAAAATTCTACACATGGAATCCAGGTTCTGGAATGGAAACCTTTCTATGTGTATCCATCATATTATTATTATTATTATTATTATTATTATTATTATTATATTTCTTTGTATCATGCCTTTTGCCCAATACTGGGCCTCAAGGTGGCCAAAACTACTTTCCTGAGTTCAGTCACCGTCTACCACAGGGCACATTTGGAAATTTGAGAAATTGTCCTGGGCACAACCATAAATTGGGCGGGCATGGCCAATCACAAAGGAAAAGTAACCTGCCCAGAGGCATTCACTGGAAATTAAGATGGCAGCAGCTAAAGGCTCCCACTTCACTTTGAAGCAATCCCAGCTGCCAGTAAGAAAAATTTAAAAATATTTTTAAAATAAAAATTGGGAGGAGTTGTGTGTTTTGGAGGGTGCCAAGGAAGGCACTAGTTGCCTAGACCCAGTCTAGTATTAGCAGGAAACCACAGAACCCCAGGACACAGTTGAGTGGGTGAGGCTACACAGATAGGGCCAATTCGATTCTCAAAGGACCCATTTTGTTCCTTCGGTCAATGTAAGTAAACTATAATTTGGTTCCAGTCCTACCTCTCAGGTAGATTCCAGATGGTGATGCTGGGGGATAGTTGCTCCTCAAAAAAGGAGCTGTTGTATGGCGTACCACAAGGTGCCATCCTATCCCCAATGTTGTTTAACATCTACATGAAACCGCTGGGAGAGATCATTCGGAGGCATGGGGCGGGGTGCTATCAATATGCTGATGACACCCAAATATATTTCTCTATGCCTTCAATAACAGCATCAGCTAAGGATAGTGTGTCTCCTCTGAATGAATGCTTGGAGGCGGTAATGGACTGGATGAGGAAAAACAAACTGAAGCAGAATCCAAACAAAACAGAGGTGCTTGCTGTCAAGGGCTCTGACCTAGGTTTGGAGGTGTGTCAACCAGTTCTGGATGGGGCTACACTCCCCCTGAAAGACTGTGTTCGCAGTTTGGGGGTGCTCCTGGATCCGTTGCTCCAAATGACAGCCCAGATAGATGTGACAGCCAGGAGTGCTTACTATCAGCTTTGGCTGATACGCCAGCTGCGCCCCTTCTTAGAGTCAGAAGACCTAAAGACAGTCGTGGACGCGCTGGTAACCTCAAGGGTTGACTTCTGCAATGTGCTCTACATAGGGCTACCATTGTACCTAGTTCGGAAACTTCAACTAGTTCAAAATATGGCAGCCAGGTTGGTCACCAGTACATCTAGGGGTGAGCATATTACCCCAACATTGAAATCACTCCATTGGCTGCCAATTAGTTTCCGGGCGAAGTACAAAGTGTTGGTCATTACCTTTAAAGCCCTAAATGGTTTGGGTCCAGGTTACCTGCGGGATTGCCTTCTCCCATACAGTCCGCCCCGCACACTCAGATCCTCTGGGGTGAACTTACTTCAGTCAGCTAAAACTAGGCTGACATTAGTTTCCCAGAGGTCCTTTTCTTCTGTCGCCCCCAGATTGTGGAATGGCCTGCCGGAGGAGATTTGTAAAATTAACTCTCTGTGTGATTTTAAGGCAGCTTTAAAGACTAGCCTTTTCCGGCAGGCCTATCCAGATTAATGTTAAATCAAGAATGTTTTAAGATGTATTGATTCCTGTTCTAATGTTATTCCCCGCCTCGATCCAAAGGGAGAGGCGGATAAGAAATAAATATACTATTATATATTATTATTTGGATCATAGTTGGGGAGGAATAAATCATCACTGGAATTGCCAGGGAAGTAGATGGGGAACGAAGACTGAGGGCCGTAAAAGTACACTTTGCACAGCAGTTGTATGTTGTCCTCAATGGGGCAAACAGTCCCTTGGGAGAGGGGCCATTTAAATCAGCCTGGATGATAAGATGAAGCATCCCTTGCTTCAGCGCTGTTGCCCCAATCCAACTTGAGGAAGCTGCACAGCTGCTTTCATGTAAAAAAACAAAAACGAAAACGTTTGCCGTTAACTGCAGCTTGGCCCTTACCTTCTCATTTATGGCTGCACCATTGTATTTCACCCCTGTGTGTGTCGGGAGCGGTGTAAAACCAAGAATACAGCCCTTCCCCGGTCCCCTTCCCTCCATCCCATCCTTGCCCTTTGGTCTTCTTATCGGGAGCATAGCCAATTGCAGCAGGCTGCGCTCTAACCTGTGGCAGCTGAAGTCACAGTGGAGGGAGGAGGCGACAGGGTCCAGGCCGATTTTAGGGTGAAGAGAAACCCAGAGCGATAACTGAGGGAGCAGACTCGGGATTACGGCAGTGGAACGAAGGCGCGCGAAAGGCGGGAGAGGTGGCCGCGGCCACTGGCCGCGCAAACCGAAAGAGGCGCGCTCTGCTCCAGGCGGCGGCGGCGGCAGCAGCGCGCAAAGTTTCCCCAGAAGGGCAGCCTTCCGTTTCGCCGGGTTCCTCCTCCCTGACAGGGGTGTGAAAAACGATGCCCTGATGGAGCGCGGCGGCGGCGGCGGCGGCGGCCTCAGGCTGCTCTTCTCTGCCCGGCAGAAGGAGATGGCAGGGGGCTCCCACCGCAGGAGGCTGGCTTTGCGGAGAGCCCATGGGGTTCCCTAGGGAGAAACTCCCAGCGCCCTGAGACAGGCAGGCAGGTAGTGCGAGTGGCTCCGGCCGAGGCAAAAGACATGCTCAGCAGCACAAGGCCGCCGCCGGCGCCTCTCTAGCCCGGGCTGCGCTGTGCAGGAAGGCAGGCTCCCCTCCCCTCGCTCGGCTCGGCGTCCTCCTAAGCTCAAGAGCTACGGTGGCAGCTTCGGTGGCCCCGCCGGCTTGCTCGGTGCAAGGGGTGGCGGCGTGGCGAGGCGGCGGCGGCGCGGCAGAGGGATGGGCTGCGCTCCCAGCATCCACGTCTCGCAGAGCGGCGTGATCTACTGCCGGGACTCGGACGAGTCCAATTCCCCGCACCAGACCACCACCATCTCGCAGGGCACGGCCGCCACCTTGCACGGCCTCTTCATCAAGACCGACGCGGCCGACTCCATCCCTTCGGTGCTCGCCTACCAAAGCCGCCAGCCGCCGCCAAACTGCCCGGCCCGCCAGCGCAGGGAGCCCGCCGGCCGAGAAGGCAGGACCGCCGGAGTGCACCACTGCTGTGGTGTCGAGGTGGAGACCCAAACCAGCCAAAGCAGCATCAAGGTACAGAAAGGGCGGCTGGGCGGGTTGGTGGCGGTCCCGCACGGCGGGTCTGCTTCTCCCCTCGGGCGAACGAGCAGAGCAGCCCCTGGAGGAGGGGAGGAGGGAGGCCAGGCTGAACGGAGCCACGAGGTGCAGAAAAGGATGTCTTTTTCATTCCCCCCCCCCCCCATACCATGTAAGGCACCCTCATCAAGGACTCGCCCTTTGGGTCAACGCAGAACTATCCTAGTAGAACACCCCAAGCAGGACTGGGCCTTTAGGGTCAAAACTGGTAGTGACCTAAATGGGGCCTGTGTTCACCAGAGGATTAAACTTTGTGGACTGGTAAACCTTCCCCCACCCCCACCCCAGTGGGAATCCCTCAATACATGCTGGCCCATAGTCAATTCAACCCATTCAAGGCAACCATCAGCTGAGCAGGACCCCCTCATCAAGGGGTCTTACTGGAGGCAGCTCCTTGAAAGTTCAGCCTTTGCCAAATTTACCCGCATGGTCTCTCTCACGACTGTAGAGGCCGCCTGAATCCTAAGGGGAACATGGTGTGTGTGTGTGGGGGGGGGTGCATTGAGATGGTGGCCTCAAAAAGCACTTTGGGCTGCTTATGGCTGCTTCTCCCATCTGTTTCCCAGGAGATGAGCAGCAATAACCACAAAGGGACAATAAGGGACTAAGGAAAAGGCAGCGTCAACAGGAGGCTGTGTGTTTTGTCTCCCACATGGTACTGTTTTGGCTGGCTGTGGCAAAGCCTCCCATGCACAACAGAAGCTGGTGGGGGAGGGAAAATGGAGCGGAAAAGCTGCCACTTATGCTGAGCAGAGATGCTGCAGCAGATGCACATGGGATGCAGCTGAAAGGAACTGTTGCCATGGCACTCAGTGACTCACTCCTGTTTCGGGTCCCTCCCATTCTGGCCAAGCACTGGTACATCCACATCGTCCACCACACTCACGTACATTGGCAGGCAGCAGCAATGCTGAAGTTCAGAGTCAAGGTTCTGCACATCCTGGAGGCCTCCATGTCTTTAACCTTATCAATCCATAAGAAAGATGGGTTAGAGCAAAGATGCGTTCTAAAAGCACCAAACTGTGAACTAAATTATATGCTGGGATGAAGGTTAGTGTATGTCTATAGCCGATTCCAGCTATTTAATATTCATTAATGACAGACAGAGCTTATACTAGCCTTCCCCAAAATGGTACCCTCAATATGTTTATGACTACAACTCCCATCATTCCCTACCATTGGGGCTACACTGAGCCATGCTGTACTGTTCCTGAAAACATGCTAGTTTCTTTACACTAATAGGTGACTAGACTATGAGCATTTAGAACTGTTACCCAGAGTCCCTGAAGAATTGAGAACCTGCAAGATTTGGCAGTCAGGGTATTGTAGTGGTTAGAGTATTGGATTTGGAGCAGGGAAGCCAGAGTTCAAATTTCCATCTGACTATCATTAACTTCACTGGATGACCTTGGACCAGTCACTGTTTCTCAGCCCATCCTACCTCAGAGGCCTGTTCTGAAGATAAAATAGGGCTAACCACGTGTTCACCTCGCTGAACCCTTTGGAGGAAAAGTAGGATATAATTGTGAGAAATAAATAAGGATGGGATGCGGGCATCATGCATACTTACTGGGTTTCTACTATTTCAGATACGTGAAGGCAAGGCTAATATCAACATTATTTAAAATAGAATTTGAATGGAAGGATAGGAAGTAATGGCCAGAATGGAGGATCAGCACCAATTAGACAATCTAATGAAAGAGCTAATGAAAGGCAGTGCCATAGCAATGGATTGAGGTGTGGACCAATCATAGAACCATAGATAAGCTACAGTTGCTAGCTGGCTGATCTCTTAAGAACATAAGAAATGACATGCTGGATCAGACCAAGGGTCCATCTAGTCCAGCACTCTGTTCACACAGAGTGGTCAACCAACCATCAACCAGGGATGAACAAACAGGACATGGTACAACAGCACCTCCCCCCCCCCCATGTTTCCCAGCGAGATAGCGCACAGCCATCAGGGCTAATAGCCATTGACAGCCTTCGCCTCCAGGAATTTATCCAACCCCCTTTTAAAGCCATCCAAATTGGTGGTTATCACTACATCTTGTGGTGGTGAGTGCCATAATTTAACTATGCACTGTGTGAAGAAGTATTTCCTCTTATTTGTCCTGGATCTCCCACCAATCACTTTCATGGGATGACCCCGGGTTCTAAGAGAGAGAGAAAAATGTCTCCCTATCCACATTCTCCATACCATGCTCCAGCCCCATAATAATTTTAGTTACCCTTTTCTGCACTTTTTCCAGCTCTATAATGTCCTTTTTTAAGTGTAGTGACTAGAACTGTACACAGTGTTCTAAGTGTGTATTCTAAGTGTGGTTGCACCATAGATTTGTATAAAGGTGGTATGATACTGGCCATTTTATTCTCAATTCCTTTCTTATAATGCCTAACATGGAGTTTACAGTCTTTACAGCTGCCGCGCACTGGGTGGACATTTTCATTGAGCTGTCCACCACAATCCCAAGATCTCTTTCTTGTTCGGTCACCGCCAGCTCAGGTCCTATTTGGTTATACTTGAAGTTGAGTTTTTTTGCCCCAACATGCATCACCTTACACGTGCTTACATTGAACCACATCTGCCATTTGGATGCCCACTCTCCCAGCTTTGAGAGATCCCTTTGGAGCTCTTCACAATCCCTTTGTGTTTTAACAACCTTAAATAATTTGGTGTAATCGGCAAACTTGGCCACTTCACTGCTCACTCCTAATTCCAGATCATTTATGAATAAATTGAAAAAAATTGGTCCCAATGCCGATCCCTGTGGGACCCCACTATTTACTTCCCTCCTTTGGGAGAATTGACCATTTATTCCTACTCCCTGTTTTCTGTTCTCTAGCCAGTTACTGATCCATAAGAGGATCTCCTCTTATTCCGTGACCACTAAGTTTGTTCAGGAGTCTTTGGTGTGGGACTTTATCATGAGCCTTTTGGAAGTCATGTAAACAATGTCCACCGGATCACCCTTGTCTACATGTTTGTTAACACTCTCAAAGAATTCTAGTAGATTAGTGAGACAGGACTTGCCTTTGCAGAAGCGATGTTGATTCTTCTTCAGCAGGACCTGCCCTTCTATATGTTTACTAATTTTGTCTTTAATAATGTTTTCAACCAATTTACCTGGAACAGATGTCAAGCTAACCAGCCTGTAATTTTCTTTATCCCCCTGGATCTTTTTTTGAAAATTGGCATTACATTGGCCATCTTCCAGTCCTCTGGTACAGAGTCTGAGCTCAGGGACATGTTGCATATTTTTATGAGGAGGTCCACAATTTCTTATTTGAGTTCTTTGAGAACTCTAGGATGGCTACCATCTGGGCCTGGTGATTTATTTGCTTTCAATTTGTCAATAAGGTTGAGAACTTCATCTTTAGTCACCACTATTTGCCTCAGTTCCTCAGACTCCTTTCCTGAAAACATCAGTTCAGGCACAGGCATCTGTCCTGTATCCTCTGTAGTGAACACCGATGCAAAGAATTAATTCAGCTTCTCTGCAATTTCCCTGTCCTCCTTTAGTACTCCCTTAACTCCATTGTCATCCAAGGGCCCAAAGGGTTCACATACTATGCAGACAGTGGCTCTGAGCAGCTTTCTTGGTGGAAGCATGATATATTTTTAAATACTATTCCCCGTGCCCATGAATTGAGGTGCCAGAATTAAAAACAACAAATCTAGACAGTGTAAGATCAATCCAAGTCTATATTTTGCAAAGGGCAACTTAAAGTCCCAGCTAGGACTGCTCCTACTTATAAAAAGCACATTCAGAAGTCTTTCTTATTAATGGGAACCAGCTGAGTCCAGCTAACTGATGTTGTGACCTGACATGTACACTTATGTCTCTCTCTGTGTTTAAAGACCTAGTGTTTTCCTACTGTGTAAACAAGTGAGTACAAGGGGCCATCAATTGAGAAAATGGGAGGAAACCCTTGTACTC
Organism: Elgaria multicarinata webbii; assembly: GCF_023053635.1. Lineage (NCBI taxonomy): Eukaryota > Metazoa > Chordata > Lepidosauria > Squamata > Anguidae > Elgaria > Elgaria multicarinata. Next base: position 85,083,572 of record NC_086176.1, read on the forward strand.
AAGGATGCAACTTGCCAGTAGCTTAATCCACATCACTTTTTGAAAATGAAAGCACTGATCAGATGGCTATAAATAAACTTAAATGCTTGACAAAGTAATGACATCAAGTTGCAACCTATGTTATACTCCTGACATAGGTTACAACAGTCAGTGGAATGTTCATCTGCCTCTTTCACCACCACACTTCTGCAAAAAATAAAATAAAATAATTGCAAGTTGCTTAGTACTGGGAAGAATGCTAAAGTACAGGAAGACCCTGCAATGATATCATTCTCCTCTCACCCCGTTCTGTGAAAAGAGATGTGGCACTTTGCAAAGGATTGTATTGGGCTAATTATCTTCCAGTGGGATAGGCTCACAACTGCAGTGCCATCTGACCTCCCCTGAAACTGCTGCAAATACATTTGTAACTCCCTGAAAAATAGGCCTGTCTGGGTACAACCCTATAAATCAAGAAGGTGTGCCAGCCGCCTTAGCCAGCATGGTGATTTGTTGTTCCTATTCAACTACAGTTTAATTACAAGCCCCATCTTGTAATTAACTTTCAGGGCAAATGAAAGCATAGGACTGCTGAATGAGTATCATACTCAGAAGTGAAAGGGATTCTACTAGCCAGTTCCATAAAAAGTATTAGGCTTTCTTCCAAACATCCAATTTTACACTTTCTTTTGAGCTCCACCATTTTGCTTTTACAGATAATGTAGATGGCTTTGTGAAGAATTTTCATAAATAGGGCTGCTAGTTGAATTTAAGTGCTGCCAATTATATTCATTTTGAACATATCTAGCACCCGTTACATAACTTGATTAGAACTATAATCTTTGTGGGGGGGGGGAAGACAAATTTGCCCATCTCTGCTCTAATATTAAAGTCATTTATGTAACATTATATCTGAATAGAGAGCATCTGAACATTTCCCACATCATATTATAACCAAGGATGAACCAAGAAGAATTTAGAATAGCGTGCATTGGAACTCTAGCCACTGTATGCTAAAGCATTGCTATGAAAAGAGCACCATAGAAATGAATGAGACAGTTCAATAGATAAGAAACATTGCAACCAAACCCTGAAATAAAGAGATGACACACAGAAGTTTGGGTAAACTAGGGTCACAATTTTATTATATATAATTCAAAGTCGGAAGTTAGTTGGTCATTCCTTTTTGACTGCCATCCCACTGACCAATTCCCATGAAACACACTTCATTGGAAACCTGTTGACTCACAGATTCCAGAATAACAACGGTTTTCACTATAATTCAAAGTCGAAAGTTTATTTATGTCCATAAAACTTTTTTTTTAAAGAATTAGGCTATCTTCTATAACAATATACTGTAATGTTTCATTTTTAATATCAAAAAAGTCATGTATAATTAAACACAATTGCAAATTGCAGCAAAATAATAATGAACTTAAAAAAGTCTCTGTACACCTTTATAAACACAGGTGTAGGCCAGAGTACAACTCCCACCATCCCCCAGCTTCTGTCGCCAATGGAAGAGGAAGAAGAATGGAAAGAATGAGCAAGGAGATATAGATATACAACATTATGTAGAATTCTTTAAGTTTTATCTAGGTGCCTGTATACCTGGAAGGGCTCTTTTGTCTCCCCCCCCATTCACACAAACACATGGCAAAGTGTTTCTGACATACCCTAGAATTTCAAATATGGCTTGAATGGAGTGAAATGGGCTGCTGTTAAGGGGGGGATGTATAAAGCCCAATGCCCCATTAGGCATACGTTAATGACATGGTTTTATTGTGTTGTGAGAACAGCAGAAACGATATGTGGCATTCCTGTGCATAAATAGGGGTTATTTATTTATTATAAAATGCTCTGGAAAAGGCAGGACACAGACTTAAGACTGATGTGATCCAAAACAACAAAACACTTATCTTGCCTCGGCTTTATTTTAGCTCTTATGTCCTTGAGATGATGGTGCAGCTCTGACAACTGCCTGAAAGCAGTGTGCGTATTAACTGATTCAAAGTGCTGCAAAACTGATGACATGAAGCATTCTGCCATAAAACACTGTTTCTAAAAATGCGGTGAGACATTACAGGTTCTTTGGATTGCACCCGTCAAGGTTAGAGAGTCTCTCATCTTAAAAAAAAAGAAGCAAGCTAGGACATTGATACTGATGTACAAAGAAAAGAAGAGTGACTACCAATTTACAATCTCTGTAATAATCTGGTTTTGACATCCATGTTTTATAACTCATTGTGGATTCATTAAGGCATCTGAATTTCAAAATGATACCACCATCATGGCCTTACAGTACATTCCCCTTTAAATATATATAATTGTTAACCTTAGGTTGGGATACGAGTTGTTAAAAGAAATTAGTTAGATATTTGAAGTGCTGTGCAATACAATGTTTACTCAAAAGTAAGTCTTGTTGACCTCAATGAGATGTAACTCTTTAGAAAGTGTGTTTCAAATTGCAGCCTTGCTGTGACATTGCTTAATTCTCCAGATTGACTTTATTATGGGCTGTATTTTGAAGAACTCAGTCATTCTAGAAAGCCTGTGTATTTTATGTGCTCATTTTCTTATGCCATCATGAAAAGTGTAGGGCAGATGACCTAGAGTACTTTACTAGACAGAGTACTTCACTAGACACATTCAAACCAAGTGCATTCATTGATAAGTAATAACTTAATAGAAGATGTGTCTAGTCTTTATTTTAATAGGAACGAAGAAGAACCTTAAGCCTGAACATCTCAGGGGAAAACAGGGATTCTAGATGTTAGTACATAGAGAAATAATGGTTATTACTAGAGAAATGATTGTATACGATCCAGAATTATTTTTATTATCAATATACAAAGGATCTGATGTAAGTTTGAAATGTAAAGATTTGTTATAATTCTTGCTAATTGCTGCCCACCAGACAATTACACGGCAGTGGGAAAAATGGTACTGCATGGTACTGAAATATATGGCCTGTGGCAATATCAGAAAAAATAACTCATGATTTGCTTCTAATCCAAAGAAAAACAGAACCACTAGCATTTTATGCTATATGGGGGAGTGTCATTCAACATATGTCACAACCGGACCTACAACAATATATGCCCGCTTCTGCTCTGAGCATTTGGACAGTATAACAACAAATGAGGTCACACAGCACACTTATGAATTTATTTATTTGTTATTCATTTATTTCTTTTTCCTCCCCCTTTTTTTCCTTCTATCTTGTTTCCCCCCCTAAAATTGTATTAACCAAGTTTTCTGTAACAGCTGTTTAAACCCCAATTGTTAAGGGACTGTTTTATTTTCTGTTATATCTATCTATCTATCTATCTATCTATGTTCAAAAAAAAATCTTAGGGAAAAATGGTTCACTTTTCTGAGATTTCATTTTTAAGTTTTAAACTGATGATGGGCAACTTATGGCCCTGCAGATGTTGCTGTATTGAAATTCCCATTATGCCTTAACTCTGGCTATGCTGGCTAGAGCTTAAGGGAGCTGCAGTCCAACAACATCTGCAGGGCCAGACGTTCCTCACCATTGATTACAACATTTATTTTAGGACATACACAGAGTAATGCTAATGGCAGTGGATGCTGGTGGCTCCAGTGGCATGAGGCGGTGAATCTGAGAAGGGTTTCAGTCAGAATCAATCAGAACTCTAAAGGAGCTCCTTCAGGGTTCTGATTGCTTCTGACTGAAACCCGGAGTGGATTCACCGCCCCAAGGAAATCGGAGCCACTAGCTTCCATTGCCTATGGAGTGGTGGGCAATGGGGAAGATTCCTGATGGATCAAACACTAATTTTTATTTATTTATTTATTTCATTTATAACCCGCCTTTTTTCCTCCAAGGAACCCAAGGCGGTATACGTGATTTATTTATTTATTGCATTTTATACCACCCAGCCGAAGCTCTCTAGGCGGTTCACAAAAATGCTCCTCTCCATGTTATCCTCACAACAACAACCCTGTGAGGTCGGTTGGGCTGAGAGTCTGTGACTGGTCCAAAGTCACCCAGTGGGTTTCCATAGCTAATGGGTACTTTGGGGGATGTGTGTAGAACGTTGGCTGTAGAACGTTGTGGATCCATGGCCTCCTCTGACACATCCATGTCCCAGCCCCAGCGTGCTCCATTTTGGGGCCTGTTGCTGGAGAGGTGGTAGTGGAGCTTTCCACTGTTACAACAAGGGGGAGTTGGCAGCATCCAATGGCCCCCTCAACTGCTGTTCTCGGGAATGTAGGATTGCTTCCTTATATGTCTTCAGAGACTATTGTGTAGTTATGCTTTTTCTGCATTTTCATCAGGTTTTCAAGAGAACACTGATACTTTTGCTTCTTACATATTATTAGTGTAGTATATTGTTTGGATCCAAGTATGGCTTTAGAGCCTCTTGTGCAGTATGCACTGGCAAAACGAAATGAAAATAGCTCACATTTATAGCAGCTATTATTATTTTTACTATCAATGTTCCCATTCCATCTTTACTTTTTCATTATCTCATAACTTCAAAGAGCTTTCACAAAGTCAGGGCAACCCAACGGAAACTTGGAGCAAGGGATAAAAATTGCTCACCAGAAATGAAGGCATACGTAATTATCATCCCCTCTTGTTTCCAACTCTTCCCGTACTCAAGGAGCTCTGGCCAAAACAGCATCACCCACACACAAGCAGGAGATATCAACAGGCTTGGGACAACCCCATGGTTTGCAGATACCACTAAATTCTGTAGAAAACCCCCTAAAGGGGCAACCTTTCCCCAAAAACAGCTCCACAAGGACTCAGTGGTAGAATGAACTCTGCCATTGGCTGGGTTCGCACAACACGCTAACCCACCAACTAATAACAACTTTCATTACACCAAAAATCAGCTCTCTGACGCAGTCATCTCACTCTGCCTAATGATAGGGCCAGCGCTAGTTCCTTTACTGCAGCTTACTGAGGGAACACTTGTAAGGAGACAGAACACAAAAAGAGTTCTTACTGCCAGCCTAATGACTGAAAGTGCATCATCATCATCATTATTATTATTATTATTATTATTATTATTATTATTATTATTATTATTTCTTACCCACCTCTCCCTTTGGATCGAGGCGGGGAAAAGCATTAGTACAATAAATCAACACATTCATCTGGGTAGGCCTGACGGAAAAGACTAGTCTTTAAAGCTGTCTTAAATTCAGAGATAACGTGAAGTTTACGAATCTCCTCCGGCAGGCCATTCCACAGTTTGAGGGCAACAGAAGAAAAGTACCCCTGGGTAACAGTTGTCATCCTAGTTTTGGCTGACTGAAGTAAGTTCTCCCCAGAGGACATGAGTGTGCGGGGCGGACTGTATGGGAGAAGAAGATCCCACAAATAACCTGGACCCAAACCATGTAGGGCTTTAAAGGTAATGACCAACACTTTGTACTTCACCCGGAAACTAATTGGCAGCCAGTGAAGTGATTTTAATGTTGGGGTAATATGCTTACCCCTAGATGTACTGTTGACCAACATGGCTACCATATTTTAAATGTCCCTTTAGAATGTCCCTTCAGAATTGGTTCAAATAATTTGAATGGCCATGACCATTTTAAATTGTTGAAATTGGGCTGCTGTGCTCATGTTGTTCCTTGTGCCATTAGAATAGAACAGAGTTCACAACCTTTGCTTCATCTTCAGCTGAAACCCATCTGATGGACTGGAGAGTTTTTTCACTCTAAGAGCTCCATCACACCAGTATCATAGCCCGCTGTCACAGTGCGTTGCATACAAAGGACTCAGATGACACCATCCATATCCTGCCCTGGTCTCACCTCTTCCCCCCCTCTTTGTGAGGTTTCCAAGTGCGGGGAAGGAATGTTTTTTCCAGCAATGCATTCGACCCTCTATGTGTATTTTTATCCCATCATACTCAATCCATGTTCTGAGGCTGGGCAGCATTGCTGATGAAAGGGAGGGGACATGCCAGGGCAAGGTGTCCCTGTGAACAACCAATAGATTGTAAGAGGAGGTAAAAATGAGATCTGTGGGGTGGGGTGGAAGCAGCGATTCTGAAGAGATGTGAAGATAAGTGAAACTTAAGGCTTTCAAATGCTAAGTAAATGGAGGGGGATAATACCAGGGCAAACGTTCAGGTGTGATGGAACTCTCAATCACCTCCAGCATAGGTTTAGTTTTGTAGCAATCTCTGTGCCTGATAAACTATTTGAGGTGCTCATTTTGTCACAAACACAATAGTGACTTGGTTTCTGGCAGCAAAAGAGCTGCATGTGTTGGTTTTAGAAAGAACTTTTGAGAAAAGTAATATGACTACTCTATATGTGATGGAATAAAATGAAAATTTCAGCTATTGGATGTTGAGGGAGTTTAGTCATGTAACTGGGGTGTTGAAAGTGTTTAGCTAAGAAAGGGGTACAGTTATTGAAAAATTTATGGTCCTGAGATAGAATGGATATTTACATCAGAGCTAATACAATTATGTCCTTTGAAACTCAAATTGCTCAATTTACTAATTAGATATATAGGGCAGGATGGAACAAGCACCTAGCAATCACTGGTGAAAGCCTGTCACGTTAAAGATACTTGTCTTTTCTGGCGCATTGTGACAAGACTATTGGATGAAGTTTGCAGTCATCCAATAAGCTTAATTAGTTCAGATGAACGGATGCTTTTTTCTTTTTTATCAGGCAGTGTTTTCTGGTAGCAATGTGAGGGCCAATCAGTCTCTGGAAGCCCCAGACAATCTACCCCAATCTGCTGGCACTTTTTGGCATCGACTTTGTCTTTTTTTTCTTTTTTACTCACATTTTTCACAGGATTGGGGTTGCGCAATTGCGCAATTTGCTCCTGCTTTTTTAAAAAAATGCTGAAACATCCCTCCTGACTTCCAGGACATTGCGTGTCATGTGCACACTGGGGAACCATCTCAGAAGCAGGAAAGCCCAGGACCCTCCCCCCCTCAGTCCCGGAAAGCCGGTAGGGGAATATGAGCCCTCTATGGCTGATGAAATAAATAATGGTGGCCAAGGAAATAGCCAACGGTGCCCTCCACACAACACAATAACAATGGTGGTTCAAATAGCCAACTGCATAGCGTTGGCTATTTGCATTGGTTATTTCCGCCAGATAACCAAGCGTTGGTTAAAAAACTTCTTCCACACAACACGATAACCCATGGTGGGTTAAATAACCAACCATCGACTATTTAAACCACCATGAATTACCGTGTTGTCTGAATCCAGTCAAAGTATTTAAATATCTGGGAATAGTATTTCAGTGTTCTGGAACATGGTCAGCTCAGCAAGATTATGTTATTGAAAAAGCTATGAGAAGTATTCGAATTCTATTGAGTTTTTATCAAACAAAGGGGTGTAATTTTATTCCTGTGGCTCTTGGAAGTTTTTAAAGCCAAGCCTACAGCTCAACTGCTCTTTGGGATTCCTATTTGGGCTGGTGTCAATTTAAAACCACTAGAAGTAGTGCAGTACAAATTTCTTAGACTAATTTTCGCAGTACCTGGTTGTGTTCCCAATTCTACTTTGTGGCTTGAAGCTGCTGTTATTTCTTTCCATTCACAGGCCTGGATGAGGACACTTACTTACTGGTTGCAGCTGTATTTAACTTCTATGGGTTTGCTCTCTCTGATACTGAGAGACTCCCACAAAAGTAGCTGAATGAAAGCTGCTAATAAGAGCCTAAATTTAGTTGGCTTTTCACCTCAATATTTATTAGGCGTAGATGTTTTCAAAGCTAAAGAAATATTAAAACAGCAGTTATTGGACATCGTACAACAAAATAGCTTGTTCATAGTGAGGAAATTGAGCCCTTATCTCAAACAGTCCTCACTTTGTTCCTCAGATAAGACAGCAGCTTACATACCCTAAACATAGAACAGCTTTTTCAACTGAACGTTTTAATGTGCTTCTTCTGTGGTACTTGAAGGCTACTATAGGAGAATTCCATTTCAAAATCGGCTATGTGTTTGTGGACATGGAAATATCAAAACCATGGCCCACGTGCTGCTATTTTGTTCTTTGTACAGAAATTCCCATGAAGAGCTAATTACTCCCTTATTATTGCCTTATCCAGGGTGTCCAATTGATTATTATGTGAACTTTCTTTTTGAGGATTGTGACAGCAAAAATTACAAAAATTTTAGCAACTGCCATTAAAATTAGGGTTTTAAATCCTGAGTTTTAAATTCTATAATTTTCGACCTAACTGTATTCAATGTTTATATTTGCTTGGTCATACTGAATATATTTGTGTTAAGGATTCTTTTGAATACTGGACTTTTTACTGTCTTTTTTAATGTTTGTTTTACTGTTATAAATTGCAACTTTACTGTTATAAAGTGCAAATAAAATCTGTTTTGTTTTGATTAGATTTGATATAAAGGCATTATGCCTCCACTAATTCTTTTGTGCACTGCCAATTCTTTTGCAGTGGCAATTTATCAATTCCAGGGGCAACTGGAACGGGGCAGGTCAGCAGAGCTTGCATAAGGAAACTTCGCTAACCTGACCCGATCAGGAAACAAGCATTTCTGCTTGTTTTGGGGCTTCCTCTAGGAAGGGAATCGGTGGGGCCCATAGGTTGTAAAATGTGTTTGCCTCGATGCACCTCAACTTCAAGACTGTGGCAGAGAGTAGAGTGCAAATTATCTGATGATGCATCATCCCAGTTAGTTTGGAGTCCAAATGTTATACTCAAAATTGGCGTGTGTAATCTTTGTGACACTCCCCTTTTCCAAAAGCTGTATGACCTAGGGCAGGTTTCTGCTTCCTTGTATAATGGCAAAGCATAGACATACATGAATAACTCTTTGGGCAAAGGTTTTATTGAGTTGCTTTTCTGGCTTTTGAGTTTTGTCAATTCAAGTTTTGGATGGTATTTAAGAGGTCTCTGTTAGAAATATTCTAGTAGGATTATTTTACAAGTTAGTGTTGTTTCAGTTGCTTCAGATTTAAGAAAAGATGGCAGCTATTTCACAGAATTATAATGCAATAGTGATAGAGAAGCTGGAAAATGTAGAGTTTGGTACATTGTTAACCTGTTGTACTACACATATTTAAATGTGTTCTGCGTGTTACTTAGCTATAATTCATTTTACTGGTACCACAGAAATAATAGTCTTTAGTATTTCTTTCCAAATGCATGTGCCATTATAAATGACAGCTCATTTTTTTCATTTCCTGATGTTTTGCATAAAATATGAAGATTTGTGTTATAGAAAATCATAATATACATAAATGGAAGATCCACAAAGGGGCAAACTAGCAGTAACTATGTCAGATTGATCCTATGTGAGGGGAGGGGGTGGGGTGGGGTGTTATAGTGCAATCTTATACATGTCTACCCAGAAGTAAGCTCCATTGTTTTCAGTGGAGCTTCCTCCCTGGTAACTTTATATAGCAGATTTAGGGCACAACCCAGCATTTATCTCAGTGGGAAAATGCAGTATATGGTTAAGTCTCTCAAGCAGAAATCTATGGGAGTTAAATATGCTTCAGTTTGGTTGTATTATGCCCTTAATATTTGTTTTTGATATGGTTCAGTAATATTTGTTCATGGTAGGAAAAGCAATTCTAATTGACTGGTTGTATGCAGTGTAACACTTGAATTATTAGAAAATACTTTCTAGCTTCTGGGAAAACAGACTCATTGTGGCACACCTGACTATAAAAGGTCTTTTAAAACAAATAGTATATGTTATGTGCTACTACTAAGCTTTGATAAAGCAATTAAAAATTAACAGGAAAAGAAAAAACAATTATTTAAGTAGGAGTTTTACCAACTCAAGGATTTCATCAAAGGGGAGCTATAAAAACCAAGAAATCAAGAAAAAAGTTTTCCTTTGCAGGCTGGTAATTATAAATTATTATCAGCATAGTCACATAACACAGGTGTTGTCATTGCTGCTACTAGCTGGCTGATCTCTTCTAATGTCATATTGGAACTAAGGCACAGGCAGGCATTATGGTACCATGTTCATTGAATTTGGAGCTCTGTTATTATAGGGGATAGGAAACCCAGATTGACTGAAGACCTTAGAATATTAATCCTAAAGTTAATAAGTAATCTTGTAAAATCTTTCACCTTTAAGGCTAGTTTTACACCTATTTGGTGGTAGATTTTATTTAGGCTGAACCTCAGTGGGTTTGTATGAATTTAGATTTAACATATACAAAGGAGTTGTGAATGAGTTCTCTTTCTTTCTTTAGAGAAGGTGGGTTATTTGATAATAGCTTACTGTTTTAGCCAAGGTAATGGACAAATCCTGTCCAGAATAAGTTTTTTTAATAGTCCTAAACTAGAAAAATGAATCTTAGTCATACGAGTATTTTTTTCACCCTAAGATGTTTAGACACTATTATGATAATGTGCTTCTAGTAAGTTTTATGACCTATTTAACTTTAATACAATAGCCCTTAATATAATGCTGTTGTTTCTTCTGTCATTTCATACCAGATACCAGAAAAGGAACACATCAGTTCCATTAAAGGTATCTTGCAGATAGCTTCCTATTTCAAGGTTTTGCCTTAAATTGCTAGCAATTTAGTATCAATGTTCTTTGCCTGTTCTAATTTTTTTTTAAAAAAAAAACTTTAATCAGGCTTGGAGGGGAGGAGCATTACCCATACAGAGCCACAGATAATAAAAAGAAAAAAATAGAAAACAAAATGTTCATAAAATGCTGAGACGGGATGGAGGCTTGCTTCTTTTTTGTACTAATAAGAAAAGTAGGGTTGAATAAGTGGTCTGTTGCTAAATTCCTTTTAGCAACAGACCAGTTTATATGCCAAAGGCCTGCCTGAATAAAAAAAAATTCTGTGTCAACAGTGGTGAGAGTCAATGGGACTGACTGTTCATAGTGGATTATTTCCCCCGCTGCATGTGCTGGTCACATGCCAAGGGATGGTGGTGTATAATTACCTTCGCCAGAGCGGCTTACCATGTTGTCTGAGCCTGGTAAGTTAGGGTTCTGGGGTAGTTTGTTGCTGTGGTTAACAAGTCACCCTGACCCCTAAAATAGCTCATGCACCACTAAGCCCCAAGGGTTAATTAGACACAGGAGTGACTGAGGACCTTGGTAGTGCAGTGGAACCGGGACTTTTCTAATAGCACAGATGCTGACCTCATCTACCACCCCTCTCCCTCAGAATTCCCTATTCCCTCTAAGCTGCAGTCTTCATAGTAGTTGAGGGAAATGTAGTCCCTATTCCCTCTAAACTGCAGTCCTTATAGTTCTGAGGGAAATATATTTTCCCATCAACAATATATTGTTCCCTGTTGTAATGCAAAATATTTTGGGGTGGCTTGGTCTTAAATGGGCAATTATGGCACATTAACTGTTCCTGCTGGAGATGAAAACTGCTTGAATTGGTTTGTTGAGATGGGTAAACACACTTGCTTGAATTTGGGGTGTCTCCTTGAGATCATGGCTATGGGGACTGTCATAAGGATTGTCTGCACTTCTAAATTTACTGTAAGTCCTACTTCATTATAGAAGTATAATGTGTTCAGTGATCTCCAACAACCATTGTGTATAGGTGTGGGTTTTCTAATTACTATTGTTTGCCACTATTTATTTTCTCTCCCCTTTCCAGTAAATGATCCTTACAGGATTTTTTTTTAAAGTAGAGAGTCCAACTGCATGATGTTAGTCAAAGTTTACGACTTGCAGGCTTTTATGTATCTTTGTAGAACTTACTGGCATTTATGCCCACTTATAGGAATTAGTGCTAGTTTCTTCTCATTTCCAGCAGGTAGCAGTCATGCGGTCTTTTTGAACTTGATTCGCCATTAAATCCCAAAAGAAATGATGTTAGTCGCATATTTAAACAAGTGTGTTTGACCTGGCTGCTTTTATTTTAATGAAAAGGAGCCCTAGGCTCCCAATCAGGAATATGTTCTAGTTCAGAGCCCCACACTGGTTTTCTGTTAAACATCATGCCCTCCTGTCTGCTTTTAACCCCCAATTTTTTACTTTTTACTTCAAAGCTTCGGGGGCAATAACAGCCAGGTTGGGCCTCCTGTTCCACTGCTAGAGATTGAAATTGTTTTCTCCTTTTTATGTACACTATAATATTGCATTTAAAAAAACTGCCACAAATGCTTTAAAGGCATGTGATTTTTATTTTGAGTAATTTTATGGAATGCTTGGTTTGCTCTGAATCTTAGTCTGTATACATTTGTGTTTTTATCTCCAACAAGTAAGTAAAGTTTGCCTTTAACCGAAAAGCTGGTACAGGTAATCTCACAACGATACTAATTTAAAAGGTTGGGCAAAAGTCAACATATATTTGGCAGGTTTATAATTTTGTATCATCGCTATGTGTAGTGGAGTCAACAACTCTCTGAAGTACTGTTCTAGTGATTCTAGTGATACTGTTCTATTTATTGTAAATACATTACAATGTATTGTTGACAGCAATGATCAAGTACGTTTGCCCCATGGAAATTATCTGTATTGTTCTTATGTTACAATGCACTTTGAGAGTAATGCACTTTGGACTAATCAAGTAGTATATAAATATTACAATAAATAAATAATATAAATTTATACCTGGATTCCACTTGGGGAGTAGAACTAGGTAAATCAGAGACCAGCAGTCTGGTTATAGGATCAAATGCTGAGAATGTATACTAGATGTGTTTGTTTGAGAACTGTTTATGGAAAAATATGTTACACCAGAATCATGGAATTCTTAACCTTATGAAAACTGTTTCATGACTCTCCTTCTAAGCACAGTGGGAACAGCTGGAGTCTCATAGATATCTGTGGTCATAATTTTCACAGCATTTTAAATATTAACTTCGGTTCACTAAGGGTTCCCCCACCACCACCTATCCATGCTGCAGTAGTAAGTCAAGTTTGCATACAGAAATAATACAATATAAACACAGGTGCAGGTTACAGAATGCTGCAAAATAAAATGCAGTTTCTGAAGCTCAAGGTAGTCCCAGCTGTGCTGATTTGGAATGAATATATGGAGCTAAATTTTTCATTTTTGTTTTTGTGTGCTATTTGGAAATAGGTAGTACTGAGTTCAATAGGACATCCCAAATAGTATTGCAACCTAGCCTGTCATGTGGCTATGAAGCTCGCCTTTAAAGATGCATTCATTTTGGAAAAACATTAAGGGTCATCGTAAAATTGTACACTAGAAATTTAGGCTCTTCAGGAAAAAGCCACTTGTTTAGGCACTGAAAGTTATAATAAAAAAAATAAGAATAGAAAGTTATTATAAGTTGTAAGGATAAAGTGTATTATAGGGTAAACTTGTGCCCTTGCTCTGACTGATGTTAGGAAGGCAATTGCTTTCCGGACACAATTAAGGTGTTGGTTTTAATCTTTAAATGCCAAAGTGGCTTAGGGCCTGACTGTCTCACTACGAACCTGCCTGGATTTTAAGTTCTGCATGAGGTAGGGTGACCAGCTGTCAGGATTTCCTCAGATTTGTCAGGGGTTTTGTTCTATCCTGGGTGTCGGGAAATTTTCTGTAATTTTCTATAACGTCTGGGAATTATACGCTTTTCCTTTTAAGGCGCCATTAACGTGGCAGGGATAGTGACGCCCTTTCCAGAGGCGCATCATTCCCTCCCCCACTGCTCCAGTCAGGGCCATAAAGGGGAAAGTATGTCATCCCCGAACATTATAGAAAAGACCCCGATTGGAGCAATGGGGATGGGGCGGGAATGGCACGCTTTGCCCTCCTCTGCTCCAACTTTAAAGCTCCGATTGGACCCGAGGAGGGGAATGCATGCTTTCCAGGGCCTCCGGAAAGCATACCATTCCCCTGCACCACACTAATGGTGTCTGCCATTAGTGTGGCTGGGGGAATGACACATTTTCCGCAGTCCTGGAGAGCGCACTTTCCTGCGCCCCCGGGTGTCCTTTTTTTGGTTTCTCAAATATGGTCACCCTAACATGAGGTCCTTTTGAGAGCACCATTACCCTCAGAGAGCACATGTGAAAGGAATTTTTCTGTGTTGTCCCCCAAACTATTTCTTCTGTGTTGTCCCTCAAGAACTATAATTGGGGGCGGAGGCTCTCTTCACCTTTAGAGGGGTATGAAGAAACATTTTCAATTTAGCCTTTTAAAATCTGAAGCTTTAATGTTTTCACTGTTTTTAATGTTCTTGTTTTTATTGTTTTAGAGTATTATTGTTTTAAATTGTTGTACACCACCTTGATGGCTGTTTAGCAGATAAGATGGAATAGAAATGTTAACAATATTTATTTATTTATTTATTTATTACATTTCTATACCGCCCAATAGCCGGAGCTCTCTGGGCGGTTCACAAAAATTAAAAACATTCAAAGTATAAAACAACAGTATAAATAAATAAATAATTTACAGTCTTCTGCCTTGGGCCTCTTGCACAACATGTATAACCTGCAGTAACAATCAGAGGCTCCATATGTATGCAGTAGGAGAAGGTGAATAAACCCAAAGGTCATTGCTGTACCCTACCAAATGAATAATCTGAGCATTAATGCCATGTCTAAACCTGTGTGATTTTTGGAGGGTACACATTTATTTTTATTACATCTCAATACCACCCAATAGTTGAAGCTCTCTGCGTGGTTCACATTTTCACTGTCTTGTTTAATCTCTTTAGCACCATTTTGGGCCAGTGGGCACATTTGAAATTTTGAAAGTGTGCCATGGGTGCTCTTACAAAATTGCTGCCATGGTGGTGGTTGCTTGCTTCTGAAATGGCTGCCATGGTAGACATGGTCAGTCACAAAACACTCATTTCCCAGAAGGCGAACTGGTGAAATTAAAAGAAATCTATCTTCTGCAAGTACAGAATAGAGGTGGGGCCTGAGCGCCAAAAAGTAAAACCATTTTTGAACCAAAATAAAGATAGCGCTGGAGGGCAGAACTTCGCTTTGAGGCATGTCGGCCTTCCAGTTAAATTTTTGGAGGGCCCAGCTTTAGCAAAATGCTGTTAACATGGCCTGTGGAGGGGAAAATCTGACATGCTGCTTTCATTTAGCAGGCATCAGCTACTGAGACAGAAATTGGGCCTATGAGACTGACACAAGATCCTATTCAGGTAAGACTTCATTTTACTTTAACAATTACTATTAAGTTCAGTGTTATTACTCAAACTGCATCTGCAATCTTTCACTCACGGAAAATACACAAGGCAATACACATTTTGCTTACATAAAATAAAGAAGGGACGAGACCTATACATTTTAAATATGAGCATTCTTATGATGGCCGAGTTGCAAACTAGGATTACGTGGTCTGGAACCTGTGTCACAAAAAGTCAAGAAACTGTATGAAAATCAAATTCTGAAACACTTGCCTCACTCTAGAATTATAAACTGAAAAAAATATACCCACTAAACCATGAGTATGGGTGTCAGAGTTTGCACAACTGTAGGATGACCATATTATTATTATTATTATGAAAAGGAGGACAGGGCTCCTGTATCTTTAACAGTTGTATTGAAAAGGAAATGTCAGCAGGTGTCATTTGTATATATGGGGAACTTGGGGAAATTTCCTCTTCATCACACCAGTTAAAGCTGCAGGTGCCCTGCCCTCTTTTAAATCTGGTCACTCTAGTATAGCTCTGCACCTTTAACTGTTGTGATGAAGAGGGAATTTCACCAGGCGAATGTGATTCGTCACCATTCAGAATGCTGGTGACGAATCACATTTTTGAATCCCACCCATCTCATGTAAATCTTATTTGTGAAAAACTACCTGTCTTGCCCTACTAACTTTCTATGGGTAGGATATGACAGGAATTAAACATGCACCTAATCTGTGAAGTGGTTTTACATGATTTTTTTATATTTATTTTTTAATAAATGTAACTCCCATGTAGTCTGTAACTGAAAACTTCCCTGCTCATATACCTCAATGGGGCAGTGCCCTCTAATGGGTGTTTTGTAACACAACTGCTGTACATGGCAGGAAATCTCAAGATAGTTCAGAAGAATCGGGATATCCAAGGGTGGTTTTTTTAAACAGAATAACCAGGGGAAGGAGAGGGAGACATGCAAGAAGCTCACATCATCATCAGAATGACCTGCAAACCTCCATGAGTCACGAGTGTTCTATAAATCGCTCGTTTAAAGAAGCCCCAAATATGGTGGTATTTTTGGTATTTTGGCCCCACCTCTTTTGCGTTTGGCTTCACCTCCTTTTGCTTGCATCCTCAGAAAGTGACTGCTGAGAGCTGAAATCCTCAGGCTGAAAGAGTTTAATGCCCCGATTTAGAAGGGTGAAGCACATTCGTTGTATGCAGCCAAAAGCACTTAACATTTTACTATTATTAGTCATATGCTGACATATGTGGTCCTACAGTGGTAGCATTTATCATCACAAAACTTATTGTTGGGAAGTCAGCACTCCAGATAGCTTCAGATAACAAAACCAGGATCACCTTGCCAACCCTCAGGAATAAATACGTTGACTTTCACATAGGGCATGTCTACACCATATCTTTATGCCAGGGTCATCCCTAGATCATCCCTTTGTGTCCAAATGAGGCACAGGGGATCCCTCCATTTTCCTGGGATAACTGAGACCTCGGTTATCCCGATTTTGCCCACAGTCCCGGGAGCATACTGAGGACTGCGGTTGGCGTGGCACCTGCTCCTGGCTTCTCCCTTCCTCCCTGCAAGTAGCGGGACTCTTAAAATGGGCATGGAGCTGTGTGGGGGCAGACCGTGCCCATCAGAGGTGGGTGGGTGGAACAGTTCAAAGGTGTTTTTTTAAAAAAAATGCTGGAGCGCAATTGCGCAACCAGCTCAGCTTCATTAAATAAAATAGCGGCCGCAATATCTCTCTTCCCTTCTGGGGCGTTGCATGGTCGTCTAGATGCTGGGGGAGGGTCACGGAATCAGGTAAGTCCATGATCCTCCCCCCGCTCCCTCTACACCCTTCAGTGTAGATGAGCCCACTGTGACACCATGACTATACACAGTAACACAGATGGAAACTGACTTTTTCCTTCTTTTTTTTACATTTTAGAAAAAAATCTTTGTTACCTACACAGGATGTCCCAGGGAAACCAATAGGATAGTCTATTCATATTAAATAAACAGGGTTTCGAAACATTTGACATTTTATGCTACAGGAGTTCTAGATGAGTAGTTTGAATGACTCTTGGCAAACCTTATAAACACCAAGCATTTTCTTTGTTTGAATATGTTTATTCTAAAACAATCTTTCTTTTATTAATTTGCTACACAGTTAGTGATGGATTGCTATGCTGAATTGCAAAACAGAGCAGTTCGATGACCTATGCTCCTGGCTATAAAATCTGAAAACTAATAAATGTTATAAAGCGGACAAATATTTTCCTTTCCTAAAGAAATCTCATTAAAAAGTATGAATTATTAACAGCAGCAGTTTCTGATTCAGCACATCCAAAAGCAGTGCTCACTTTCGTCATTGCCTAGAAATAGGCAGATCCAAAGAAAAGAGAAATAATGGGGCATTTTGAGGCACAGAATCCTTTCGAGATGCCCAGAAGACATCTCCTGGAAGCAGAAATCCCACAAAAAATTAAACATAGCTATTTGGGCAATACTTGTGTTATACTCTGGGAGAGGGGTGGCATGTCTCACAGTATTAACTCCTACAACATTGAAATTGGTCTGATTGCTTTTGCCCCATAATTTACTGCCAGTAGGCTCATCCAAAGTCTCTTTCCGAGTCTCTTTCCAAATTTGAGAAATACTACTTTTGCTTTTAATTAAATAAACTTACATCATACTGCCATTCAAAAGACTGTTTTAAATTCTGCTATCTTTTGAGAGGTGTGGGGGTGGGGATGTAGTTTTTAAAACAGTCAGTGCAATATTTTAATACTAAACATTATTAGGTTGAAGCCAGTAGTGAAGAAGATGCTTTAAGTGTATTGTTAGACTGTCTTCTGTGTTTTATAGGTGTTATTGATCTTTGCGAAAGAAGACAAACAGACTGATGGGTTCTGGTGGGCCTGTGACAGAGCTGGATATCGGTGTAGCATTGCTCGGACACCAGAATCAGCACTTGAATGCTTTCTTGATAAACACCACGAAATAATTGTTATAGATCATCGAAACTCCAGATACTTTGATGCAGAAGCCATCTGTAGGTAATTAATTATCTTTGTATTTTATATGAACCTTGTAGCACACACACAAAGTACAATATTACCATGTCCATCTTATTTTCCTTATAGGTAGTAAATTTGTGCCATTTGATTGCAGATAGGCAGTTCATATGACAGAATGCTCTTTCATACGAAATAAATAAACACATCCCTGCTTACAGAAAGCTAGATGTCAAGGAGAATGTTATGCTAGAACCCTTCTCCCTGACATCTAGTTTCCTATGTGGAATGAGTTTTTGGATGGAAGAGCACCTAATCACTGGATCTCCTTCCAGCAATCTGATGTCGTACACCTCAGACAGAATTTATCACCTCAGTGAGAGCAAGGTGTGTAACAATAAGAATAAATTGAAAACTGGGAGTTGGTTCTCTACAAACCAAACCCAGTATTTTGCTGAGGCTGCTAAGAATTATAAGCAACTAAACTCAGAGGTGGCTTAGTAACACTCTGCTTGAGCTAGTATAGGGGCAAGTGGATGCAGATTGCCGCTACTTACATGATAGAGCAATCAATCATCCTCCAAAGTTCATCCATAAAGAAATAGGTAAAAATCAAATTTAGGTATAAACAGGAGTGAAACTAATAATTTCTTCCTCCTTTATCTCAGTTTTTAAAAGTTACAAATTCTATTTGCTGTACTTTTCCAGATTGTGATTTAAAAGCCAGGATTCGACAACAATTTATGTATGCGCTACCCAGGAGAGAAGCACATGGATAGTCATAGGGTCATTTGTTCTAACTGCTGAAGAGACAAGACACTCCTTTGATTTAAAAGTGGCTTGTCTCTTCAGCCATAATAACTGATATAAAGAAAGCAACAATGTTTTCTGGGTGTGCAGTTCTCCTACATGTATACATATGGGATAATACACATATGTTACAATGTGGTGTTGGGCTTGATAATTTCTGTAGTTGAAAATCACTTAATCAGAAATGACATGGAATTTGCTCATTTCAGGTCAATCCGTGATACAAAGCCTGCCGAACATACTGTAATACTAGCCGTCATTCCACAAATGTAAGTATTTTTAGAAAGTATGTTTTCCTGCTAATATTTTTTTCTGTAAATGGATGTGGTTAGCCAATGAATAAAGTATGTTAGCAAAGGTTAGACTTAGCATCCATAAACATGGCAATCTTAGCTGCTGTGGAGTAAGATTCCATTATAATGTAGATTTTTTTAGTGTTATCTAATCTCTACTTTCTAAATTATTTTAACAGTTCTGAAGAGTTAATCAGTCCTGAAGAGCATAATAATATGATATTTTAATTATAGGGAATAAATAGAAGTCTCTCATGAAAATCTTACAGTCAATCTATATATTGGGAAGATTCATTCACTTCAAAATGTGGTTGGTCTACCCATGATTGAAAGTTTATTTGTGCCCCAAAATCCCGGTACATAAGGAAAACTTTCCCAACCTGGTGCTCTCTATGTGTTGGACTACAACTCCCATCATACCTAGCCATCATGGCCAATGGCCTACTGGCTGCGGATGATGGGAGTTGTATCCCACCACATCCGGAGGGTTCCGGGTTGGGGAAGGCTGACATGCTGTCACGTAGTGCTGTCACTGAAAAGGCTTGCAGCAGTACTTACTTGGGCCAAAATGCAGTAAAAGCAAAGCTTGTGGCCTTAAAAGGCAGTGTTGAGTTCAACTCTTTAGCCAATGTACAGTGTGCAACCTAGATTTTTTAATCTTATTTATTTATTACATTTAAATTCCGCCTTTTTTTCGTCCAAGGTTGGGCTGAGAGTCTGTGACTGGCCCAAAGACACCCAGTGAGTTACCATGGCTGAGTGGGGATTAAAACCTGGATCTCCCAACTCCCAGTCCAACACTCTTGCTACCACACACCCCTGGCTCTCGCCGAGCTAATGTTGACAATACATAATAAATAAGAAAATGCTACATCTGTAATATTGATATTAACTGGAAAACTGAAGAAGTTACAATAAATACATATAGTACGCTTTATTATTCATTATTTTCAAGAAGCATGAGTCTTTGAGGTATCAGAATGTTTCAGGTCTCCTAGGTGACAAGATTTTCTGCATTTCTGTAGGTCTGCTGGCCAAGAAGAAGCCTCTGTCCTCCCCTTTCTCCATGCTGGTTTTAATAGGGTATGTAGAAGTTATTCTAACTTTCTTTAAGTGATCAACAAATACAACTACAAATTTTATTATTTTCTCTGCCGTTATTAGGTAGCCTAATTTTGCTTGGTCTGTTAAATGCACCATAGGGGCCAAATACCTAGCTAAATATTTATTTCTAGGGCTATTGTATAATCTGCAGTATAATATATAGTGAACAGAGTCCTCCACCTCTTGTTCTCCACAACAGCAAATTCTTTGATCTCTGGGTATATTATTAAATCTTCCTTCTCTAAAATTCGTCTGCATGGTCTGCATTCTCAGGCTTGTAGGAGCTTTACGCAAGACTGGATTCGTAATTTCAATTAGATATTTTTCTTCTCTATGCTTTAATTTTATGAAAGGATAAATATTGGAGAATTTGGAAGCTTTAATTGCATTAATATCAAGCTTACCGAAATAATTCCTCAGTGTTTGTCTAATCGCTATGCGTTGTTGGTTTATATTTCCTTCTAATATCGTTTTAGGATCTATTCCGAATTGTCTTAGCTTGGCTTCACACCTTTCTATCCAGTTGCCATGTGAGGAGTATTTTTTCTGATCTTTCACCACCAGCTTAACTAGATTATTTGTTGATGTTTTCATTTTGAGGTAATAAAAAAACATGTTCCTCCAGATGGCGTACTCTATTGGGAGCATCCCAACTTCCGCCCTCATATAACATGTAATGGGTGTGTCGGGGGAAGACCCAACAATATCTGTAGGAATTTATTTTGGACCACCTCAAGTTGCTTTATATTATCGTTGGCCCAAATTTCTGCCCCATAGAATAACTGCAGCAAAACCTTTGTCGCAAACACTTTACATGCTGGGGCTATCATTTGTCCTCCTTTTATTCTGGCGAATTTTAACACTGTCTGCATTGATCTATTTGCTTTCAATTTTATTGCCTCCATATGATTAGTCCATGAACCATTTTGTTTAAAAAATATACCTAAGTAGTTAAATTGATTTGTTTGTTCCAGACGGTGTCCATTTAATGTCCATTTATGTATTTGTGGGCTTCTCCCCAAAACCATTACTTTTGTCTTCTGATAGTTAATGGTTAGTAATTCCTTCCTACAAATCTCACCAAATGCTTTGAGTGATCTTCGCATACCCACTAGGTTTTCTGATAATAATACCATATTGTCTGCGTATAATAAAATGTTCAATTTTCTTGAACCTACTGCCACAGGGAAATTCTGTTAATTTACTAATTCACCAATGATATTATTTACAGATATATTAAATAGAGTTGGAGCTAGCAAGCAACCTTGTCTAACCCCTAACGATGTTTCTATTTCATTGGATAATTGTCCACCTCTACCTACTCTTACCCGCATGGAGGTATTTGAGTAGAGATCAACAAGCAATTTATCTATCTTCTGTAGCTATTTTCTCTTACTGATTAATTGTTCATGTTATCAGCCACATATTTTTGTTTACATGCCAGCTCCTCTGCATGTAATATTTTGTTTACATCCCCCAGCTCCTCCGCATTTTAACTCAAAATATCTGAGAAGGAAGCAGAGAAGTGAAGGAAAACGTATTATTGACTACTCCTGACTGTTGTTTCAAGAGGTGAAAGGATACAGGCAAATACATTTCTGCAAGCCTGGCCATGATTTGCTGTGACAAATGCCAAGAAAGATGTGTTTTCTTTCAAAATTAGGGTTCTCTATTGGTGTCATTAAAAATAATGTGTTTTATTTATTTATTATTACATTTATATCCCACTTTTTCTTCTCTTGCAAGGAACCTAAGGTGGTTTTGGTTTATATGGTACTCTTTGTCTTCATTTTATCCTCACAACAAGCCTGTGAGGTAGACTAGACTGAGAGTCAGTGACAGGCCAAAAATCACTGAGAGAGTTTCATGACCAACTGGGGACTAGAACTTGGATGTTCTGAGTTCCAGCCCAACGCTCTAACTATAACACCACACAGGCTCTATAACTGCTTGATCCTCTGTCCTTGCTGGTGCAGGGTAGTCAGTACAGATCAGAACAGGGCTGTTCTGGCTGGCACTTTGCCTTCAGGATCACTATGTAAATAAAAAAAGGGACTGGGTATAGGTTCAGGAAGAAGCCTATGCCTCCAGTAGCAGCTGCCCAGGTTCTATAACAGTGGTTCCCAAACTTTTTCAGGTAACCGCCCCCTTGGTTCCACAAACTCATGCCCAGCGCCCCCTACCCTACACTATAAAAATCATTATTCAGAATAGCGGTTTTCAATGACCCACTAAGGAAGATAATAACAATAAAATTCAAAACAGTAACAATTAATGGAATATTTATTCCAAAGCACCCGCCGTAGGCTTGCCGAGGGAGGGAAAAGAGAGTGAACGCCTCTGTTTTGCAGCCGGTGTGGCGGGGCACACCAAGCAGGGTATGTCTCTTCATTAGTGTTTTGGTGCTTTTGAAATATTTCAATTCACCGTTAAAAGGACTCTTCTTAAATAGTATTAATACATGTGTGGATTCTTCCCCTTTATGGCTTAGGACCAAACTACCTTCTCCCATAAAAGTATCCCTGGGTTTTAAGACCTTCTGGAGAGGCGCTTCTCAGAAAAGACCACCTCGAGCACCCCCCTGCTGCTCTTAACGCCCCCCTATGCAATCCCACCGCCCCCAAGGGGGCAATACCGCCCACTTTGGGAACCATTGTTCTATAAGAAGCATCTGTTCATACTTGAGAAATGGTTTTAGAAAGTTGCTTTTTTAAATAAATAAAACATGGAGAAACAGCACTCGTGTTTGATATATGATGCAGACAGATTGCACTGCATATTTATGTTGTTTCTGATCTCCACCTTTTTTATTTAGTCGGTCCAAATCTTTGTTCAGTTAAGTTCCTCCCAGTGTTAAAACAAATAAACAAAAGACAAATGTGTGTTTCCAGACAAGGCTTTTATTGTGCAAACGCCTTGACTCAGACATGGAATTTTACAGGGCTCCAGATAACATCTTTCATTTGTTAGCCTCTTTGTGTTTTCCCATCTTTTTTCTTAACACACACAAAAATCCATTAAGGAGGGAAAGATGGAATACCTGTATGGTGTCTCTTGACTGGTAGTGCTAGAAGCCCTCCATCTGGAAGCACCCAGTGCTTCAGTTACCCTCTCCTTTAAAAAAGAAAAAGAAAAATCTTGACTCCATCTCTAACTTCTAGAACTTTTCTTTCTTTCATTCATTCATTCATTCAAGTTTTATGTTGTTTTATTAGATCAGGAAACTGCAAGCATGGTTCTCTGCCTCCCTCCCCTCCCCCTCCAGTTTGTACATTACCTAGACATAGGGCTCCATCACACCTACTTCTGCCCCCTGGTTTGTCTCTGTGATTTCTAGCTTTGTTTCATTAGTGTGTCAAGCTATTGGCCCCTTTCACATGGGTTTGTGGTATCATGCTATACTGATGAAATCTCCCTTTCGCTTGTTTGCTCTTCCACTCCACCCCACTCCTGGGAAGCGGGATCCATGGCACCCCACGTGCTTCCCAGGACAGGCCCATTAGTTTCGATGTCAAGGTCAGAGTTGGATGACCGTGACATCGGAGGGATGCCATTCCTCTGGCCTCCACATCAAAACAAATGGGGCAGGACATGTTGCGGAGGGATGCCATTCCTGGACCGGGGATGGTATCCCACCGCATCGCATCCTTGCCCATTACTTTTGATGCCGAGGCTGGAGTGAGCAGTCAGCATCAGCTCTCTCCGTCCTCAGTGTTGAAACAAATGGGGAAGGAGCCAGCGACATGGCACGATCTCATACTGTGTCAGGAAATGAGTTCGTGCCACATCCTTCCCCGGTGGAGGCTCCCCTGCCTCCTTGTTGCTGTGGCGGTGCCCACAGCACGCGCAACTCATGTCCCTCCACAGCTGCCACAGCCTGAATCGGCAGACAGATCTCTGCCAGTTCTGACTGCGGCAGACACGGAGGTACACATGCCACAGGCACCGCCACAGCAACAAGGAGGCAGGGGAGCCTATGTGGGGGAAGGATGTGGCGCGATGTCCGCTGGTTCGGGCTGCAGTGGCCACAGCAACAAGGCTGCAGTGGCTGCAGCAAAAAGGAGGTGGATTAGCTTCTCTCCCCCACTCTCTGCCATTCGGTGTGGAGGGCAGAGAGAGAGCGGGGAGAGCAATAGCCAATTCTGCTCTTACGGTATATCCAAGTGTGACATGCAAATAGGCTATAAGGGCAGGGTTGGCTAATGTGTCATCTGAACGCACCCAATACTACTAGTACTGATGATTATATGCTACCTCCGGTATCATTGGCTATAAGGCTATATACGCCAGTAGCTGGAGAACATGGGTGGGAGGGTGCTATTGCACTGTGTCCTGCTTGTGGGTCCCTGGTCAACAGCTGGTTGGCCACTGTGTGAACAGAGTGTTAGACTAGATGGACCCTTGGTCTGATCCAGCAGGGCTCTTCTTATGTGCTTAAGTAGAAGCTCAGTAAGTGTTGCTGGAAAGGGTGGGGCTCTCTTCCCGTTGGATTCCCCTGCACTGACCACAGAATCAGCTTTCTTCAGCAATATGGCACAGGCCGCCCTAATCCTACAGTGGTCCTTATGAGCCACGTGGGCTGGCAGGGGAACAACCTGGGCAGAAGCATCTGCTCCTGCAGACTGCAGAGACTGCAGGCACTGTCTGATGCCTATCTAGCCCTTAAAGCAAATGTCATGCAGATGCGCTTGTAATTAAAGTGTGTTCACTTGCAGCAGAATAGGGAGATGTGCCTTCCAGAGCTACAATTGCTTAAGGGCAAGTAAATCCCTGAGTAGCAGGTCCCAGAGATGAAATGGGAACAGAACATTCCTGATTAGGTGTCTCACATGATGCGCAGCGCTCCCTTATGAAGGTATTAGCATACCCTTTTTAAGATGCAGAACACCAATAACCAATATATTAAAAACCTGTCAAAGGGATTTAAAAAACCTGAGTGAAAACTAGAGGTTTGAATTATGACACTAACATTGCTACTTTTTCAGGGGAGCTGGGGGGAAAGGAAGAGACGGCGTCGCACACGCTTACAGTTGTATTTCTTTCATGGTGAGCCTTTGAGGTTTCTTCAAAGGTTTGTTTGCTGACCCCAGAACTGTTTGTTCTTGAATAGGGCGAGTAACATCAGAAAATATCCTCTGCTGAGATTGCCATCAAAGTCTGTGTGTGCGCTTGAAAGGGGATTTCTTTTTCAGATCTTCAGTTGACTAACAGTATATTAACCACAGCTACAATTTCACTGACTAAAATCTAGAATCGTCAATGGAACAGAATGGATCCAGTGGATATCAGGCAACCATAATTATTGTGGCTCCTGTACTGTATAAAAATGTTTTTCTCCCCATTTCCATATTTGTACATAGTGATCTTTTATGTGACCTTGAGCAGTTGCTATATGCCTGAGACAAGTAGAGCGGAGGCTGAGGTCTCCCGCCCACTGCAAATCTTTTAATATCACTGTTTATTACTAATTGATTTTGAGGTTGAATGCTTTATCATGCTGAGCAATTTTAGGGATTATTCATATAGTCT
Organism: Elgaria multicarinata webbii; assembly: GCF_023053635.1. Taxonomy (NCBI): domain Eukaryota; kingdom Metazoa; phylum Chordata; class Lepidosauria; order Squamata; family Anguidae; genus Elgaria; species Elgaria multicarinata. Next base: position 85,109,348 of record NC_086176.1, read on the forward strand.
TTCGTGGGGGAGGGGCTTTCAGAACAAAACCAGCACATCTCTTTTCTCCATTTGTGTCTGTTTTCCCCAGACATAAAGCTATCAATTCCCCTTATCCCAAAAGGTAATTATGGGGGAGGAAAGGCCATCTCAATAGTATAGTGTAATGTTAAGATTGTGCTGCTACAGATCTCTGCAATAGCTGACCCTTCTACCTTCTTGCATATTACATCTTAAAGGCTTCTAATATCCCCACTAGTTACAGTGGGGATATTAGAATTGTACTGAATTGTACTGATGCTCATTCACAATTGTATTGCATGAGAGCTTTTCCAAAGGGCCAGAGAAATGTGCTGAATTTATGCTTATTGGAATTTATTAAACCAAAAGTGACCCAATTTTCACACTTCCACAGAGGGCACAGAGCCACCGTAAATCTCCCTGTTGGAAGGTAAATGCAAGGAAAGGGATGGAGCTGATTTTGTTTTTTTCATGGGCTGTGCGCCAACTTGTACAGCCTCCTAAAGAGGGGGTGGGAGGAAATTTTCAGATTGCTCCACTTCTCTCTCAGCCATTTCCCCTGAAACTTAGAACAAAGCAGTTGAGCAAGAATGGTAGACTGAAGACGTTGTGGTTTCCTCTTGAGAGCTGTGAGTTGTGCTGTACAGCTCCAAGAAACAAATTGGGATATGGCTGGGGGTATCCAGTTTTGTCAAGTGGGGCAGGCAATGAGAAGAGTAAAAGTTGAGCTGGCCCTGTTTGTAGTCTGCAAAACCACCAAAGAAATTATTACCTATAATAATAAAACAGGATGTGTCTGTCTGTTTGTCTATCTGACTATCAGTACCATAGCACCAGAAACCATGAAACCTAGACACCTGAAAATGGCATGCATGCTAAGAGGACCCTGGCCGGGGTGTGGGAAGGGTGTTTCACCTTGGAATTATTTGGGCTTTCAAAACTGATTCATTTCAATTAATGTAAATATGTCCATGTGTGTGCAGCCTGCAGTACCATCTCAGTTCACTAGGTGGCAGACTTCCCCAATCAGTGCAACGGATTTGCAGTTGATACAGTTTGAATCCAGAAGGAATAGTGTGAGGGAAAGAGTTGTACAGTGGGTTCTTCCCCACTGCTATGGGGCAGTGGCCTTTAAGGTAATGGAATTGACAGACCTGTCCCCCAGTGGGCCATATGGATGCACCATAGCAAGGCCTGTGCCTAGGACTACCAAAGGCTGTGCCTTCATTCAAATGAATTGGGCACAGTGTACCCAACTCTGACAGCTGCATAACTTTGCATGAAGGCTTTTCTGTATCAAATTAAGGGCTATTCCAACCCCTGCAAAGCCAGGTCCGTTTGCTCGTTATTAACGGCATAATATGGTAATACTCTGCTTTTGAGTGTTAAGTATTTCATAGACATTCTTTTGTTGAAATATGAACAGACCTGGAATTCATATTATGCATATTTCCAATTATCCAATGTTCTAATAAACATCATTTATATGTCAGTATAAAGTTTGGTTTTCTGAGGGTTATACTAGACTGGATGGTGATAGACCTGTCTCTTTAAATGTGGGGTCTTTCCCAGTAATGTGGGGATTGTGGGTCTAATTTAAGGAGGGAAATGGGAGCATGGGAGAGGCTGCTATATTCCCATCCCCCACCCCGGTCTGCAACTTCTTGTAAATCCAGATGCTCCCAGCCAGTGCTGGAGTAAGTTCTCGGTATTATATAGCTCCAGGACTGCTGTCCATGGTACTGAAATCAACTCAAGTCCCAGCTGTGATCCGTCTGCCTTCCCCATGACATATTCCTTGTCTAAGCCATGGCCCAGAGCAGACAACAGATTCCCAGATGACACCGATGGAGGCTAGTGGCTCTGATGTCAGTAGGATGGTGAATCCACTCCAGGTTTCAGTTGGAACCAATCAGAATTATAAGGGAGCACCTTGGATAGCTCCTTTAGAGTTCTGCCTAAAACCTGGAGTGGATTGACCACCCCACTGGCATTGGAGCCACCAGCCTCCACTGAGATTGCTCTTGTCAGAAGTCTGAAATGACCGCTTGGAGAGGGTTTTCAAATTTAGGCCAAGGCCCTCAGATTGCCCACCTCTGCTCTAGAGCTTCCTCAGAGGTAGACAGTACTGGGCCAGATGGACTAAGGCAGTTTCATATGTTCACTGTGATGTTCATAAGCATAGCATGGTAACTTAACTGTATAAATCAGTTATGAAAACCAATTACATCTACTTCTCCATTTTATTTTGATTTCCCTTTCCCCAGAGATATTTGGAGAATAGCAGCATCATTGCTTGTTATAATGAACTGATTCAAATAGAACATGGTGAGGTACGATCACAGTTCAAGCTACGGTACGTAAACAGACATGCAAAGATTGTTCCTCCCCTTAAGGGAAGCACTGGATTCATCATGAGGTATTCAAGTAATTCTACACAGATGCTTTTATCAGTGGTGCTTATACATTGGCCTCAGGCTCATGGGCGCACAATAGCTTTTCCGAGACTTGAAGCTAGGATTGTAGATGGGTCATTGCCCAAATAAGCTTAGTTTCAGGATTTAGGGAGGACGAGTAAATAAATAACTGTCTTACAGGAATAAAGTTTAGGGGGTGGGGCGCTTCCCACTGGAACTCACTTGTGTGTGTCCCCCTCCACTCCTTGCTTCCACTTCCTTGTCCCATTCATACTCCTTATACCCTGTCCTATGTTGGACTCTAGTTTTTCTGAATCATTACCTATTCACCCGTTTCCTCCAAACTACCCATCATTTGATGGTTTCCTGCTGTTGGTGCAGATTTTTCCTCCATTCTAAAAGGTGGGAAGGCCTCTCCTGAGCTTTAGTTACTGGCAGTAGGAGCTTTAAGACACAATACGCTATTAATTTTTGTATTTTTAGTCCCACTGCTTTTGCCTTTGACCCCACCCACCAAGAGCTTCTCCGAAATCGAATTTGACTCTCGGGTTGTAAGAGTTCTCCCACACCTGATCTAAGTAGAGCATATTGTGTTGAACAAGCATCTGTGGGTGAAATTAGGCTTTATCTCAGCAAATGCATGTTCTCAAACCCACATTTGTCATTATAACAGGAATTGGGGAGTCTGGCAGGAATTCACAGAGGAAGGTCACTTAACCCTTCACTCATTTGCAAATGCCTCCTCTTTTTCTTTCTTTCTAACCTGTCTGGGTTAGAAAATAAGATAAAATGGCCAGAGGTGGGTATTTGCTGTGAAGAATAGAGGGCAGGAGAAATTTAAGCTTGCTGTGTTCCACCCCATGAATACATCCTGCATCAGTCTCCCTCCATAGATATTGATAGATACGCTGTTTTTCTTTAAAGAAAAGCTTTAATGGAAATAAAAACATGCAAATTGATTATTACTCAAAATGTTCTTAAAATGTTTTAAGGGTTCACAAGAAAACGCACAAACCTGCTAATCATCAAGGGAAACCATTTGGGCAGGTGAATCAGTGGAGGCTGGTGGCTCTTATTTCGGTGGGACTCTCTGGATTTCAGTCAGAGCCAGCCGGAACTCTAAAGGAGCTGTTCAAAGTGCTGAACCCCCTTCCCCAAAATAGGTTTAGGACCTTAGATAACTCCTTTTGAGGTCTGGCTGGTTCTGACCGAAACCTGGAGTGGATTTACAGTCCCACCAAAATGGGAGCCACAGCCTCCACTGAGCTGAATTGTATTGGGTCCAACTCACCCAGACTTTTGCCCCCCAGAAGTAAACAGCTGTTGCTATTTATTTTGGAAGTGAAATCCCTTTACATTACTCTGCATACCAGTATATCCAACATGCATTAAGCCAACATTTTCTAAGAAAAGACATTTGTATAGCAAATCTTGCATATTTACACATGTATGATTCATGTAACCCTGTCCTGTACACTTATAGATATTAACAGTATGTAATCATTTGTTAATTGCAGGGCTTGTAATTCAGTGTTCACAGCACTAGAACACTGCCATGAAGCTATAGAAATAACTAGTGAAGATCATGTAATTCAGGTATGGAGAAGGCACATGTTTTTATAGAAAATCTATTTATATATCTATTAAACACCATTGCTTTCTGTGGTCTGTATGCATAGGTTTGTGCTATGTTCTTGCTTTCCTGTTTATCTGTTAGTGAGAATTTCTGCAATGGAAATGTACATACTGGATACTGGATATAGTATAAGCATGCTGAAGGCATTTTTAAGTTCAAGCTTTTCTCAGTTGTTCACGTGGTTTCATTGTTTTACAGTATGTAAACCCGGCCTTTGAACAGATGATGGGCTATCAAAAGGGAGAGCTAATAGGAAAGGAGCTTACCGAGCTTCCAAAAAGTGACAAAAACCGTGCAGACTTACTGGATACGATCAACACATGCATCAAAAGAGGAAAAGTAGGTGACTAGTCAAATTGCACCTGCGTCCCTGAACTAGTAGTGTAAAGCCCATGTTGCCATGGGCGCCAGCAGTGTAAGGGAGAAACATACTGTCCCTTGACTCCCACTATGTCAATCCTGCAGAAGATGTATGGAGGTTACTTTCATTCAATGCAACCAAGGTCTTTTGGCCTTGGCCTCTTTCCCTCATCCCCCACATTTTAAAACCCAGCTTTTCCTAGGGCCGCTTCTTTTCCTCTTCTGCTGCCATCCCAGACCATTTGACGCTGCCTCCACCCCACCACCATCCCTGCCACCAATATGGCCGCTTCGAGAGCGGGCTCAACTCGCAGAGTCCAAGGCCCTCCGTCCGTCCCCGCCTTTGTGTTTTTCTGCCTACATGCTGCAAAGCTACATGGGAGCTGTAGTTCCCCAACCCCCTCAGGCTCCTGGCCAAGATGCAGAAATATAGTTTTCGGCTATTAAAGCATGAGCTTTGTACTTTTTCAAAGTTTCAACGTTTTCTGCACATCTACACTGTTCAACTGGTGCACAGTTTAAAACAAAAATCGGTCTGGTAGATCTCTAGTTATAAGCCTTACACTACCGTATTCTTTTATAAGATATAAGATGGGGCTGAATTGTGTTATCTGAGGCAAGGAGAGAAGTGGGTATAAAATGTATTCTTTGAAATGCACTTGCTGTGTCCCCCACCCACCCCAGGCTTTTCCTCCTAAATTCTTTCAGTATTTCAGCAGTAAATACATTTACTGTTGCCTAGCTCACTCTGTTTCGCCCAGAGAAAGACATTCTGCACATGGCCAGAGGTGCTTTTCTTCCCATATTCCAGGATTCAGCCCTGTTTGAAAGAAGTGGTGCAGAATAATGAGTTCTCTGGTTCTAGTTTGCTGGCAGTGGCAATAGAGTCAGTGCTTAATTTCTTTCTTTTTTTTTATAATCTTTATTTTTATAATTGATTACATAATACAATTACCACATAAGAAAAATAAAATAAACAAACATACATCGCTTATAATTCCAAATTATACTTATCTAGTTTCCATAATCACATAACATAACATAAATGCTCCCCACCACCTTCCGGGATCTATTCTTGCTTCCAGAATCTCATAGTTTCTTCCGGTGGTGATTTTCCACCCCCCTTAGAGAATACATATTCTAGGAACTGTTTCCAAATGCCCTCAAATTCATTTACATTTGTTATACCTTTTCTTAACCTTATATTACATGTCAATTTATCGTTTATAGCTATGTCCCAAATTTCCTTATACCACTCTTCTATATTATAATTTCCCTGCACCTTCCAGTTCCTAGCTATAATTAACCTTGCTGCTGTCAACAAATTAGTTATTAATTCTTTGATCTCTTTATTACACTTTAAAGTACCATATAGTGATAGCAATGCTACCATAGGTGTCTCTTCCAACTCTATTCCCACAATTTTTTTTATTTCAATATACACCATTTTCCACAATTTTTGCACACATTCGCATTCCCACCACATATGTAAATACGTTCCTTTCCCTCCACAACCTCTCCAACAATTTGCTGAATTCGTCATATTTATTCTATTTAATCTCACCTGGGTCAGATACCACCTCCAAACAATTTTATAATAATTTTCTTTTATTCTCACAGACATATTTCTCAACACTCTTTGTCGCCATATTCCCTCCCAACTCTGCTGCCCTATTTGCACTCTCAAATCAGTTTCCCATACCATCTTCCCCATTCCCCCTATCTCTCCCTTTTCAGCCAATATTCTATAAATTTCACTTGTTAAACCTTTTATCCTTTTATTTTCTCCTATCTCAATTTCTTTCCTAAAAATCAAATCTTCAAATTTTGTCATTTTGCTACACTCCCCATTATCTCTTATCCATTTTTTTGTCCATTGCTCTAACTGCCGACAATTTAACCAATTTAAATTCTCCCCCTTAAACACCTCATCTATTTCCCTTCCTCTTTTCGTCTCTCTTAACCAATCTTTTAACCTCATTATTTTTTTCTCTATTAAAATTTTGTTCAATCTCTCTTTTAAATTCCCTGGAAAATTCCTTAACATTATCACCGGTGTTAACGGAGATATTTTCGAAAATAACACCTTCTTATATAGTCGCCAGATTTCCCAATGCTTTTTCAATAGCGGGTTTACTATTTCTTCTCCGCTTTTTTTACTATCTTCTCTAAAAAATATATTTTCCAATTGCCACTCTTTATCTTTTCTTGCTCCATCCTCCAACCAATCTAATTCCCCTACTCCTATAATTCCTTCTACTATGTGTCTTAACCTATTGGCTGTATAATATGCCTTTATATTGGGGATTCCCAATCCTCCTTTCTTCTGTGCTAAGTACCACCACTTTTTGTTTATTCTCGCTTTCCTGCCTCCATTACAATAATTATTTACCATATTCTGCCAACTTTTTATCTCTTTTTCTGATATTTTAATTGGTAACATTCTAAATACAAAATTAAGCTTAGATAAAATTTTCATTTTAACTAAAGCTATTCTGCCAAACCATGACAAATTTAACTTTTTATATTTTTCTATTTTATCTATAATATCTTTTTTCAACTTATATAAAATTTCCTTTTCTAAATCCTCTAAATCTTTAACAATTTTAATTCCCAAATATTTAATTTCAGTGCTTAATTTCTAAAGAGAGAGATGCTGGCTTTTGTCTGCATGAGTAAGAGAGTCCATTACTTTCCTAGCCATGGATGTTGAACCTTTTTCAGTCTGCGGACTGAAAATTCCATTTTGGAGAAGTTCTCAGTGGGGGGTGGGGGGGCAACATTCCAGTGGCGGGGGCCCTGAAGACAAAAGGAGCAGATCCAAAGGCAAAGGTGCGGTGCCAAATATAGCAGCGTAATTAATGTTAAAGCTCATACTTCCAATAACTAAGCCTTAGGAGAGGTATTTCAACCTTTTATTAGATGGGGTAAAAAAAACTGCGCAAAAGCTAGTAATCTACACAAAGATTGGTGGCTGGGGGAAAGGGGGTGTGGCCTGGGGAAGAGGCATGGCCTTTTGGGGAACCCTAGAAGGCTGGATTTGGCTCCCAGGCCTTAGGTTCTGCATCCTTGCTGTAAGCCCTATTCCTTACTTCTAAGTGGTCCAGCACCTGCATTGTAGGGATGGTAGGTCAGGCCTTCCCCTATTATACTAATGAATTCTTGCATGACAACCCTACAGAAAAGCCTCTTTCCTGGGCTTCTTCATTTTCACATTTACTGGATCATCCAAGCAAGTGGACAATGCTAACACCTGACTTGGCATCAGTGTCTGTCCTAGCCAGCACTGTTACTTTGCTACCACCAAAGGTAGACTTGGTGAGTCGTCACTCTGTACGCTTAGATGGGTTGTGGCAAGTACATTTCTAGGATAGTCTCCTAAAGTGGTTTTTGGTCCTGCATGCGGACCAGGAGTATCTCTGGATCAGGGCCAGGAAGTGGAAGAGGGGCCTAACTGGTTTGTTTCGCAGTGAAGAAAGGTGAACAGTAATGTGTTTTATTTCCTCAAGAGAAATGTACCCATGATTCTCCCACATGAAACATCTGTGAGGGTGTAGTACAGCCTTCCCCAACCTGGTGCCATACAGATGTTTTGGACTTCAACTCCCATCACCCCCAGCCAGCACAGCCAGTGGTCAGGAATGTTGAGAGTTGTAGGCCAAAACATCTGGAGGACGCCAGGTTGGGGAAGGCTGTTGTAATGTCATGAAATGTTCTCCACCTTGCATTGTTCGATCTTTGAGTGTTGCTTTCATTTGACTTGTTTAGGAATGGCAAGGAGTTTATTATGCACGTAGGAAATCAGGAGACAGTATTCAGCAGCATGTGAAAATAACACCTGTGACTGGCCAAGGAGGGTAAGTGTGTTAACTAAAAAAATGCACTTTATTTTAATGGATTTCACTCTTATATGGTTGTGCATGGAGTTCTCTGTCAAAGGAAATGCCAAAGTGAGTAGGTAATTTTAAGGAAATTGACAAGGTGACTGTACTACTGCAGTCCTTGGATAGCAGACAGGCGAATCTGCAGACTTGCGCACTTATGGAGGTCTGGGGATTGTTGTTGTTTTTTAATTATGAAGCTATTTGAACACTTGAGAAGCAGCCAAAACAGGAAAAAAAGTTGCTAACGAAGTAACTGCAAAAAAAAAAAAAAAAAGAGATCCTGATGTGTGTGTGTGGGGGCAATAAACTCCCACTTGTCAGTTTCATCCTCCATTATGTTTTGAACTCACATTTGTCACTTTCCTCCCCCGCTTTGATATTTCCCATGCCCCCAAACTTTGAAAGCAGCAGCTAAATGAGGTGGAACTATTGGGATGGGTAGGTGTAATTACTGTGGGAATATGGGTATCTGTGTGTACATAATGAGGGAGTATGGGTATATTTATTGCATAAATGGGTTCAGGGTTTTTAATTATTATTTTTCTGTCATTTGCATTTACAAAAAAGCCCTGAACCCATCTGCATGCTTCTGTAGCACGGGTGGGTTTTTTTTTCTAAAGACTGCAAATGGAAAAATTGTAGAGAAAAGGGGGAGCAATGGAAGCAGGGTGGGAAGCGGGAAATGTTTCCCTCTGTAGGGAAACATGGATATGAGAGGAGTTGTGCTGCAAAGGACACTGGGATATGTGCAAGGAACAAGCTGGAGGACTAAAGGGGAACAAACCACGGCAAGCCGCAGAACGCCTGATGGTTGAAGATTGAACCTGGGACCCCTTGAATGCCACAGCCCTTCTCCACCCACCACCCCAGTTTTAGCAAAGTGAATCAAAGTTATTGGAGAGTGTGTAAGGGGGGAAAAGCCTACATTTATGGGAGAAGGAAGCAGATATGCATGAATGCTAGTGCAGAGAAAATGACCAAAAGTGCTGGTATAAAAAACCTTAAGGCACAATGTAGTCTCGTGAAGTGAGTGTTGGATTGGGACATGGTATATTTGGGTTCTAATCTCTGGTCATCCATGGATTTACTGAGAGTCAAAAACTACACATGACATGGGAACTATATAACTGGAACTCCCAACATCTTTTTCTGTGGAAGAAAAGCAGCCCGGCTGGTGGTGGTGGTGGTGTAGGGGTAAGACATTGGATTGCCCCATGCATGCTGCAAGCTGATCCAAATCAAGTGTCATCCCTCACCCTGATGCTGGGAATTTCTGGATGCAGACTTACTAGAGATCAAGTCCCATTGAAATCCTTAGGATTACATGAAGAGGATTCTGCTGATAATCACAGAACTCTAACTCCCTGAGTGCCCTTAACTAGGCTGTCATCTCTCTGCTTCAATGACCCATGTATAAAATGTAAACATTATTGACCTACTTCCTAGGATGAGCTCAATAAACAACTAATCATAGTAATTATAGAAATCTTTTTAATAAACTCGTCAGACTCAGGGTTTTGATTTACAAATGGGTGGCTAGAAATTAATTTTATCACCAGTTTCACTGCAAGTATTGCATTTAATAACAGATTTTTTTATATATATTGGTAGGAAAATCCGACATTTTGTGTCTATCAAGAAGCTGTGTTGCACCAATGACAGTAACAAACAGGTACAATGTTCCTTGTGCAGTATGTAACCTGGCTAATTGTCACTTTCTTATTAACAACTGTTTTTCCCCCACATCATTTGTACATTGTATAATTAAAATATAAATGGCAAGTCAGACTAACTTGAAAAGTGGGATAATAATAATAATAATAATAATAATAATAATAATAATAATAATAATATCAACAACAACAACAACATAGAAAAAATCTAATTGTGGGATGCAACTTCAGTGGATCAAACAAGATGGCTGGCATTTATTTCAAAGGATAATCCGACCACCACCAAATTTCTGCCACTTTTGTTTAAGCTGCAGTGTCCTTGCCTGTGTTGTATCTGACACAGTGAAAGGCGATATTCAAAATATGCTGCGTTGGGCAAGATTGTGTTGATGAGAGATATGGTCTGTCAAAGTACACTCAACACATAAACCAGCAGAATGGAAAAGTTGCTATGGCTTTGGCCAGTTAAACAGTTTACAGGTGCAAATGGAGGTATAGAAAGAAGAGGGCATGCACATGCATAATCTACAGTATACACCACAATGGTGTCTATGCTTGAGGTTCAGCAAAGTCAGAGCTTTATGTGCCAATTTTCTTTTTTCCCATGTAACACCAGACCTACAAGACTCACCGTGATGAAAAGTGTGCAGGAGACCAGTTTCAGTCAGGTTAGAAAATTATCTTTCTTTATACGGCATCATTTGAAAACGCAGAATCAGTGCTGCTTCATACATTTTGGCAGCCACATGGAGGCAGCTGAGAAACCCTTGCAAGTGGTAGTAGTTCGATCCGTTCTTCATTGGACCTGTTGTTTGGAAAAACTTCACATACCAAGCGGTAATGTGTCACCATTCAGTAGACTTACGTGATTACCTCCATAATGTATAAAGAAGCCCCCAGTCAACATTATTCCAATCTTCTCAATCAAATGAAATTTTCAGCTTCATTTAAGTAGGCCAAAAGAGAAAGATATCTTCATAGCATGGCAAACAAAAGGGAGAGCAGGATGCTGAGGATCAAATGCATGGTATGGCGATGACACCGATTACATACATGCAACAGTTCTGAGGAGTTACAGTCCTTTGATTTTTATAATGACCAGATTTGATTTTATTTATATTTCTTGGCTGCCTTTTAGGGCAGGAGCGCTTCTGAGGTGGCGTACAACAATAAAATACATAATAAAAAACAATGCGGCATAAAAGCAGTAAAACACAATAAAACAGCAACAGCAGCAAACATTCTAAAAATAATAATAATCAAACACCAGCATAAAATAAAACTTTCAACAGAAAACTGCAGCTGCAACCCTGTCTGATAACACATAATCAGAAGAAGGCTAGAGTAAAGTAACAAGTTTTCAGGGCCTGCTTAAAAGTCTGCAATGATGGGGGCCTGACGGATCCCCAATGGCAACTTGTTCCAGAGGTGTGGTGCCACTGTGGAAAAGGCTCTCTCTTGTGTGGACGCCAGCCTAACTGTCACAGGTGGGCCACTCTCACAGGTGGGCAAATGAGATGTGCCTCTCTTGCTGATCTTAGAGTATGGTTGATATTCTTCAAGTAATTTGTTCCCAAACTGTTTATAGCTTTAAAAGTGAAAACCAGCACTTTAGATTAGGCTTGGAAACACACCAGTAACCAGTGCAGCAGGCACAGTATAGGTATTATATGACTGAATCAAATCGCCCCACCAGCACCAGCTGAAGTTCCTGGACAGTCTTCAAAGGCAGTCCCACATACAACGCATCACAGTAGTCTGGCAAGGACATCATTAGTGCACAGATAACTGAAGCAAGACCTGTTCTCTCCAGATGCAACAGATAGGGCTCCTCCTTCCCCGGAAGTGGGAAAACCTTCTTTTACACAATTATTAAAGGTACAGGAGCACTGCCCTCCTTCACATCTGGTTATTGTCGTAGCAGGTGTGGAGAAGTTGTGGCCAATCCAGATGTTGGTAGACTCCCAGCCATCATGACCAATGTCAGAGATGCTGAGAGTAGAAGTCTAACAACCTCTGGAGGGCCACAGCCCCCTCCCCCCATTCTATTCATTTGCCCTCCACCCCTTCCAAGACAGCTTAAAGCCCAGTCTCAGTTATTCCTCCTGCGGTTATTGTAGATTTACCAGCACATTGCATTTATGTCAAATAAATTTTAGTGTGCGGTAAGGTGGTAGTGAGGTAAAGCCCTAAAACTGGGAATGAACATAAGTTTGGTTCTCTTCCTTGTCTTACAGTCGTCGTCCCCACCTGCCCCTTTTTGAACTTTGGTTGAAGATTATGTATTCAGCTCTAACGCTTTTTATCTGTAGAAGAGAGACAAGTTAAAATGCCCACTCTTAAAAAAGGGATAAAAGTGACTGTGAAAATAAATTCTGAGCATTTTAAAATACTTTCCTGTAATATTTATAGATGTTCACTCCTTCAGATGCAAGAACAGGAGGAAAGAATCCATTGATGTCAAATCAATAGCCTCTCGAAGCAGTGATGGTAAGAAAACCAATCTGTAGAAAATATCACTAGAAATTCAGGGACCTGTGCCACAATGAATGATAACAATCTTTCTTACTATTGAAGATTTGGACAAGTGGCATTTGATTTGTCTTTAAAGTTTTTACTACAATCAGCTTTCAACTGTCTGGGCTACTGAATAGGAAGTAGAGGAACAATGGAAAATATTTTGGGGCAGAAGTGTCTTCAACTCTTGCTGGCAAACTATTTTTTACTCTCTAGTAACATAAGACCATCTCTTGTTTTGTGGGCCCACTCATGTAAAGTCATTGAATATATGAGGATGTAGCTTTTTATTTGTATTTGTTTAAAAAGCCAAAATGTTTCTATTTAATGGCAGCCCCAAGTTTACAGAATCGGCGGTATTCCTCAATGGCAAGAATCCACTCCATGACAATAGAAGCTCCAATCACGAAGGTAGGAGTTGTTTCTGAAGTCGTTTATACACATCAGTCATCTTTTACAGGAAATGGGCAGACGCCAGTGTGGTGTAGTGGTTAGAGTGTTGGACTGGGAGCTGGGAGATCCCGGTTCTAGTCCCCTCTTGGCCACGGAAGCTCAATTTGTGACTTTGACACTCTCAGCCCAACCTACCTCACAGAGTTGCTGTTGTGAGGATAAAATGGAGAGGAGGAAGAGGGTTATGTATGCCCCCTTGGGTTCCTTGGAGGGAAAAAGGCGGGATATAAATGCAATAAATAAATAAAATAAACAAGGTTTATCAAGGCATTCAAATATCTTGTGATGTTCTCACTCTACAAAGTATGTTTCCCATTGCCTACTAGCTATGTAAAGTTCTAGTACAGGAGATGAATAAAAGGAATGAGCAAGCTGAAGCTATGCTAATTATGACTTGTTGCTCATCAGATTCATGAATGGTAGTAGTGCTGTTTATTCATTCAAACTAATATTGTTTGTAAGTTACTATTTTCACAAATAGTAACCTATGCTTTGTCTTTATGAACTATTACATATTAGAGCTGCAAAAATTCAATCAGTTATCATCTATTAATCAGTGAGGCCGATTTTAATCATGTACTTGGGCTAAGTGTTAAGGCACATTTCTTTTTGTTTCGTGGCTATTTTGCTCTCATTGTAATGGAATGGAAAAGAAAATATCAAAGATGGCTTTTCCCTAAACCAATAAGTAATAGCTTTTATTTACACATTGTAAATTAACTAATACATCTTTCAAATATCCTCAAAATGGCACCTATATTGAGATTTCGGTAATAGGCCAATAGATTTTAATTTAAATAATTAATTATTAATCATTTTAGAAACAGACTACTTTATTCAGTTGACAGCCCTTTTACATGCTAATTCCCTAATAGTTTCATGCATATAAAAAACATCTGCAGTGATGTGAAAGCAACAATGGCTTCATTCTATATGTTTTTTCCTTTCTCTTTGTAACCCTCCAGGTGATTAATATAATCAATTCAGCTCAAGAAAACAGCCCTGTAACTGTAGCAGAAGCCTTAGATAGGGTTTTGGAAATCTTACGGACAACAGAACTTTACTCCCCTCAACTAGGTACCAAAGATGAAGATCCTCACACTAGTGATCTTGTCGGAGGTCTGATGACTGTGAGTAAGAATACATAAATCAAACAATCAATTTCACTAGATGATATTTAAAAACATGATCATATTAATCTAGATTCCCGGTGTTGACATCTAGCAACCAAGCAAAAGCAAAACTAACTCTTATCAAAAGACCCCTCTCTTTTCAAGAGCCAGGGGGAGATTTTCTGATTCCAGTTAAGGAGGCAGCCCTACCACGAGGCCAGAGGAGGTGCCAGAATGAGACAGAAGTCCAGTAGCCACTTATACATGGCCAAAAAAAAGAGGACAAAGGACAACGCAATCATGTAATGAGTTGGATCTAGGATCTGCCTTCCGCGAGAGGAAGAGACCTTTCATGAGGGGAAGGACGCCACTCGAGGAATATCCCTCTGCCAGATATCTAAAGATCCCCCTCTCCCCCTCCTACCACAGTTCAGCCCATTCAGAAAGGTTTACTTAATCTCTGCAGTGTTTTCAGGCATCTGGAGCGGTTGCTGTAGGAAGACAGGGCAAGAAGTCCATGTCCACCAGCACACTTGATCCAGCATAAATCTGGATCCAACTGTATATATAGATAGATACAAATTTAGAAATGATTACTATAATTTAAATAGAAATACAGCGCATTTCAGCATAGTGGAGAAGACTGATCAGGTGACCAGAGTGGATTTATTTGTATACAATGTGTTCAAAAAGTGCATAAAAACAGGTGGCCTTAGCTATTGCTGAAGTAATCAGTTCTAGATAATCAGCCATGAAGGAGAACAGAGTGCCATGTGATGCCACCCTCTGTCCATAAGTACTTTCAGTGTGTTTATGAAATCTATTGACATGTAATCTTGTGAAGAAAATTTTGTAGCCACTGTTTTCAATTCTATCCAGCCTGGAAAGCATGGTAGAAGATATAGGGTTGCATCAAGGAACAGCCTTCTGTGAGAGGAAGGGGGTCTTCAGTAAGAAGCAGGGCCCTGTTCATGGAAGGTTTCTCCACCTAATTTGGGGGGTATCCCCCTCACTCATACACTACAGCTCAGCACATTCAGGAGGGTCTCCTCCCTCTCTGTGTAGCATTTTCAGGGGGTTAGAGAGGCTGCTGTGGGAAGGAGGAGGGTGGGGACGTCCACTCTCATCAGTGCAGTTGGTCTAGCCCAAATCTAGACCCATTCACTGACTTCATAATTACTTCCTCTCATTTGCTGGAAAACGCAGTGCCTTCAGTGACTTAAGTCACCTGGGGAACCTAAGACAGCAACATAAAAGCTTTCTTTATATTGGGTGATGTGTAGGATCCATGGTAAAACAGCAAGGGAGGGTGACTCAGAGAAAAATAAAGAATTCACTGAACAGTGGACAAGAGAGAGGCTTGATTTGTTTTCGTAAAAGACGTTTGTATCAATTAAAGACTAGACAGCATTAATGTTGCATTGAACTATCAGTCGTACCATCTTGCAAGTTATGTAAAATATATAAACAAGCACTCACACATGTTATTATATATGCTTTTGTGATAGTTTGGAGCAAGTTGTTTATATTGTATAGTGCATAAACATAGCAATACACTAGCCTTTCCTTTTCTTGTCTAACTGTAGTACTTTGAGAGCATGGTTCATTTTCTCTCTGTATCTTTCTTCTTTTTCGACCTGGTGCGAGGAATCCTGGATTGTACCATTTGTTTTTTACTTCATTTCAGGATGGCTTGAGAAGACTGTCAGGAAATGAGTATGTATTTTCTAAAAGTAAGTCCCCCTGTCAACCTCTCTATAAGTATGCCTATTTCATTTGTTGCTAACATTGTAGAGGAATTTCTCTTGTTCAAAATCAGAGGTAGAGAGAATCCCTCAAATGCAGATTCTATATCGTGTTTTGAAAAATTAACTAAGGCCTTTGCTAGACCTGGTGGAAAATCCGGGGGAGAGGAGGGGAGAACTTGCGTTATGAATAATGCGAGATCTTGCCCTTATTCACATGTGAGCCGCGACGAGCTCTGGAGGAGAGCTGTCACGGCCGCCATTTTTTTTTTTACTTTTAAAGCGGCGGCAGCAGCGCAGGAGACAGGAATGGTAAGTAGTGTGTTGATGTTTTTTAAAAAAATCTCCTTCTCCCCCATCCGCGATCTCCCCCTCTGGCCCTGTTCTCCTCCCCCCCATCCGCGATCTCCCCCTCTGGCCCTGTTCTCCTCCCCCCCATCCACGATCTCCCCCTCTGGCCCCGTTCGCCTTCCCCTTGTCCGTGATCTCCTTTCCCCCCTGTCCGCGATCTCCCCCCCCGGCCCTGTTCTCCTTCCCCCGCCTGCCATGTCCGATCCCCTGCCCGCCCCACCTGTGATTCCCCCCCCATGTCCCCACCATAGCCCTGATGCGCATCCACCGCTTTTACTGGCTACTCAGGAATAAATCTGGTAGCCGGGAAAAGCAGCGGATCTGGCTACACGCCTGTAGTCTCGAGCTAAGCCTGAGACTGCAGGAAAAACCAGGCCAGAAGCGGTGCCAGTTACCCCGGGCCCAGGGAGGGTTCACCCCCTGCCTGAGCCCGGGATACCCTGTGCGTCATCTGGATGCACAGGGGTGAGCCCAGGGCTCGTACTGGGCTAAAGCCCAGTCTAGCAAGGCCCTAAAAGTTAATTAAAAAGTAAAAAAAATATTAGAATGTAAGCCTATGCGGCAGGGTTTTGCTATTTTATTGATTTACTCTGTACAGTACCATGTACACTAATGGTGCTATATAAATAAATAAATAAATAAATAATAATGTATGCAGTTCTCCTAAAACAGTTATTTACTCTTTCCTGCCCCCAAACTCTTTATTATAGACAGAAAAGATGCAGTCAACTCGCTGTGAAAACACAGAGAACCATCTTTGCTTTAACACAGGAAATGGCCCTTAGACAGGTTTAGTAGCAACCACACAAAAGATAATTCAAAGGCTTACTGATGTAGATTAGAGTCGTCAGTACAATTTTAGTATTTCCTAGACAGAAGCCCCAATCCAGTAAGGGAGATCTCGGCATGGAAGTAGCCATCTCTGTGCGTAGCTGATGAGCCTGTCCATCTGTTTTCAATTCTACCCCTCCTGGAAAGCATGGTAGAAGATATTGGGCTGAATCTAGGATATGCCTTCTATGAGAGTAAGGGAAGGTTCCTCCATGCTGTTTTGGCAGTCCCCCTCACTCATGCACACCACACTTCACCCCATTCAGCAGGGACTCCTGATTCTCTGTGTAGCATTTTCAGGGGGCTGGATGGGCGGCCAAGGCAATGAGGGGACAACATAGTAGATGGATATGTCCGTCTGCATCATGACACTCATCTGGGACCCATTGAAGTAGCACACTGCACCTTTTGATGGGCTAGTAGACCCTATTCAGCAGCACCAGTGTTTCCAGGAACTATTTGCCCGTTGCTAGAACTGGGCCATGCATTTTCATGTTTTTATTTAGGGAGTTTAATTGTGATGCCTCAAAATGATAAATTCTAAACTTTGAGACTGCAAGGGACAAGCTTGTTGTGATGGCAGTGGTCTACTAAACACAGAAGTGCCCCAATCTCCTAGAAAGAGGGGATGGGGCAAAGGAAGTTCATGAGTACAAGACCATCCCTTAGTCCACAACCTGCCTCTCTGTAGCCCTTCTTTCCAAGTGTCTTCCTCCCAGCTGAACACATTCCAGAGTCCTATTTTCAGACATAAAAAGTGCAGGGAGGAAAACTGTTGGGGGAAAGGAAATGTTTCGCACTCCTTACTTGCATGTGTCTTTTGTATATGCCCTACCCCTCATCTTTCTACAAAGTTGGGGCAGTTCCAGGCTCAAACACCTGGGAGTTGTTGCCATCATATCGAGTTTAGCTCAGAGACTTACTTCCTGCAAAGGCTTCTTCAAGCAGGGCACCATAACGTGTCCATTTGTTGTTTGAACAGATACGAACCAGAGCCATGGTCACCTTTCAGTGCCAGTCACCGTCAGTGACGTTCCACCCTGCATTGCACGCTTGCTGGATAACGAAGAGAGCTGGGACTTCAATATTTTTGAACTGGAGGCTGTTACAAATAAAAGGCAAGGCTTCTCTCTGCATATTAGGTAGACGGATAGCAGGAGACGCTGAAGGAAGTTGCTGAACAAGCTGTGGCACAAATTAAGCCTGTATGGCTAGGGAATCCTGGGACTTTTTTCTGTCTAAGCATGCATAGGATTGTGCCCTAATTTGCTTCACTGTGACAACCTGTCCCAGGCAGCTGTTGTGGATGTTGATGTAGGGTAGCCATAAGTAACTTGTGCTTTCACTGTCTGTGTTTACTGGTTAATGTGTGAAGCGAGTGCAACTTCTGAACCTGGAAAAGAGCCCTTTTTTATTCCAATTTTATTCCGTTTGTTGCAGCCTAGTTTAGCACGAACAGAATATTTTCCCACTCTTTCTATCCTGTGCTCTTTATGTCTAGAACTCCCTCCAAGGAAGGACTGCTACATAATTCCACGTCTCTCTTCCTTCAAATTCCTCCTCAAAATTCACTTCTTCTATAATTTTTTGAAGTCCTCAGTCCTGTAGTCCCTAGTCCCAAATGGAAATTAAGAACAAGTAACTACATTTTATAACTGTTACTCTCCTATTACTCTTGCCTCTTCATGCCAGGCTATAGTTTGGCATTTTTAACCCTTCCACCCTGTGCTGTTAGCCTGATGAAAACAGCTGCTTCCCCCCTTCCACCAGCCGCTACTTGGCACAGAAGGGAGGATTCCATTGGCGCCAATGGCAGCTTCCCACCCATGCCAAATAGCAGCTGGGGGAGATGTTGTTGTTGTTGTTGTTGTTGTTGTTGTTGTTTTCATTTCTATACTACCCAATAGCCAAAGCTCTCTGGGAGGTTCACAAGCTCTGGGCTGTAATAGGGGCTGCAGCGCTAGAGGATAGGGTTAAGCTATATCAAAGCCTTTTCTCAGGCGATGGAAAAGAGACTAAATTTAATAGCAAATTCTAGGTTTCTTCCACCCATCATCATCATCATTATTATTATTGCTTGTAAACTAAAAGGAAAAAAATATGTTAAATAAACTACACTCTGTCAACAACTAGAGTTAAACTTGATGTAATTTTCTTTTCTTTTGTTGTTCATTTGTTTGTCTCTGTATTTGAAAATTTAAGAATAGTTTAAAGGGGGAGGAAGACTCATGCAACACCAAGCTGTGCATTCAATATAATGAATCGTTCCCCCCTTGCTCTCCTTCCTTCTCCCCTGTCCATTATTATTTCCCCACTATCAAAATATATTCTTGCGATAGGGGCCGATATCTTTGCTTACATTAAAGTGGCACAGGCAGTGGTAGTGTAAAATTTGTCTAATACTTTGAAGCTGTCCCTAACCAAAGACTACAAACCGCAAGAATATTGACAGAGATTGGCTTTCCTGTCTTGGTTTACATTTCTTCTCTAATTATATTCCAGGCCATTGGTTTACCTGGGTTTGAAAATTTTTGCCCGCTTTGGCGTCTGTGAATTCTTAAACTGTTCAGAAGCCACCGTACGCTCCTGGTTCCAGGTGATTGAAGCCAACTACCACTCCTCCAATTCCTACCATAACTCCACTCACGCAGCTGATGTTTTGCATGCCACAGCTTTCTTTCTGGGGAAAGAGAGAGTTAAGGTACGGTTCCTGCTGAGATTTCTATGCCCTTGCTTGATGGATTATTAACTCATTAGTTTGTTTTTAAAAAAATCTTTAAAAGATTACCAGGAGGAAGATATGGCATGTTTTGAACTGTAGTCAGATAGGTTTAGGTTAAACGCTAGGGAAAACTTAGTAACAACTCAAAAATTTATTACAGCCATAGTTCAGGATAAATTCAGCTAAAATCCAAACTTAAAACATTAAATCAGCATTTCTACAATTTCAGTCTGATCACTGTGTAAGGACAGTATACTGCAACATGTGTAACAGACTCAACTTTTCCAATTCCACAAGGACAAAAATATGCATCAAAAGAGCCAGAATGGTGTAGTGTTTAGCGTATTGGAAAGGGACTCAGGATATCCGGGTTCTACTGCCCACTCAGCCACAAAGCTCACTGGGTGATTTTGACCAGTCACCAATTCTCAGCTTAACTGACCTCATAGGATTGTTGAGGATAAAATGGAGAACTATGGGCATTTTTGTATGAGGCTTTTACCCACATCTTTACCAGGTCTTCGGCATCCACTATACAGGCTATAACTAGAAAGCCATTCTGAAAAATACTGCACTTCCTTTGATCTAAAAAAACCTGTGATAATGGTTGCAAAGCACAGAAGAAGCCCTGGAAGATGACAGTGTCATGACCCACAAACTACATACCTTGAGAGAGCAATTCTGAGCACACAATAAAAAAACTTTGTGTAGAAAAGCTCTATGTAAACTGCCTTCGGTTCCTCACAAGAGGAAGTAAGGCAGGATATAAATGTAATAGTAGTAACAATAGGAATACCCTGAAATCTTCTTGTAGCAGTGTAGAGGGTAAAACATTGAACTTAGCTGATGTTAGCACATGCCTATATTTAGGATGATTTAACACTTCTTTTGCCACTTCAATCCTGTAATCAGGATTCACACCCAGAAATAATGGGGTACAGGTTTTGTTTGCTATGGATCACCTTTTTTGGAAGCCATGTCGGCTGGGGATGATAGGAGTTGTAGGACAACACATTTAGAGTGTGCTAGGTTGGAGAAGGCTCTTTTAGAGTGTTTCAGGGAGGCAGTTTCCTCACCAATGTTACAGCCGAAACAGGATGAGTACTTCAAAAGTGGAGATTTGACACTAACATGGCTGGTTTTATGCAACAGTGTCTGTGCTTTCTGTTTGGACTATCTGCAGTCCGCACATAAATAATCAGTCATTACATGGATGTCGTGTGCCGGATGCGCCATTTACTGTGCTTGACCTTCACAAACCTCCATCTGGGAATAGCCTGAGTCTGAATATTGACTGTCTGCTGCCCTAGAGCAAAGCACCATGACTTAGCCACAGTAGCTTGGGCTGATTTAAAGGAAGCAGAGTATATGTCCCCCATACAAGTGAAGAGACTGTCACAAAAGGGAATCCCGGTTGTTTTAAAGTAAGATTGCTTCCAGACAAATGGCTCCTAGCACCACCAATCAAAGGACACTGTGCGGGCTTCTGTCTTTCCCTCCTTAATAGATTTTCTGAGGTAAGAAAAAACAAAAGGAGGAAGAAGTGTGAAAGCACATGAGGGATACAAATAGAAGACAATGACGTCTGAACACCCTGTAAAAATCTGTGAATGAGGCTGGGCGATTGCACAATAAAAGCCTCATCTGGAAGCACCCTATCTCTTTATTTCCAGGTTATTTATTCAGAGTCCCTCACTAAATAGCTTATTATCTGAGGATGTGATTATACAACCAATTTTATAGGGAAATGTTAACCGTGAGATGGCAGTTCCTAATAATTCTCCTGAGGTTACTCATTATTCTAAACGCATCCTCAGATGGTGAAACTGGGCTGCAACTATGTAGCCATTAAAAATACATTTTGCATTCCCTTTAGTTGTATCTGGATTTCACCAGATTGGGTGAATTTGCAAGAATAAGTAACTATCAAAGAATTACAGGGAAATGTCACCTCATAGTGATATAAAACTCATCCAAACTTGGATTCATACCTGTAGCTCTATTGACAGTTGATATTTTTATTTTGATAAATACAGATGAATAAGACTTAACTCTTTCTTGTAGGGAAGCCTTGATCATTTGGATGAAGTGGCTGCATTAATAGCTGCAACAGTTCATGACGTAGATCACCCGGGACGGACCAACTCTTTCCTGTGCAATGCGGGCAGTGAGCTAGCTGTTCTCTACAATGACACTGCCGTACTGGAGAGCCATCACACAGCTCTGGCATTCCAGTTGACAGCAAAAGACAACAAGTGCAACATCTTTAAAAATCTTAACAGGTTAAATTCTTCAGAGTTCTCTTTATTTTGAGCATGTGAAGAGTGTCTGAATACATTACCTGTGTGCAAATGTGTGAAATCTGTCTCCTCCAAAAGTCTGTAATGTGACAATAAATGTCTGAAACTTTTTTAATATCAGTTCACATAAGTGCCCCCCAAAAAGAGAGATACATCACTGAAGGTTGATACATCACCTATATGTGATTGCCAGCATTCCTTAGTATGCATCCAAGATGTGGGGAAATAGATAAATATTTTCATGCAAAACATTTATTTACAATATTTATATACTACTCCATATATAAAATAGATTAGAACATAAGAACATGAGAAGTGCCATGCTGCATCAGACCAAGGGTCCACCTAGTCCAGCACTCTGTTCACACAATGGCCAACCAGCCATTGGCCAGGGATGAACAAGCAGGACATGGTGCAACAGCACCCTCCCATCCATGTTCCCCAGCAACTCGTGCACACGGGCTTACTGCCTCGAATACTGGAGATAGCACACAACCATCAGGGCTAGTAGCCATGGATAGCCTTCGCCTCCAGTAATTTATCCAACCCCCTTTTAAAGCCATCCTAATTGGTGGCCATCACTACATCTTGTGGTAGTGAGTTCCATAATTTAACTATGCACTGTATGAAGAAGTACTTCCTTTTATTTGTCCTGGATCTCCCATCAATAAGCTTCATGGGATGACCCCGGGTTCTAGTATTTTGAGAGAGGGAGAAAAATGTCTCCCTATCCACATTCTCCATACCATGCATAATTTTGTACACCTCTATCATGTCTCCCCTTAGCCTCCTTTTTTCCAAGCTAAACAATCCCAGCTGATGTAACCTTCCCTCATAGGGGAGATGCTCAAGACCCTTAATCATTTTAGTTGCCCTTTTCTGTACTTTTTCCAGCTCTATAATATCGACCAGAACTGTCCACAATATTCTAAGTGTGGTCGCACCATAGGTTTGTATAAAGGCAGTGTGATACTGGCCATTTTATTCTCAATTCCTTTTGTTATAATGCCTAACATGGAGTTTGCCTTCTATACAGGGGCCGCACCCTGGGTGGACATTTTCATCGAGCTGTCCTCCACAATCCCAAGATCTCTTTCTTGTTCAATCACTACCAGCTCAGACCCCATTAGGTTCTACTTGAAGTTAGGTTTTCCCCCCAACGTGCATCACCTTATACTTCCTTACATTGAACCATATCTGCCATTTGGATGCCCACTCTCCCAGCTTGGAGAGATCCCTTTGGAACTCTTCACAATCCCTTTGTGTTTTAACAACCTTAAATAATTTGGTGTCGTTGGCAAACTTGGCCACTTCACTGCTCACTCATAATTCCAGATCATTTATGAACAAGTTGAAAAGAATTGGTCCCAATACCGATCCCTGTGGGACCCCACTATTTACTTCATTCCATCGGGAGAATTGACCATTTATTCCTACTCTCTGCTTTCTGTTCTCTAACCAGTTACTGATCCATAAAAGGGCCTATCCTCTTATTCATGTCTAACACCACAGAAAGAAGTTTTAAACACCAAACGTCATCCCCTCTTTTGTTCACTCTAGAGTTCATAAATATCCATTCAACTGATTTTTATTTATTCAAACTCCTTCACTAAATAGCTTACTATCTAAGGCTGTGTTATATATGAGATGGCAGTTCCTAATAATTCTTCTGGGGTTACTCATTATTCTAAATGCATCCTCAGATGGTGAAACTGAACTGCAACTATGTAGCCATTAAAAATACATTTTGCATTCCCCATAGTTGCATCTGGATTTCACCAGATTGGGTGAATTTGTAAGAATAAATAACTATCAAAGAATTACAAGGAAATGTCACCTCGAAGTGATATAAAACTCATCCAAACTTGATTCATTCATTCTTTCTCTCTATCCAAGGCTTCTTTTTACTCGAATTTGCACTTCCAATATTACTCAAAGGGATCTTCAGCCAGCAAGTGCCATTTATTTGGGGGAACTCTTCAAGAACAAAAGACATTTGAAAAATTGGTCCTTAAAGCCTAAAGCAGTCTGTCAGGTCCTACTTAGAAGCAAAATTGTTCATTTTGGTAGGAAAAAATGTAAAAATAAAAAATTGAAGATGTTCCAACTTGATTTCCAACCAAGTTCCAACCAACTTGATTTCCAACCAAGCAGATTTAGTTTCTTGAAGCTCAAAAAGTGCTTCGTTTATAAATACAGAAGGAACAAAATATTGTCATATTCAGAGATCAAAAACATAGCAAAGACTATAATGTCAAATTTGTAACAGATTTGCTGGTCTCAACAGCTGGAATCCCACAGTATTTCAAATTATATTTGAATATACTATCTCTCAGAAAGTTGATTTCCATGCCTAGACTGTTATTAATGTTCTAAATAAAGTGTTTCGCTTCACTGTGTCTAGGCTCTGCATATTTTGCTTGCTGCAGCCAAATCAATCAGTACCTTCCACATCAGGAAAAAAGGAACCGCACGTTAATTTGGAAGAAACACAGATGAAGTCACAGTATTGTTAAATTCAGCTTAAATATCACATGCATAATATCATTTATCTGGTATTGTCAGCATTCTCATGTGAATGTCACCATTCTCCAAATTGTGGACATTCTTTGTAATACACACACACACACACACACACACACACACACACACACACACACTTTTTTAAAAAAAACAACAACAATTTTATCTAACCTTTGTTGGTGTACAGCATTAACTGAATATGTTCCAAGTTAATAACATGTTATGAAAATCTATTTCTCTGCTCTGATAGTCTGGGATATCAATTTTGTTGTATTCAACGAAAATTAGTAGGGTTTACATAGATAGATAACATGTGCACTCTGTATTAAGAATGTGAATGTATTCAATGTATTTACAGTGTAGTTCTCTGGCTGGAATGTCAAACATGGATCTGGAGACCTTTCCCGTATCTATTTATTTATTTAAAAAACATTTAAAACATTTGTATCCCGCTCTATCTCAGGGCAGCGTACAGATAAAAGCATGCAGTATAAAACAATAAATTTCACAGTTAAAAACAAATTAACTGTGAGTGGCTGTAGTTAGGCTGAATTTTCTCCTTTTAAAAAATATTTGGAAGCAGTAATCCTGGGAACTGTGGGATTACCCTTGCAGAACCCATGGCCTGTTTTAGGATGATGTGAGGGTTGTTTAACCTTCGCATAACCCATGGTCCCAGGGTTCAGACAACACGATAAGCCACAGTTGCAACTTGAATATTCAAAATGGCTGCCAGCACACACTGCAACCCATGTTCCAATAGTCATGATGGGCTGTTTGATCATGTGAATTGGCCCACTTTCTGTCTCCAGCCTAAGGCCTTAGCTAGACCTAAGGTTTATCCCAGGATCGTCCTGGGGTCATCCCTGTCCATGTAAATGACATACAGGGGATCCCAGGAGCAGGCAGGGATGACCCCAGGATAAACCTTAGGTCTAGCTAAGGCCTAAGACTCTGTGAAGGTTGTCTGTTGCTCTATGCATCAACTTCAAGCTAGTCTCTCCAAAATGTGGTCTAACATCACTTTCTATATTCCCCCCTACCTACCCACCCCACACAACATGTTTTTGTTCCCTCAGGTCATCAGCTTTTAAAACACTTTCACTCCTTCCGCTACTTTTCCTCTCATGCCTTGCTTCTCCTTATCCATGGATGGATCTTTCTCCTTTTGTTTTGCTAAGCTACTTCTTTCTTCTCCAGAACCTCAGAGTCATACTGTTGGAAGTACTTCCATACCCATCTAGTTCAATCCCCAACTTCAAATCCCCTTTCAAGTCCGTTTCTTCAGCAGAACATCTCCTGAACACACTCATCTTGCCTGTGACACAGGCCTCATCTACACCAAGCAGGATATTGCAGTATGAAAGTGGTATATAAGAGACAGGAGCCACACTACTGCTTTATAGTGGTATTGAAGTGCACTGACAACTGTTGGGGCCCATTGACACAGACCTATACCACTTTCATACTGCTATATTCTGCTTGGTGTGGCTCCTGCCTTTTATATACTGCTTTCATACTGCAATATCCTGCTTGGTGTAGATGAGGCATCTGTTGCCAGTTGGCCTTCCCTTACCCTGCTTGCCCGTCTCCTTTATCCAGCTATGTCATCTCCTCACCCTGACTAACACATTGGCCAATAACCATGTGCCTGCATTTTTTTTCTTTTGATACTTGTTAGGAGCACTAGTAAGAATATTCTTTTCTTAAAGCCTAGGAGAGTTATGAAGTAGGTAAGTCAGTACCTTTTTACTGATATATACTTAGTGGGTGATGTCTGCAAGCTTTCTAGTATCATCATGTTTTAACAGAGTAGTTTGAAGATTTAGAATTTTAGACCACAACAAATGCCTGTTGACTTTTACATTTGTTGTGCACAATCACAGTAATAATGTAAACGGACTGAATTTTTGAATGCATTGTACCAGGCTTCATTTAATCACTGTTCTTCATGTG
This sequence comes from Elgaria multicarinata webbii, assembly GCF_023053635.1. Taxonomy (NCBI): domain Eukaryota; kingdom Metazoa; phylum Chordata; class Lepidosauria; order Squamata; family Anguidae; genus Elgaria; species Elgaria multicarinata. The sequence goes on from NC_086176.1 coordinate 85,135,828, forward strand.
ACTGCACAGATTTCATGAAAATATTACACACAGTAGTAATGGGAGATCAGGAAAGAGCACTGATTCTGTGAGTATATATCCTGCGAACGGATTGTTTTTCCTCTTTCCAGGAATCATTATCGAACTCTTCGCCAGGCAATTATTGACATGGTTTTGGCAACAGAAATGACTAAGCACTTTGAGCATGTGAACAAGTTTGTGAACAGTATCACCAAGCCCATGGCTTCTGAAGAAACCAACTCCAATGTAAGTGCCGAAATGCCATTTGAAGAAGCATAGATGTTTAAGTGGATATATTTTGTGGGTATTGGTGTGGTCATTTTTCATTCATGTTGTAGCAGTATTCAAACACCCACAACCAAGAACCATGTTTCATGCTATTAGGTGGATTCTAAACACAGAAGGTGGTGGTCCCTATAATCTTGGCAAAGAACTGCCTTTCTGCTTTTTATGATTTATTTTATTTATTGCATTTATATACCGCCCCATAGCCGAAGCTCTCTGGGCGGTTCACATAAGATATGATGCTGTAATGTTTGTATTTTTAGATATTGACATTTAAGATTCTGTACTTCTTTTTGTAATTTGGAAACTGACTTGGAAATTTTACCAAAATTGAAGGTTGGGTAGACATCTCTTAAATAAAGAAGTAGCTTAGAAGTTATGAACTACGATGTTTCTAAGCCTTTCTAATGACATATGAGAATATATGAAATGACCTTATACTTAACTACTCCTCATGAGTCAGACCATTTGTCTAGCCAAGCCAGTATTGTTTCATTTAATTAGCAGAGGCTCTGCATTCCCAGTGCTGGTACCAAAATACTTGGTGTGCTCAGTATTGTAAATACAAGTCTTCCCAAATCTGGTGCCCTCCAGATGCGTTAAACTGTGTACAAAAAACGTGTAGCAAACCCCGCAAACAGCCCAGTGAGAACTGAGCATGCTCAGTGGCTATGGAATGCTGACTTGAGGGGAAAATAGAAAACTGTAGGGGAGGGAGGAATGGAATGGAGGGGGTTGCATTCCACACTGCAACATTGGGTTGCAGCAGGGCCCCAGTTGTTATACCCAAATGTGAAATTTTATGCAGCAAGTTATATGTTGCACAATTCTATGGATACTATAATGATATAGTTATTGAGGGGGTCCATAGGTTCAGTGTTACAGACATGTTTTTTTTTTTTTTACGTTCAGTCTCTGGCATTTCCTGTTAACAGGTCTGGAGGGCACCAGATTTGGGAAGACTTGTATTTACAATACTGAGCACACCAAGTATTTTGTATTTCCAAGTGTGGGTCTTTTATTGATAGATGCATCTAAACATATATATCTATTATTATTATTATTATTATTATTATTATTATTATTATTATTATTATTATTCATTTTTAATTTTATTCATTTAAGGATTTTTATGCCACCATTCAGCCAAAGAAGGCTCTCATGGCAGCTTACAAAAGTATTTCTTGACAGTCCCTGCCCACAGGCTTACAATCTAAAAGACATGACACAAAAGGAAAGGGGATTGGGAGGGAGGAGGAGGAGGGGGAAAAGGGAAGCAAATTCAGGCACTACAATCTTAGTTGTAAAGTTCAGCAGTTACAGTTGACAGCAGGAGGGAGGGGGCTCTCAGCTGGAGCTGGACCCAGGCACGGTGGAGAGGTGCCTGGCTGCTGCTTCCTCCCTCTCTGGTGGCCTCTGCAGTTACAGTTGGTAGCAGGAGGGAGGGGGCTCTCAGCTGGAGCTGGACCCAGGCATGGTGGAGAGGTGCCTGGCTGCTGCTTCCTCCCTCACTGGTGGCCTCTGCAGAGACAGTTGGTAGCAGGAGGGAGGGGGCTCTCAGCTGGAGCTGGACCCAGGATTACAGAGCTGGATTACAGTGGAGAGGTGCCTGGCTGCTGCTTCCTCCCTCACTGGTGGCCTCTCCAGGATAATTATTATTATTATTATTATTATTATTATTATTATTATTATTATTATTATTATTATTAAATTTATTTTAGAACATTTATATACCGCTTCCAATTTTAAAAATCCTGTAGTAGTTCACATATTCCAAAACAATACATGGTTGGATTTAGATCTACAGGTTTTAGATTTTCAGGTGAAATAGGCCTGGAAACTTTCTGCATTGCTATGCCTAGAGAAAGGGAAGAATCCCATATGGAAGGATGGCCCTTTCTACACCAGCCGTTTTTCCAGGGATCATCTCGGGATCATCCCTGTGTGTCCAAATGATGCATAGGGAATCCTGGGATCAGGGAGGGATGATCCCTCCATTTTCCTGGGATAACTGAGACCTCAGTTATCCTGTTTTACATGCAGTCCTGGGATGATCCTGAGAACCATGGGCAGTGTGGGCGCTCGTCCTGACTTCTTGCTTCTTTGCCGCGAGTAGCAGGGGTCATCAGAGGGAAGGAGCTGGGATGGGGGTCCAGGGCCCTCAGGGGTGGGGTGGGGAGCAAGGTCGGGCCTTTCCCCCCCCTTACCTTTTGATTTTCGCTGGAGCGCAAGTGCGAGGGCAGGGGTAGAAGCCATTATGACTTCCCCCCGCCCCCCTGCAATCATCTGAACACACCACTGCCTTTGTCTGCCAATTCAATCCTTGCTTACTAATCAAGAAGCATGAGAAGTAATCTTGAAAAATAAGAGGGAGGTGACTCGGATTCCTACACCCTGATTCATTTGTACAGATGCCATTTCTTGCCCTTTCTACATTCTGGATCTTTGTGCATTTGTAGTGCAGAGAGCTTAGATGAGCACTGAATGCACAACTGACCACTAAACAAGCCATATCTAAATAGGAACCAATTTCTCATTTTTCTGTTGATTCATTGTGACCATTATTATAAATTGAAGTTAACCAAGTTTCCCTAATAGCATTGAATCTTTTCTTAATTATAAAATTATAGTAGCTTTTGATAAGTCTAGATAAAGAGACAGCTTCCTCTCTTGCTCATGCTTAACTCATGGATTTCCTCCTAGATTACCAGATAAATGTGCAGGATGATTATTCATATTATGGTGCAATTGTAAAAGGTGTTACAATAGTGATTTCACAGCGGCTGTGAGCAGTGGTGCTGATGTACACCATAACTGAGTACCTGTTTTCCAGAATGAGGGTAGCGACTGTGAATGTACAACCAATCTCAAGAACTTTCCAGATAACCAGACGCTAATCAAGCGCATGATGATTAAATGTGCAGATGTTGCAAATCCATGTCGTCCTCTAGAACTGTGTATTGAATGGGCTGGGAGGATTTCAGAAGAATATTTTGCACAGGTATGGAATTATTATTATTATTATTAGAAACTGAATTATAAGGCATTTTATTTTCTCATACTAAAAGCTAATATGGGTTGGAAACTTTGAATAAATCCATTGAAATAATTGGGACATAAGTTAGTCATGACTAATAAAACCCATTTGATTCAATGGGTACAAATCTGGATCCCACCCTTAGTCAGTAAATGCCAAATTAGTCAAATTAAAATAAAAGGCATTTTTTTGTAATTATTTTACTGCTCCCTATACTGACCTGTGAGTTACTGAAAAGTATATCCTACTTGTATTTGTTTCTGACTGTGCCAGCAATTACAGTTTCATAATCCACTTACATTAAGCATTGAGGGTTTTTGCTATTTTTTTACCTTCTAAATTATTATGTGGATACGTAGATCATTGTCACCTGTCTGGCTATGTTCACAAATAATGCTAAGCCATGGTTTATGTTTTGCTTTCTACAGACTGATGAAGAAAAGAGACAGGGTCTCCCAGTTGTCATGCCAGTATTTGATCGAAACACCTGTAGTATCCCCAAGTCTCAGATATCCTTCATTGATTACTTCATAATGGACATGTTTGATGCTTGGGATGGTAAGAAGTTCCACTTTTCCTTTGCTGAGGAACAAATTATTTATTTCACCCAAACGAGAGCAGGGTATGCCAGTCCTAATCCATCTGATTAGGGATTATGCATTAAAGAATATCCCCCTTGTTACCCACTAGCTGTGCTAGTGTGAACACTGCTGTTCATGCAGGACAATTGAGAATCACTCATTCCTGGTTGTGTAATATTTACGGTGAATACAGATGAAAAAGAGCCTCCTCAAATGTCATTTATTATTATTAAATTATTATGATTATGATTGCATTTGTATACCGCCCCATAGCTGTAGGGATTACTGTGCCGTAAGGCAGCTGCGTAAAGGCTACAACATTGCTTAAGATCAGGGATGGGAAATGTGTGGACCCTCCCAATGTTTATTATTTTTGTATTTGATTTGATCATAGGAACTATGGATCAGAGCAAAGGAACTATGGATCACAGGAACTAAAAAAAATGGTGGGGAGGAGGCAAGGAAACTCATTTGCAGAACAGGGGGCAAACAGTCGATGGAGGACTTGGCATTCTGGAGCAACTGAGCATGTTGACTGACTATTGCAGGGGGAAGAAAACAGAATAGGGTTGGGATGGAATTAGTTGAAGAACTCAAGTCTTTCTGAATCATGATGTCAACTGACCTGATCTGCACTTTGCACACTAGAGTGAAGACTGGAATATAATTACCCATCAGATTTTGTGGTTCTTAGAATTTCATAATGCAGTTCTCAGGTTCTAAAATGTATTTTGAAATGAACATTTAAAGATAAAATACCCTTAGAAATGCATACTTTCAGACAGCATGTTTAGAAATGCATATTTTGTGAGAATACATTTAAGAATGCAGAAACAGGATGGAATGTGTTTATAAATGAACAAAACTGATATGGTCTGGAATAGACTGATCTGTCTATTCCTAAATAGTGTACCCTGGGAAAGGGCATGGCTGGCTGGCACCCGAAAACACGAGCACTCCCAATGCAACATTTTGTTACAGGGGACGCTTGTATTCTTCTAACATTAAAAACATTGACACTTTTAAAAATCTGCGTAGCTTTATTGCAGGCTATTTAATATATATTATTCTTTGTATAATACTAACAGAAAGTTGATCCTCCTAACACAAAGGCTGACTACTCAATATTAAGAAATATTTACTTGCATTGACACTTGTTTTTCACATTTATGCTTTTTCTTTCTTTCTTTCTTTCTTTCTTTCTTTCTTTCTTTCTTTCTTTCAGCATTTGCACATCTGCCTGCCCTGATGCAACACTTGGCAAATAACTACAAGCACTGGAAAACGTTAGATGAGTCAAAGTGTAGGAGCCTTCGGCTTCCTTCAGAGAACAATAATGGAAGCTGAAGGGAGAAAAAGGAATATCAAAGCCTACCACTCACACTGTGAACCATTTACTGGTATGGACCCAAGAGGGGCAGAATTTCCTTCACAATGAAGTTACCAACTGGGCAGTGAGGAGAGAAATACTGTTTCTCAATTTTAAATAGCTCTAAATTCTACAGCGCTTTGTTTTTATAAAGGTGATAATACGGAGACCAATAAACACTTTATAAAGCTATCCTCTTTTTTGTGGCACAACAGATCCTTTTAAAGATAGTTTTATAAAATTGTTATAATTTGTCAAATATATAATTGGTATAATTTTGTGTGCAGACCAAATTGATTATGTGAATCCCATATAAGCGGGCATCATGACATGAACTAATTTCTTTGGAATAACTATCAACAATTTTTGATAAAACTTGTCATTTTAGGGCAGCCTTGCTTACAGCAAGTATTGTTTATCTGATGCAACAAAACAAAAGAAGAGAAAGTAATTTGAGGGGGAAAGCAACAAATTCAACTGTGCTTTGTTGTGAAAAATTGACTGTTTTAATAGCAAACTTTGACTTCAATGTAACTTCAGTTCTGCCAGACAATACTGTGAGCTTTGTTATCTTTGATAGGTATACAATTTCTGTGATCCAAACCTGTCTGTGCATACTGCTTTCCTTCATAAGCAGGCTTCCCTGTGGACTTCGGTGCCAGGGGGCGGTTTGCGTGCAAAACTGGGATGCACTCACAGAGCTGGCTCCGTCATTAAAGCCTATGGTAAAGTGAGGACTCTGTGCACACTGTGGGTTCTACATAGACAAGGAGTCCTTGGATCTGTTTTGCTTGTTCAAGTATCATTTTGTAAAATTGTAAGTAGGAGATACTAAAGTTCACAAAGCTGAGCAAATCCATACTTTTCTCTGCCTTCAAATATTTGACAGTGAGCCATATTGTGAAAAACAACTGAAGTTGAAGGACAGGCATCCCATCCTAAAACATCTGTCTGCATCATGCTTTGTGATGTTGTACAGTTCCAAATTTACATCTACATGCTTAGAATGGGGATTGCTGGTATAGTAGATCTTAGGAGCAGAGTGTGATAGATATTTTATACACATGAGCCATAAGTAAAAGAAACCCTGTACGTGCACGCACGCACGCACACACACACACACACGAGCCATATTCAAAAAGGTCTCTAGAATCCACACCCATGCAGAAGCCTCCTATTCTCTTTCTAGGAGAAGGGACCTGGCTGCTCATGCATAGCATTTCTCTCATAAAGGATAGGGAAACCCCTGTGCCTTGGTGTCCTGGATTGCAGCCATAGCACTTACTCTTGAGACATTGACCTTAACATGAACAAGCCAGAAAAAATTAGGTGAAATACAGAGTCCTTGAACATTAAAACAACAGAAAACAGTGTTCAGGTTGTACTGCTATTTGAGGTAAGCTGCTTCAAGAACCCAATAGGGCTAGTTGAACAGGATACAATTTTTTTAAAAAAAATACAATATAGTCCTAAGAAGATTCATTTTAAGTCTGTTGAAGAAACAATGTAAAATTTCCATTAAAGTATGAAATTTATGTTTCAGCTGTCAAAGCACAAATATTTTTATATTCATTTTAATCACATTGGGGAGTTGTCCTGTGCAAGTCCCATCACAATGAATAGACGTTGTGCTCTTACATAATTGCCATTTTTTTCAATAGGGCCCATATTCCTAGCATATTGTGCTATTCTCCCCCGCCTCCTGCCCCACTGAGTACCATGATTTCTGGTTTTGAACCAGCAACATTCCTTAAATAAGCTCACTGGCTTAGACAATCATCAAATTATTGGCTATTAGTCACAAAATTAATTATTTCACTAATATTTAACACTCTGCATTAGAACAGGCTCTTCAAAGGCTGAAATGTATATAATTTAATGTGAAGTATTACACTGCCCATGAAAAAGGAAACTGCTTTGGCTCTATGTTTTGTGCTGAGTCCAGGAAGGTAAACCAGATAAAGTAAATACAGAGTATTACTACTGATGAAAAATGACAATGATTGTAGCTTACATAATGTGCCAACATTTTTCCAATGTTTTGTATCAAGTTATGTAAAATAATGTAAAACACTCATATAATTTCCATGCAGAGAAATGTATATAAGCTATATTTTTGTTAGAATTCTAATTGAACCCTAACTTCCGTTGCTATGTATTATAGTGCTACATTGTATAGTTTAAAGAATGGTGTGTTCAGTGAAGTATTCATCATATCCATTATGTATTACTATCAAGGCCTATATCTGATTAAATTTTAATTAATTTTTATTTATATAGCCTTAGCTCTAGTTTTATTTATATTGGGGTGGATCCAGCAGAAGTCTCCCATGAAAAGAAGGGCTCCTTCCATCCACAGGAGGCTTGTGATCTCACTATCAGGAGGAGGAAAGCCCCCCTCCCATTGCACTTTTCTATGGCACCCTTCCCCCCCCACCCCACCCCGGTTGGCTGTGGAGCTTTGGGGGACCACCTAAAACAGCAGCGGCACGGGAGGCTTCAGAGAGATGGGGGAAATCGGCAAAGTTTTTCTACTGGTGGGCGTGTTCTGAACAGAACTCAGCTCAGGGCCCGGGCCTGCTTGCAGAACAAAAGCTGGATCCAACCTTTATGCACATAGTGTTTTCTCTTCATGCATTTGTTCAATGTAGTTTTTCATTAGTCACAACATAAGCAGTGATGGATGCAAATATCACATTCAACAAAAGCCTTGGGGTTCAAGAATATTCTCTATTTGTAAGGTTGAATTAGCAAAGAAGCTCAGTTTGTTCCACTCCTCTCTTAGAGAGGCTTTGCACCTCTGTGTGCATGCCTCTATTGCCTGGATTTTTTTTAAAAAAAAATCACATCAATTGTCCCATGTAAGTGCAGACTGTCAAGAGTGAATGGAGAATAAGCTCTCTTCCATTCAGTCCCAAGAGATGCCAGATAAATTGGCTGTTTGTATATGGGAATAGCTTTTATGGGGCAAGGAGAACTCTTATCTTTACTTCACAAAGCACCATCCATACCAAAGCAGAATGTGGAGTGGTTGTGAGATACCCTGAATATTCTCTGGAAATTTTGCCTGGCTAGAATTCCGAAATGTGACCTAAGTCCTAGGTTTTGGCAGAAGTTGGCAGCAGCTCTACTCAAGATGCTACATGTTGGAGAAGTGCAATGCAAGAAAGAACACAGTTCAGTAAGCTGGAATAGCAGCCAATTGCTCCCGGTATCACTTATCAAGTGTTAATTCTTTGGTAAAACCTTAAATATATGTCTCTGATTTGCTCAAATACCATTACTTCATGAAGTTTAAAGAAAATATACTGCTGCTGATAATGTAGTCTCAAATGTATAAAAGTTTCTTGCCTCTATAGAATAATAACAAATTCAATGTGTGCACAACAACTTATTTAATTGTAAGGTGGTTTTTTTAAAGAGCCAAATTATACACATTAAATACCAGAGACTTCAAATAACACTTCAATCATTCATATTCCATACGTTTATCCCTGATTAAGTCATCTTAGATTCTAAGCTGCAAATCTTCACTTTGTTCTAACTTATGAAATAACATTAAACTGCGCAATCTAGATTCCCGTTCTCCATTTTTCCACAGAATAATGAGGTGATCAGCAGAGCATGTCGCCAGGCCATGTTCACTGAAGTACAGGAACATCTGCAATGAAAGCTATATCATCAACTGTAAGACCTTTTCAGCACAAATAAAAGAACTGATTATGTAAGAACTGATTATCTTGAGCTTCCAAATTGTAAGCCCAAGATAATATTAAACCAAGTTCCCCAAGAATCACTTTCATGGATATCAGCAAACTGGCTACGGCCAAAAAGAAGTATCAACACGTGCAAACAGTAAAATAAGCAAGATAGAATTTAGAGTAGCAACAAGTGCTGAACCAAGAATGCACTCCTAATAGATTTAAAAATAATTAATGAGAGATTCAAAAAGTGAACATTAAAGCCAGAATCCAAAGAACGTCTTTAGGTGCACTCAGGGGAATAGGAACCCATTATCCATCATATCACAAGCTGCTTCTGCAAGTCCTCTTTAAAAGCAGTATGTTTTATGAAAGAAGCTCAAAGTTCAGTGGGCATGTAAAATCTGTTGCAGGGTTCTTCCACTACCAGTCAAATACATCACATTAAATGCATTTTAAGTAAACAAGAAATGCATGCTTAAGTATTTTGATATGCAGCATGAACAATGTCACATTTTAATCAAGGTGTATTAATTCTATTCTGTTTTATCAGAACTATACATAACACACCACTCCTTAACTTCAGATTAGCATGCAATTCTATCCTGATAGTTGTCACCTGCCAACTACCCTATGCAGGGTGGCTGGAGCATGGAGGGATCCTCTCCATGCTCCGACTGCCCTGCATTTTTGCTTAGATGAGTGATTTTTGACTAGATGGGCAGCTTCAGGGAGTGGAAGGGAAGGGGCCTGCAGACCCAATAGGAAGCTGTGAAAAGCAGCTTCTGAAGTCTCCTCCCCTCCCCACCCCTGGGACTGTCTCCTTTTCATCCTCTCTGCACTCAGTGCATTTTTAGAATGGAAGCCTGAGGGTAGGGACTGTCTTCTTTATTGATACATTGTAAGCCGCTCCGAGAGCCTTTTGGCTGAGGTGCGGGATAAAAATACTCTAAATAAATAAATAGTGTGGCAAGAATCATGCTGGCTACAAGGGGGTGGAGGAGGCGAGAGTGTTTTCTGAACTTCGAGGTCAGAGCTCTGGTTACAATCTCTGTTCCCAGTAACCAAAACATCCTATGGCCCTCTAGACAGTGTCTAGTGGCTATAGGATTACTCCCTCCGTATATTTTTTATTAACTTCAGTTAAGTTTGTATGTTTTCTTGTTTACATTACCTGTATGGTAAAGCCTGCACATTTACCAATAAAGCTAGCCAATAAAGAGAAGCTACACCTAGTACAGTAGCTAGTAACTGTTGTTGTAAGCCTAGAAATATGATAACTTGGAATTCTATGCAAGCAAATGTATAGTAAAATTCTATGGAACTCCAAGCATCAGCTAACTGGCAGATAGATGGCTGAAGATTCTGGGTCAGATCCAGAGTTGTGTGGTGCAGAACTTGGCAACTTGATGGACCTGTGGGTGGAAGGTGGGGAGGCAATTTTCATTTATTTCCCATCTCCTGTAGCTTCCAATGCCTCTGAAAATCTCCTCTGGAGGGTTGGGGGGACCTCCAGAACAGTATGTGAAGTGGCACTGTGGACTGCAGAGAGAGAAAGTGACCAAGAATCACTACCTCCCCACCATCCTTGTTTCTTCCACTAACAGAAAGAGCCTTATATTCATACAGGGCCAATTCTGTGTCCAATCCACAGTATTTAATGGAACGATAAGTCCCCAGCAAAGTGACAGAGTCAAGGGTCGTACCTGGGTGTCCACACTCTAACAGCCACTCTCTACATACAATTTATCCCGCTTAACTGCAGGAAAAACTGCAAAACTTATGCTGTATCATGTGTGATAATCAAATAAGGCTGATGTTATTTTGCTGCATCTTCCAAACATAATCACAACAAAACAGATACAGGCGTAGTTGCACACATAACTGTATACACCTTCGGTACATATTTTTCCTGCACCAATGTAAAAATAATGTCATGTATGAAATGGCCCTAGGACAATCAGAACTTTCAAGTACGAAGCACCTGAGCCAAGGAAAGATTTTTCTTTTCTTACTTTTCATGTCCTAATAGAGATGCACCTTTTAGGCTGGGCCTTCAGTTTCCACAGAATACAGTAGCTGCATTTCTTAAGATCTGAGCATGGCAAAAGCTTTGACCTCATCTACTTTCCCTGTAGCTTTAAATTACAATTTTTAAAAAAATATAAAAGAGAGAGAGAGAGAAGGATCTCCGACAACTACAAGAACAATGACATCAATAATTTGCTATTGACAGTTCCAACAAACCTGCACAGCTGAAGAGTGCCCAATCAAATCCCCTGTAAGATCCAAGGAAAAAATAGTGGTGCTCTCTGGTGCCTTTTTAGCTGTGTGATTGGCTTGCTTGCTTGTCCTTCCAAATCCCCAGATACTGAAAAAACCTGGAAAGTTAATCCTACATTTAAAAAAATGTTTAAAGACTGTATACTCTGGGAGATCTTGTTCTGCTTGGTCTTACATCTGGCCCTCAAAGACAGGGGCTATCTATATGGGTTAAAAGCCCTGGGGTGGCTGCACGGTGGTGCTACATTGGTTACACGACACAGCAGTCACCTTGCAGCCCCAGGGGGGCTTTCCCACAAAGCTGCACAATAGACTTTTCCTGCCAGAGCAAGGTCAATACAGCTCTTCTGTTGTGTGTCCTCACTCCAGCGCAATGCAGGGGGGGGGGGGTTCCCGGGTGGAAGGTGACCTCCCATTGGTCACTGGAAGCCGGGCAAAGAGGGGACAGGCCCAGTGAGTCAAATAGCCACCAGAAAGCTCCCATGGCCTCCTCAATCAGGATTACCCAACACGACTCCACAGCAGCAAAAGTGCAGGGGGTTTCAGAAAGTGGGAGCAACCCAGTGCCATCAAGGCAGCCCCTCATTCTCGAATAAGGGAACATCCAACTGAAGTAAATCAGTTGCCTGGAAGCAGACTGCATCAGGTTACTTTTTATTTGTTTCCATTTCTTGCTACTGTTCAGGCATGTAAAGAAAGTTGCCAGCCAATTGTCTGGAAACTATCTCTTCTAAACAAGAAGGTATTTTAACAGACCAACTCATTGGTCATGATCATGGAAGGAGGGTATATGAGAACAGAAGTGTACAAGTCAGGTTACATGGTCTGGAGGAGAATATATTAAGTGCTTTTTTTCTTTTTCTGTAATTTGATTATAAAATCAAATATTGGATGGGTGCACTTTCTAATTAAAATCCTTCTCTTCTGCTTTCTGATCAACTTTAGCACACACGAATATTATAGCAGAATTTTATGCAGGGAAATGGATATCTCCATAGATTATCCAATCTATAACTTCTTCTCCCCTCAGTTCTTATACAACAAATCCTCACTTTATGGATACACACCTGATGGAACAGGCTCAGCTGTAAGTTGCTGTTTTTCTCGTAATTCCCATATGCGAACACTGCCATCTTCTGAACAGGAGATTAATTGCCTGTTAAAACCAAATCAAGTAGGTATTACTGGAATATCGTATAGAAGCATATTTGTACAATTGCAAAAAATCAAGATTCCATAATTGCCATCAAGTGTGATTTTGGCAGGATACCTCTCTGAGTTCTAGCTCCATTTAAACCAGCATGGACAACCAAGGTTTTGCTGGCAGGCACTACCAAAATGTTTGTCTATCCTGAATGGGTTTACGCTTACCCCTTGAAGGATAAGGCCTAGGAGTTCTCCTGGACCCCACATTGCTGCTGGATTCTCACATGCTTGCAAATGGCCAGGGTGAGCCACTTTTGTCTGCTTTTCTCCAGCAAGGATATAGCCATGCTTTGGAAACCTCACTTATTGACTACTGCAACCAATTCTACATGGCTGTCTTTGAAGATGGTAAGAAGCTGTAGCTAGCGCACAATTCTGTGGCTCACCTCTTGCCAGAGGCAGGATGGGATGCAAGGAACATATCACTCCTATTTGGCCCAGCTGCCCTAGTTGTCGATATGCTTCTGGACCCAGTTAAAACTGCTGCTAATTATTTTTATCTTTAAAGGCCCTCATGGCCAGCCACTGGGCCACCTTAAACATGCAGACCTCATTCCATATCATCCCCCCCCCCCATTTCTTTGATTAGCATGGGAAGCATTGCTCTATGACCTTGCTTTCAGAGAAGTGAGACCTGCAACAGCATAGCGTGGTATTTTCTCTGTGACAGCAATAAAGCTTTGGAATGCCTGACTGGCATTTCAGCGGCCAGTTGAAACCTAGAGAGGCTTATAGTGCTGGCTAAAAGTTGATTTGACTAATGTCAGTTCTATTAATTTCAATGGGTCTACTATAAGTATGACTAAATCAAGATCCCACCATTATGTCTAAGTCACTGCGCTTAAAAATTAAAAATAAAAGCTGATGTTAAATTTATATGAACTTGTCTCTTCAGAAACAGTCAGATAGTATTTTTTTTTATTTTATTTTATTTATTTATCATACTTATACCCTGCTCCTCAGCCAAAAAAGGCTCTCGGAGCGGCTTACACTTAGCAAAAAAGACATTATGCTCAGAAAATACACAGGGTTAGATCCAGAGTAAGCCTGGCTCCAACCCAATGAGCCTGTTTGCATGTTAACAATAACCCATCGATTTAAATACTGATGAGTCGTCATAGGTGAGCAGACATGTGACCTGCAGCATGCCCACCTCATCCCCTTTTACTCCATAACCCACAATCTTGTAGGTTGTGATGATCAAACCTGAACCGTTGGGTTGTTTAGGAGCTAAACAATCCAGCTGTTAACCCGACAATATTGGTTGTTCAGGGGTTTCCAGGTTTGCATGCCACACTCCACAACCTACGAAGGAGCTGATCATGCGATGTGCAGTAAAAGCGGAAGAGGCAGTGCACTGCAGATGGCTCGTCCTCATTCATGCACGACATCCTATCAGTTTTCAAACCAATGGTTTGTCGTTACGTGCAAAACAGGTCATTGTATTCACTGAGCATAATTGTTCTTATTAACTGTCCATCAAAAGCACAGTAGTGCGCTTTTTTAGAAATTATATTCATTTCAAAAAGGGCAATTTAGGCTAAAGAGCTTATCATGCTGTCAGCAGAGCTAAATATGGCAGGGGCATTGAGCATCTGGAATATTTTGTAAGGAAAGGTTGAAGGTTGAAATGAATAAAATTTAAGTATGGCCCATTTCTTCTTTCTGATGCTTACACTTTTAGCGCATGAAAAATTAATTTCAACTTGCACCTGTTTGGAACTTTGGCAATGTGCAGGACACTGGAGTCATGAGCAGTCTTCTGGAAGGCAATCACACGCTTCATCTGAAGGTTATACACGTATATGCCCTTTCCAACAGCAGCAAACACACACTGGAAAGAAAATGTAATAGAACATCTTAACAAAGCAGAGATATTACTTTGTGTAATAGATTTCCAATAGGATTGTGACCTTTCAATCTAAATGAATGGGGAGGTAAGAGGTATGTAGCTCTTTAAAGCACAATTACCAATACAATTACTCAAATATTTTTGCATTATACATCAATTCATATAAATACTATAATACAACAGTTAATGATATTCAATAAGGCACAAAGCACAGGCAGTTGTTTTCACACCACATCATTTTCAAGGCCTTTAGATTTGCAAAAACCTTGTTCTGCCAGGCCCTGCTGGCTGATGTGGTCAGTTTTATCCTAGGCTCCAGTTACTGGCTGCATTTTAAAAGATTTCCTTTTACTGGGTTTTATACTCCTACATACTTAGGGAGCTCCCAATCATGTTGGAAAGGTTGAGGGGGTGCAGAATGGATCGATATTAAATATGGCACTATTACTCTTTCTGATGCTTGCACTTTTAGGGCAAGAAAAACTAGCATAACTTCCACTTGTTTGGAACTTTTGTAATGGGACCATCTAGAAAATACTATCTTATTTCTGTGTGGCCTTCTTTCACTTATTTTATGTATTTAGTACCTTTAAAACCTTCTTTTCTTCCATCATGGAACTTGAGGCTTGATACATAGGATCCCATCCAGGTATGACCAGATGCAGGCCTGCATAACTTCAGTAAGGTGAATGAATCATGTACCCTCAAAGCATGCTCTGAGTATTGGCACTCAGACAATTCTGAGTTCACTGGAATGATTTACACTGAACTAGTAACATAAGCTTTACTTTGAGATTACTAGTAAATATGATCAACCTGGATTTTGGGCAACAGGAAAGAAGTGCTTGTTAAATTTTTCACTGATGAGAGGAATCTTGCTCAGGAATGACATTTGCCATACTCCTGTCCCACAGAAGTTATCTATCTCCACACTACTAATTTGGAAATCACTCACTTAATGAAAATGCATGACTTCTGTGGAGTATACAGCACGCACTGCATATTTGGCAGCCATGCTATGATTCTCATCCTATCCTTTTCAATGCTTAGGACAGCAGGCCCTGATGCACACTCCATTTCAGTTCTGAACTGAACTGAAATTCTGCAATCATTTAATGTGCCTTTCACAGGAGAGGTTTACATTGGATTGTGCCTACAGGGGCCTGCTGACATTTGCAAGCCAAAGACAAGTGTAGCAATTAGCCTTTTGCTCATGACATCAGGATTTCTGGTTGGGATATGAATAATCTGAATGACTGAATGCAAAATAAAACCCAAGTACATATTAATAAGCATGTACTAACCAGAGACATGAGGAAAAGGTAGTTATTTTTATAGTTTAAGTTTTTACCTCCTCATCAGAAGCTAAATGTTGAATGGACACTTCATTTCGGCTGTGTGATAATTTTATTTCTTGTTGTGGGTCCACATGAAGAGATGCATCCCAATTGTGTTCATATGCTTGCATTGTCCAGTCCAATGAATCCCAGACTATCAGCTCACCCACATGGGAGCCAGTCGCAAAAGTCAAATCTAGGTACCAAAAATATTAGAGCTCCCATAAATAACAATTCTAAGTTCAAGGAGGTTTTGAAGTTGATCAAAACATAAGAAGTCAATGCACATTTGACTGTATATAATGTAGTGTGTTTGATAAAGGCATATAACACTGTTTTAAAAATAGCAAAATCCACTGAAAAATTCTTTTATGGAAATTTAATTAAAATGAATGGGAATTTCATAGTTCCCTTTCATTTCAATAAGACATCTGCAGGAGACCTTCCCAGTGAATTGTGCTAAAAAGTGTTAATTCTACTGTCTCTGCATCTGTGTTATGTGTCTAAATATTAAACAGAAATGTTTAAAAAGGGTTGGGAAGAACCATATTTCATCTGGCTCCATGAATTCATCAGAAGGGCACAGAACATTCATAAGAACATAAGCAGAGCCAAGCTGAACCAGACCAAAGGCCTATCTAGTCCAGCATTCTCTTTACACTGTGACCAATCAGCTGGCTGTGGGAAGCCCATGACCAGGACAGAAGTGCAACATTCTGTTGCCATAGACTAATAACTAGCAACTGATGAGCTAACCATGGTCTGCGAATGGGGTGACATATGACACCAACCTCAAACTGGTGGTGGAACCCTTCTTTCACACATGGATTCATTTTTCAAGATTAAAGTTATGAATTGTGCTATATAGATCTTAACACTAAGAGAACCAGTATGGTTCGATTAGGACTATTAAAACCCAGGTTAAAATCCCTACTCAGCCATTAACCTCACTGGGTAACCTTCAGACAGCCACCATCTCTCAGCCTAGCCTACCTTAAATGTACCTCTGATGTTTCTCATGTGGAGAAATATGAGCATCACACAGAACTCCTTGGAGGAAAGGTGTGATAACAATGTTGCATAAATAACAAACATTAATTTTAAAACAAGGAAGGAAGGCATTACAGGTATCATTCAAAGAAGTCACTGTACAAGGCTAGGTACAAGTTTAATTGAAATCAGAAAACTTAATTTGTGCATGATTGCTATTATAGTAAAAATATTAACGGAAAGTAACACTAAGATATTTTAAAATGCAGGCACATCTAATTTGAGGAGATGCCAAAGAACAGTTTTATACAAGTCAACTAGGTATCATTTAAAACAAAACAAAAACCACAGAGGACCAACAAAAGAAAATGTGTAACAACAATACACTGTTAATTACTAACAATGAAACTGGCAACAGTCTTACCACTGACACTGACCAACGACACAATAATATCTTGATGGTCAAGAAGGCGTTTCACTTCAAATACATCCCATTCAGTTCCATCTCTGGAAGTTTTCAGTCTAAGTATTACTTAGAAGGGAAAGATAAAACAAAAATTCTAAAAAATATATCTTGACATTTATGAGAATAATACATAAAGAAATAGGCCCCTCACCTCCTGCTTTATTCCAGGATACTCCATCCCATCCCTCCTCCCCACAGTTTTCCATTTTTTTTTCTGACTGACATTCAATATTCTGTAGCTACCAAGAATATTATTGGGTTGTACTGCGGGGGTGGACATTTCACCTTTATTTTTTTGTGGAGTTTAAAAAGTGTTTTGCTTAGGCTTCACCAACTAAATTTACTATTAGAGGGAGTGATTTATCTGCAAGCAGAGAAGACTGCAGTTCTAATTCTGAGTATGATCAGCACTGGTATCTCTGAGAGCACTAAGTCACTTGATTGGTGGAGCAGGCGGTACATTCCTTGCCCCTGCAAGATTTAGTATTTCTAAACAGGAAGTGTGTGTTATGGGATGAGAAATTTAGAATCAAGCAACCAGAAATCTAAACATACATTATTGGCGTGATAATGTTTATATGTTGTTACAAAAATATCGGCCTTCTACTTGCAATTACTTCAAGTCCTGTCTCTCTCCAGCTATATGCCATATCCTACTTTGGAGGAAAAATACAACTCCCTGTCCACAAACAGCTTTATGATATAGGACAGTAAGCAAAGCCCCCTTGGGTAAGATCTTGCACATATCTTTGGATCCCACCCCCATGGCTATAAGTAGATACTACTCACATTTTCAATCATTCTAAAACATATCAAACACACCTAACACCTACAGATGTTAATAAAATTCAAATATCTTCACTATTAAAGCAATACTCACTCAATTCTTTGCCAACTGCTGCTGCCACACAATTTTTTGGCAATTCAATCATAGCACTGATATCTTTATTAAGGCAAAAAAATACAGTCAGATGTTTTATTACAAGTAAATATTTAATGCACAGCTCACTTGCTATTATTGTATACAAGTATGGAGTGCTATCTGACCACCTCTCAAGAGGGCTACTAAAACCATCTCAGATATGAATTTCCAGTCTTAGCTCTTCCTAAGAAAAATTGAAAAGCTATGAAGTAGAAAATTAAGCTATACAAAACTTCTTTTTTATTTTGATAGACAATAAATGCCTTGTTCTGCTTTTAGGACAGCAATACAGCATCATGTTTGTTATCCTTGTAAACCAAGAGTGGATTATAAAGTGCAAAAATCTTTTTAACTGCTTTTATAAATTTGAAAAACAAACATTTTGCAGCACATTCCAAATTTATCTTAGAATAAAATTATAAGAGCAACATGTTTCTTTATTATATTTCGATGCAATGTTTGCTTTACTATATTTTGCTTATTGGGTTGAGTGGAATCATACATTTAACATTTATCATACTTCTAAAATATACAGCATACCTGGAAGAGTCTAATTTCATTTCTAAAAGTATATATATATTCATTTTGTGATTTATATATACTGACCCAGCTCAGTTAACATACAGTTACTGAAGTTTGACATACTTTAAAATTCATAGGACACAGGAGGCTCCAAGTACTCTTAATTCAAAAATGATTACATTGACATTTTAAAAATAGAGGTCAGCTTTAATATATGTTATCTTTAGAATTAAAGAGACTTTGCCAAGTTGATTTTATATCATTATATAGATCCATTTTACTTACACTTTAGCTGCTGTGATGAGCCATTTACATTTTTTACCTGCATCAATAAGATGACTTGTCTTACACAGGAGATCTAATTTTCGGTTCCAAACACACAAATCACTCCCTCCAGACAGCCACACATCCAGCCTTTGAAGAACTGTCAGACACTGTAGAGCCAAATTAGATAATCAATGTATGTCCCATAACAAAGTTCTTTAGGGATTTTTTTTCAATAAAATTATCAGTTTTACTTAGTCAGACTTCAGTTATTATGAAATACAACTTGAAATACTTTTTCCCAGAAACATTCATAATTAATATAGAGGACATTATTCATCTTATAAAGCAGAAAGGAAGATTGATTAACAAAGGTGCTTGCTTGTGCACCTCTTTGGCAAGATCCCACCGAGAAGGATGCAAATGCAAAATCTGTCCTTGTAAGACTAAGCTTTTCAAAGCCTTTTAAATAATTATTTTTGTCAACAAAGGACAATATAAAACAAGTGTCAGCATTTTTCTTTTCATATCATTACCCCTGAAAGATTTTGTTTAAAAGAGAGAAGAGTTATATCAAGAGAAGGCACTTGCTGCTGTGTGTTCAAACATCAAGCTTAATTTCTTGAGATTCTCCAGATTTTAGACTCTTAAATCTATATCCAGAGCTATAAAATTAACCTTTTATGATTCACAGAAGTAGATTGTCACAGTAATCATGATACTTCAACAATGTCCTGTGACATGAGATGAGAGCATCGACATGATCAAGGGCTATTCCGAGCGCTAGTACTGAGCTGGCCTTTTCACGCACTCTCAGTGGAGGAGACTGTATTAAGTGAAAGCTTACTTTTAGCTATTTTCTTCATTCATAGCAACACTGTACTTAAAAAGCAACACAGTTAGAAACTGGGGGGTCTTGGTCTCAGTGCTGACCACATCCATAACCTTAAAAGATACAATTTCAGAGATCACTGAAATTGCCATGGCTGAGACCTGTGAGCTTCCAATGAGATTAAGCTGTTCGTGTGAGTGAGCCCCAATTTTGTAAGAAAACAAAGTGATCAAATGCAGCTGAGTGTAACATGTAAGTCAACCCTTTGTGGGAAAAGGACAGAATATTGTATGGGCAATCTAGCTGCTGAGAACAGCAATGGGTTGTTTAAGAACTCAAGCTGACCAGAAATACCTCAAATGACACAGAAAAAAAGTCAGATGCATAGCAATAACCTGGGCTCACATTAACTGTTATGCAGCTGCCTCCAAAGGCGAATACAATACACAAAATCAAAGTCACTTCTATTTTGACTTACTCTCACAGTGGAATGAAAGCAGGATACTTTGTGGACTTGCCTACCATTGTCACAATCCCAAACCTGTTTTCATTTATTAAGGAAGTGAAGATAACTACAAAGTTAACTTATGTTAGAACTATAGAAATAGAAAGGCACCACTGGGTATTTGGGACTATTTCTATTGCCCTGACCCAGACATTCCTACTGCAGCAGTGACACACAACAAATGGGGCGAAACGATATCTGCCCTTCATCTCCCTTCCAAAAAGAAGGGAGGGGCACTTCATGCATCAGAGGCAAATCTACAGAAATTCTTGACTGGGGTTCTTCTTGCTGTGCATGCAGTCGGAGGACAGCATTATTTACTCTCTGAAGCAGCTATTTGCACATGTGATGAATGAGATCTGCACACAGAATCTTATTTCCACATGTCAATCACATCTTGCTAGACTGAGGCCTATGAAATGAAGTGTTGGCATTTGTCTGCCATGCACTGCTTTGTCTTGGGAATCATGTCTGTCCATCTACTATGACAGCAGCTTGCTCGGTACAACATGACATGCAGCTACCATCCATTGTGCTGCCTGGCTCAGTTCTGTATTTCTCCTTTCCCAAATGTGCACAATTATATTCAGATTAAAGGATACAATAACAGTCCTATCAGCACCTGCTGTCAAAATCAGGTGACATTTTTCTTCACAAGTATCTGAGAGGGGAAATGTTGCAAGGGCTGTGATTTTTTGTGTGTGCGCATGTAGCTCCAATAGTTTCTCTCCAGTCTGAAAAACAAAATGAAAGACATTTTAATAAAAGTGCTAAAAGAAAATATAATACTGCGAGGGACAAATGCAATAAAATGGACTATTCCATTAACATGTGATTTAAGTCATTAAAAAATTAAGCAAGAAGATAGGAAACTGTCTTATACCAAGTCAGACCATTTGTCCATCTAGCTCAGTATTGTCTATCCTGACTGGTAGCAGCTCTCCATGGTATCAGGCATGGTCTTTCCCAGGTCTACGTGAAGGTGCCAAGGATTGAACCTGGGGCTTCCCACATGCAAAGCATGGGCTCTCCCACTGAATGTAGCTATGACCCTCAAATACTTTGCAGCTATGTTACAATAGAAGCTGAAAGGATGAATATATTTAGGAATTCTAATTTTTAAGTAGCTAATAAGTACCTCAGCCTTGATGGTAGAAATAATGTATGCAAGTGGTTAATAACGTAGTACAACTAAAGCTAACAAACAAATGATCAAAGATCTTATCCAAGAAAGCTGAATTCTGCAAGCTGTATAGAATAAGAATATTGAGCAAGTGTACTTACTCTGTTTCTGCCAGGCATGGGGCGGAGCAAAGAGATATGCACAGCTTTGAACACAGCTGGAAATCCTGCTCAGCCCTGTCCTATCACCACCACCAGCTACACCGATTTCATCTGGCACAGTGTACACATTTTCAAACCTATTTTCATGAACTTCTAGGCTAAAAACACTTATAAAACTGGAAGCTGGGGTTCCCAGGATGCTGAAGTCAATAGTTAAATTCTTTTTAATTCAGTTAATTTTCGGAACACATCCAGCACTGACTATGCCGTCCATGAACTTGGAAGATGCTTACATTTTTATCAGATCTGGCATGCTATTGGTTTGTGCGGTACATGCAGGAAGAAAGCTATATACTCATTATATTCATGGACCAACAGCCAGTGGGAGGCTTCACTCCCTGCCTCCTAGGAAGAACACCTTGGCAAGGGGAAAACCAAGCTGATGTCATATATTGGCTACAGAGGGAGCCACTTGAGGGAGCTTGCTTCATCCCTCCCTGCCAGAAGGACCATCTATAAGAACTTTGCAACCAAGAACTAGTGTCGGAGTTTGCTTTTTTCCTCCTCCCTTCCAATTCCTTTTCTCTTGTGTTGCATCTTTGAAACTGTACGCCTGGGGGCAGGGTATTATTGATGTAAGCTTTCGAAAGCTGCTCTGGGGAACCTCTGTCAGTTGAAAAGCAGGATAAAAATGCTTTAGAGGTAAGAGTCAACTGACTCTAAAAAACAATGCTTCAAATCAAGACCTAGTACGGGCATGCAATTATGGACATAGTCTTGCATGTAATCCAAAATTTCAACTTTCATCCAAGTTAACATTCTTCCTAAAGAAGTTATCTGTTAGTGAATAGTCCCACATTCAGGAACAATTCACAAGTGCTGCAAGCTTTTAAACGTTGCACTGTTTAATGCTTTTACACTTACTTCAGACTTTCCAACCCAGGGAATTTATGAGCCAGCAAATAAATGGACTGAATAGTATGCCTGAAGAGCCATGAAACATGTCGCCACACTATTGTTTTAGGAATATTTTTCAAGTTTTGCATATCTTTGGCTATGGGGTGGGAGATAAATGCAATAAATAAATAAATAAATATTGATAATTTCTGTCTCCAACTTTTCTAACATTGATTATGTTAGCACACTTTATGAACATTTAGGATGATCTGCAAAATGCAGTCTTTAATCTGAATGACTACTTCTGTGACGATTTTCCTTTGCCAGTTCTTTATAATAGCTAACTTTACATATAGGTAACTCATTTGGAATTGAGTGACTCCAAATTAAACTTCACCCAATCCACATCTGTATGCAATTTATTTCTAAACAGAAACAAACCTGAGCATTCCACAAACATACAATTCCATCATCACCAGCAGATGCAAACCTGGTAAACAACAAATCATAAATTAGATACACATATTTGAAGGAAATGCCACATCTATTTATACAGAACCAAAAACATAAAAGATGCTCATCAATAATCACTCTTTAACACAGGACAAAAGAAGATGAAATACTGACTTCAGTAGAAACTGATCTTTTAAAGATACATCTAAATCTTCAAAAACATAAAATATAGTTTATTACTTTGCATATATAAAAATGCATATATAAAAATACAAGCATAACATGAATAAAATATTCTCGCTTATAAAAACATTATTTTAACAAAAACAGAAATCCCCAAAACTAATAAACATAACCTCAATAAAATCCTGTATAGGATGCAGTTCCTTAATTGTACTCTTTACAGATTAGAACTCAAGAAAGTGACTATTAATACACTACAGAAATAAATTCTTTCTGTTTCAATAACTGGTTTTAAACTACATTAACCCTGAATTAGGCAATCTTCTTCTTATCCTTTCTACCTCTTCAGAAAAGAACTGCTACAGTGCTACTGATTTTTTTAGCATTTTTATCAGTCTTCTTATATGAGCATTGTAATCTGTGAGACAGGAACTTACACAATACAGCAACGATGTACATGAATGCATATTTCAGGGCAGCATATTTTTTAGCTCCTCTGCTCAAAAAGGTTGCTGTTCTCATATGGTGCGAATTCCTACCTGACATATAACACTGCCCATGCAAGTAGACCACTCTCATGAGCTAATAAAAGAGGGGGGGGATTAATGATAGTAACACATGAATTGGCCGAGGTTACAATATAGTACATAGTTTAATGACTGTTTCACACAATGCATGGGGGGGAAACCCCGGATTTACCACTTTGTATGCATTCAGCAGCGAGTTGCAGCCCCACCAGAGCATACTTTTAAGATACGTATGTTGTAAATACGTATTTGTCACACAAAATATCTTTGGTGTTCATCTAAAAAAACATGTGATGTTTGAAGTAGCACAAAATACTAAATTGTCTAAAGAGTCTCTTACAAACCAAATTCAAATCTGAAACTTTGTATTCCATTAACAAAAGCATGTTGTGTGTCACAGCCTGAGATTCTCCTTTAAATCTTATGGAAAGAAGATATTGATACCTCAATATAAACAATGTACTAGATTTTCTTTAAAATAATCATAAATATGAAGCCCAGGATTTCATGTGAAAGGCTCATAGCAGCACTACCAATCCTACAAATGGATTCTTTTCACCATGCTGGTGTTTCATGGGTCACCTGATTCTTTTCCAGTCATGATCACCATCCTCTATAACCTTGTCTGTTTCCTGGAGGAGCAAGAAATGGTCAAACGAGCAACAGAGAAAGCTATTCTTAAAGTGTGTTATGAATTCAGTCTAGTTTAATGTGTCAAATGCTAGAGTATTACTTGCAATTTTATCTCATTCCATTTTTTGGAAGACTCTTGCTGAGGCTTAGCCTTCTTTAGTGATCTTGCAATCAATATGACCCTCTCTTCATGTTCAAAAACACAAAAGAAAAGCAGTGAAAAGCAGCTGTCTGTTAGGTTGATACAGGATTTATTTAGTATCTTCAGAAACCAATCTGAGAAAATTTTCCACTCACTGGTTTTAGCTGAGCCACCGAGAAAACAAGAAAATCCTTCTGCAAAATTCTCAATAAGATGATATTATCTAAAGAGGTGAAGCGTGAAACTTGGCTTACAACAGTTGACAAAAAATGCAATGAAAGAACTATGAAAACTGAATATAACCATTTCAGAAACCAAGTAACAATGCTAATGTTATTGGAAATAATCAAATAAAGTGGTGGGACCTGGTTTAACAATGATTTTAATGACTATGCATACCAAACATTAAAAATGGAATACCCAATGAATTTAACTGTTCAAAAAATTTGCAATATTTTATTGCTTTTAAGCAAATACATTTGTATTCTGGTTCATATATCTTCTCTCTCTCTCTCTCTCTCTCTCTCTCTCTCTCTCTCTCTCTTTTATCGGGCTCTAAAACATGTAGTACTTTGAATTTGCTTTGAATGTTTCTTCCACACTTTTAGATATATCTCAAGCAATCTGATTATAATAAGGAAATTGAATCTATGTCCAAGGGCTTCAGTATTTGTCCAATTACCAGATGCTTCTAATCGGGGATCGGGAATCAAATTGTGCATATGACCTCCCATGCCTGGCCCCAAACATGGAAAAGCTATAGATGAATTTGTGTTAAGAAACATTTGTTTCCAGAAAGACAGGACTGATAAAGAAGAAAAAATGCTTTATTTACACATTTTCTACCTTTTCTGTGATTGCCAAAAATCAAGCAGAGGAGCCTTCTGTGAGCAGGAGGCTTTGCTCATGAAAAGCGACTCTACCCAATTTTTGACTCTCCTTTCCTCCCCCAGAGCACCCAGTGTCACAGCCTACTCTGTTTAGAAAGGCCCCCTGACCCTCAGGTGAGGTTATTTGAGGACTTGAGGGGGTGGGAAGAGGAGGTGGGGAAGTCACTTCTGCCCACCCCGCTTTCCGCTAGCAGATCACTTGATCCAAGCCGATGCACTGAAGCAAAGGGATCAACTTCCAAAAATCTGTATGATAGTTAAGGGGACAACACTTTTTTATATTAGTGCTGCACATGAAATGGGAAGAACCTGCAGCCAAATGTAGCAGATCATTAGTAAGTAATCAAAAGCATAAAAACTAGCTCAGTACTGCATTGGGAGAAAATATAGTAATGTGATTTCAGAAACAAGTGGCTCACAACTGCACTAAGATGTAGTGTTTAAACTGCCAGTGTTCTGGAACTGAAGAGACAATGGGCATGTCTACACTTGCCTTTTTCCCCGGGGTCATCCTTAGATCGTCCCTGTGCGTCCAAATGACACAGGGGATCCCCGGGGGGGGGGGGGGGGGCAAGACCTCCATTTTCACAGGATAACCGGTTCCCCAGTTATCTCTATTTTCCCTGCAGTCCTGGGACCATCCAAAGGAGGTGTGGCGCCCGCTCCCGGCTTCTCCCTTCCTCCCTGCAAGTAGCAGGGCTCTTAAAATGGGCATGAAGCTGTGCGGGGGCAAGTCCATGCCCATCGGGGGTGGGGGAAACATTTCAAAGATTTTTTTAAAAAATGTACCTGTGCTAGAGCATAATTGTGCTCCGTCTCCATTTTGGGGGGGGGGGAATGGTGGCTGTAACATCCCTCTTCCCTTCTGGGACGTTGCATGGCTGTCAAGACGCTGGCGAAGGATCACGGAAGCAAAAAAGTCCGCGATCCTTCCCCCTCCCTCCCTCCCTCTACACCCTTAGGTGTAGATATGCCCAATCTGTGAAAGACACATTTTAATTAGATTTCAGCTAAAAGATTTGTAAGGATGTTTCATCCAAAGCTACTTTTGAGATTTAAGCTACCTGTCATACTTTCTTCAATTTGGTGGAGAAAAACAGAAGATTCATTTTTAAAGATGTCCACTGAAATCTCTACGGTACAAAAGGGGAGATTATAAAAGTAATGTCTTACCTGTAATCATCTATTGCCACTAGAAATCGCACTATATCATGATGACCTTTCAGCACAAGGAGCTCAGTATAAGGATTTTGTGTTTGTTCTTCGCCAATGGTCTGCACAGATTTCTAGAAATTTGTAAAGACAGAAAAATAAAGCTGTAAATCAACAAATTTGATATAATCATTAGAGGTTGTCCATTTTTTATTACTGTTGGTGCTATCCTAACCACAGTATAATTCAAACTGTATGTAGACAATGAATTTGTGAATCCATAGTTTAAGAAAACTATGCTAAAATCAAAATATGGATTGTGTGTTTCTGGAGTGTAATTATGACTACAGACTCCCAGCCATCAACTTAAAGGAACGTAGGTTTGTGTTTACTTAAAAGTAAGGCTCCAATTTGCAATAGGACTTATCCCACAAAAGGTCTGCACAGAACTGTAGCCTTAGAAGTCTAACTATGGTGCTAAATAACACAGCTGTCTTCCAGCATTTGTTCCTGGAGGAAAGAACCAACCTTGTGTGGGTTACTGTTGGTTGAGTTGGATGGTCTGTGTGCGCCATACACTGTCCCAATTGTGTCCAATTAACCAATTATGGTTTTCTGCAGATGATCAGCTGAGAATGTGGAGTCAGAATAAAAGGAGAGTCACCAAGCTTTATAGTTGTATTCTCTTCCCAAGTTCCTATACCCATCACACTGCCTAAAATAAGTGTATGTACCTGATGATCTTGGGGAAGTTAAGAAATTCTCCTACTGTGCCATCTGCCACACTACCTTGCAGGATGCCTAAAGGAGCTGACAGATGATCTTGAAGTTGGCAGTTAGTCCTGGGGGATTGCAAAATCCATGCCAAGGATGCCTTATTGGACTGGCTCAGGTCTTTGTGGCTGACATGACAACCATGGGCCTATCCCAAGTGACATCAGACCCAACACATATGGCAGGTCATACCTTTGATTTGGTGTTCTGAACAGGAATAATCTGTGGGTAGGGGAACCAGCAACGGTTCCACTGTCATGGACAGATCATACCCAAACAGTTTTGACCTCAAAACTACTTGTAACTTCCACAAGGATGGAGGACCTAATTCAAAGTTTTGTCCCCAGTGACTGATGGATCCAGGTTTTCTGAAGTCCTTGTGGGACTATCCAGGTGGTCCTGTCAAGACTCAGGTCTTTTCCTGGAACAGGAAAATGACCTAGATTCTAGATACGATCACTCCTGAATGTTCTAGCCAAATCATATCAGCAACTTGTTATGCCAAGAAGTTGGGGGCAATGAAGCAATTGCGTTGGTGATTACAGCACAGTTGGTAGAAAATTCACCATTTGCATGATTGGATCCAGGTAAGAATCCATCTTTGATTTTACTTTGTGTAGGTGATAGCGGCAAAGAAATCCTATTTCACTATCACAATTACATCTGCATGATGCTGACAACAGAGCTTTTCCAGGTGGTGAAAATGCTGTCCTGACATAACTACTGTGGATCTGGCAGTGCAGCCCTCAAAGGGCTGCTGTGACAAATTTGCAATGCATTTTGAGTAAAATCACTCAAATTCACATAGTTAGATGCCATAGTCAATACTGGAAGCTTGTTAAATACACTGGCTTGTCAAGTTGTAATGGATACCTTTCAGCTTGTTTAACGAGAAAATGTGGATAAGTTATATGGACATTATCATGTGTTCTTGGTATCCTTGTCATGGCTAATAAAAGCATCTAGGGCAGTTTGAAGATCTGGACTGTGGAGGTAGAAAATGCCTCCTTGAGAGAAAGTATGATGCTATTATGCTTAAATAAGCAGTAGTGTGGCCTTAGTAAAGAAATGTCAAGAGAAGAGAGGCCTCCAATAGAGACAATTTCTCAGACCAGAGAGAGGATTGGGATCCAGAAGCACTTCTCGAGGCCCCTACCTCCTCAGATTCCTTTTCCCCAGAAAAGCCCATGTCGTCTGCCCCCTTACATCTGGTCGAGGTTGCATTATCATCCTCAAACAGCAGTTCTAAAATTAGCACCAAACTGCAGTCACTTCTGTATTGTCAGTCAAAGCCTCCTAATGCAAGCAAGTTCGCTTGAAGGGAGAATGCCTCATTCAGTGTGGGGGTGGAGCTAACAACCTAAAGGAAGACAAAGGCTCAGTCTGTTGTTGGAGCAACATACAAGTTACGTTATCTGGCTTCTAGACCCCATGTGGTGTTATCCACTTCTTTGTTCTACCTGACTACGCTCTTCAGAGCTCTCTATGTTGCTAATCACCTCTTGTTCTGCCTATCTAAGACCTGACCTCAGACCTGTCTGGCCATGCTTCTGGAACTTCACCTCTGGTTATCCCCTAATGGGGCTCCAACTGGGTTAGACCCTTTCTTCAGCAAATTTTTGCTACCCAGAACAGAATTAACAAACTAACTTTAGGTTCTCAGAACTTGGGGAACTACCATCTTACCTCCAACTTTCTCTTTTGAAAAAGTTGTTAGAGAGGGTAGTGGCCTCTCAGCTCCAGGTGGTTTTGGGAGAAACTGATTATCTATTTTAGTCCGGGTTCCAAACTAGGTTTGAGACAAACAGCCTTACATGAGGGCCTGGATGGTGGGAATGCAGTCCTCTTGGCCCCACTTGACCTCTTTGCTTCATTTGATACCAGTGCCTTTGGTATCCTACTGTCCCAACTGTGTGGCCTGGGCATAGGAGGCACAGTACTACAGTGATTCCAGTCTTTCCTTGATGGTCAGTTTCAGAAGGTAGTATTGGGTGATTTCTGTTCTGCCCCATGGCCTTGACTTACAGTGGAATGCAGGTTCCATCATATTCCCTATGTTCTGTAGATTTGGAAGCTGGCTGATCTGGATAGTGATATACAACTGGCCCTCAATGGGGTTGCATTTCCCTTAATGACCAAGTGTGTAGCTTATGGTGCTCCTAGATTCATTGCTACATGGGGGGGCACAGGTGACATCAGTGGCCAGGAGTCCATTTTACAAGCTCTGGCTTGTATGCCGACTGCAGCTTTAACTGGAGCAGTGAGACCTGGCTATTGTTAACCATGTTCTTATTACTTCCAAGTCCACTATTGCAATGTACTTTATGTGGACCTGCCACTGAAGATGAACCAAAAGATACAGCTGATGCAAAAGGTAGCCACCTAGATGCTGATGAGGGCCAGGAAATCTGAACACATAACTCCAACCTTCCATCAGTTGCACTGGCAACAAGTATGTTTCTGGGCCCAATTCAAAGTGTGGGACCCAAGTTGTCAAGAACTTAAAAGGTTATCTGAAGGACCACCTTCACCCATAGAATTTCCATATCCCAGCTGTAAGGAAATCCTTTTCACCCCAGGTACCACATTATCCAAAGCCACTTACACCACATGCCATTCACACACCACGCACACAGCATCCATCAATCTTCACAATGCATATACATGCATATATACTTAAGTACACTACACACAATTTTGCACACAAAGCTGAAACAAGCCTCCCCCCTCAAACAGCACCCTTCCTCTTGCACCACAGTCCCACTGCAATCTTTCAACCTCAGGAACAGTCTTCCTCCCTCTCCTCTTTTCCATGGTTACAGGAAAATTCCAATGTTCCCTAAAGCTCTGGCGATCATCTCCAAGCACTTCTGGTATTTGTCAAAGTTCCCCAAGGACTTCTATTGCTAACAAAAGTGGCAAGAAACATGGAGCGGTTGGTGCTACTGTGTTCCCACTTCCAGAACCTACAAGCAGCCCTGCTTTTTTGCCAACAATGCATTGCAAATGGTGGATGAGGGGGCATCGGGAATGAGGAGGCTAGGACTTGCCAAGGCGGTAAGTGGCTGAGGATGGGGTATAAACTGGTGGGAGAGCTGTTAGGTTGGATGAAAAGGCCTGATGGGCCACAGCTTCTCCATCCCTGCCATATAAATGTAATAAAGAAGCAGCAGCAGCAGCAGCATCTAAGAACTACCTGGGGCCCTTCTCCAGTGCCTTCCATTCAAATCAGCAAAGTGGGTGTGCACTAAAGACAAGGTCTTCTCATTGGTGGCCCTATGTTTTTGCAACTCCCTTCCATTAGGCCTACAGCTTGCCCCTTCTACTCTAACATTTAGGCAGGCTTTGAAGACTTTGGCAGAACAGCATCACACAGCATTTCTGGACATCTGTCCTGATGTAATCACCTTTAAATTGAACCATGTCACTCACTTTTTTGTTTGCTGTTTTGGATGGGCGTAGCCCTAAAAATACTTCAAATAAATGAAGCAAACCTGTTCAACTAGCAAGTTCAACTAGCTCTATCTTATTATTATTATTATTATTATTATTATTATTATTATTTATATAGCACCATCAATGTACATGGTGCTGTACAGATTATAGGGGTGTATGTGTGAGCAGTGTGCATACGAGTGCTATGGGCATGAATAGTTAAAATGGATACATGTGTTAAGGGGAGGTAGGCAAAGAGACCCTTCTTATTAATCGTAAAACCACATATGTTAATGTATATAAGTCTCAATTTGTATATTATATATACACTTCATCATGCAGAAATGACTGAGCGGAATTGGAGGTGCACCTGAGACATGTCAGTTTCAGAAGAGTAGCAACCAACCTTTTCAAAGCTGTCACCCATTTTTATTTCAACAGAAATGTTTTCTGCTTCTCGCCCCCTTCCCAATATTTTACTGTTCTTCTCTTAAAAACAAAACAAAGCCTTTAAAAAAAAAAAGCTGTCTGTGGCCCTGGTACGATCCAGTTTACATCAGACCGACCAGCACGAAGCCTCTAGAGGAGGAACTCAACGCGAAAAACAAGAAGTGACTTTTATTTGAGCAAACCAGTTTTAATGACCGGGGGGGCGGGGGGACCTCGAGTAAGCAGAGAGAACAGCAGCGTCAGATGACTTAAAGTCACGCACTGCTACTTATTATGGATATATTTTTATTAATATGAATGTTTATTAAAATGAATATTGCAAAGGCCTTCGAATAATTAACAGACCAGCAGTACATATCAAATGCTGCTGCTGCTGCTGCTGCTATTATTATTATTATTGTTATTATTATTATTATTATTTCGCCTTTACGGGAGCGACGCTTTCTCCACCAAACATAAAACACATTATTTTATTTTATTTTAAACTGCTGTGGTGTGGGGGAGGGGCTGCGCTCTCCCTTCGTCAGGGCAGAACGCGGCACTTCACACGGAGGGGCTCGTGGACGCGCCCGCCCTCAACAACAATCCCCACCCGACCACGGCAGCCCACCGCCGGCGTTTACCTCAACCAATCCCTGCGGCTCCCGTCCCGCTCCTATCAGCCATCGCAGCATCGCGAGAGGCGGAGTCCAAGCGGCCGGCGCTCCCGGACGCCCTCTCGACTCGCGTGGCCGTGGTCGCTCTCTAGCCCCGCAGCTCGCTCGCTTGCTCCGCTTGAGGCGTGTCCCTCCCTTCCCGCCGTCGTTGCGCAGGGCAACGCGCGCGGCTGAAAGGACGGTTGGGTTGGGTGGGTTTGTTTCGTTCGAAAGGGACTAGCGCGTGACCACCCGGGGCGAGGGGGAACCTCGCGACTAATCGATGCCCGAATCTTCAGTGTGGCCAAAACAAACGCGCCTTCCGACGCTTGCCGCGACGTCCTTAGGAGTATCGGTCGCGCTCTCGGCTGAGCTAGGCAGAGCGACGCGAGTGCCGAGTGATCGATCGATCACCATGCTGTTGCTTGAAAGACGCTCACGAAAATCCCCACCGTGCTGTCTTCTCTGTTTCTCTAGGAGAAGTGAGGTACAAGTGGTCTAGTTAGGATGGCCGCCTTTGTTAGGACAGAGGCGCTGAGCCTTCAGCAGCTGCGTAACAGGCAGAAATCAACAGGAGCAGCTTGCCTCATCAATATAGCCCCATGCCAGGGAAAGCTTTTGTGGGTTTTCTGCCTGTCGCACAGCTGCTAAAGGCACCGAGCTAAAGTGTCTTTTTAAAACAAAAAGGTTCAGTGGGCAACTACTGAAGATGAGGAAGTTTGTGAGTTGTGCTAAAATTGTAAATATATGCATGTAGGTTATAGCAAAGTAGGCCACCTCCTAATATGAAGAAGGGCCTTATGTGATCTTGAAGGAGCTGACACTGAAGAAGGGCAATTGAAGAGAAAAAAGATCATAGGTCACCCAGTATAGGGTTTACTAATCCCATCCCCATCCATTATATGAAACAGCGCATCTTAGGGGTGCTTCCAGACCAGTCAAAAGATGTTGTGCAACTATTCTGTCTTTTCTGTCCTTAATAGTTTTGTTTGTTTGTTTTGAAAGAAAAAAAGAAGTGGTCACCAGCTGCAATGGAAGATGAGGGACAAGTGAAGCGCACTCAGCTGGTGCTGCCAAAAAGCACCAGCCGAATCCACTACCAGCTTCGCTTGTATAGGGAAGGTGAGTGATGAGCAGAGTGCAGTTGGCTGACATTTCCCAGGGCCAGATGAGCCCTGTGGTCATGACTCAGCCAGCACCTTCAAGCATCAGCAGCTTCAATCATCCCTTTCTTTTCCCCCATTGGGAAAGATGCAGGATGGGCAAAGCGTGGCTAGAGTTTCTCCAACTGCTGCTTTGGACAGGGACTAGTTTCACCCACCCCACACCTTCCCCCATTAAGGATGGCATTGGGCGCATTAAGAGGAATCTCCTTGTTATCTCCAATCACAGATTGGTGATAATAAGAGGATTCCACTTTCCCAAACCCAGGTCCAGAAGGTGTAATCCTGCTCCACATCTACACATTCACTAAGCACAATCCTATGCATGTTTAGACAGGAAGAAGTCCTACAACTTCCAGCATTCCCCACCCAGCCATGCTGGCTGGGGAATGCTGGGCGTTGTAGGACTTTTTTGTGTGTGTCTAAAGCTCAGGATTGCACCCTAAGTGTATGTGAATATCCTTTACATATCTGTTTTTCTCCATCATACACCCATGCTCATCTCGCTACTTCAGCTCCAGTTTAATAAAGATGCAGAGCAATCCCAAGAGGAAGTTACTATCTAAAAGAAAAGAAAGTGAACTTTCATCTACCAACAACTGTTGTAAATTGCCTCGAATCAGCATGCAGGGCTTTCCCCAGCTTTTTTTTTAAAAAAACAATCCCACTGTGATAAAACCACTTCTCCATAACTATAGAGAAGTGGTTTGAACCTGAGGAAAAGCAAAATGCATATGGGTTATGAAAGAATCACCTAGGAACAGATGGAAAGGCAGGAATTGACCAATACACATAAGATCACCTATCCCTGAACTATTATGTTGTCATGAGGGTTATCTTACACTGGGTAGAATATAAATATTGGGGAAAAAATTTATGTTCTCAACCAGTTGTCAGAATTGTAGAATGCAAAGCCAGAAAAAAACATTCCAGCAGTTGCTCTTAAAGGACATGTGCAGGCTTTCATAACATGACCTGAGATATTATCAGAAAAAGGCAACTATATAGTGTAATTCGCTGCAATCCATTGAATGTTGCACTGTCATGTGAAGGCCTATCATTGGATAAGAGAAAAATGGAAATGGCTGCTGCTCTTTTCCAGCGTGAGTTCAGGTTGCATGTGTTGCACCACCTACCCCAGCCACTGCACAGAGAAGCCAGTCCAGAGCTCAAGTGATTGCAAGCTGTCTTGTTCCAGACTGCCTCTCAAGCAGGTCAGTGTCCCTGTGGCTTCTTCCGGCAGACAGGCAGATTAAATGCTCCCTAACAACATGTCTTGGAATCTGATTCCAGGCCATGTATTTAGGAAGCAATCCCTTCACAAAGGAAAGGCCCTTGCATACTTTTTTAACATAAGACTTCGCTCCTCTTACACACACATACCCCAACATCTCACAGAAAAATAGACTCTCTTGTATGCATGTAATGTCCTATTCTTTCACCAAGGATCCATGACAGAGTGCCCCACTCCAACTTCTCTCTTCTCTGCTTTCACTGAGGTGCTAAGTGCATCCCTGGAACCAACGCAGGATTTTAAACTCTGGCAGGTTGCTAGTAAACTGACCATAACCATCTTTCTTTCCAGAAAGAAGAGATTTTTAGGGTGCAATCCTATGCATGTTCAGACAGCAAGCCATGCAGGCTGGGGCATACTGGGAGTTGTAGGACTTTTTTCTGTCTACACATATATAGGATACTGCCCCTCATGTAATTTATCCTAACCATAGATCTGGTTCTGGTAGTTATATATAGAATAGTTGCTCCCCAAACCCCTTAGCAATATTTACTATTTTGATTAGCAATTATATGGGGGAATGGAAGCTAGTGCACTGGCACTTTGTGTTGATTTTGTGCATTTAGATGCATGTGCTCTAGAGCAGCCTTCCACAGCCTGGTGTGCACCAGATGTGTTGTAACACAACTTTCCTAGCCAGCATGGCTGGGAATGCTGAGAGCCATGGCTTCCCTTTCCATGCAGGTTGGGGAAGGCGCCTCTAAAGTCAAGATGCAGCTGCTCACTTCAGAAATTTGTCTTAGAATTTGGCATATGCTCAGAGGCAACCTGTCTAGAATGTATAACTATTAAAATTGACATCCCTAGCTTACACCCTACATACCAAGTGGCTAAGGTACACGTTTGTCCACAGTAAAAAAAAAGGGGGGGGGCAGAAAAAGGAATTGAAAAGTGGGCCAGCAAGCAAAATCTCTGTTCCATCCCCTGTGTTTAAAGAAAACTGCTATTTGTGGGAGAGCGCTTAATGCAAATTAGCTAAAAGGAGCTTTTGCCAGTATGTCTTAGTGACTTAATTGAGCATTTTTTTGTGTCACCATTTTTGTATTCTAGGAAGAAGTTGTAGATTGCTTAATGGGAGCCAGGAGACATGCTGTAGTATAAAATTCAACTGATCTCTCCCACAGTATCCTTAATAGGTTTTCATTCATAATTACAGTATTTCTAACGAGTGTTTTCGTGATGACAGAAAAATACCATATATTATCCATTGCCTCATTCCAATGCAGGCTTTTTAGCTAATGGCTTATTGGCATCGACCGCACACAGCCAACAATGAAACATTAAAAGGTCCACTGTCTCTCCCATAGAGCATTGCGTTTTATTTTCTCAACACGTTCTTTGTAAAACAATGATTAATAATACAAAGCTGTTCACATATTCGTATGCAATTTGATTCCTGGAGTTCAGAGCAGGTT
The DNA here is from genome assembly GCF_023053635.1 of Elgaria multicarinata webbii. Classification (NCBI taxonomy): domain Eukaryota; kingdom Metazoa; phylum Chordata; class Lepidosauria; order Squamata; family Anguidae; genus Elgaria; species Elgaria multicarinata. The sequence goes on from NC_086176.1 coordinate 85,171,307, forward strand.
ACTTTGGCTGTCAGAAAGGCTTTTGGATCCGGGTTCTAAGCGAGCAATGCCAAGGCAGAGTAGCTGTGATTTTCCTGTGCACCCGCAGATGGCATTATAACCTTGTTTTTCTAATGTGTTTGTTTTGATAATGGGGAACTCTTGTTCCTTTGATTTAAGCATAATTTTTCCTCACCCTCCTGGTGGATTTGAACAAAGGAATTGCAGCCACACTCTCTTCTGTTTATTTTTAAGGCATCCAATTTGTACACATCCCCCGCACTTCAGTGCAATGGTTGTGAACTCATCCATGAGAGATGAAATCATGTCCCTTAACTGTATTCGGCATATTAAAGTCCACAGGATAATGAGGTCCTGCAGCAACTCTTCAGTAAAAAGCACCATTCAAATTTTAAAGATCATAACTATAGTCAAATTAGTTACATTCCAACAGCTTTATGAGAAAAGTGTGAATTCAATTATGACTAAGGTTTTATTACACATGAATATTAACCTGATACTGTGTTATAATGGAATCCATATAGGATTATTGCGTATTGGCCAAGTGGATATTGAAGGGGCGGAGGGGGGGGGCAGGGAACAGGACTGTTCATGTTGCCATGGAAAATGCCAATTCTTTTAAAGGTAAAATTGTTTCCCTCTTTTTGCTGCTATCTGTATTCTTTCTCGCTCATGGTAGAGTGAATGAATTTCATTTCGAAATTCAATCTCTGCTATTTCCAGTCAAAGAAGAGGGTCTAGAAAGCAGTAGCAGCTGGTGGCTCCGAGGTCAGTGGGGCGGTAAATTCATTCCAGATTTCAGTCAGAACCAGTCAGAATTCTAAAGGAGCTATCCAAGGTGTGGATAGCTCCTTTAGTATTCTGACTGGTTCTGACTAAAACTTGGACTGGATTCACTGCCCCACTGACCTCGGAGCCACCAGCCGTTACTGCTAGGCGTATTGCTAGGGGAAGGCCTCTCCTCCTTGGACCCTGGAGATTTGCTACTGCTAGTCAGAGAAGCCAATGCTACCCTATATGGATCAGTGAGCTGACTCTGTACATGGTGGATTCCTATAAACTCTTAAATACAATGATACAAGTGGGACCTTGTAGAGTGGCATGTGTCCTCTTTTGCAGAGAACAGCCCTCTATTTAAAGCCATTCTCTGTTTGAAGGGCTGTCTTGTCCAATTCCAGTTTAAAGATAATGAACCATAAAACTGTTGCCCATCAACAGCATCTGAACAACAGATTGAACAGGCAGGCACACAAGGCACCCAGTTACATTTTCCCATAGTGTGGTGAGATGTACTGTATTTCTATTTAAATCATAACAATAATTTATAAAGTAGCATCTGTACATATAAATTAGCATATGCAAAAGTATGGAAATCACTCTCCTTTTGTCCTTTTTTTGTAATGCATTCCCTTGTTTTTTAGCAATTCATAAGTGTCCACTCTAGACCTGTAACAAAATGTTGCAGTGTGGAATGCTCCTGTCCAGAGTTCCTGTCAGGCAGCCATGCCCTTTTCCAGGATACTCCATTCCATCTTCCTTCTCCCCTTCTCTCCCCACAACAGCCAGTCAACATTCCATGGCTACTGAGCATCCTCAGTGGGAGCTCCTCCCTTAGGTGTTTTATTTTTGGAACTGGGGGATATGCTTTATTATATCTTCTCACCCTGCCACATAGCTCAGGTTGTGGCTGAGCTCTGGCCAATCTCAGTGGGTTTTGCTTTTTTGCTTTTTCTTTTGTTTGTGGAACAGCAGCCTCCCCCCTCAAACAGGGCTCGTTTCCCTGACCTGACTTATACCATCCTCCGCTATTCTGTTGAAGACACTCTTCTTAACACCATTCAATTACAAAAGGGATCATACAATATATGAGACAACAGAGACAAAATGTTGCAGCTCAGAGCATATACTGAAAATCAGAAGGATTAATTACACTTTAGTTCCACATACACACACACACACACACACACACACACATCTGCCCTGACTAAGAAGAGCTAAACTGGCCAAATCAAAATTACTATTTTTTGTCCCACTCTTCAATGTGAGCTTATGAATAATTCTAATCAGAGCTAGTATTTGCGGCCGCAGAACTTGAAACGGTAGCTATGCTGGATAATCATACACTGGTGTAATAGAATGGCAAGAAGACAGTGAACAGGAACACAAAAAGCAAGATCAAGGGGCTGCAGCTACTCCCCTATGAGGGAAGGTTACAATGACAGGGACTGTTCAGCTTGGGGATAAAAAGGAGGGTAAAGGGTGACATGATAGGGGTGTGCAAAAGCATGCATTGTGTGGAGAATGTAGATAGGGAGACATTTTTATACCTCTCAAAATACTAGACCCAGGGTCGTCCTATGAAGCTGATTGGTGGGAGATTCAGGACAGATAAAAGGAAGTACTTCTTCACCATAGTTTGTAGTTAAACTACAAACGTCACTGCCACAGGATGTTGTGATGGTCACCAATTTGGATGGCTTTAAAGTAGTCCTGATGGCTATGCGCTTATCTCCAGTATCCGAGACAGTAATCCTATATACATCAATTGCTGGGGAACATGGGCAGTAGAGTGCTGTTGTATCTGTGTCCTGCTTGTAGGTTCCTGGTTGACAGCTGGTTGGCCACTGTGTGAGCAGAGTGCTGGACTAGATAGACCCTTGGTCTGACCCAGCATGGTGGTTCTTAGGTTTTTATGTAAGGCAAGTTGAGTAGGACAGAGTACACTTGGCTCAGCCAAGTGGAGGGGTGCAGAGTCTCAGGTCTGTGGGCCAAATCCAGCTTGCCTGGGATCCCAATCCAGCCATCTGGAGATCTTCAAAGGGCTACACCTTATTCCACTGGCACCAGCCCCTTTTCCTCGATCACCAATCATTTGATGATTTCCCAGCTTCTGTGCTATCCCACCACCTGATTCTAAAGGGTTGAAATGGTCCTCCTAAAGCTTAATTACTGGCAGTAAAAAATAGAACCTAAAATATGTTGGCATTTTCACCTCACCCCTTTTCCTTTGGCCCCACCCACTATTGGGGTGTGGCTCCCAAGTCCTTCTCGGAAATCGAATTTGGCTCTCAGACTGAAAGTGTCTCAACACCCCTGGCCTACAGTCACCTGTGTGCTGTGGGGCAGGGCTGTCTTAACTGAGTTTGGTTCAGAATCCTTGCTTCCTCCCCTCTTGTCCTATTTGATGTAGTTCGGTGAAAGCTCTTATGTGGTGCCATTGAGGTGTCTTTCTGCCTGTCTCTCCCCCCCCCCCACCCCATCTGCTGGGTGATGTGTCCAGTGGAGGTGTGAAACTCCTGACTGGTTCTGACTGAAACCTGGAGCAGATTCACTGCCCTCACAGCCACCAGTCTCCACTGGCTGTGTGTGCTTGGTGGCTGCAATGGTTTTGAGCAATGAAAACTGGAGCCTGAGTTATTGCAGTAGAATCCCTTGCTAAGGAGGCCAAAATAGGATGACACCATTTTATAACTTTTAAAGTAGGACATCTGTTAATAATAACCAAATAGAGTCACTTCTATTCACAAAGGAAAGGTTAAAAAATTTAACAAGAGAAAGGGCCATTCCCAAATGTGTACAATCCAAGATGATTATTATTATTTATTTATTTATTTATATAGTGCCATCCATGTACATGGTGCTGTACAGAGTAAAACAATAAAATAGCAAAACCCTGCCACATAGGCTTACATTCTAATAAAATCATAATGAAACAATAAGAAGGGGAAGAGAATGCACCAAACAGGCACAGGGTAGAGTAAAACTAACAGTATAAAAGTCAGGATGGCCGGGAAACAGTGGATGGAGAACTAAAAATGCACTTCAGATACAGCACTTGTATTCACAGATAGTGCAAAAATAGCCAGTTGGTTGATGTGCAAATTAAAATTTACCTTCCTGCATGTATTTAAATCAATCCATTTAAAAAACCCACTGCAAGTACATTTTAAAATTGCATTTCTGCCTTTTGCGCATGCATGCCAACTGCAAGAGAGAAGCTCCAAGGTGTTTTAAGTAGTGTGAGAGAAACTGTTCTAACTCTTCGCCCTAATACAACTAATGCTTTGAGCTCAAATCCATGTCTGGTTTCTTCTTCTTTCTACCAGCAAATCCTTTTGAGGTATAGGTGCAAAGCCTGTCTCATCAGTCATCTAGTCACTTTATTCTGCCTAAACGTATAGAACTGAGTGTAGCAACCTCACATACGCCTTGAAGCTGTGAGCCATATTGCACAGGGCCTATTAAAGGAATGCGTACTAAAGGAATTTGTGGGAATTGTGAGCTTTCTCTTGTGGTGGTAGGGAAATCTCCACCACAAAACGTATGTGAAGAAACGGAGTAGTCATATCTGGGAGGTGAGAAATCACATGTTTGAATATTGCTTTGTTGAACTGTTAATAATAATATATTTATTTATTACCCGCTGCTCCCTCTGGATCAAGGCGGTGCTGAACCCAATCCCCCAAATGTGTTCGGAATCTTGCATAGCTGAGAGTTCTGATTGGTTCTGACTGAAACCCACCACGGATTCACAGCCTCCACTGAAACTGGAGTCACCAGCCTCCACTGCGTGAATGGTCTCCACCTCTCAGTGGGTGAATTGATCAAACACACAGGAGTAGGATTCGATAAGAACCTTCCATTGGGGAATGTTCTCAAGTACTGTATGTTGATCAATGCTTTAAATGCTTGTTCAAGTCTCTTTCACTGTGATTCACAAACTGTTCGCGTGCATCCTGATATTAGAAGTTTATAAGATTAATTTAAATATAAAAGACATGCCAATGAAAATTAGGCTCTTACACTGTTAGCAGTAGCCCATCAGATGTTAACAACATCTGATATGCAACAGTTTTACATATCCCCATGTGGGAGAAAGATCAACTTGCGAACCGCTTTATAAATCCGCCACAGTGTTAGACTTAGGCTACTGTAGCTAAATGGCTTTTAGATATGCTTCTCCTTTGGAGCTACCATATTTACAAATGAAAGCTTTTTCAAACCACGTCTTTTAATATAATTTGCATATTTAGTAATACATTGATTAACATTAAACACGGATTATTGCAATTTATTTCAGAAACAGATGGGATGCATTAAGTTTTTTTAAAAAAAAGAAAGAAAGAAAACGAAGAAGCCAGCGCATTTAAATAGAACAGACTCGCTGGCTGATGACTGATGAATAGAAAAAGTTTGTTAATTGACAAGAGGGGGGAGGGGGAGGAAAGGCCTTTGGCGCGCTGCTTTCTTTTTTTGAAGAGCTTTCTTTGCCAGTGGTTCTATGAAGCTGGTAATAAAGTTAATTTAAAATGAATAATGTAGCTCAAAGGTGTGCTTCACTTTAATGAAAGCTGTAGCACAGATAAACGACAAAACCCTGACAGCAGAAGGAGATCGCGGTGGAAGAACCGGATTGGCGGGGGGTGGGGGTGGCGGCAGCGATATCTGACAAACTTCTTACGTTCTTATCCCCGTGCGATTTCCCTGGTCTTTCGCCTTGTGCGCAGGATGTATACAGGCTCACCGCTAGATGGCACTGTATTATAAGACACACTGCCTCCACCCCACCCATCTCCCGTCTGCCTCAAATTCAATCTGTGGAGCTCCAAATAAAAGCGCTCGCTGGTTCTTCAACATCAAGAGAGCGTTCACATCGCAGATAGAGCCAAGGTGCAGGAACAATGTTTTAAGCCAGGTATGGGCTTCCGACTGAGCTTGCAGGATCTACTTTGTGCTTTTCCTAGAACAAGTGGAGGTTGAGTGAAGGCTAGGGGCTCCAATGACAGTGGGGTGGTGAATTTTACCCCCTTTTTTCAGCCTAAAAGATCCTCAAAACAACTTATGAAGATTGATAATAAGGTCAGATCTACCCTAAGCAGGATATATAACACGTTGAAAGCGGTTTGAAAACAGTATATGGAATTTGTCACGGGCCCTGTTGTAAACCATTGTAAAGCAGTAGTGTGGATCCTGCAGGTTTCAGTCAGAACCAGAACCAGAACAAAGGAGTTATTCAAGGTGCTGGGGGGGGGGGGGGGGGAAACCCTGCCCAAGTAAGTTCAAGCACCTTGCATTGGTCTGACTGAAACCCAGAATGGATTCACAGCCCCACCATTATTAGAATGTAAGCCTATGCGGCAGGGTCTTGCTATTTACTGTTTTACTCTGTACAGCACCATGTACATTGATGGTGCTATATAAATAAATAATAATAATAATAATCAGGTCCACCAGCCTCCACTCATCAGTATATGGTTGTGGGGAGGTTAGGGGGGGAGTTAAAGCCTCCCCACATCCCTGCAGGCTAGGGCATATTTGTGTGTATATGAATGGGTGCCCTACCACCCATGACCATCCTGCCCACCACCAGCTCTGCCCACCCATGGGGTTGCCAAAGGTTCATTCAGCTGCCAATGCAGCCCTTCACTCCAAAATGTTTGCTCACCACTAACCTGCACTGTAACTAAATCTAAACACGTGTAAGTAAAATCCCTCTATTGCCTGCCTTATGTCTGTTATCTAGATTGTTAGCTCCTTGCAGCAGGAAGAAGCTGCTCTCTCCTTCTGTGTAAAGAGACATGTGTATAGATGGAGCTATGTTGTTGATTAATAATAATAATAATAATCCCAATATGCATGGGGAAATTTTGTGATATGGTCACCCATCACAAAGTATTCCTGTATAGATGTCACCTGGTCACTGAATACACCATTATGGTTATAAAATTGGCATGGGATAGGGTTTGTTGATAATAAATGAATAAAACAGCTTGGGCCTCAATGATACATTCATGCTGCAATCCTTCAGCCTATATTCCTGAAGTAAGTCCCATTGAATTCAATGGGGCTTACTTCTGGATAGATACCTGTAGGGCTGTACTGCTTTAGAGTGGTATTGAAGTGAACCAATAACTGTTGGGGCACAATCCACATCCCATATACCACTTTCATAGTGATTTCCTACTTTTTATTCCACATTCGTAATGATTTGCCACAAGGTGTAGATCTGGCCTAGGACTGCAGTATTAGTTCCTGACAATTTGCATCAAAAAGTAGTTCTGCAAAATACTCTGGAAGTGAATGCACATATACTCCAACACACTCTAATTGCTAGAAATGTCTAAAACGGGAAGTTTATTACCTCCCTTCCTCAGTATATAAAAACTACCTTATTACCGTAGCAGAGAACAAGCCACGTTACAGAAGCACTGGAGGCTGGTGGGTCCTATGTCAGTGGGACAGTGAATCCGCTCCAGGTTCAGTCAGAACTCCAGATGTGGAGCACTTTGGATAAACTAGTTCTGACTGAAACCTGGAGCGGATTCACCACCCTACTGACATCGGAGCCACCAGTCTCCACTGCACAGGAGGAATAAGACATTGGGCAGTAGCAGTTCCATCTCTACGAAATTGAAGCAGATTTGGGGTTATGGTGGGCGGCCAAGATTGCAAGTCTGAAAATGGTACAAGCCACACCTTCATGAGTTTCTCCCCTTCACACAATTTAACAATCCTTGTGTAGGTGGGAGGGTGAGCGGTCCCAGTAGCAGCCAGAAATGTCTCTATGCTTGGAGAACATAAGATGTACTTACGTATATGTGTGTGCTTGTTAAGCTGCTGGTGTTTTGCCAGAACCCTTAGCGGGGACCATGAGTACATGCTGTGTGTCTATAGCAGGGGCGGGGAACCTTTTTCAGGCCGAGGGCTGAATTCCAAGCTTGGAAAGGTCTCAGGGCCCCATTCCATCTGTGGGTAAGGCCCAAGGCAAAGCAGGCATGGCCAAAGGCAGAGTGGGCGGAGCTAAAATGTGTTTCCGACCAATATTGAGCCTGCTTAGACGTAAGCATGAGAAGCCTCAGATGTAAACTGGACTGAATGGCTCAGCAACTTCCTCCCCAGATCCTATCTCCTATCAGCAGTTAATTGTGTTCCCCTGCAGGAAGAGAGGCGGAGCCTGGGGAAGAAACAGGCAGGCCAGATGGGGAATCAACTGCTGGATCAACTGTGCTGGTGTAAGTTGACTTCTCGCCTCTTCCTTCCCATAGCTGCCTCTCCAGCCCCCCTGAAAAGGCTGCCTTGAAAATCAGGAGACCATTGACTGATGGGAGTTGTGGTTGGTGGGTCGGTGGGATCCCCAAAAATCAGCCAGGGGAGAGCTTCCACAAGCAAGGCCTTCCTCTTGAAAGCCAGAAAGTCATTTCCTCTCATGGAAGGCAGATACTAGATCCAACCCTTTATGTTGGGATGAAACACAACTGAGACTCAGAGCATCTAACTACACACACTCCAAACACCATCTTAATGGCAACAAGATGGCTTCTTCCCATGCCGCTCTTGAAGGCAGGCGGCCCCTCCTCCACATATGGACTCTCAGCTCGCTACAATATTGGTGGCCTCTTCTGTACCACAGGGATAGAGCAGTTTGTTGTATCTCATGTGTGTCCTAAGCCTGATCTACACCAAGCAGGATATATCACTATGAAAGCAGTACGAAAGTGGTATATGGTATGTGTCATGGGCCCCAACAGTTGTCAGTGCACTTCAATACCACTATAAAGCAGTAGTGTGGCTCCTGTCTCTTATATACTGCTTTCATACTGCTTTCGTAGTGCTATATCTTGCATGGTGTAGATCTGACCCTAGAAAGATCAATAAATAAGCATGACAGATCCTGTAATCCATCCCTACACCTTCAAGGAAGTAACTGTTTCAACTTAAAACCACCAAACTCAAGGCATTGGGGGGGGGGGTTGTATCATGCTGATGGATGTCTTCTTTCTCTTATCCTCACAATAGTCCTGTAAAGTAAGCGAGGCAGAAATACAGTTACTCATTGGGACTACCCAGCAGCTGGGATTGGAAGGAACTTGAATTTAGTCCTGCTACATTCAAGGATTCTGCAGCACTCTGGCCCTCAAACGCAACTTCTAGAAGCTGAAATAATCAGCCAGACTACAGACCTAAATGGTGACAAGAAAGTGAGTGCTACATATCTTCCAACAACAAGCCTAGGAGGCTTTTAGCCAAAGCACCAAGAATTTGCTGGCAGATTTACTGTTGGCTTTTTAAAAGAACAGGACACTTTTTGTTGCTATTTGCCCATGACTTCTTTGCAGCCTGGGTGCAAGTTCTCTCGCCGCCTGAGGCAGGAGAGAACACACCGCTGTTGCTGCATTGCTCCCCTTCCTGCCACATATGCCACACCAGGAAAGTGGCTGGCGGGCTCTCAAGAGCATCCGCTGGAGGCAGCAGGACAGGGATGGTGGTGGAGCCTCATAGGGGCATGGGGGAAGCTGCACAATTTGCTGATCCTCTTGCTCCATCACCTGATGCAGGCACCTCACCCTGATTCATAGGAGGGCCAGCCCTGTTCCTTTGCCTGTCAGAGGGCCCGTGACATGAAGACAGTCCTTTGAATGAGTGCTAAAAGAACTCCCCTTTCCTAGTTATTCACGATACAAAATGGGGGAATCTCCATGACAGGGTGACCATATGGAAAGGAGGACAGAGCCCCTGTACCTTTAACAATTTTGTAGAAAAAGGAATTTCAGCAGGTGTCATTTGTATACATGAAGCATCTGGTGAAATTCCCTCTTCATCACAACAGTTAAAGCTTCAGGAGACCTGCCCTCTTTTGTATCTGGTCACTCTAGTAAAGCTCCTGCAGTTTTAACTGCACTAGACTCAGATTATTCCCACCAGATTTTGGCATGCCTTTTCAGAATACTAAGTATTACAACAGCAGAGTAACATATTCAGTCTTCCTCCACGTACTTACCACAAGCCAAGAACCATGAGCCTGTAGGAAATTAAAGGCCTGCTATTTTTATCTCTCGTCATCTCATTTGAAATTTCAGCTAAAAAATGGCTCTCCTGAACACCTTTATCACATCATCCCTCCCTTCCATTTTTCCAGTTTAACTTTTGTAGCTCTTTACAGCAGTTCTATATACTGATCCGAGAGGCATCCATTTATCACAATGATGGCTGCATAAAACACACAGGATACAATCCAACTGGGTTATATGTTTTGCATAACAGCTGAACTATACCAAGAGCCACAAACTAGTTAATCTGGATTTAAGATCACTTACCCTGTAAGTGATTTATTTAGAACCGCCTTCCCCAACCTGGTGCCCTCCAAATGGGTTAGACTACAATTTTCAGTAGTTTAACACATCTGGCAGGAACCAATTGAAGAAGGCCACTTTAGAAAATTACTATTCATGATGGGGCTACCCATGTCAACATGCTAGCACAACACCATGCATAACTGTGGCTTGATGCCAGTACAGGCAGTCACGTCACGATGGCAAGAGCGTGGGTCATTGATAATACCACCTTACCAGGAACAGCCAGCAAGGAGAAAACCCATATCATGGCACATCCATGGGCATGAAGTGGGTGCAGTTGGTCAGGACTAGAGAGTGTTCCTTCATGCACTACCCAAAAGCATTGCAGGCATTATGGAGTCAGATAGATAGATGAACACATTTTGCATCTATGATTTGACAGCAAGGTGCAAGGATGGAACTACATCATACCAAGAAGGGCCTTCCCCACTGGCCTCATCCAGGAAGCCAGGGCCAGCGTCCAAGGTAGACATGACTAGGCATCTGCCAAGGGCTCACATCCCAACAAGAACCCACTCACAGGAGCCCCCTGGTCCTCTTCACCATTGCAACCTGCTTATTCACCTGGTTTGAGCCAGACGATGGTGAGAAAAAGGAGCAACAGATGCCACTGTCTGCTTTCTCACTGGTTCTCAGCCTGTCAAGCCAGCAGGTGGTATCAATAATAAGAAAGAGGATGAGGAGCAACAACAGCTGGTGACAATGGTGGTGAGAAGGTAGATTCACTGAGGGAAGAGGCCCATGGAGGGTGTCTTGCCCAAGGGCCCTCAAAACTCCAGAGCTGTCTCTGATGGCCGCTATGTGTCCTCTGGAGTAACTGGCACAATGTAACTGGCACAAAGTGTAGAGTAACTCTACACTTGTGCTGCATCCTGCCCGGCCACTCAAGGGGAGGGACAGTACTATTTTATTTATTTACTTAATGTATTTGTATCCCATTGCTCAGACAAAAAGGCTCTTGGAGCAGTTGACATACAGTCAATAAAAACAGGACAGGCCCTGTCAGCTAGCGTTGGGATGAAAATCCACCTGGGCCCACGAGGGTTTCCATGGGCCCAGGCAGACGTCAGGTAGATGTGCCTGGCAGATTTTTTTCACCCCAATGCAAGGGGCCTCCCGAAGGGGCGCAATTCCCCCGGCCATGATAATTCCCCTGGCCAGTGCTCAACCGAGCCGGCTCCCAGAACTGGGCCTGCCAACCAGCGCTCAGTGAACTCATGGGTGAGCACCCAACCAGTTCTGAGTCCCTACTGTCAGCAGGCGTACAATCTAAAAATGCACGATAGGAAAAATGGATGGGGAGGGAAGAGGAGAGAAAAGCAAGTGGTCTTCCAGCACAGCTGGTGGAATGCTCCTGCTCCCCATTTATTTATTTTTTATTCATTTATTACATTTCTATACCGCCCAATAGCCGGAGCTCTCTAGGCGGTTCACAATTGCTTCTCCCTCTGCTGCCGCAACCAGCTTGAAGGCAAGGCCGCAATGCACTTGTCGGAAATTGGAACCCAAAGCTGTTCCATCAGTGGAGGTTGGTGGTTCCAATATCAGTAGGGCGTTGAATATCCTCTGGGTTTCAGTCAGAACTAGAAAGGAGCTATCCCAGGTGCAGAGCCGGAAGCTGTGGTACAAGTAGGGGTGGGCTGTTGCCTTTATGCCAGGGCTGCAGAACTTTTTTCATTTCAGAGAAGCTTTCAGGGGCCACATTCCATGGTGGGTAAGACAGGAGGAAAAGGGGTGAGGCAACAATACCAGCATTTTGTAGCTTAAAATTCTTACTCCCAGTAGCTAAGCCTTAGCAGAGGCATTACCACAGCCTTCCTCAACCTGGGGCGCTCCAGATGTGTTGGACTGCATCTCCCAGAATGCCCCATCCCTGGGGCATTCTGGGAGTTGTAGTCCAACACATCTGGAGCGCCCCAGGTTGAGGAAGGCTGCATTACCACCTTTTAGAATGGGGGGGGGAGTACACAAAAGCTGGGAAACTACCAAACCATCAGTGGTTAAGGGGCAAGGGAGGGGTCATATGGGGAAGCCCTGGCAAGCTGGATTTGGCCCCCAGGCCTGAGGTCCTGCACGCCTGCTTTATGGCCTGCTTATAAGCTTCCTGGAGGCTTCTGGTCAGCTACTATGGCAACAGGTAGCTGGATTATATGGCAGATTTGGGATGAACTTGTTTTTTTACTATGGTCCAACCAAACCCTGGTGCAAAATAGCGGTGTGGGTGGGTGCAGATGTAGAATTTAGGCACAGGGTACCTCTTGCTCGGCCTGGGAAATTGTTTGTAGTACCAGAACTGAGCTCACAGCCCTTTCATACAAAAAGCCACTCCTAATTCCCCCCACTCCCACCCAGCTTTTTTAGTTTCAACAAGCTAGTTTAGGATACATCCTGCACCAAAAAAAAAAAAGCCTTTTCTTGATAGTGTAAACAGCTCGGAATCAGAGCACTCTGGCTGATCCACTGCCAATCATCCAGAGATCTACCAATAGATCCCAATCTATCTTCTTCCCACTCCTGATATGTGGATCTTTGGTCTAATCCAACAGGGCTCTTCTTATACTCTTACAGGCCTCCTTCACATGAAGCTTCTCTAGTGTGATCAAGATCTGTTACTCATTGAAGTTTGTGGGTCCTTTTCATGCCATCATCCTCCCAGCATTTCTTAGCTTTTTGCCACCATGATTTAACTCGCCAAAAATGCAGTGACAAATATACACCACCATCAAAGACCAGGTGTATTCTGGGATAGTGCAATATTGCTGCAACGCTGCAGCGCCATCTACTGGCTGAATAAATGGAACTTCCCCACAAAGGAAGTGTCCAAAAAAAAAAAAAAAAACAGCGTGGGTGGGGGGAGGGGGGGGAGGCACATGTATTTAGTGTCCATTGTCATTCTGGAAAGACTCTGCAAGAAGAAATCCTGGTAAAGATGCGGGATTTTTGCTTTAATGCAGAGAAGCGGACAGGTACTAATAAAACTGAATTGCTGAATAGCTTAACTTCTATCACCAACTGTTGTCACTGTTCTAGCAGCATTGCTCCTTCAAGGCTTGACATACAAGGGCAGGAAGGGATGCGTCTATTTCCAGCCCCTGTTAATCTCACATGTGTTCATTAAGTCCATTCCATCTCCACCTTAATTGATGGGTTTTTTTAAAAAAAAAATCTGCAGGAAAAAATGCATTTCAGTATGTATGTTTATCCACATTTATAAACGTATTCTGTCTTAAAGCGCACATCCCTAAATGCATTTTAAATGCATTTTGTTACTTCCCCCCTTTCCTCTTTTGAGCTGAGAACTGCGCCACAAAATTCAGAGATGTGCAAAATCCAAAGGATAAAATTACGTTCCATTCTGTGCAATGGTCCAGGACTTTTTAAATACTGTATCCTCAAGTACCTGGGGGTTTACACTGGGAAGACTAGATCTAGGTATTCAACCTACCATCATCTCTATTCCCCTATTGTTAGAGGATCCTGGCCCTCCCATCCCTGGGTGTGGTCAAAGCCTCTAGAATATTAGCACTACTTCAAAGTAGACCTATAGTCAGTAGTGCAGTGGAGCCAGGGTTCGCAGGGATGCAGCACTGGGACTTTTTTATTAGCAAGAACACTGTGATGTCATCTGCCACCCCCCTCAGAATTTCCCATTCCCTCTGAGCTTTGCTGCAATCCTCACGGTAGATGGGAAGGGAGGAGTTACTTTTTCAAGCCACAAAATTTTGTTCCTTGTGGTGATCAAAAGTATTTTGGGGTAGCTCAGTCCTGAATGGGCAATTAAGGGCTTTTCTATACAAAGCTGTTGATCCACTGCATCTACTCTCAGTTTCATAGCAGAACTGAGATTTGAACACTAGACAAAGAACGTTTCCTTTCCTTCTTTTCTGCTACATAAACATTCCGTGGCACTGTGGTGTAGTGGAATAGCTCAAATACACAAGTGGAAAAAACATTTTCTTTCGCTTTCAGAAATAATACTGCATTCTCCCTGTTCTAAAATCAAGCAAGCAAGCAAGCAATGAAAATGCTCTTTAAAAACAGAAGCAAAACTGAAGCAGAACATCATTCAAAGAACCCACAAACAACCATGAATAAGGAATGATGAGTGCACAATAAATGCCTTGTGTAAAAGAAATATCATTAGCTTTACAAAAACCCATTAGCTTTACAAAAAGGCTGCTTTTGGTGAGTGAACAACATTTCCCCACCCATGCTCCCCAGCAACTGGTGCACATAGTCTTATTACCTCTGATATTGGGCCTGTAACATGCTAAGCCATGGTTAGGCTGCTAACCCATTTGCAGGAAATGGTTAGTGAATGTGTTTAAACTGTGGATATGTGGCCACCATGGTTAGGAATAGTTCACATGATTCTCTAAGCCACAATGTTTAGCTCAAAATGCTTATCCACAGTGGCTTAGTGTGTTGTCTGAACAGGATCACTACAGGTAGCATAAAACCATCGGGATTAGAAGCCATTGATGACCTTCTCCTCCAGGAATTGTCCAATCCTCTTTTAAAGTCATCCAAATTGGTGGCTACCACTACATCTGGTGGAAGTGAATGTGCAAAAATGCACATGCACAGAATATTCTTTCTTTAAAAAAAAACAGGGTTGGCAAACAGTTTTGCTGTTGTTGTTCTGTTTTCAAGACCGTAGAAGCAGTTGTAAAGCATGAAATGGTGGTTGTGGGAGAAGAGAAATAACTGTTAGTCATGTGCTTCACAGCTGAAGCACTGTGCGTGGCCATTTCAAGCCTTCCCCCTATAAGACCATGAAGCAGTCCAGGGACAAGTCTGACCTACCAGTCCCACCGCTCCTTGCTAGCCAAAGATTTGCATTGCTGCTAATGTTATGAGAGCACTCACGGTCAGAGAAAATAATAGAGCGTAGGGGAGAACAGTGTCTATTGGCTAAGTTGGACCCAAGGTGCTCCCCTTTGGCCCAGCTGTCCACATCCTCGAAGCTCCATGCTGGAATTTGATTCCAATGCCGGCCCAAGAGATTTTGCTGTCCAGCACACACACAAATGATGCTCCCCACCCTACCTAGGGCTAAAACTTTTAGGGTGCAATCCTGTGCATGTTTAGCCAGAATAGAGTCTTACAACCCCCAGCCAGCTGGCTGGGGGATGCTGGGAGTTGTAGGACTTTATTCTGTCTAAGCATGCTCAGGATTGCACCCTTAAAAGATTTTCTGCACCATTCACACACCAATCCCTGCCTTTATCTATCCTCAAGGTGCCACTTGAAGCAGGTTGTTTCACCCCCAATGCATGGCAGGGCTGGCCCTGCTTGATTCATGGGGGAAGCGCAGTTATTTTGCACGGAAGCTGCAGAGCAATCCCCCAGGACATATTTGAAGTTTCCAGGCCTGCACGTTGGGAGATGTGTGTATAGAATCATACAACTGGAAGAAAGCCAGTGGGTCATGTAGTTCAATCCCCAGCCTTCAAGAAAAAATATATATCCTGTACATGAACAATACACACAAAACTCCACCATGCACCACCATAGCTATAGGATAGCAAGTACATTTCCATCAAAACACTATTTGCTAAATGGCTTATAAATTAGACTGCATGTCTAACACAATCAATACACACACACACGTATAATAATTAACAAAATTAAATCATATAAATTAACAAAATCCTTAGCTTCCTTGCTTACTAAAGAAAAGCACATATGAGCATTGCATTTTGTATGATGTTTACTTATTTAATTAAAAAAAAAACATTAGTAATTTCCTCCCCCAGTATTAGATCTCAACATGATAAAAAGGGAATTCCTTTGTCCAAAGTGTGGCTTGCCGTGGCTGAGAGCCAGCGCTTCAGCTGCGGCATTAAAATTACCCCAAAATTACCACTACCCTTCTTCAAAGTTTGATTAAATACTCTGAAGTGCTTTTTAAAAAAGGTCAGTTTACCCCTCTCGCTGCTCTAGGGGGATTATTCTAACATGACATGTTTGCCTCCTATTGTGAGTTGCGAAAATCCCCCTGTATCCAATGTGTTTTGTTTGGATTGAGATGGCATGCAGTTGATGGCTGTGACCTTCATGGTGGCTTAGATCCCTGGCTGGCACTGATTTTTGATTTAGTACCGATCTGCTGCGCTTGTCACAGGCTGCAAGGTGCTTTCCATGCACTAATGGAACAGCTCAAGGGCAGAGGGGCCCTGTAAATGTCTATCTCTCACCAGCAATGTGTTAAATAGAGAGCTGAGTTTCTACATGTGAATGACAGACGCTGAAATTGCATACGGAAAGGAGCCCAGAGCTCTTGCACCCAGATCGGTGCCGGGAAATAAATAACTGCAATTGTAAAAGTGCAAACCTGCTCTTCTTCCAGGTGCTAATGAATATATATGCAGAGTGTTAAAACAGAATGCTTAAGACAAATACTGATAATATATCTTCATTTAATAGGAGAGGGATAACAGTATACATTCAAGATGCCATATTAAACACCATTCAAGTGAAAGGAATCTCATTGGGGATGGTTTTGTGCTTATGTGTCCAGCGATGCATCTAAAGTTGCTAATAAATTTTGTACCTTAATGATATATTCAGCTGAGGGTGGGAGGTGGGGAATGAATCCAACCAGAAATTCTGCCTTGTAAGAACTCATTAGATTATTTTGCATGGTGCTCCAAGCCAAAATTAGGAAGTATATTTATTGACTTACCTTAGTTGAGTTTTCTTTCTTTTTTTAGTTTTGATATTTCATATAAAATATGGCCAAGACACTAATAACTCCCATAGAAATCAATGGAGATTTCCCCAGAAGTACATTTTAATTTATTTTTTTGCCCATACAAATGGAGAGAAAGAGAGAACAATGTATTTTAAAAATCTAAAAAAAAATTTTTTTTTAAAGAAGCAGTTATATTGTTATAAATAAATAATTATCTGGGTATGCTTGTATATTTTATAATCTGACATATAATTACCAAATGCTTGGTATCACCTGGGGATATACCTGTATAATCATAAAGATGCCTTACTATTCGCTGAAAAAGCACAGATCCCTTTATTTGGTTTTAAGCAAAACTCCATAGGGAATTAAACTCGGGCTGCCTTTCTTGAAGTCAACGATGGATTCTGGACATCTAGCTGGATGCTTGGCCTCTAGCATCAATGGAAGTTGGCTTGGACTGATTCTTGACTCCAAATGGGAATAAATGAAGTGATGTGGGCCCAATTTCAGGTTTTGCCTGGGAATAGGGCAAGGAGAGTTCAGAAAAGAGAGCAACAATTCACAGCAAGATTTAAAGGCCTGCTCTTGAATGGAATCAGGATTAAATGGAAAAGTAGACAATATATTTAAGAACATGTGCCTTTGATACTATTTAGGCCTCTTAATAACTATAGCAATATTATCATCACTGGTAAAATAATAACCCCTTTTAAAGCAAAGGAATGTGTACCATTGGCAGTGCCAGATTTAGGAACAAGCCAAGTAAGCCATGGTTTAGGGCTTCATTTTTTTGAGGGGCCGCTAAATATGTTGGGGATAACTAAGGTGCATTACAATTGAAATTGCTTTGGCTTAAATAGGTTGGAAAGTCTAGTGTGACTTACAGCAGAGTAGCCTTATATAGAATGAGTGTGGCAACACAGCATTTAGTATTGGAGGCAATAAGCACAATCTAGAGCCAGCTTAAAAGAAGTTTAGGTCAACTTACTTTATTAGTGCTTTTATACACGTATTCAGAGAAATCTAACACTATTTAACTACATGCATCTCCTAATGCTGGGAGGTACCCTTTCATTACCTATTATAATGTGATATATACTTTCTCTTTATTTTTTATGGTATGGGGCCTCTGAATCTTGACATGGGCCTCAGCATGTCTTAATCAGGCCCGCCCTGACCATTTGCCATCTAGTACACAGGGCTATTTAATTGTTTCTAATAATAATGTTGGAAGCAGTAAATTGAGAAATAATTATGTGTGGTCTGAAACATGCAATCAAAACGCAGAGCAATGGCCCATTCTATCTTAAATGGTGTCCCAGTGAAGAGCTGTTTACTCAGTCAACAGCAGCTACCATTAACAAACAATGGCATTGCCATATCTACGGCTAAACACCAAGAAAGCACTCTATTATGGTCTCTTAACCAGTGGCAACCAATAGATAGTATTTGGATAACACCAACAACGCAGCAATATAAGAAGAGCCGTGCTGGATCAGACCAAAGGCCTATCGAGTCCAGCATTCCCACAGTGGTCAATCAGAGCCCAGAAACAGGACATGAGTGCAATTGCACTCTCCTGCTTGTGTTCTCCAACAATTGGAGGTAATATATAGACCATTGCCCATTGATAGCCTTCTCCTACAGGAATCTGTCCAGTCCTCTTTTAATGCTCACAATAGTTCTGAGAAGTGAAACATCTAGGAGATTTCCTGCAGGCCAACAGGTCTGGCCTTTTAGACTTTCCATTGCACAAAGGCAATGTTCTTCAGGACTCATGAGTAAATATTAATGTGACCAGGGGTTGGACTAGTTGATCTCTTTCCTACTCTATGATTCTATGGATGTAAGATTGGGGTCTGGATTAGAGAAGGACTGCTGAAGCTGTTTAACTGGTTGGCTAGGCCTAGCCTGGCATATTCCTTTGTTAGGTGAATAGCTTGCTGATGTGTTGCCGTGGGAACTAAAATGCCCAAGAAAGACTTATTCCCTCCCTGTAGCCAGCAAGTGGGGAAAAGCTAAGTATACATAAGAGACAAAAAGAATGAAGTGCAATTTGAAGAAGGACAGAGACACAGAGAACTGAGATTTGATTCTATGGGCAGTTTTGCATGTAATGAGCAGCCACTGTGGAGGAATTTCCCTGTGGGATCTCTCGTCATTCTGGTAGCCACCATTTTGAATATTCAACCCTAAAGCAGACCATGGCTTCTGGGTGGTTGGTCAAGCACCCAAACAACCCACCTTCACTGGATTTAAATGTATCAACGAGCTATGGCGTGCTCTTGCCATGGCTTGAATATTCAAAATGGCGGCCGCAGCAGTAATGAGAAGCCCCACAAGGAAATTCTCCCATAGTGGCTTCTCGTTAGGTACGAACCCAGTCACAGACTGTAAGCTAACAACGTTTGGAGGGTTCTACTAGTTCCCCTAGCGATCTGACCTAGGAGTTTAGGTTTGACCTTGGCTGTCTGTTGGAGTTTTTAAGCTGTTCTTCCACCTATGTTCAACCTGTATATTTGTAAATAAACTCAGATATTACAAAATGGCAATAAGCTACTCGTGCCCTCTTTCCAAAGGAAATCAAACTCAGGCAAGCACTGCATTCCTGGAACCGCCCAGATATTATGTGAACCGCCCAGAGAGCTTCGGCTACGGGGCGGTATACAAATGCAATAAATAATAAATAAATAATAATAACTTCTCACAGCTTGGAGAAGTGGAAAGAATATAGAAATATGTTATTTTTGTGCTATTTACACCATCTGGAACCAATGGAAGCTTCCCTCCCAGTGCAAAGAGCAACTTCAGGGGCCATTATTGAGCTGAGTTCTGGGAGGGGGGATCACAAACTATGAGATCCAAATCACTTGGCAAAATCTTCTAATAATATAAGAAGAAATTTTAAAAATGGCACTCCGGGGAAAGGGTTTGTTTCCAAACACTGACTACCAAGGACTGTCAACTGAAAACTGAGGCATGCACAAAGCTTAAAGCACAGGACTTCTTTTGATTCACACATTTTGTTGATATTGTTCAATAACATTTCTCTTCCCCCCACCCCCCATTAACTTCTTCTCTGTAATGCCACCAAGGTCAGACCGACCGTTGTTCATCTGCTACATAAGTGCCAGTTGCTTAAATTAAAGCTGCTGTGGGACAGCCTCTCTAAAAACATTTCTACCTTTCAGATTTGTGAATTGGTGTAGAACCCTGGCAAATTTGTGTTATCTCCTCTTCGTGTCTGTGATTTCATTCCTTCAAACTTTCCAGCACTGCATGTCTCCTCCAGTCCCCCTTTGTAGTCCTGCATGCAGTAATTCATCCTGGGAGCTGAATCTCCACTTAATATTTATTTATTTATTGCATTTCTATACCGCCTGATAGCCAAAGCTCTAATAGCAGAGAAGGGAAGGGAGAATGGTTCAACAAACCTTCTACTGGTGATGGTGGTCATGGTCAATGGCAGCTGGTGCCCAATGAGGCTGGTGGAAAACAGTAGAAGATCATGCACAGCACTTATTGCCTACAAATTGGAGCAAATTTACCTGTTCTTTAGGGGATCACGCTGCCATAAGAGGGAGGGGACAAGCAGGGGGGCACTGCCCCATTCTCCCCAAATATAGAGGCCCTTTCTACACCTAAGAGTTATCCCAGGAAAATGGAGGGATCGTCATTGCCTGCTCTCCGGATCCCCTGTGTGGCATTTGGATGCACAGGGACGATCCAGGGATGATCCTGGGAGAAAAGCAGGTGTAGAAACAGCCAGAGGGATGCTGTAACTACATCCTGCACTGCAGAGTGGGCCTTGTGCAGAGGGTGAGACTAAATGATCTGCAAGATTCCTTCCATCTTTATGATGCTATGAAATCCAGTGAAGAGCCTTCTCTGAACTAGTGCCCTCCTGATGTGAGATCCTAGTGATATAAGGCAGGATACAAATGATAAATTGTGTTGGAATACACCTCCCAGAATCCCCCAACCAACCTGGACAAGGTGCCATTGGACACTTTGCTTTCGCTACAATAAACTAAGATGTCTGTCCTTCTAGAAGTATTACCATCACCATGACTACTATATTAAGGACACTGACAGTTTGCGGATAATTCTTTTGGGTTTCTTAATCGATTCTGCCCGAATCTTCATGTAAACTATTAATGGAATAATATTTTAAAAGAAAAATGCTCCTAGAATCCCGCAACATTTTAATGCCTCATTAAAATCATTAGTAATGCTAATATTAGAAAGAAGTTCCTTCATCTTTCAGGGAACCCCAAAATAAATCATAATCAAACATTTGCTAATGCACGGGCAGGGAAATAATTTAAACGTTGCTGGCATATAGGCATCATGTCCTCTTCGAAAGAGGGTCTAGTAAGGTCATACCATGAGAACATTTGCAACTAGTTCTGCCTTTGGAAACTCACTGTAGACAATATTCTCTTCTAATTTTCATTAAACGCGGTGAATATTGTTTGTGGGGTTTTGTTTTGATCTATGAGAAAAATATATAGTGTGCCTATCATCTAGCCGGGGCTTTCGTGGAACTCTAGATGCAAACAATGACATGCTTCAGTGGCCTGAATGACTTACAAAAGCCATTTATATTCAGTAGTCTCATTTAGGCTATCTTTAAAAATGAGTAAGAGACATATATTAATAGCAAGAAACGGGGAGGATGATTGCATCACTACCCATCTCCAGACTTATTGCAACACTTCATTCTCCATCAGTTCAACTGACATGGGAATGTAAATGTCGTATATAATAGTCAGATAAAAATTTTACTACAGGAAGGAGAGAAGCCAAGAGGCACCATTTTTTTATCATGTTGGGGCCCAACTTACTCAGCCCCAAAAGGCTTCCTCCCCTGTTCCACATGCTTATTATTTATCTATTACATTTATATCCCACCTTTTTTCCTCTTGCGAGGAACCCAAGGTGACTTACATGGTCTTCCTCCTCTCTGTTTTCTCCTCACAACATCCTTGTGAGGTAGGTTAGGCTGAGAGTCAGAGACGGACTTAGAGTCACCCAGTGAACTACACGACCAAGTGGGGACTAGAACCCAGTTCTCCCGTGTCCCAGTCCAACACATTACACCATACTGGCTCCAGCTTACACTGCAGTAAGGGCCCAGGGTCAGTCAAGCAGCAAATGGCACCACCCCACCCCCACTTCCAGAATCATGATGTATAGTATTCAAGGCTATTTTGGCACATCAGGGAGAAAATCCCACACGTGCCTCTCCACCACTCTGGCAGTAAAAATAAAATATCTATTTATTTATTTATTTATTTACAATATTTATATACTGCTCCCCATTCAAAATTTCAGAGCGTTGTACAAGATAAATTACAATAAAAACAGAATAAAACGCCTTAAAATAGATATTTAAAAGGCGCAAAATGAAAAGTGAACCGTGAACCGTGGCTGGTCATTAAGGAAAGCCTTCCTGGAACAATGACGTTTTTAAGAGGCACCAAACGGAATACAAAATTGGCGCCTGCCTGACCTCCAGAGGCAGGGAATTGCATAGGAGGGGGGCTACCACACTGAAGGCTCTTCCCTTGGTGGACTCCAATCAGAGGATGGGTCTATGTGGAACCACAGATGACCTCAGTGACCAGGCAGGTTGGTAGGGGAGAAGGCGCTCTCTCATAATACTGAAATAAATAGCAATTTGCTGCCCTTTTACAATCCCCAATATTAGTGGCCTCAGGGTAAGGCCAGCCCTGCAAGGGCCACTTAAACCATTTCAAAATGTCTACATGGAAAATGTGAACATTGAGGCAGTGGAGGCTGGTGGCTCCGGTGTCAGTCAGAACCAGTCAGAACTCTGAAAGAGCTATCCAAGCTCCTTTAGACTTCTTATTGGCTCTGATTGAAACCCAGAGTGGATTCTCACACACACACACACACACACACACACACACACACACACACACACCATTGACATTGGACCCACCAGTCTCCACTGCACTGGGATACATTATCTAGTAGCTAGTACTGCTGCTTCACTCGGTTTGTTCTCCTGAGCCTGCGGGACCAACTGTCAGGGACACCGGAAATGGAGTTCATGTACAGTGTGTGATCATTACATAGAGCAATCTAGATGTGGGCTTTCTGATATTCTGTGTGGAAATGTCTTCTGTAAGGGAATTTTGTGATGTGTGAAATGCCTCACATAATGTGATTCTAATGCACAATTACTCAGAAGAAAGCCCAAGTGAGTTTAATGGGGCCTAATTCCAAGTAAGTGCTCATAGGATTACAGCTTTTGAACTGGTTCACACCATCACCATGGGTTAAACAAGCCACAGTGGTTTGTTTAAGCTGTGGTGCATGCCGGGTGCCATTTGTCTAAGTACCTGCCTGAGCACAGCTTGTCATATCATCTGAACCCAGGTAGCAGGGCTCACAGGAGGGGAAAATAACCCTCAAATAACCCCAAAACAGTCCATGGGCTATTTGAGAGTAGTTTCTCCCACCAACAAGACATGTTGCCCAAGTTTGGACAACACGACAAGTCGCGCCCAGTGGGATAATTAAGCAAATGGTGCCCTGCACATGCCAGGCTTGTATAACCCACAAACTGGCCTCTGTCTCATTGATCACAAACAGAAGTGGGAGATTGTACAGTGACAGGGTGGGCTTGTGCTAAAAGGCAGAAGAGAAATGTATTTTCAACAAGCTCAGGTTTAGAGTGCTTTGGCTATTGGGTGGTATAAAAATGCAATCAATCTATTCAATCAATCAAAGACCACCCTATTTTTTAATGAAAACTTTTTTTTTCCTGCTGCTGGCAGATATGGACTCAGGGAGGGAGATGGACCTCTGCTGAACCATACAGCAGCCTTCACCAACCTGGGGGGGATCCGCACGTCGCTCCCAGAGCGCTTCTATGCGACCCCAGAGCACCCCGAAAACGATAGTCTGACTTCCCTGTAAAAGAAACGAGGAAGAGCTGTCCATGCCGCCACCGAGAGAGCTTCTTCCACTCTTCACCCCGCCTTCTTTTGCCGAGCTCTCCTCGCCGGCGGAGAGCTCTCCTCGGCGGCGGCATGGACGGCTCTTCCTCGTTTCTTTTACAGGGAAGTCAGACTATCGTTTTCGGGGTGCTCTGGGGTCGCATAGAAGCGCTCTGGGAGCGACGTGCGGATCCCCCCCTGGTGTCCTCCAGATGTTTTAGACTACAAATCGCATTGGCTCCAGCCAGTATGGCCAATTGTCAGGGATTGTGGGAATTGCTGTCCAAAACCTCTGGAGGGCACTGGGTTGGTGAAGGCAGCAATATGGCCTGCCTTGCTTCCTTAGGCTCTACTATGGTGGTTTATTTATTATTTATTTATTTATTACATTTTTATACCGCCCAATAGCCGAAGCTCTCTGGGCGGTTCACAAAAAAAAAAAAAAAAAAAAAAAATTTTTTGGTGATCAAGAGAAAAGGGGTGGAGCCAGAGGACTGGGGGGTGGCCAATTGGGAAGCCTCAGAGAGCCAGACTGGGACCCCAGGTGGGCCAGATTGGCCCTGTGGGCCTGAGCTTCAGCACCCCTGATTTAAGCCTTCCCTACTACCAAGGATATTGTCATAGATTTGTTGCTATCCCAATCCTGGGCCTGTAAGGCACCATCTGTGACTGGTGTCTCTCCCATTTCTACTCATCTCCTGGTTCTTGCCCTTCGCTCAGACTTGTCCCTCCATGGTTCCTTGCAAAGTACAGCTCTTCCATGCAGAAGGAATTGAAGAGTACTGAGTCAATGCATCTGGAGTGGGGCTTGGTTCCTATTGGCTGGTAATGGCTTCCACAGAGCTCTTCATATCAGCTGCAATTTCAGTGCAATGCCTTATGGGGCAGGGCTACTTGTAGCACAGGCATGGACATCCATTTAAATTTGACTTTCAATAAATGTAACCATTTCTGGGAAAATTTGAAAGAATGGAAAGTGGAAAGGTAGGGTGGCCACGTGTCCTCTTTTATAGAGAACAGTCCTCTGTTTGAAAGACTGCCAGAGGTCTGTCCTCTATTTTGAAGGCCTCCTCTATTTGAAGGATTGCCCAGTTTAAGTCCTGTTTAAAGATAAAGAAATCCCAGAAGGAAGATCAGGAGCCTTGAAGTTGCCCATCGACAGCACCTGGGCAGCAGACTGAGCAAGGAACATGGGTCACCTTGTCATAGTCTTCCACACTGTGATGAATTGTGTGGAAGCTGGTTGCTCCCATTTGCTCCCATTTGAGGGAGTGCCTCTCCTTATATACGCCTGCCCGAGACTTGAGATCTGTTGGAGGAGCCCTTCTCCGCATCCCACCAGCACAACATATTCGCTATGATGGGACAAGGGAGGGAGCTTTCTCTATTGTGGCACCCTGACTGTGGAATGCCCTCTCCTTGGAGGCCCGACTGGCACCAACGCTGATTTTATTCCTGCACCAAGTGAAAACATGGCTTTTTAACAAAGCTTTTAATGGTTGAATTCACTAAGCTGGGACGTTGTTTTAACTGTTTTAATAGTTTTACTGCTTTTAAATTATATATTGTTTTAACCTGTTTTATTGTTTAATTCGTTTTTAGCTGTGTATATTTACTGTTTCATACTGTATGCTTTTATCTGTACGCAGCCCTGAGATCTTATTGATATGGGGCGGGATATAAATGTTTTAAATAAATAAATAAATTTCTGAGAGGCTGTGAATCCATTCTGGGTTTCAATCAGAACCAGCCAGAACTCTCAAGGAGCTACTAAAAGTGCTGAACCTGTTTTGGCCACTGAAATCAGAGCCACCAGCCTCCACTGGTGAGATGTACTGTATTTCTATTTAAACTAAATTATCATAATTATTTCTAAATTCGCATCCACTCATATAAATTAGCAAATTGTGCAAACCACATCCTCTTTTTTGGTGATTCATAAGTGACCCTCCTATCGAAAGGGTGTGGAAATCTAGAACTGTTCATTAATAGGGCAGGGACCAGAGAATGGTGTCCATGGGGGATGAAGAAGAGGCTGTGTCATCCAGGAAAGGTAGGGGAACTTCCGACCTGTGGATTCTACTTTCTTTTTTACTAGAATCCAAAGATACACCAAATCGTTACGTCCAATATCGAAGCTGTGGTATGGTAGAGCAAGATGCAAAGCACTTCCTAAAGAAGCAGAGCCACTTACCATCTGCATCGTATGAACCATACACAGGGTGGACTTGTATACACAGGTGCAATGTATATTGGTGGGTCAAATTACACAATAGCTAATGGAGACCTTTTTGCTCTTTTTTTTATCCCTCTGCCAAAGCTTAAGGCAACTTTCAAAGAAAAAATGGCTTGTTAGGAAAGGTTTAAACCTTCCCTACCTGTGCACAGTGGTCCCAATCCAGATCAGGGCCATGCATACATACATGTGAGTAAATAAACAAAGAGAAAGTTAGCTGCACACTAAGTATTTAGCCTATCACGTAGTTTGACTTAGAGGGTTTTTTAGATCAGGGATTCTAATGCCAAATTCCCAAACTAGCTAGCAAAGTTCACAGAGACTTGGACAAAGGCAACTAATTAATACTCATATTTTACAGGTAAAGAATACTGAGGCTACAAGCAATTAGCACAAGGCAAGCTATGACAGAAGTATTTTTTTAAAAAACTTATTATTTTACTTACTATTCTTAAACTATTGAAAATCAATCATCCTTGCCGATACCAGGAGATCCGGACCTACCTTCTGTCCACTCCTGCCATGCATGGTACAGATGTCCAATTCATTGACCACTGGAAGGCCTGCTGAGTTCCCTCTTGCTAGACTCTAACATTTCATGTGTTTTAAAGCCTTTCATCATAACCCAAAGAGCTTCAAAAACAAGTGACAGATGGGATTCTCAGAATCCCGAAATGTCAATACCATATTCTGCACTTATAAATTGATTCCTTCAGTGAACACAGCCTTTCCTATAGGTACCTCATGGTGCTCTTTCTTAGCATGTCCTGTGTTCTTTTGAAACTGTATAATAATCTGGATATAAAAACTAGCAATATGTTCCAATTGCTCAGAAACAAGGAATCTTGCATAGGGGGATGTCTAAACTCATTATCCCCCCTTCCTACTCTTCCTGAATAATAAATCCATTTAAAGAACTGAAAAACTGACTGGAGTTTTCTTCATTTATGCTTCAAAATTCTGGAATTCCTATCCCACAAAATTATCGTAACCATATCTTGAAAGTCAGTAGCCATAGCTTATCAGTAATACACTCAGCAACAACAGCAAAGCCAATAATATGAGATGGGGTGGGACAAGGGACTTTTAAAAGCGTCTATCCCCCCTCCCGTGATGTCTGTGGAACAGAGCTGAGCAATAGAGAGGAACCTGGAGGTCTAGAGAGGCCCTGTAAAGAACACCAACATCTGCCCTTAAGTCTATTTACCTAGTGGGGGCAATCTTGAGGGGGCAGCCACAAACAGGCCTATCCCTTTGGGTTATTCCTTCAGGGAATGCCCTGAGAGTGAGGATGCTCTTTTTACCACGCAAGAGCTTGGGATTGAGAATATCATTTGTCACCTCCCCCACTGAGAGAAGAGTTGGTCTAGTAAGTGAAATTGGCCCAGTAGAGAGCTGAGGGTAGACTTGGGGATGGGGGGAAGCTGGGAATGGACTGGGGTCTCACAGCAGTTCCATAACTCAGGTTACGATGAAAAATGAGTTTCCCTGGAATAAGATGTGATTGGTGTCCTCAAATGCTCTTGTTTCTGCCTGAGATGAAAAACAAGATGACACCCCCTCCCTATTCCACAGAAACTGATAGGACTGGAAGGAAGGAATTGTACTTCAACACTGGTGACAGAGCAATGTCCTCCATTGCAATGGAGGACAGCTTTTGTAGAACAGGGAAAGCCATCCAAACACCTGGCTCTGTCCCCCAAAACTTCACCTCCACTCCCTCTCACACTCCATCTCCTAGCATCTGTTACCTGAGGCAGCCACCTCACTCTGGCTAATGCTAGGGTGGGCCCTGACTGGTCTACCAGTAGACTAGAGCACTGTACTGTGATGTGTTATGAAGTTGATGTTGGTATTCCATTTTTGACCTTAATAAGTATGCCCTATGTTGACAGAGTGTGGGGTGTCACACAAGTTCAACAAAACATGCATGGATATTTCCCAAACTTCTAACCCAGTTTGTATCTATGCATGTGAAAATTCCTACTGCCTGTATTAGGTCAGGTTGCCAGGGTAAGATTGACCTGGCAATGTATTAGAATATTTGGCCCACAGCCAGACTAATACTCACTAATATTTGTATTTCCAAGCATAGGCGTGCGCAGCACATTTCATTAGGGGGTTCAGCCAGGGGTTGGTTTTTTTAAGGTAAACATTGATTAAATATATAGTAATAAAGGACTTTTTTCCATTCATCAAACAAACAAAATAAACGAAAACTGAAGTAAACTGTATTTTTTTTAATTAACAAGTAATCTGTACTTTAAAAATACACATTTTAAAATGGAGACTCTGAATACTGTTTTTTGCTGTAGTGATAACCAGGCATATATAAAGATATAGTCAATTTTCACCATCTTTAAATTTAATCAGATAATGACCTAATCCAAACTTACTAAAACAGATTCACATTTAAAACAGATTCTATCACATTAACAACAATGAGTGTCATCTTAAGTTCCAGCACCATACACAGAATACACCATACATCAAATGCCCTAATAATGATTTTAAAAGATTGCCCTGTGTGCTGCTGAGCAAAGAATTTGGAATGAGGTCCAGGAGAGAGACTTCTGGGGTGAATATAGTGAGGACGAGGGGTGGCTGCGAGCCTAGCATAAGAGAGGGCTGGCTGGAAAGATTTGGAAAACTTGGGGGAGTGTAGGAGATCTGGAACTAGGGGCATCTCTGGAAGGCCGCGAAGGGGCTATTGGCAGAAGACAGGAGATGAAGGAGAAAAGAGAGGATGGGAAACCGTCACAAGGGCACATCAGTCTTCTTTACTGATCAATTGTAAGCCGCTCCGGGAGACTTTTAGGCTGAGGTACGGGATAAAAATACTCTAAATAAAAATACTCTAAATAAAATAAGGGCAAAAGAAGAGGATTGGCGTAGGGGGAGCCCTGGGGAAAGAAGAGAGAGAAATGCCCCTATGTGTGGGGCTAGAAGAGGGAGAGAGGGTGCAGACAGGAGAGGTATGAGTGTCCCGGAGGGGAAAGGAAACAGAGGTAATGTTTAGCCTTGAGGAGAAGCCTGAGGGGAGACATGATAGCACTCTTCAAATACTTGAAAGATTGACACACACAGGAGGGCCAGGATCTCTTCTCGATCATCCCAGAGTGCAGGACACGGAATAATGGGCTCAAGTTACAGGAAGTCAGATTCCAGTTGGACATCAGGAAAAACCTCCTGACTGTTAGAGCAGTATGACAGTAGAACCAGTTACCTAGGAAGGTTGTGGGCTCTCCCACACTAGAGGCATTCAAGAAGCAGCTGGACAACCACCTGTCAGAGATGCTTTAAGGTGGATTCCTGCATTGAGCAGGACTTGATGGCCTTATAGACCTCTTCCAACTCTATTATTCTATGATTCTATGAAAACAGTAGTGTAGATCCTGCCTGAGACACCTGGGCCCTGTACACCTAGGAAACCCAATGCATATTGTTCAGTATCTAAATTATAGCCAGCTCTTGCCAGGGCTGGTCCAAGACATTTTGCTGCCCAAAGCGGAATAGCAAATGACATGACCCCCCACCCCACCCCTAAACTCACAGTGCCAAGCCAGTAAAGTCATTTTGGCACTTGAGGCCAGTGGACAACAGCTTATTATGCCATAATAAAGTTGTGAGTCTTCCAGATCTCACAGGATACTTTACAGCTTTTAAACACAAAAGAAGAAGAGGACTATACCACAACCTGGCCTTGTGGGTCATGTAACCAGCAAGTCCAGTCCAGAAAGGAAATCCAGACACAAGCAATTCAAGCCAAACCACACCACATACCCACATACTGTATAAGAAGTCCTACAATTCTCAGCATACCCCAGCCAGCCATGCTGGCTAGGGGATTCTAGGAGTTGAAGGACTTTTTTCTGTCTAAACATGCATAAAATTGTGCCTTTAACTTATCATGTCACACTAACAGGAATACAGGAATCAAATAGGATTTCCTTCTTCAGTGGGACACACTTACTTAGGAGTAAGTACCATTTTGTTATAGGAAAGGATAATATATTTTTAATTAAAATTTAAAAATAACTATCACCTGGTACAGAGTTTTCCTATGGAAGACCTGGCTGGTTCACTGTTGTAATTATTTGATTGGGACTGAAGTAGAAGGGCACTAATTTTGCTGTACTTATTGTCTTTAACTATGGTTAAATATCCCAGTGTGGGATGTACTTACTGTCTTTAAATGTGGTTAAATATCCCACAGTTACCTTGCTATTCTATTTCTACAATTCTTTTTCTCCTGTCCTTTCTTCATCCTCTCTTCATTTTCAGGCTGCATCCGGTGCACATTTACCTCAGAGTAAGTTTTATTGATCTCAGTGGGGCTTACTTCTGAGTAGACATACATAGGATTGTGCTGCAGCTCTGTTTTAAAGTGACACAAGAGACACACATACCATATTTACCAAAAGAATGGCTTGAAAAATAAATATTGTAGAGCTAGGAACAGTGTAGGCCCCTGACTGTAAGCCCCACCGCTGGCCGGCCTTCTCCCCCTCACCTCCTTCGCACGTGGTGCTCTTCTCTTCCTCCTCGTTGCTGCTGCCAGCTCTCCTCTGTGAGGAGAGCTGGCAGCAGGTCTCTTCCAGTGGTCTCTGTGAATTGGAAATAGGAGAGCAGCCCTTCTCCCCGAACATCTGTCTTTGCCCCTGAAGGAACGTGCCTGCCTGACGAGTGAATTGCGGAAAGCGCGGCAGCCCCTCGCCCGCCGGCCACTCTCCCTGCTCTGGCCCTTCGCAGGGAAAGAGAAAGGCGGAAGGAGGTAACTGGGGAAAGCAGCGGAGAAACGCACCCACAAAGGTCTCCGCTCCGCAGGGAAGCCCAAACGGCACTTACTGGCCCCGCCATACACCTAGCCAGGCCCCGCCCCCGCCAGGCCCAGCAGCAGGAACCGCAGCTGCGGCCACAACGAGGCGCGGAGCCGGAGGAGGAGCAGGAACCGGAGTGGGGTGGGCGCAGCCGCTGGAGGCTTCTGACGGGCGGCACTGCACATTTCCCTCTGACCCGTCTCCAGAGTGACGGCGCCTGGCTCGGCCCGCAGCGGCCTCAGAGGGGGTTCAGCAAGGACGGGGCAAACATGGCGGCGGCGGCACATTAGGGGGTTCAATGGAACCCTCTGCATCCCCTGTGCGCACGCCAATGTTTCCAAGCCAAATTCTTGACTATTCATGTTTTCTGCTTACTTTTTTTTTATTTCAAACTACAATGTAATAAAATGTGTAATACCCTTCAATAATAAACATGGTCTAAGAATGAGAAAGTCATTTATTTGGGAAAGAAAATTCAGCTACATCATTCTTATCCAATAATGTTCCCATCACAGCTAGAATTAATTGTTCCAATCTAGTAAGCTACGAAAGAAATACAGTCGACAAAGGGTGAAATATGAACATCAATGGCAAGTTTTGAATTTACCCTATTTATCTTGAACGTAAGATCTCATGACCCACTAAAATTCAGTTCACAGTGTTTTATGAAAAATAATGGCTGAAATTGAATGTCTTAATTTACATTTAATGCAATTAAGAATGGTTTAAATTATGACTGATGAACAGCACACACAGATGTCAGTCAGTTTCATCAGAATAAATTGAAGTCAGTGTCAATGAATGCTCCACTGATAAATCCCACTTTACATAAAATTAATAAAAAAATAAGGAAATATAATCCTTAACTAATTGCAAAATGTACTGGAATTCCCCTGAATTTTGGGGTGGAAAACAGAGGAGAGTGTAGCTAGGAAGCTGTGAAATAGTTTATAAAAATGATGTTTATTCACAAAGTGAGCTGCATAAAATTGTTAGAAATTCTGTCAAAATGATTGGGAGATGATTTGTAATGGGAAAAGCTCCAACATGACAATTTTGGCTGTACCCATTGAAAAACAAGCCAAAGAACATTTGGGGATAAAATTAGGGAATGACCTGTGTGCAGGGCAGCAGCCAGAAAATATACGGCATAATTCAGCAAGTACCCCAGATTTCCCCCCCCCCCCGCCCCCTGAAAATACTTGCTACCTTCTAGTGCCATTTGGAAACTCAATCTATGAAGCTAATTCAGCTGCAGTGGCACAAACAATGGTTTGTGCAGTTGTAACTAAAGTAGGGTCTTATTCTCAGCCTAACTGTCATGGATCAGCACCTTGAACCATTATCCTGAAAGGATTCTGACCTTTGTCCTCAGAAGAGGCTCCAGAGTCAGTAGAAAAGGACTCAGACAGGGAAAGGCATCACGAGACTTCTAGCCTCTCTAGGACCCATTTGTCAGAGGAACCTCAGGAAGTGGCTCTGCTGTGTCCATAGGAGACTCCATTACTGCCCTCAGACTATGAGGACTCAGGCCATGGAAAGACCAGCATGCTACAACCACTCTGAGATGCCTGCAACCTAAGGCTGCTAAAAAAGATCAGGCCCTTTTAAGGGTCTAAGCCTCAGTAAAGGCAGAGCTAACCAGCCTAAAGGCCAATACCTTCCTATTTTGACCTCAGTCTTACACTCATCTTTGTTGGAGCAGCATACAGACAGTCCTGTCTGGCTTCCAGCCCCAGCCCCAGCCCCACCCAGCCCTACTTGGAACTCCCCGTGGTACTGATCTCTTTCTGCCTTGATTCCTGAGAAATGGGACCCAACCTGATTTCTAGCCAAACCCTGCAACTCAGCTTACAGAGCGTCATCAGAATTCACAGTCTCAAATGGTACACTAGCCCAGCCTCTACCCTACCAAGGCCACTTAATGTCTAGTATTTTACTAGACTTCGGCCCACTATATCAGCAAGTACTGGGGTGATTCCTTGGCCTAATCTACACCAAGCAGGATATTGCACTATGAAAGCGGTATAGGGGATGTGTCAATGGGCCACAACAGTAGTCAGTGCACTTCAATACTGCTATAAAGCAGTAGTGTGGCTTCTACCTTTTATATACCGCATTCATACCACTTTCATAGTGCAATATCCTGCTTGGTGTAGATTAGGCCATACTCTTTGCACCACCGGTTTACTTTAAATGCTTTACTATACAGGGCAGGGAGTAGCTATTTTCCAAACCCGCCTTTATCCTACTCCTGCCACGTACCCCATTCCTACATTTCTGCACGGCATAACGACTCTGTGCAGTACCATAGGAGTGCAGCTGGTGCGGCAGCACAGTAATATGGTTTTCAATGTTACTGAAATTACACAATTTGCAACATCAGCCTAGATAGGTAATATTAGAATGGGCTATCCATTTTTAGCCCTTATGAGTGCTGTGAAGGAGGGGGAGGAAATATGCAAAGTTAGAAGAGTGTTATAACGACTTAGAAACTGGAAGAGATCTAGCAACAAAGGTTGGGGTGACCACCAAACTTTTGTGTTTCTAGAGCCTGTCCCTGAGCTTTTCTACACGAGGCTGTTAATCTGCTGTATCTAGTTTCAGTTTTGTTGCAGAATTGAGATCCGAACATTACATGAAGAGTGTTTCCTTTCCTGCTACATAACCTCTAGGTGGCACTGTGGTATAGTGGAATAGCACAAATACACAAGTAGGAAAAGTGGTTTCTTTTGCTTTTACAATTAAATACTGCATTCCCCCTGCTTTTAAAAAAAAACTCACCAAAAGTTCTCTTTAGACACACAAGTGAAACTGGAGGGTCATGATGTCATCTAAAGAATCTGTAAACAACAATGAGTAGGAAATGACAAGCACACAATAAATGCCTTATGTAGAAGAGCCCCCTAAGAAACTTTTGGCTGCACCATTACTGAATAATGACTGAAAACAGTGACCATTCTGCTGGTTTCAACTTTATGAGCATCTATTACAAAGTGCTCCATTTAATTTGTAGTTAGAATATAACCCTTTTCTTTTCTAAATAACATTATTTCTAACAAATCTATTGCACACCCTGAGTTGCTTCAGAAGCAAATGGGCACTTCTCTGGCTTTAAACGAGCAGCAGCAGATGGTAAATATGGATCTACTGGTAAATCACTGATTGATTTGCAGCAGATCAGCAAGGATTCCTGGCTCCTAGTTGTTTAACAATAGTTGCAACAAAATGACTCTTCTTTCCATCCTAAATTATACTGTTGAAATGAAGAAAGCTTGTGGTGAGCAGGTATGGACTTTTGTGTGGAAGGACTGTGAGCACCGTTTTACTACTGGTACTCAAAACAAATTCCTGGACTCATAATTCTTAACTTCCAGGTGTATATCTTTTGCACCAAGCTCCAGCTGATAGAACTTGGGGTTCTAGAAGAAAAAAACGAAGCAGCCTCCGCATCCGGAAGCCTGTCCACAGCTGCTCTAAACCACCTCTGACCTGGCTGATTGACAGGGATATTTGAGGTAGATAGAGGTGACTCACTGAGATGTTGGTTCCTCTATGCTCTAGTGCAGCGTTCACCAATTTGGTGCACTCCAGATATTTAGGACTACAACTCCCAGCATCCCTGACCACTGGCCACTCTGGCCAGAGCTGGTGGAAATTGACATCTAAGACATCTGGAGAGCATCAGGTTGGGAATGGCTGCTCTAGTGATTGCAGCTTCATTTCACCCTCCAAGATGAACTTGTCAACCCCCAGACTGGACTCAAATCTCAGCCAGGTTCCAGCATAATTTCAAAACACATGACAACTACTCAGTCAGGTTTCAACAAAAAGCATCTAAGATAATTTCTGGCATGTTGTTTTTATGCTCATTGATTGCCACTTCAAAGGAATCGAGTTAGCATTTATACGTGTGGAAATAGTACGTAAGCATTGTAATGTTTCACAGAAGGATTTATGAATAGGATTCTAGATTGCTATTGGGTCCTATTCACACCGTCAGTTCTGGAAACAGCATTGGGAAAGACTAACCCCCATTCTTTGTTTCAGTGTGTAGGTGCCAAAGTTGCCAAGTTAACCAACTAAAATGGTTTCTCCTGCTCCTGTGCATTTGACAGAAAGTTGCTCTGCAGAAATCAGCAGGTGAAGATTTTCCTGGTATGGAGATAAGGATTATCCCTTGCTAATATCTCTAGAAGGAGCTGCTGTTAATGGCAAATGAGCAGGAGCCAGCTAAGAAGTTGGAATCCTAGTAGACACTCAGAAGATCCTTTTAAAAGTCAGCCATTTGAAAATAGCCTTGAGATGTGTCTGCTACATATTCTGTGTCTAGCCAGGTAATTATACTGTACTTCTTTCAGAAGATGCATATTTGCCATTACCTTTCATCCTTAAATATCAAATTAATCAAGATGCCTTAATTGTGTATTCATTCTGGTTGAGGATATTCATTGTCTGTATGTTAAATAGCTGCTTGTCCTACCTGCCCTTATACAGTATGGCCGTCAGGCCAATCTCTTAAGATAGATCAATTGAAAATCAGGTTATCCTGGAGACCTTTTGAATTATTTATGTAGATCCCTCCCTTGACCCCCCCAAAAATCACACAGATAAAGTTCTGCCTCTCATAACATGACATTGTGTTGTACTATACTCCTTATCCTTGTACAGTTGTTGACATTGTACATCACATTATGAATGCTGGAAATCACTTCTTTGGCTTCCCCCTTAGACACCTGTGCTCAGGCAGAAATGTACACAGATTGGAACTGAGGTCTTCACAAATGTACTTGTGTAAACATAGGATCATATTATTACATAAGCACCATAACTATCTGTCTGCATATATCCAAT
Organism: Elgaria multicarinata webbii; assembly: GCF_023053635.1. Classification (NCBI taxonomy): domain Eukaryota; kingdom Metazoa; phylum Chordata; class Lepidosauria; order Squamata; family Anguidae; genus Elgaria; species Elgaria multicarinata. The sequence goes on from NC_086176.1 coordinate 85,207,021, forward strand.
ATATGACATGGGGTTTGGCCATGACTACAGGCTCTGTCCACTACACTAAGGCCTTAGCTAGACCTAAGGTTTATCCTGGGATCATCCCGGGGTCATCCCTGCCTGCTCCCAGGATATCCTGTGTGTCATTTACATGAACAGGGATGACCCCGGGACAATCCCAGGATAAACCTTAGGTCTAGCTAAGGCCTTAGACACTGTAGCCAAGAACCACTACAGTACAGTTACTCTTAAGAACATAAGAAGATCCCTTGCTGGATCAGACCAAGGGTCCATCTAGTCCAGCACTCTGTTCACACAGTGGCCAACCAGCTTTCAACCAGGAACCCACAAGCAGGACATGATGCCACCTCATGTTCCCAGCAACTGATGTATATAGGCCTCTAATACTGGATACACTTATACCACTACACTGCAGTTACTCTTTTACAGTTCAGTCCTACGCATGCTTACTAAGAAGTAAGAACCACTGTGTCCAGTGAGATTGTCTCCCATAGGATTGCAGCCTTAATGACTAAATATCCAGCTGTGCATTATGACCCTGTTCAGACAACATGCTAAGCCACGATGGTTAAGCATTTTGAGATAAACATTATGACTTAATGCGTTGTGTGAACCATGACTTAGCGTGTCATGGTTCCTAACCATGGTGGCTACATAGCCACGATTTAAACACGCTCACTAACCATTTGCTGCAAAAGGGTTAGTGGCCTAACCATGGCTTAGCCTGAACAGGCCCATAGTATAGTGCTCATTTCCTACAGTGAGAGTTACCAGAGCTCAGACATGTGCAGAACACCTTCCTTCTGACCTGACAGACCTGGTCCCAAACCACAACTTTGTGCAGCCTATTTTATTGATTACATTTATACCTAACTCTTCCACCAAGAAGCTCAGGGTGCCGGTTCCTGCCTCCCATTTTATCCTCACAACAACCCTGTGAGGTAAATTGGTCTGAGAGACAATGACTGGCCCAGAAGCCCCCTGTAAAATTCCAGCCTTAGTGGGGATTTGAACCCAGGGCAGGATCTACACTACTGCTTTAAATGGTTTATAACAGTAGTGACAACTGTTGGGGCCCAGGACACACTCCATATACAGTTTTCAAAACGTTTTCAAAGTGACATATTCTGCTTGGGGTAGATCTGGCCTAGGTCTCTTCAGTCCTAGTCTGACATGCTAATCCAGAAGTGCAGAACCCCAGGCCCAGGGGCCAAATTTGGCCCTCCGGAATTCCCCAACTGGCCACGTTCCCTTCCCCTTTTCCCAGCCACTAATCATTTGGTGGTTTCTTGGCTTTTGCGCTTCCCCCAACCTATTCGATAAGGTTGAAATGCTTCTCCTAGGGGTTAGTTACTAGTGGAAATAGCTAAGTGTGGTGTAGTGGCTAAGGTGTTGGACTGGGAGTTGGGAGATCCGGGTTCTAGTCCCCATTCGGCCATGGAAACCCACTGGGTGACTTTGGGCCAGTCATGTACTCTCAGCCCAACCTACCTCACAGGGTCGTTGTTGTAAGGATAACATGGAGAGGAGGAGGATTATTTTTTTATTTAATTAATTAATTTATATACTGCCCCGTAGCCAAAGCTCTCTGGGCGGTTTACAAAAGTTAAAACAGTGGACATTATAAAGTATACAAAATTTAAAACCAACAAAGAATATAAAAACAGCAGAATACAGTATCCATTTTAAACATGGATACTGTTTATGTATGCCACCTTGGGTTCCTTGGAGGAAAAAACGCAAGATATAAATGTAATAAATAAAAAATAAATAGACAATTATTATTATTTGAATTTTGCCCCCCAAGAGCTTCTCTGAAATGAAACCCGGCCCTCAGTCTGAAAGGGATACAACACCTCTACTGTAATCACTGCTCCATGGTGGCTCCATGTAGCTGCTCATTGGTAAGGGGAATGTGCCCTCCACGAATAAATGTATCCTTTTTACTATGGCTTCACATGTTCTAGGCTGAGCCCTACTGCTGAAAGCCAGTCTAGGGCTAAGCCCAGGTCCTCCCTGACTCAAATTAAGCTGAGGACTATGCTATTTCTGTGTTTTTATTACCATATGGAGAAGACATACTGTTAGTCATGCTAATGGGACAAGGTCCCTTATTTAGCTCCTGTTTGCTTGTCTAGATTGTTTACTTGCCGAGAAATCATAGCTGTAGCAGAATCTCAGAAAGCGAAGGTGCAGTTATTAAACTGCATGAAGCCATTGAGCATTCTCTAATGCCTGTGCTGCACATCTCCCTTTCTTTCTTCTTTTTTTCCCAAAGACTTTGTCCAGTCTCATTTTAAACGTCTTACGTGATGAGGCTTCACACCTTCCCTTGAGAAATGGCTCCACAGCTGTATAGATTCGACTGTCAGGAAGCCTTTCATGATGTTTAACCTAAATTTTCCTTTTCTTAATTTTAGGCCATTACTCCTACTTAGACCGTTTCCCCGCAGGCATACACTTTGATCCACAACCCTGTGATGTTCAAGTATCTCCAAAGGTACAAGTACCTTTTAAACTGTGATCCTATGCCCTTTTACTTAAACCTGAGTCCCATGGAAAACAAAGAGACTTACCTGCAAGCCAAGGTTTTAGAAATGTCATAATAGCCCCATTGATTTAAATAGCACTCATATCATTTGCCTTAAATCCATTTTTTTCTTTTTTGCTTTCTGGATTGATGTTCATAATTCATCTTACTCTCCCTTACCTTCCACCCCCACCCCTAGTCTCTGCCATTTTCTTCCCTCATGCATTTGTAGACAATTTCTAGGCCATTTCATATCTCATATCTGAGCCATTTTCACAGTGACCCCAGTCTAGGAATCATAGGAAGAGAAGAAGCTGCCTTATACTGAGTCAGCCCATAGAATCATAGGACAGTAGAGCTGGAAGGGGCCTATAAGGCCATCAAGTCCAACCCCCTGCTCAATGCAGGAATCCACATTAAAGCATACCTGACAGATGACTGTCCAGTGGCATCTTGAATGCCTCTAATGTGAGAGAGCCCACTACCTGCCTAGGTAATTGGTTCCATTGTCATACTGCTCTAGCAGTCAGGAAGTTTTTCCTGATGTCCAGCTGGAAACTGGCTTCCTGTAACTTGAGCCTGTGGTTCTGTGTCCTGCACTTTGGGATGATTGAGAAGAGATCCCGGTCCTCCTCTGTGTGACAACCGTGCTATCATGGGCGTCATCAGATGAGCGTTTTATTGCACACTTGCTGCCTATGTATGGATATTCGTGCGTCCTTTAGACAACGACTACGTCCACCTCTTGTGCGCCTCCCACTCCTTCTGCTCGTTTTTATGTCTCAAATTAGACCCCTTTTAATCCTTCTTTTTTTAAAATGGAATGTGGTGTGATCTCCTGCTGGGTGCAAGAAAAGTGGCACAATAAAAACGCCCCCTGAATGGGCCACATAGTCTTCGTTTACTTCCTCTTTGCTCTCTGGGAAGAAAGAGGAAGTTATGAAGGACAAAAGCGGGGGTGGAGAAGCGACAGTAAGGAAACGTGATTTTTCCCTGTGTGATGATGCTCCATGCCTCCCCTTAGTCTTCTCATGCCCAGTTCTTTCAGTCCCTCCATTGGTCCATCTAGCCCAATATTGTCAACGCTGACTGGCTGGAGTTTGTCCATGCCTACCTTGAGATGCCAGGGATCAAACCTGGGATACAGAGATAAAGAAGTGCCTCATGCATGAACTTGGGGTGCCTTGAACCTCTGTGGCATGCAGCACAAAGCCACCAAGAAAGCTATATCATAGAATCATAGAATAGCAGAGTTGGAAGGGGCCTACAAGGCCATCGAGTCCAACCCCCTGCTCAATGCAGGAATCCACCCTAAAGCATTCCTGACAGATGCTTGTCCAGCTGCCTCTTGAATGCCTCTAGTGTGGGAGAGCCCACAACCTCCCTAGGTAACTGATTCCATTGTCGTACTGCTCTAACAGTCAGGAAGTGGAGCACCTGGGTTGTGTACATGGATGTCTTGCTACTCACTGTAAGTTAAGCCACTCTGAACTCCTTGGATGTAGCCAGATGATAAGCAAATATCCTGTTTGCCCCTCCCTTGGCATCATTTGGTTATCCCCATCCCACCATAGTCTGAAGTGGTATTAGGGTAGCCACTTGTGAATTGCTAAAAAAAGAGGAAATGTATCACCAAAAAAAAAAAGAGGACAAAAGAAGAGAGTGGTTTGCATAATAACTGCATATTCTAATTTAAATGTATATATGCAAATTTAGAAATTAAGATCATAATTTAAATAGAAATACAGTACATCTCACCTTAGTGGGAATGACTATGGCCAGGTGAGCTGTGGGCCTGCCTGTTCAATCTGCTCTTCAGGTGCAAACTATTGGTGGGCAATGGGCATTACAGTTCAAAGTGAGGATAACTTCAAACAGAGGAGGGTCCTCTAGCAGCCCCTCAAATAGAGAACTGCCCCCTGTAAAAAGAGGACACCTGGCCACTCCAGGGCATCTTTCCTTTCTTGCAGTACAATCCTATACTTATCTACTCAGAAGCACGTCTCACTGAGTTCAATAGGCTAGGGTGACCATATGAAAAGGAAGACAGGAGGAAGAGGGAATTTCACCTGGTGCTGCATGCATACAAATGACACCTGCTGAAATTCCCTTTTCTATGCAACTGTTAAAGATACAAGAGCCCTGTCCTCCTTTTCATATGGTCAACCTAAGTAGGCCTTACTGCCTTGTAAGTGTGCATAGGATTGCAGCCTTATTTCTTTTCTCAAGGTTGCTCTCTACAAAAGACAACCCCAAGGAAACTACAAATACCGTTGCTGTTGAAAACAGTTTGCATCACAAACATTGCTGAAATACTAGTTAACCTACATCCACCAATTCTTGTATGCATATTAATTATGTGGACAGAAAAGGCATTTTGTACCTGTATGTATTTTCTATCTGAGTGACGTCTAGTGCTCATTAATATATATATATATATGTATATATGTGTGTATATATATATATATATATATATATATATATATATATATATATCCCTACGTTTTCAACAATGTGCATTTTCTTCCATTTCACTTTAAGAGATCATTACTCAGGTCTATGTCTTGAACCAAAAGAAACCAGAGGCAAATGCTTTGACTAGATATTTAAAGACACTGATTCCCCCCCCCCTTTTGCTGGTATAAATAGTATGGACACAGTAAAAGTACTTGAGAGAGCCTAATGAACCATTTCTTACACCCCATTACCTTTAGTCTGATATGACGGAGAATATGGGTGCTAATTATGCTCTTTCTCAAAGACACCAGCAGCATAGATCTACAGTCAGTCTTAAAACACAATATTCTGCACAAGCCTTGGCAGTTTCTCATATGACACATTTCTGGCATTTTGTTTCTAATTGAAACATAAATTAGCAGTGTGCCAATTTCCATCCACCTATTCTCAGCTCCTTACTGGAAGCAGAAGACGCATATATTTTACAGACAGTTCTCCATGGCAATTTCATATTGCCATACACGGTCGTCATCACTGATATGTTGAAAGCAGTGGAGGCTCGTAGCTCCAATGTCAGTGGGGCGGTGAATCTGCTCCAGGTTTCAGTCAGAACTCTAAAGGAGCTATCCAAGATTCTTTGCAGTCAGAACTAGCTATCCATGCTGTTTTCTTTTCTTTTTTTGAAATGTGGATGAACATTCATGTAAGTTTTACAGCTGCTTTACAAACCTGACTGAAGCAATATTCACCTTTAAGTGTCATGTGGGGAAATGCCATAGCATAAAGGAAATAATAATTCAGCACTGCGTGACCCTAAAAGCAGAGTCTCAGTCTGGGTAGTTAAAAAGAAGATTTAAGGTGCTGGGGAATGCTGGGAATTGTAGGACTTTTTCCTGTCTAAATATTCATAGGATTGTACCCTTAGGTTTGTTATCTAACTGTGTGTGTCCACCAGCAAAATGGACTCCACTAGCTGAATGGCTTCCTCCAACCCCAAAATCTGCTCTGGAGGGTTAAGGGGGGTCATCTGGAGCAGATGTAGGGGTACCGGGGGAGGAAAGGAAAGGAAAGAAAGATACTTTTGCATGAGAAGACATCCATTCATGTGACGTTGGATGGGAATCTTTTCATTCTATTGCATGTGATGTAATTGTAAAGCAAATATATGGATAAAATAAGCCAATAATTCCCCCCACATAACACCCTCTATTCATGCATTCTTAGAAAATAGGGCATGCCTTGGCATTGCCCAAGAATGTTTCTGTTCAGATTCAAAATGAAAGTTCTCAATCTATTTTTCATGCTCGAAATTTCCCCAAACCTCATTCAGAAAGTCATGCATATGAAATTCTGCCAGTTATTGACTCACAAGTAAATAAAGGATAAGCACTGCAGTATAAAACAGGTGAGCTATATGACACTTCGGGATAATTTACAGTGTCCATTCCCACATGGTGTCAATTGAAGTCACACCAAAGTAATGGAGAGTAATATTTGAACCTGTGGCAGGCAGGAGATGGAGTTGGAGTTTTCTGCTGGCTAACGAGGAAACACTTGGAAACATATGACCTGCATATTAGGATGCAGATGGTTCTATAAGACAGTACATACATTTATAAAGGAGACGTGTAAGGTCACGGGGAACCATCTGTTTAAATATTTAAATGTCCTTACACTAAACGTATGATTAGTTTTGCCCTGGACTTGTAATCTTATCAGTCTACCAATTTTTTATAATAATGCTGAAACAAAAGAAAAATGGAAGTGTGGAGGGAAAGCCATGGTAGCCAATTTACAGCATATGGGCCTTGCATAGTCAGTTTACAAGCAACATTAAATGTCCTGGGACTCTTGACACCTTTAAATAGATCTCGCTAGGACAATATAGAGTACATCATTCTATGCAGATGGGTAAATTCACACAGGCCTGTTTGCACATGACGATCACAGATGTCACAGAGCATGTTGGACATTTAACTGTCCCATCATTCACCCATTCTCATGAATGGAGCTTTTTTCATCATGTGCCAACAATATTCTTGCAGTAAAAGGTAAGTGTGCATGTGTGTCAGCTGAGAGTCTGCAAATCTAGGGGGTGGATGCAGGTTCTGCCTACCATGAGAGAAAGAGCTCCATCTGCAGAAGGTGCCTCCACCCTATTTTGGGGGATGCCCCTTTCACCACACACCACAGCTTGTTCCCTTCAGCAGGTCTCCTGACTCTCTGTGTCACATTTTTAGGGAGCTGGTGGTGGGGCTGCAGGGGGGGGGGAGAAGGGGGCAGGAAGTCCACTTTCACCAGTGCAGATGATCCAGCTTAAATCTGGATCCAATCCTTGCAGATGGTTGGTTGTCTATTGGTTCTAGACTTTCAAAGTTCTGCAGGGAGGGGGAAATGGAAAAAGTTCTACAACTTGTCCCTGAGTGGGGCTGACAATAAACAAAGATTTCAGGATTCTTAAAAGGATTTATTGCAGGGAAACACAATCATTTAAATGTGCATGCACAGTCCACAATTGACTGTCATTTGTGTACTCCCTTGCTGTTTGAAAAAGTAACTTATTCATTGGCCCTCAATTCATTGGGTGTTTTGGGGACAGTCATTTCCCAAGGCCTGCACAAAGCCATAGGCAGCATTAGCCAAAGTCAGACCTGGAGGGTGTCTAGCTCAGGGTACCTGAGTTGTGCCTTGAACTCAGGAGAACTGGTACCTAAGCTGCAGCAAGCAGGAGACATTATGCTGCTGATAAGACAAATGAAAAAAGCCACCGGGGTTCTAGTCTTTATAACAGTTCTGACCAATGCAGAAGCTTCATGCTATCTGCCTATCACGGAGACTGATGTTGCACACATCCATTCCCTTCTTCCCAGCCTGTCATGATCTGCCAATTCTAAAATGGAGAAACTTCCATCTGCGTGCAGCTGCCCCGTGTGGTGAACCATCAGAACTAAAGTTTGGAGCATCTTCCTGGGTACTGAGGTATTCTCAGCCTCTGGACTGGCCCAACTCAACCAAGCTGGCCATTGGGCCTTTCTGGACAGAAGACCTATAAATAGAGTAGCCACTTATGAATCACCCAAAAAGAGAAAACGTATCACCAAAAGAGAGGACAAAAGGGAATAGTGATTTGCATAAAATTTGCATATGTTAATTTAAATGTATAGATGCAAAATTATAAATAAATATTGTAATTTAAATATACAGTATATATCTCACCACAGTGTGGAAGACTGTGATTATCATCACACAGCGGAAAATCGTGTTTGCTTACCATTGCTTCTCTGCCCACACATTTGTCCCTCACTACTTTCTCTTTTGAAAGAGGAAATAAACAATGCACACGTCGCCCATTCAGTGGGCCGTTTTGAATGCACCGCTTCTCCTGCACACAGCAGGAGATAGCAGCAACCTAGAAGGAGTGGGAGGTGCGTGGGAGGCAGACGACATCATGAGAGGGACCTGCGAAAATCCATGAGTTTCTAGCAACGAGCGTGCAATAAAACACTCGTCTGATGGAGCACTGTGAGCAGGTGACCTATGAGCCTTGCTTCATCTGCTGTCCAGGTGCTGTAGATGGGAAACTTTAAGGTCCAGCTCTTCTTTCTGCTGGTCTATATCTTGAAACTGGACTTGGACTGAACAGCCCTTCAAACAGAGGACACCTTCAAAGTAGAGGGCAGTCCTCTGGCAGCTCTTCAAATAGAGGACTGTATTCTGTGGACACATGGGCACCCTAAGGTGATGGAACTTTGGCTGAGCAACAAGGATCTTCCTGCATCTGGGATGTTTTGGTTAGTTCTTCAGCTCTGAATTCAGGCATTGTCCCCACTTCAAGCCCTAGAGCACCTGACTGAGCCCAGTCAAGCTTACACAGACAGACTTCTTGTGAGGTTAAATAAATGCCATTTTGAGCCACTTGAGGAAAAACCAACCTACAAAATGTGATAAATAAAAGGACGAGTGTATCACAAGCAACTGAAAGTGACAGTTCTTACCTCGTGATATTCTTAGCTTGTCAAGGGAGGAAACAATGGGAAATCTAGTTTTTAAGAAAAACCAAGTAAAAAGATGAAAAACAAATTCTGTTTTAAAAAATATTTCTATCTAGAACTTAAAAGACACCAGAGATGGATGAGTTAAATTAATTTTCCATGTAGCAGAATGAATTTTAAATCTCTACAGTTACAGAGCAATTAAAAATCCTTTAACAACAATGCACGGAATTTGTAAAGAAAATGACATTCTCCCGCAGTATTAAATGGTCTCTGTGACACTGACAACCTCTCATCCTTTGGCTCCACAGGTTCTTCCAACAGTGATTTCAACGTGTCAGAACCACAATACAGCTGCTCCTTCCCTGGAATAACTCAGCCTTCCCCCTCCTTCTCCCTTTCTATGGCAACAAGCGCTGAGCCCTTCACAATCTGACCTGCTGAGGAAAACCTGTTGTTAATTAAATGTTAATTGCTTTAATACTGGCTGCATTATGTGGAAACCTCAAATTATTTTAATCTGGATTAAAAAGAAAACATCTGAGCCCTCAAGCAACAACTAGACGGATTTTATAAGGGCCAGGACCTAAAGGGTACAAACTCAACAATGACCTGAGGTTTGGCCTGTGGGATTTTAGACACATACACACACACACCACTGGGGCACCAGACCCTCAAGCCTAGGGGCTATAGCCAAAGAAAAAGAGCTGGGGTGCTCCCTCTAGGATACTCTAGACCCCTTACCTGAATTGTCAACCTTAATTTTTTTTTAAAAAAAGTAACAAGTCTATAGTCACTCTTATTTGTGGAGCTATGAGGAAGAGTGTTCAGGCAAAATTATCCCCACCAGGCACAGCTTGTCATGACATCCAAACTCAGCAACAATGGGTGGCTGGGGTGGTTAACAAACCACTCAAAATCCATGGCCTGTTGTAGAGTTGCTGGGTGGTCAACCAACAACTCCTGCTGGGTTCAGCTGTCACAACAAGCTATGCCCAGCGAGGGTAATTATGTAAATTAGGCCAGCACACAACTGGCAGGGCCGGCAAGATGGTTAACAAGCGACTGTAGCTTATAAACTACCATTGACTGGATTCGCACAACATGCTAACCCACACTCAGTATTTAAGTCTGGGTTGTTGTTGAACTGTTGGTGCTTGTTGAACAGTGGGTAAGCATGTTATCTGCACCTAGGACATTTCCGCAAGGTGGCTTGTTAACCATGCAGTATGGCTTAATTTTCTCAGACAAGCCACTTTGAGAACCCGTGGTTTATTGTTGGGTCGCTCACATGATTAATAAGCCACCCTGCATGGTTAACAAGCCACCCTGTGGACAATCTCTTGGGTTCAGACAACACACTAAACCATGGTTTAACAAACAACCCACAGTTCAACAACAACCCATGCTCAATCATTGAATGCAGATTAGCATGTTGTATGAACATCCCCATTGTATCATTTGAACTGGCTCATAGAATGACTGGCCCACACTAGGCACACTTAGTTTTCAGATTTTTATGGGAGTTTATTTCATATTCAGTATGACCAACAGTGAGATCCTAGACATGTCTAGTTAGAAATAAGTCCTACTGAGTTTAACAGGATCTCCCCTCTTCCCATGTAAGTGTGCACAAAATTACATTGTAGATGACTTTCACAGCAAGGTTTAGGTTCTGCATCAGTTCTCTCCCTTGTCCTGGTAGATTCCTTCCTCACCACAAAATGTTCTGGCTGTAAGCCTAACCATGCGATATTATACACTGCTTCTGAAAGTCCCCTACATTTCAGAAGAGGTTTGCCAGGTGGCATTGGGAGCAACTGGTTAAAATATCCAAACTGAAAGCCCTCTTGGACATGAAGAACTAGTTGCATGGTCCTTTGGATCCCAGCTAAGATAATGTATGGCAGTGATTTTTCTTCTTCTCTGTGTAGGGGTGAAATCCCACAGAAAGACTATGGAAAAAATTATGTTTCTAGACATAATTTAGGTAGATGTCGTGTCTGCCAGCTTTTGATTGCATGTCTCTATAATTTACAAAGAACATTTTAATGGATGCTAATAGAACTAAATGAGAAATGTAAATCCTGTCTGTTTTCTTTGTGCAAACGTTTTGAAGCTATTAGAAGTATGAAAAAATAAAAACTATAAGCAGAAAAATATCCATTATTTGCACCTCAAACTTTTGATGCATTCCACAAATTGTAACATTGTTATACTCCACTACCAAAACTGAATTGACTCTGCCCTAAGGGCTCCATCACACCTACTCCCCCCGCCCCAGTTTTCATCCGCAGTTCCCCCCCCCCCCCTCCGTTTCCTTAGCGAGTCGAGCACTGGGCACTTTCAAGTCTGTGCATTGTTGCACTATTTCAGCTCATGTATCTTTTCACCTGTATCACTACTATGCTGGCGGAATCTCCCACCCCACCCCCTACGTTCTCCTTCCCCCAGCAGTTATTTTTTTTATATTTTTAATATATTTTTATTTCTGCCCAAATACAATAGTATGGCAGCCTGAAACTGCACAATTATGGTTAGACAATGCAAGACACTTTCCCCTAGGATCATATTAAACAATATAAGTGAAGAGAAAATATTACAACTGTTTTTTGGAGACATTTGCAGTCAATGCTGGCATGGCAATGGGAAGCCGACATTGCTCTGGTCAGGAAACCTAGACATGCCTACTCAGGAGTAAGAACCATAGAACTGAATGTGACCGAGTCTTGGGCATGGGCGGCAGCAGCCTCACTCACCTTCTCCGAGGGGTGTTTGGGCATCCTCTCTCCCTCCCCCTTCACGGTTGAGCAGTTGAGCAGAGAACCACCCCACCCTCCTCTTTTGTCAATGAGACCACCCTTTGACACATACGCGCTCAACAAGAAACAGGATGGTCTGATATAGTGCAAGGACAGCAATACATGGGAGGGAGGAGCAGCTTTATTGCGCATGGAGGGGGAAAACAGACTTTCCCTGCTCCAGAATAAGGTGGAAAACAGAGGGGAAGAGGTGAGATGAGCGCAGGACAAGGACGACATCATATGAGTAACGCGTTGCAAAAACACATACCAGGCATGGCAAGAGTGCAATAAATTGCTGGTGTGATGGAGCTTTTAGAAAGGTGGTGGGATGTGGGACAGAAATTAATAACAACAACAAGAAGAAGAAGAACAACAACACAGCACCCAATTTTCACCAGAATGAGCAACACTGAGTCTCTGCTGCATGTACATTGCTCAATAACATACCACTTGCTCACTCAAAATTCAGTGGCTCATTGCTGAATACGTGGTAGATAACCTCCATTAGAACATTCTGCATTTGATGTGATGTGACACGAAAGCTTTGTCTATCTGAGATGTTTCATACATGCAACAAGTCATTATCACTTGATGAACATGTGTTGTGAGTCAACGACGAAGAGAAGTGACAAAGACCACATGACAGATCAATGCCAATCATACCATTTGGTATGATTACTGCTTGTTTTCATTTTTCCAGACTAATTTCATCAAAGCACTTTGTATCTGGATTTCTCACATTAAATTTACCTTCTACATGTCTCAAATTCGTAATACTTATAATGTGGGTTTCATAACAGATCAGATGCAGGACTCCTCTGGAAGTCACAAACCACACCAATATCTATTCCTACCTCCCAGCACAGAGTATGACTGGGTTTGGATGATGCGCCATGGCTCAGCATGAACTATTTAACCCACGACAAGCCATTGGGCCTGTGGGTGCCATATTGCATATACATTCCCTTGCCAGTGGTTGTTGTGTTGTACATGGTTTATGCAAAGGTGGTTTAAACTTTGCATAACCCATGCTTGTTGGGTTTGCACAACACAACAACCCACAAATGGGGTTTGCCCATTCAAAATGGTGGCCACACATGGTGTAGACTCACTGTAGATTAAATAAGTCAGAGTGGGCTGTCCTGTTGTGTGAACAGCCCCTATACATGACTACAGTAATTTGCTGCTTTTCTACCCAGAATTGTTTGCTTATGGGTGGAGTTTGAGGCAGCTAGCTGCTTGGAAAGGATCTGGAATGGGGACCCATGACCCTAACATACACCATTTTCCATAGTAGCTCCATGGAGGTTTATCCATAGGCATCAATAATGAATGAACACACACACACACACCGGCCAATTCCTACTACTCCCTGCTGTCTTTTCCAACCCTTGAACCTTCATTCCTCGCCCAGTATAAAAGCTGGGACCAATTTGCATATACACAATATGCCATTACATAGGCAGAAGTCAGCTGTTTCTAGTGCTGGATGCAGTAGGAGAGGAGAGTGCAGAAGGGATCAGAGGGACTCTGAAGTCAGGTGCTTCCAGTACCAAAATACCTCTGTAGCAGGATTCTGCTCTGTGTGGCCTCTACCAGTCTCCCATTTGGGAATGAACTGCATTGAAGGATAAAGTCTCAAATGTAACATAACACATTTCATCCCGGGGACTGAGTTGGTAATCATCTTTTAGCTCTGCTTCCTAGGTTCATTTTCTGATGGGCTGAGGGTTGTCCTCTATAACAAGACTTTGAAAAGTTCAGATCATTTATATCATCATCTGGATTATGGTTTGCCACAAGGAGAAAGCCCAAAAAGTTTGTAGGGGCAAATGGAAGGGAAAACCAGCAACACCTGATCAGCTTATATGTGTGAAAAAGTATCTGATGGTAAGACAGACGTCTATGTAAAGTAAGTATTATGAAGAAGCAGCCTTTCCCCTATATCACTCAGTGTCTAATATCCTTCTTTGTTCCATGGCCTACAACTCAGAAAAGACAAGTAGGTCATTACCTCCCTGGGATGAAGTCAGAGGTGTCCTTTTAGTTTACTTCTATAGAGTGGAACATTTAAGGTGAATGTCTCCTTTTCGGCTATATATGGGCCTGTTTCAACAGGCAAAACAGCCTTGCTTCAGAATTTACAGAAGATCAAACTAATAAGTACACTTTTTTCAGATTCTCTTTAAAACTGTGGGAAATGGGTAAGTGAAATCTCATGGGGGGAAATCATTGGTTTAATATACCTCTTTAAGAAATGTTCTCTAAAGAAAAGAAAAGAAAAGATTCTGCATTGTTCCCAGTTGATTTAAATCCCTTTCATTGCACATGCATATGGAATGTCTGAATAAGATCCAATGAGCTTATAAATTTGGGGAGTGTCTCATTGTTTTGATAATTTTATGTGCATTATTTTTCACATCCTAAAGCTGTCCAAGTATAGAAAAACACAGGACTTCAATAACAGTTACCAGCATGATTTGCTTTTATTACCTTTCTGTTCAAGACCCTTGTTTCCCCTTGTAGCATGTCAAATTGCCCCCAAAACCATATTATACAGCAGAGAAATGTCGTTCACACTTCACTGGCTATTGATTTACTTTATTTATTGGCACAAAATCAGCCTGAGATAAACATTTTGTCCCCCATTTCCACTATTGTAAGCGGTACAGTTCACTGTGAGATAGGTAAGCCCAAATGTGCTGGGATCACAATTCGACATGGCTTTCTAATCAATGTGTGAAAAATTACCTAATGAATAATGGGTTGCACATTTCCACAAACAAATTAACCAGGGTGAGACTGAAACTAATGATTATATTTATCTAATGTAATTTCACATCTGTTACTACTGGTAGCATTTCCCCCCCATTTCTAGTGTTCTCAGAATTAGGATTAAATTTTTATGATGTGGCACCAAGATGAGCTTATAACTGGGACATGTACCTCTTTTGGTTCCTATTTTATTTGTTTTAATACAATTTTAACCTAGGGAAATGGGATAATGTTTTATTAGATCCTTGTATGTTACAAAAGCTCCCATAATATAAATAAGTCTATTTTGCAGGATTCATACCATGTATCTTGCTTTTTTTCATATTCCAACAATAGAATCAGTTTCATTATTTGAACTGTTTATATATATACATCAGAGAATCTCTTCCCTTTTTATCACAGAGATATTTGTCTGTGATAAAAAGTTGTGTGTAATCACTTAGTGGTAAATTTTGACATGCGGGTGTTGATCATGTCAGTCCCCATAGCCACATCCCCAAGGACAGTCCAAAAATTCTGGCAGCTGGATTGAACAATATCAACAATACCTGACAGAGTGCCTCTCCCGGACTTGAACCTACCTGGAGACTACAATCAACATCAGAACCCTTCCACCAAGTGCCTACTCAGAGGGAGGGCTGGGAGGTGCCAACATTGTTCCCTCTGAGCTTAGCTTAGCTTAGCTCCCTCCCTTAAGCTGTTGTTTGCTAGGGAACAACACCAGGAGAGGGCTATTGACTTCATATCCTGCTTGTGGGCTTCCCAAGAAGCATTTGGTTATCCTGTGTGGAAAACAGGGTAGGCCTTTAACCTGGTCCAGCCAGGCTCTTCTTGCTTCATACTTTCTTAACCTGAGATCTCTGTACTGCCAATGGGTAAGATCAGATATAAGTCCTACTTAGAAGAGACCCATTGAAAGGAATAGAACTTAAGTTAGTCATGATACTAGTGTATTTGAATGATGCCAACATGAAGCTGTGCAGTAAAGATGGGGCAGAGATAATGCACCAAATGTAAAACACATCCACTATAGTTTGGGTGGCTTTTATCAATGGATAAAGAAGCTGTTTTTAGTTTGTTTCCTGATTTTGATTTCTTATTGATAAAGATCCTCTGTCCTCCTGTTTCTCACATTGTACCTCTCTCCCACCGTGGTTTGTTTCGACTGCCATATTTTAAGGACAGAACAATAATAAATAAATAATAACTCCAAAGTGATGTCACCCCCCTGAGCCAACATTATTAAACAATTTCATAACCCATCTTGGTTGTGGTGGCAGCTTTCATAAGGATTTATTATCCAGAGAGCAGAGGGGAGGGGAGGGAAAGGGTGTGTGGGTACGAAGGTACACGGAGGTTTGAAAATCATTGTACCGAGAGTTTAATTATTGTATTTTCACTGAAGTTGAAAGTATAGGGGGAGGGGGGGAAACTAGCCAATTTTATATTACTTCATTTTATTAAAGAAACTGCATGATGGTTCAGAATGTGCAATTACCATACCATGCAGTGAGTAAGAGTAGAGCTTCTGAACTTTGCACTTTTAATACCCATCTCACCGGTAGTTAAATGCCTCCCCCAAACTAGCTACAAATATAACTCATAAAGGTTCATCCCATGTACACTTTTGTTCTGCTTAACCCTGTGAATTTGGGCCAGTCACAGGCTCTCAGTCCAACCTACCTCACAGGGTTGTTGTGAGGATAAAATGGAGAGGAGGAGGATTATGTATGCTGCCTTGGGTTCCTTGGAAGAAAAAGGGTGGGATCTAAAAGTAACAACAACAACAACAACAACAACAACATAAATCTAAGTCATTGACACTGATTTCTCTCCTGATCTAAATTAGCAGTGCAAATATGGCCTCACTATGCATTTAGAACATATGCTGAGTCCTTCCCTCACGGTATAAGTTTTTGTCACAATCTCAGGTTGAATATGTGAAGCCATAAGCAGGGCTGGCATCAAGGGTAGGCATATTTGGGCACTTGTAATGGGCCACACACCAGTAGGGGCCCACTGACAACAACCCCTTGGAATTGCCCCTCTTCTTCACCATTGCATTCTGCTTGTTTGCCTGCCTCTTACTCTGGCCCAGTGGTGGTGAGAAGAAGGAGCAGTGGATGCCACTGCTGATTTGCTCCCTAGCTCTCTACTTGTCAAGCAAGCAATGATGAGAAAGAACATGAGGAGCAATAGCAGCTGAGGATAATGCTCATGAGGGGACTCATGGAGCACACCTTACTCAAGGGCCCTAAAAAACCTAGAACCAGTGCTGGTTGTAGGAGTTATGAGGGGCGTACGTTCGGGCATAAGGTCAAAGGCCAAATCTAAACCATGGTCTGTGGCACCGGCTGGGAAGTGGGGAACTGGTGAAATGGCAACAGAGGGTTTTTTATAAGTTGACAGCGAAAAACTGCCTGCCTCAAATACAGGAGCAGCCCCGAACGCTTCTCGTCCGGGACTTTTATACTGTGTGACAAACAAGTTACATCATATAGGTACAGTGTGCAGGCGCTAGTAAATTTCCACAGTTGCTATGGGCTAACATTGCAGCCACTGCCCTTTGACTACCTGTTAACTTATAACTAATCATGTTGGTTGCTTACGTGCTCAGCGCCTGATTAGTTTAGGTATTTTCTAGTTACTCATCTCTTGACTAGGCACCTAGGCTGCATATTTGCCTTACTGCTTGTCTTCTGATAGAGAACAGTTAACTATTAGTTAACTATTATTTATTTCACAAGGGAGTAGAATGGTGGAAGTCAAAGTGTGTGTGTGTGTGTGTTATTTCGAGGGCTGGCCCTACCATTAGACAGAGTGAGACAGTTATCTGAGGTGGCAGATGCTGAGGGAAAGGGAGTAATAGCAAGGTGTTGGAGGACAGAGCTCTCTGTGTGTCACAAGGTCTGTCCTGAGCCTGCTAATCTACTCTACTGTCCTCAAGTGCAGTGGAGAATGCTCTCCCATCACCAATGTTAAAGTAAGATTTTGTACTGCTTTTGTACATGGAATGGAGTGAGGCACCATCTTGTCCTTTGCCTCAGGCAACAAAATGGCTTGGGACTGCCTTGAACTCTCAGGTTGATTTAGGGCTAGTTATTTTAATAAACAGAAACTGAAAAGATTTTAAGCATTCCATGAGTATATGCAGGATTGTAACCTAATGTTATTCTCAACATGTGTCAACTGCTTAATGTCTGAGTTATAGCCCCTACATTCAATATGACTATTGACTATGAATAAGTATAGCTGGTTGTACCGTAATTATTTATTATATAATGACATGTGTGATTTACATTTTTTTTAATCCAATGTTAGATAAAACACAATTGTCTTTGTGAGCACCATTCAGTGGGAAATTCTCCAAAGCAGCTCCCATAAAATTAGTGAGAGCACTCACATAGCCCATTTCAGAGGGCAAGTCCAGAAGAACTTCCCAGTACATCTTGCCTTTTGCCCTCTATGTTTTGTTTTGTTTTTAAATACAGAAATACTAGAAAGGTCTAATTTCCTGCACTGATCTGCGTGCATATGATCTATGTTAATACCAGAGGGGAGATGGCCATTTTATAGTGATCCGTTAATTACATTTTTTTGCTTGGATACAAAGATGGCTGAGTTATTAGCTCCCATATAATGTACAAAATTCATGCCCAGTCACTTGTGTTCTTTCAGTTTTCTCTGAACATGGTTGTAAGCTGTATTTGGAATATAAGAGCAAATGGCGGCTGCTTTTTTCATTCTTTCTTTTTTTCAGATGAGATATTTGTGCTGAATTATTAGGGTAGTCTATATTACCAAATTACTAATAAACATTGCTTCTGTCTCAGTTTAGCCTGAACTCAGTGAACCTAGCCAATAGTGACAAATGGATGAAAAAACTGCTCTGAAACATCCAATGAATGAATCTAACTAATCAGAGAACTCCGTATGAAGTAGATGCCAGGATTAATGATCCAGGGGTCTCCCCATGCCATGGTTCTATTTCTTCACATAAATGTCCTCAGATGAGATTATCTTTGTCATGAAAAGGAGAAAAGGAAGGTTACGCACTTTCATCTGACAGGTTAACTGCCATCACTCCATTACTGCAAGAGATATTTTCATGTTCTGAGGTTTTTATTCTGAACATGAAAATTTAAAGTGCACAACACAAATTAATACACATTTTTGTTGCCACTGGCAAGGATGATTGCTGGTGATACTAAAACAGCACAATCTATTCCAGAGCATCCCTTTCCCCAAAGTTTCTGCAATTGTTAATTATTGCTTGCCAGAGACAGTTATCGAACCATAAAGCAGGAAGTGGTGGCACAAAAGCTCCTCTAGAATGATCCTTCCCTGCCTTGCCAGGTTAGATCAGATCCTCTGAATTTGCATTTGCCAAAAATAAAGCAAGAATAGCCACAGGGCACCATACCAATGGTATTTAGTGAATCACATCCAGTTCTACAGAAAGAGCAGGAATTTTGCATTCCCAGGAGGAAGAGGAGCAGGAGAGGGAAAGTGATATGGTGATGTAGACATGCAGAGACTCAGTATCTGAGGTATTATTTGAAAGCTACCGAGTGATTCAGTCCTGCTTACTTCTGAGTTGCCATGCAGAGGGTTGTCCTGCTTACTTCTGATTAGGCTTAAAATCAGTAAGAATCACATTTCGGCCTTGTCTACTTTCCTTTGGCCCCACCCACGTTGCTTTGGCTTCATCCACAAATGGAATTCAGACCTTGGACTGAAAACGGTTCTCCAACCCTGCTGATAAATAAAATCTTCTGACTGATTATACAGCCATCTATAGATATTAGTGGTGAGACAATATTTAAAGGGAATAAACATGTTCGCAGGCATGCTGGCATGGATATGAATCAATATCTACACCCTAATAACTTAATCTGATTAAAACCCTATAAATATTAAAGCTAAGGCAGGCAAATATTCCAGTACATGCAAACCTGGTCAACCAGTAAAATATTGTATTGATGCTGGAAGCTTTGAATGGAAGCTAAATGTAGGCTACATTTACATTTCCTTTATGTGTGTATGTTGAACATATCATAGAATCATAGAATAGCAGAGTTGGAAGGGACCTACAAGGCCATCGAGTCCAACTCCCTGCTCAATGCAGGAATCCACCCTAAAGCATTCCTGACAGATGCTTGTCCAGCTGCCTCTTGAAGGCCTCTAGTGTGGGAGAGCCCACAATGTATTTGTTTTGTAATATTGAGTCACTTCTATAGCACTCTTAGTAGATAGTGCATTATAATTTTTATGTACGTAGGATTTATTACATTCCTATACTGCCCAGTAACCAAAGCTCTGAAACTGGTTCACAAAATAGAGCTTAAAACCATAAAGTGGAAGAACATAATAAAACATAGTGCAATGTTTCACCCCAGTCCAACAAGGGAGTTCCACATGCAAAACTATATTCAATGTCGATGTAGACACATTTGCATCTTGATGTATATTCACATCTGGACATCAATGATCATTAAACTGACTGGATATATGCTTTGAATCCATGGCCAAACTAGTTATAGCATATGTCTAGTGGCCTGGGAGGAAAGCTGGATAAGAATCTTCATCTTGATTACCCTTTCTCCCCAATAACTCTGAGAGGCCACTTTTATTCCCACTTTATAGAAAGAGAACTGAGCCTGATAAAAAGCAACCTGCCCTATGCTACTCAGAAAGCCCCTAGGTGGGGTTGAGGATGTGTCCCTAGGACTACCAAATCCAAGCCTTGGCACACTTAAAGCTCCATCCGACGAGTGTTTTATTGCACGCTCATTACTGGGCACTCACAGAGTTTGCTCAGGTCCCTCACATGAGGTCATCTGCCTCCTGCATGCCTTCCACCCCTTCTGGTCTTCCTTGTCCGACAAAAAAAAACCCTCATTAAGTCCGATGTTTTTTAAACTCAGAATCACTCCTCTCTCTTGCTGTGTGCAGGAGAAGCAGCGCCATTAGAACAGCGGACTCAATGGGCCTCATGCTCGTTCTGTACTTCCTCTTTTGAAAAGAGGAAGTAACTGAGGAACAAAAACACCTGTGGAGAAGCAAAGGTAGGGAGCGTGTTAACCCCCAGTGTGATGGAGCTTTTAATGACCTTGTTCAGGTAACATGCTAAGCCACAGTGGTTAAGCACTTTGAGCTAAACATTATGGCTTAGCATGTCGTGTGAACCATTCCTAATCATGGTGGCTACATAACCATAGTTTAAACACACTCACTAACCATTTGCTGCAAAAGGGTTAGCAGCCTAACCATGACTTAGTGTGTGGTCTGAACAGGCCCAATATGTCAGCTTCTATTTGTATGTTTGTTTTTTGCTGTACCAATGCTGCTTAACTATTTAAAAGGGACACTAATTTGGAAGTGAATCACACTTTCAAAATATACTTGAGACGTATAATCTCAGAGCCTCTTCAATATTATGAAATAACTATGAAACACGTGTGCACATTGTTATGTCTGACAATGTGATGCATGGGTTCTTTGCTGCACATACATGCAATGTACAGGCATTGTGGGATGTCCCGAAAATTTGGGACTCAGGCAAAAGCCCTGACAGGTGAGATCATCAAATAGGATGATCTACACACAATTGTTTTGCACTAATTCCAGTGTGAAGATGTCTTCATTTATGCATTTGAAATATTTTTATCCTGCCTTTGAAAGGCTTAGGGTGACTGAGCCTAACATCAAAAAGTAAAACACATACATTTAAAGTGACAATAAAATCCACAAGATGGAGAAAAGAATAAACTTTAATACCTTAAAACATTATCTAGTGGTTACACAAATGCACATTCCCTGTATGTGTGAATTTTGTAATATATGAAGTAGCCTTCAATATGGTGCAGTGTTTGGGCTCAAAGTCAGTGATATTCAGTGCTATCCTATGCATATTTCCTCAGAAGGACGTTTAGGAATGCAGTCTGAATTCCTAGCCATGAATTCTGAGATAATTTAAGAAAGCCCAAGCAAGATAATACATGATGAAAGTGGTATGAAAGTGTTATATCAAAGGCAGAAGCCACACCAAGCAGGATATAGTGGTACGAAAGCAGTATATGGTCTGTGTCAATGGGCCCCAACAGTTGTCAGTGCACTTCAATGCCGCTATAAAGCAGTAGTGTGGCTCCTGCCTTTTATATACTGCTTTTGTACCAATTTCATAGTGCAATATTCTGCTTGGTGTGGATTAGGCCACAGACTCAGAACCCCCTCTGTAAAGTGAGGGGGGAAAGAATGTGAAAGATTGTGAGGTATAGTCTATCAGGCACTTTGCACAGTAAAGATGCTTTAAAAACGCTTACTAATATGTTGCACTCACCTTCTTTTCCTTCACCACATTCCAGATGTAAGTGTGTCAATTCCCCCATGATAGGTGGAGGCAGAGCTTCTCTGGATGCACTGGATCCACCTTGTTCCACAAATTTCCAGGCCTTCATATAAGGCAAACATCTATTGCCATGGAAACAAATGTTACATCCTGGTTGCATGAACCCAAGAAGCTTCGTTCAGAATCAGGACGACATTTTTCATTAAACCCTTGAGAACATGATGGATATTTGGGGGGGGATGATAATTAAGTGAAAGAGTCTTTGCGCTGCTTTACCATTTTTCCATTAGTGAAAGGAGTTGTACCTTTTGGCTTGGTATTTTCTCCTCACTCCAACCTAAGAGCCCATTTCCACCTAACGCTTTAAAACACATGGTGGTGGTGTTTGTTTTTTTTAAAGCTCTTGTAGACTGTATTTTATTACATGCCTACATCATAAACCTGTCTCACTTAAAGCTATATAAAAGGCCTGTAAAATTAACATGCTTGTAAACAACCTGTGCTGCACTTTGGGAAGAAGCAATGGGAGATTTGTGCAGGTCACCTAAATGTGAAGTGAATCATGCCTCTTATGCACAATTTCAAATGGAAGAATAAAAGTGGGTTGTGTAAGGAGCCCCCACCCCCCACCCCCCACCCCGGTGCTGGCATGACTCCATTTACTACAGTGGCAGCACAATCCTATACATGTTTACTCAGAAGTAAGTCCCAGGCCAGATCTACAACAAGCAGGACATAACACTTTGAAAGCATTTTGAAAATTGTATATGAAATGCGTCATGGGCCCAACAGTTGTCAATACCATTACAAACCATTATAAAGCAGCAGTGTAGATCCTGCCCCAGAGTGTGCAATGGGCTTTCACCCACAGGTGAGTGTGCATAAGACTGCAGCCTGGAACTACAACACTCAATGTTGGGTGGCCATTTGGTCAACCCCTTAAAAGTTTAAGGAACTGGCATAGAAGACAGATTTGGGGTGCTTCCAGATGAGGCTTTTATTGTGCTATTGCCCTGCCTCATTTACAGAATTTTACAGGTGGTCCAGATGACTTCAGGTCAGTTCCCATGGACTGTTTTAAGGTTCTGGGTGGTTTGTTAAGCATGCCAGCAACCCACCCTCACCAGGTTCTGATGGCATGATAAGTTACAACAACCGCTTGCAGTAGCTTGAATATTCAAAATGGTTATCAAAATGTGCTGCAACCCACCATGGCTTAAATAAGTCATGGTGGGCTGCAGTGGTGATGCCATTCATAAACCTACCTTGTTATCCCAACACTTGTCTATCTTATTTCTTACCACAGAAATAATTTATTTTGTGGAAGTATGAGAGTTGCACAACACCTTTGATTGGAAGTGTAACTAGCCATTCGCCTGGAAGCACCCTTATTTCTTTAAGAATAAAAAGATCAGTACTTTGCTCTTAAATTCAGAACTCATCATCCCTGTTGATGACAATAGGACATACTCTTGAATCAACATGTGAAGGATTGCAGCCCATGTGCTCTTTTTAATCCATTAAGGGCCACCTATGGGATTAGTTGATCACTAAACCCACCCCAAAAATCTAGATACACTGAAGCATCTGACTTTAAACTAATGTTAGACCAATTGACTTCAATGAGATTAACATTTTAATCATAAATAGATTATATAACAATAAACCCATTGATTTCAATGGGACTTATGAATGCAACCTAATTCTGCTAAAGCTCATTGCCAATACCTGTGATTTAACTGGCATGTAGGTTGGGCTATTAAAACTTTAGATATAAAGATAGGGATTAGAACATTTACTGTACCTTAGTATGGTGAGTTAATGTTATTATCCTAGTATTGCAGATCTGAGGCAGGGGAGCTGAGTGCCACTTCACACATTACATCTTTTGGGTGTACACCCATACTGTTTAAAGTGAACACTTAAACATTTAATGTGTAATGTGATACATGCATTTGCAAACATGTCTCATATA
The DNA here is from genome assembly GCF_023053635.1 of Elgaria multicarinata webbii. Classification (NCBI taxonomy): domain Eukaryota; kingdom Metazoa; phylum Chordata; class Lepidosauria; order Squamata; family Anguidae; genus Elgaria; species Elgaria multicarinata. Next base: position 85,230,908 of record NC_086176.1, read on the forward strand.
AACATGCTACTCAGAGACACCTGCTTACTTGCAGCTCTCTGTTGAATGGATCCAGGTTTGCCTCTGCTAATGTGTGAAGAGGCCCAAAGTTTGAAAGAACAGCTCATCCAGTTCTGCTGTATTCATGACTGAGGTTAGAGTTTAAGCTGGGATTTCCCAGCTCACACTTTTAGCCACAACATGTAGCCAGTTCTCCAACAACTAAACCTGCCATCACAACATACCCCCCAACCCAGGATCTGTGTTCTTTTATTATTATTTTTTAATCAAAATGGCAAAATAGGAGGAAAATGCTCGGAAATATGACCTTTGATGCTCTCAGCAACATTAAACAGACCAGATCTGGGGAGGAAGGAAATGGTCTTTTATTTGAAAAAATACATTATAAGGCAGTTCAAAGATATGTTAGCGATAAAGGCATGAAGCACCTAATAAGGATACTATGATATCAATTAAAAGACAAAGGGCAGGCTGAAAGAATGGCATCTATGTACAATGATACTGAACTGGGGAGTACTAAAATAGGGTTCTCCATTGTAAACTGTGAAACTGCTATGATGTTCAGGGTTAAGAATCAAATAGATGCCATTATTTAGATGCCATCAGAGATCCTTAGTAGTAACTAGGATTATAGGAAACACAAAAGAGGCCATGTGTATAAGTCGAAGGGTCCCTGCAGAACTTCGAATGCAAAACTCAATAGAGAACCAAAATGTGCCTCTAGATGTACTGCCAAGACCAAAATGGGTGTGATGTAGCATGTGTAAGAGTTTAGCTCCCTGACTGGGCAAAGATGTTTGGGCCTAATAAACATTTCAAGTGTAGTCATTTCCTAGGCCAGTGGAACCCTAGCCTAGAGCATCATCAGCAATAAAGATTAAAATTCTTTGCTTGAAGCAGGGGGCACTTTTAGAATTTATTTTCAAAATGGCTGCATATGTTTGAACATTATCAGTGTAGACCCTAAAGGATGCCTAATTCTGTTTACCTCCTGGATGTATGCTACATCTCAAAATTAGCATTAAAAAAGACACCCTTCTTGCAGCCCTTATGTAACCCTGGAGAGCGACCACTTTTAAATGAGAGCTTCATTGAAATAGCATTTGGGGTGACAAAGTTATCCAAAGTGCTCCTTCTCCAGGTCACCAAAGTGATTTCATTCTCATTCTGGACCTTTAATCATTGCCTCCCTTTTTATACCTGTTTTAAATTAAAGAAGCATCTCTAATATTAACTTGGGAGTAAGCAAGGGCCCTTCTGTGAAAGGCTCTGGACTTGGGCACCCTCAGGTGTGTAATTAAGAGATGTGTAATTGATGTCCACACAAAAACGATCTGAGTGACTCGCATTAAAAGGGGGAGAATCCTTTTCTGTCTGGTGCTTGGCAACCTCTCCTGGCCTTTCCCCGAGCCCAAGTTTGCAAAGGGCACAGGGAAGTGAAGCGAATGTTTTCTCTGCCGTGAGATCAGCGTAGTGAGTCACAGCAGCAATAACAGCGGCTCATTTCAGAGCCAGCGAAAAGATCTATTGCAAAATGCACCTTCTGTTTTCTCCAAATACATGTCAATTTCATTTCACCCTCCCTACAACCTTTAGCCTAGATGAAAGAAAACACCCGGGCTCTATTTTAACCAAAACTCACCCCGCAGATTTTTATTAGCAATTGTCTTTGGCTTCATATAGTTAGAAATTGTTGCTTCTTCTATGTGATTCCCCCCCCTTTTTTTTTTTCCTTTTCTTTTTGGAGTTTATAGCCATCGTAATCGGCAAGAATATATAGAGGTAGCAGTATTTTTATTGGGAGAAATCTGCAGACTTTTCTTGCAATAAGCCGTTCTATGATCCTCTGTGAAGCGAATCGGTCTTATCTGAAACTAACCAAATACATTTTTGTTCTCAGCAAAAGAGGGAAAATATTGTCAAACGTTTCACCAGCACAAAGGACTCTGGGATATTTTGCCACCTTCACGGTAACGTTCCTTCCACTCTCTCACACACACACCTATTGTAACTTCAGTTGCTTCTGGTTGATGCTGCTATTTCCATTAAGGTCATTTACCCAGAGAGATTAAAAAGTTTATTCATATGAAGTATTCAAACTGTCATAAATGAAATGCTTCACTGCAAAGTTCAAGCAAGCGAACTATTTCCAAATGTATTACAACCCGCTCCCCCACCCACGATTCTAAATTTAAAAGAAGGGAATTTCGTCTCTCTTTTAAAACACCTCTTATCTCAAGCCACACCATCATTCGCATTACCACATATTGAAAATGATTTTATTTATCCATTTACATTAACTTGATATAAACTTGTCGGGAAAAGTCAAATCATATGGTTTATAGTAGCCTCAAACATTTATTAAGAAACCCAAAATTCCATAATAAATAAGCACAGACAGTAAGAGTCCTTTTTTTTTTTTTAACATATCACAAATCGACCAGTATGTAACAAGAATGCTTTATCTACACAAAACATCCTATTTCACAGTTTGTTCATTCTTCGAAATAGCTTCTGTTCTCTGGGATTGGACCAGCACATGCAGAAAGGGAGAAAAAAATAGCTGATTGTTTTATCTGTACAAAGTCTTTGCCAGGTTGGAGATGTCTCAAGTCCACGTGCGCCAGGCATCTAATCTGCCCGCTGCTCAGAGTGGGCGAGGGCAGCCGGAGATGCTGTAGGGACAACCACAACCGAAACAAAGAAAAAGATCGACAAAATTTGCAATTGAGTCGTTCTAGAAATCAAAGCGCTCGCGAAAAAAAGGAAGTGCTGGGAAGGGGGGAGGTTTTAAAAAATCGTTTTAATTTTCCCCCATCGCTTAAAAATGCTTTATCAAAATGGGTTCCATTTCCCCATCGACGCTTCACACATCATGCCCACTATTCTTGCCTCAGAACCACCCAAAGGCCAAGCTTGCCCGTTAAGAAAACCTTCTATCAAAACCCCTGCGACAAACTTGGATCTTTATTTGTGTACATATATATATCTATAATATATAGAGAGACTATATATAATGGGTTCTTGTGCTTCCACCCAATAAAAGCCCAACAGACGGCGGCTAGATCACTCGGGTGAATTTGGGTTTGTAGTGAAGCGGGGGTGGAACTTCGGGAGAAATTAAATGAGGTCCATTGAGTCCTTTGTCAGGTTAGGTATTTCTCAAATCTTAATTAAGACACACGTTGGCTGTGTCTCCGCCCTTAGAGCACAGCAGGCTTGATTGGGGTTCCTTGTCTGGGATTGTGTGTGGTTGTTTGTATGCGTGTGCGCTCTTGCTCGCTTGTATTTTTCTCTGCCCACAAACCAGTCCACTGGTTTCAGATCCTGAGTCGACTCCCTGGTAAGTGTTTCCTTTTGTTTCCCCTCCTCTTTTAAGTAAAATAAATAAATAAAAATAAAATGGCGGGAACAATGCGATCCGAAGAGGGAGGGAGGGAGGGGGCAAGGCTGAGGTGAAGAAAAGGGCGGGAAAGCGGGAGGCGCGGCTGGGGCAGGCTGCTGGCTGGCTGGCTGGCTGGCTGGGAAGGCGGGAGGGAGACGCCATTAGGTGAAGCTCATGGAGACTGTGTGCTCTAGCGCCTTTCGGCGGAGGGAGGCGATGCTGGTTCCCCGCCACACGTCGCTGCTGTCCGGGGAGCTGCAGAGCTGCGGCGAGCCCGTCACGTTGCTGGGGCCGGGCAGGGAGGCGGGCACCATGCCGGGGAAAGCGGGTTGGTAGAGGTGCGACTGCAGGCCGCCGCCGTTGGAGCCCGCCAGGCTGTTAGACAAGCCCATGGAGTTGGGCGGAGGCCCCGCCGCCAGGCTGCACTGCGACAGCGACTGCGCCATGGCCTGCTGCCTGCCCAGCGCCGGCGGCAGGGGCAGCTGCGACACCCCTGGCATGGCGGCCGCGGCCCAGCGCGTGTCGTTGGCGTGGAAGGAGCACAGGCTGTCGCCCATGGCTGCGGCAGCGGCCGCAGCGGCGGAAGGGAATTGGGGCAGACCCGGCGTGGGCAGAAGCGTGCCCGGGGCGCGAAACACGTTGGTCGTCTTCTTGCGCTTCTTCCACTTGGCCCGCCGATTCTGGAACCAGACCTGCCCGTCGCCGCCGAGGAAAGGACCCAAGGGAAAGGGGGAAGAAAAAAGAGAAGGGAAAGTCGGGTTAGTGCTGACGGAGGACGATGATGTCACGAAGCAAAACCAAAAAGGCGCCACATATCGAGCCCTCCCCACGAGGACCGACATCTCTGAGGAAATGGAGTTGTCAGATGGAACTCTCTGTGCTTTCGTTTTAAAATATATGTGTACTTTTCGTGCTGCTGCTGAGTCTCTCCCACAGCCTTATCTCTCTCACCCTCACAACAGTCGAATAAGGCACTAATACTAAATTAGCAAAAGGGAACCTAGTGAAAGAAGGCTATTCTAATTTCCATTGGAATTTCGGTAGAAGAATGAAGAATCTTTGTTAAAAGAAGGGATGTCAGTCCACTCTTGAGGCCCTGGCCTGAGGAACAGAACAAAATAAACTTACATTCCACATTTACAACGCTTAGTTTTAAAACATTAAATAAAACAATTGGTAGGAAATATAAAAGTTCTAATTGGATTGCTAGTGTGTATTTCATGCAATAATCTATTACTTTTACTATTATAATTTTGCAATAGCTATTCTCTTTTTATTATTGTTTCACTTTTTATTTATTTGCTTAAGAACCATGATCATTAGGAGGTTCAGGAGGCTGTGCTACGTGAGGCATAAATACAAAAAAGAAAAGACTGATGCTATCTCTATTCTCTGGAGGTTACAGTCTAATGCTTAAGCCAGTTGTGCAGAACTTAGGTTAAGTCAATGTGAGTGCAATTTTGTTTCATGGTGTTACAACACCCCATCCTAAGCACTCTTACTTGTGATTTTCATCAAAATCATTGGCACTTGCTTCAAAGTAAATATCTTTAGGATGGGGTGTCATTGTGATTATCTTCAAGTATACATTTCTTTCTTTCTTGAAGCACTACAATAGCTCCATTGCTTTCATTTGAGCAAGTCTTTCATTAATAGCTGAATCCACAAGCCATGTGGGCTATTGCATATAAACCAACTTGTAAGAATTTAGGTCAAACTAGTTTTTGGCTGAGATTGTAAGAAAGCTCTTTGCTGACCACTTGAATTCACTGGAGCTATAACACTGCTAAGTGATCAGCTAATGGGATATGAAGCATGACCAAGAAATACAATAAAAGTAGGCACATAGATACACTAGGCTATACTCACAGTTTATAAAATAAGACGAGCAAGAGACTCGTGTTAGGCGTGCTATTTTAATGTTACTACATTATGTCTGTGTGTTTCGTATTGCATTTCTGTCTCAATGGTATATATCCCCTATGTAATTTGCATTAGATCCATATACTTCAGTGGACAGTGAATATATAAATCAGAATATAGACTGCATCCCTTGTCCTCTTGCAATAACTCTTGTATATAGAAGAATTACTGGTAGATTCCTAATATTAAATATATGTGTAAGTATGTACACACAGAAATAGTTATGTGGGACTAGTTACACATAGCTTATAGCTTTTCATCGTCCAGATTTGCATTCTCATCCACATCAAAAAGCAGACTGAAAGATGCATGCCCATCTAAAATTTGCATCCATATTCCATCTGTGCTGTGTATGTGTTTGGCACAACAGAAATGGCTCTTAATCCCAAGGTTCAGAATCATATGTGCAACTACTGTTTCTGAATGCAAGCATCTAGCCAAAGGGTTCAGACACATACTGCCCAGCAAGGGGGTAAAATGTGTGTTATTAGTAATGTGCATCTGCCCAGTGAATGTGAATCTATATTGCATATAGGTGTATATGGGTACCATATACAATTATCTATGCATATATATCAGTGCTTTACAATCAGTTGTACTTTGATTACCTGATATATAGTGAAGTACCACGGATTGAATTCATTGAAATATACCATGGATTGGATCCAGGATGTGTGAGAGAAAGGGACCTTATGCAAAAGAAAGGGCTCTGCTCATGGAAGGCCTCTCCACCTGATTTTGGGGGATCCCTACACACACCACAACTCACCCCAATCACCAGGGTCTCCTGGTTCTATGTAACATTTTCAGGGGACTGGAGGGGGTGCTGTGGGAAAGAGAGGGTAGGGAATTCCATTTCTATCAGTGCAGTTGATTCAGGTTAAATCTGGATCCCATATTTCCCTGCATTTACATTTACATGTGTACTCTGTTGTTGAAAGGGATTCATGTTTTCAGATGTTTTCTGCCTTGAACACCCAAGAGATATTTACATTATACATGAATAAGACCCAAATAACTCCCCGACTCAGAATTAAAATAATGTAAATGAAAACAAAGCCACTAAACCAGATTAATTGCTGACTACTTGAAGATTTACAGTAACACTATGTAACCATGAGAGTCCATCCAACTCTAGCTGCTTTGATCATTTAGGTAGGTAGAAACTATATACCATTATATAAATTAATACTGAGGTTGGTTTGGAAGAAAGTAGGATCTGTGCAGTAACTGCTCAATAGTTATCCCCATCTCCAGTTTTCTAGACACTGTTTTATAAAGACTGACAAAGTCCTGAATTAGGGACACACATTAATTTGTCTTGTATAAGGCCCTACTTTTCCCGGCTCTGGGATGAATCTTCTACACTGAAAATGAAAGATCTAAACTTATTTATACTAACCAGGTATCCTACAATTTAAATTTTCCTTGGGTTAAAAAAACACCTTTCAGTGAAATGGAGCTGAGTGAATAAGTATTTTACGGATTTACATTTAAAAGCTGATAATGAGCTCCTTTTTAAAAGTATATATATTTGTGAAGTTGGGGTGAAATGCAAGTGCCTTATTAAAGAAATGTGATCTTGTATTCAATCGTTACCTCAAATGAGGCAGTGTTGCAATAATCCTGGAGCATTTTGTTTTAGGTATTCATTAGTTAATCAACCAAGCTTTCATCAGTTTCAGCTGCTATTAAACTCTTTTCTGCCAGCCACTTTCTATTTTCCATTGAGCTGTTGAATGAAAGCAATTTTTTTTTTAAAAAAATCTCATGCTGGCCTCTCCTAACTGTCGTTATTTAAGTATGGTATGGAAATGAAGCAAGCAAGACATTTTTGCTGGATATAAAAGCAAACAAATGGGCACTGGGATCCTAAGCAAGTTTAAGTAAGCCCCCATTGTGTAAATGAGCCTTACTCAGACGCTAGCCTTAAAATGAATTCCTAAACAACCACTATTGAACTCGTTGGGGCTTCGGAATACACATACTTCAGATCACACTGCAAGACTATCGGAAGACAATCTGTCTTTTGCTTGTGTTACTCTGATCCAGTTAATTCCATAAATGTATCCGTCACATGTATAAAGCTAGTTTAAATATAACAAATATAAATATTATCAAATCCTAATAAGTGTATTGCCCTTGTTTATCAAATCTTATACTGTGTCTGTTTAGGGTCTTTAGCTGGGTGGCTCCCTAGTTTTTCCTTTCACCTACTACATCTGCCCTTTAAAAAAATGTCTTCTAGCTCTACCCTTTATCCCTTCCCATTGTCTCACCCTGCTCTGGTTTTGTGCACCAGTCACGCGACTGTCACCACAAAAGGGCAGGAACTTCTGCAGTATAAGAAGGATAATAGCTCTGTGTTTGGATTGTGCTGTCCGCAGTCAAATCTGGGTCATCCCACCTGTTAGAAAATGTCCATAAGCCACCAGACTCTTCAAATAAGCATACTGAGGAAATGGAACAGGGAGTTTTCATAACAAATCCAGATTGGTTTTCCCCACTAATTGTTCCATATGAATCTTTTAAGAAGAGTGTGTGTTAGAAACAACATAATTATCTTGAAAGTACATGACTTTATCTCGGGAAGGGTTTCCACCCCAGATAAATTTCATCCACCCTATCCAGATTCGAGCTGTTCTATGCTCTTGATTCTACTCCACTTTTAGAGACATCTAATTCTAAGCAAAGCTAGCACTGATTTGAGTGGTTCTTCTCCTACACCCACATTCTTTCAATCCCTTCTATTTAGACAGTGAAATGTGCTTGGCCATTAGCGAGAAGGAACAGCTGTTAAGGACCTAAATAATATAGAAATAATAATCAAAAGGAAAAAGAAAAAAAAGATGTGGGGGGGGCGGAGAGCGAGAGAGTCTTGTTCAATTATGTTTTAGGGTTAATAGTTAAATGGCGGCCACAAAATCTTTTTATGTGTCATGGTTTACTGGGGTTGTAAAAGAATCTCCATCAGGTCTTCATCGCCTCACTTCAGAGCGACGGCGCATATGCTTTTGAAAATGTGAACGTATCCAGTTGGAAACCGGTGCATGACAGATTAAAAGGGAGAGAGAACCTGAGGGAGGCTTTGAAAAGGCACACATGACAACTCGGCACTGGAAATATATTAGCCACAGGCATTTGGGCAACTTCGGAGTGTGATCACAATACCCACAGACTCCCTCTGCTTCCACATTGCCCAACATTATTAATACAACACTAAGGGTCTAATGGAGTTTGCAATTTCAAACTCTCCTTTCATGATACCTGCTGTTACAGTAATATAGACATACTGTAAATGTATTTGAAAATATATAGCCCGTTTAATTCCCTAGCTATAAATGGGGGAGAAAGAGGGGAGAAGACATTGCGTTCTCTCTTTTTTTCCTCTCTTCCAAAGCTTTATGAAGATCTCATTGGAATCCAGCGAATGATTAATGCGAAGATTTGGTAGGAAATCTGGGGAGCTGCATTAAAGCTCAGATCTCAGGTTCATTTCGATCAGCCAGCCGTGAACTCTAGGCCGAATTCATTACGCTTTAATAGTTGCTGGGAGAGGAAGAAAATGCAATTTCTCATTCCATTAGAAAACTAGAAAATACTCTCAGCTTGTCCCCTATTAAGATGTGGCAGCTGACACGGCCAGCGCGGGGGGACACGGTCAATGGAGTCCCAGCACATTATTTTTAGGTTGGTGTAAAATATTGAAAGGCATGCCTTGCTGTGCAGAAGTTATTTCACTGATTTGCTTTTTATGTAAATAAAATATTGAAAGTTAATTAATCAGCGCGGGAGACTAATGATTATGCTTATTATATTGCATTGGATCGCTGTCATTTGCATGATTCTCGCATTGCTGCTTAATAAGCCATCCCGGGTTATAAATAATTCTGAAATTGGTTTCTAATAATGGCATGCTATAAAAAGAATGGTTTTATTACACCCGGTCTAGAAAGAGGCGGTGGCAGGGAAGGGGGTGGGGAGCAGAGTGGTAGCTTAGAAGTGAAATAGGCCTTCTCATTGACAAGCAGGAGTAGCTTTTTAAAATGCAGATAGGAAAATGGAAAAGAGATAATTTATTCCTGCATATTACGGTACATACAGGACTGCTCTAAAGGCGAGCGTGTGGAGCATTTCCCGGAACAGTATGGAGCCCCCTACACGCTGGAAAGATTGTGTAAACCAGACCATAAACCCATCCATTACTCTTTCATTTCCATTTGGTCAAGTAGCAAGAATACAATGAACTGGGAAGTAAATACATTTCCCATAATTTATTTTTGCACGAGCTTACACAATGTTAATCATTCTGAAGTGTTAATTAAGAAGGTTATGTTGATTTGATTACTTTTTAAACTGCAGAACATTATTGTAAAGAATATTTAAATTGCCACTCGATTAAACTGTTTCTATTCAGCCGCCTGAAGCCATTAGTAGGGTGTAGGATTATGCTGAGGTCATTAAGATACTTTCCCCGGTTATATTTAACTTGGAGGTAAACCCTATTGATGTGAATGGGATTTCAAGCCGCTTACTTGTAAGCGGCTTGAAATCAGTGGGGCAAATATGGTTAGGATTAGAATATCAATGTCCTCAGGTAGCAATCCAGCCCCCGCTTTCCTGGAAGGAAAGGCAATAATCAAAATCACTGAAAATGGGTTAATAACTGCACATTTAAAACTCAGAGTTGAAGACGTTGAGAAGTGGCAAAGGGGTAAGATTTTAAACATTTGTAATGCATGCTTTTAGTAAAGTGGGTATGTTGTTCTGCATTATTTATTGTAAATCAGAAATAATAACTAAGCTGTATTAATGAGACCAAAATAAAGTCCCATTCGCCTAAAATTATTCTCCGTGATTTTAAAGCCGTGATTATTATTTACTTCCTATGCGTTTCCATCATTGGAGAGGGTGGGGTGGAACAGGTGAACAATCACTATTTCCAATCCTTATTAGACATTTTGCTTTGTTCATCACATTCCTGATAATGAAATTGCTTTCATTAACCTTTGGAGAAACCCAGTGGAGTTTACTAGACCTCGTTTTCTTTTTCTCTTCCGTTCAGTTGTCCAGATATATTTTATTTGAAACCTCTTTTTGGTTTTAATTTAAATTAATTATAGTTGTGCACAGGCTGAATAAATCGAATTACTTGCGTGTGTGTGTGTGTGTGTGTGTGTGTGTGTGTGTGTGTGTGTGTTCTCTGTTGCAGAGAAGACCTAAAGATGTCTGTTTATAAAATTGTGGCTTTTGGTTTTATTATATTGTTTTAAATTACTTTGGTTTTGTTTGGTCATGCCTAACAATCTTTTGGAGTAGTCATATTAAACTATATACTAACCATAACAGAAAATGTAAAGCACTTTTATAAGTAGGCATATGATAGTAGAGGATCCATTGGGGACAGGCGCAAAAAATTCTCCTAGGGATTTAAAAGTGCCATTTCTAAAATTCCACTGGATTTATCTGCTTGACATTCTCCAGTTCCTGGCTAAATCAATTAGACTAGAATGGACCTTACAAAATCAGACATTGTACCATACATTTGTCTGGAAGTAAAGCTGGTAGATTTCCATGTAATGAAGTTCCGCATAAACCTGCTTATAATATCAGACTAAAACGATTGCCAGCAGGATTTAATTAAACTATATGATTTTTATATATATACCAAAGACATCCAAGGAAATTTAGTTCCTGTTTACATTTTTTTTGAATCGCTGTTCCCTTCTCTTTAGAGGTGAATGTTTTCAAGTAGAATAATCCAAACTGAAAGAACCAAGGAAATGAAAACGTCAGGACTAAGGACAGCGCACAGCCACGTTAACTAATCCCGGATTGAAATCCGAGTGAGTAATTGTTGGAGAAGTAGGAACACAAAAGTAACACGATTTGTTTTCTTAATGGATAGACAAATGAAACTGAATATTACCGACCAAATTATATGGGATTTAATATAATTAATATACTAAAATTATATTATCTTTTCTAAAATGCATTTGACATGTTCATTAGTAACCTGGAATCTCTATTTTCGCAGACTCCTAAACATTCGACTATAATTCAATTAGAATTAAATGTTTTGGTCTGTCTTGGGGTTTTAAGATATTTCTTACACTCCTTTCCCAAAAGCCTTTTGTGCAGGCAGATGCCGCTGAAATCAATGGTAGTGAGATCAAGTAAGGTGTTTGGGATCGGAGTGCCGGTCTGTTGCATTAGGAATCGATCTCCGAGCGTGGTGGTGTTCATTGAACGTACAGTAGCTAAATTCCCAAGCTGCTATTATACATACATACATACATACATACATACATACATACATATATATATATATATATATATATATATATATATATATATGTGCTAAGTTTGGTCAAGAGGCGCCTGTATGGTTCAATCCTGCTATGGGGCCGGAGACGGGTAGGGGGTGGGAGTTTTCTTCTTTATTTTTATTTTTTTTAAATGGAAAAGCTTCACTTCTTGACATTGAACGCATTTGTTCTTGGCGGTCCTTTTTTATTCACGCCTCTAGGTTAAAGAAATAAAAAACCTTTCTCACTTTTTACACAACCTTAAAACAAAACGAAAACCGCAACAGCAAAATCGAAGGCCTGCGCGTTTTTGTTTTTTCTTTTCTTTGCTGTTGGGTTGAAAATCGTATTTTGTCCCTAGTCTAAGAAGCTTAATGATCCTGATTAATCAGTTATTGGTATTACTTTGGCAGTCGTTTTAGGCCACGCCGCGGGTCAATTACTCTCTCCTCGGGTCTTCGGAGTGGGGAGACCCACCGTGGCCTGACAGGGCCCTGGCTGGCTGGGTGGGAGGAAAAAAATGGATCAGGCTGAAAGCAGGTAGGTAGGGCGAGCGGGCAGGTGGGTTGGGTTGGTTGGTTGGTTGGTTGGTTAGTTGCTAGGGGGCTGGATGGTTGGCGGGGTGTCGAGGGGGGCGGACAACCCGGCGGGGCGGCGGCGAGCCGTGGGGCGAGGCGGCTCCTCGCTCCTCGCCATACCTGGACCCGGGACTCGGTGAGGCCGATGCGCAGGGCCAGCTCCTCGCGCATGAAGATGTCCGGGTAGTGGGTCTTGGCGAAGCTGCGCTCGAGCTCGTTGAGCTGGGCGGGCGTGAAGCGCGTCCGGTGCCGCTTCTGCTTCTGCTGGCCCTGCTGCTGGCCGCCCTGGCTCGGGTTCTGCGCGCCGGGCTGGCCCTGCTGTTTGTCGGGGTCTTTGGCGCTTACGGCCAGCGCGCTCGGCGTCGAGCCCACCGCGGTGATGTCCTCTCCCGGCAGCAGCGTGGCCCCTTCCACCGCGTCGGAGTTGGGGGCCAGGTCGCCCGGGTGGCCTCCGGGCTCCGCGCCTCCGACGCCCAGGCGGCACTTGACCGCCTCCCGGTGGCCCAGCAACTCGGCGGCGTCCTTCATTCCTGCGGAGGCAAAGCAGCGGCCCAGCGCGCTTCAGCAGGGGTGGCGTGTCGTGGGGGCGCCCGGCCGGGCCGGGCCGGAGAGCCGCCCTTCTCCCCTCCCGGCCCCGGCAGCGCCGGACACGCTGCCGGGCTGCCCATCCCCGGGCTGCGGCGGAGCGAGAAAGCCACCGGCCAACTTTCCCACGGACTTGAGCGCCATCCCGCTTAAATAGCGCGCCCGCCCTGGAAGGGCCCCCCAGCCGCCCCCGCCCGCCCAAGGGGGCAGAGGGGCTCCCTTGCCGCGGGAAGACTCCGCGACGCCCGGCTATCCAAGCCCACCAGTCATGCCTGAATTTATTTATTCCTTAGATAGATAGATAGATAGATAGATAGATAGATAGATAGATAGACAGACAGACATGCATGCCATTGTTTTAAAAGAAAAATTGGTTAAATAATTTTTTAAAAAGGAGGAAGAGAAAGACTAGGAGGAGGAGGAAGAGGGGGGCAAAACCCCAGACCAAACGGGCCCCCAGTTCTGCTTTTGTATCTACATATTCCATAGATTTTTTTTAAGAGACGATGTTAAATCAAATTAAACTTTAATACACTACAATTACTTTTAAAGAAATTAGCCCATTTAGACCGCATTAAGGTGAAATCAGGCACAAATTGTCAATTTCCTGCCCTTCGCTTCTTCCTTGGCTCCAGATGCTGCTGGGGGCGAGAAGGAGAGAGAGAGAGGGAGAGAGAGAGGGGGGTAGAGGCTTAGGGGGGACACTCACCGAGCCGGGCGTCCAGGAGGTCGGCGTGAGATAGCATCGCGCACCGCTCCAGGGCGAAAGCTGTTCCCCCCCAAATTTTAGCGGTTGGTTGTTGGTTTTTTTGGGGAGAAAAAAAAGTTAAAATGGATCTAGCTCGCGAAAGCGTATAGATATATATTTATATATAGATCGCCTAAATGAAAGAAAATTCGGTGTGTGGTTAAAAAGGGGGTCTCTTGCATTATAATGTCCTTTAGAGAGACGGGGAGGTGCTTAACACTTCAGTGAACCCGTGAGCAGCTCAGCGAAGGGACCAATCAGGAGGGCAGCCTGCAAATGTCAGCACCTAAACAGTCCCCGCTCCACCCGCCCGCAGCCTCAGCACCAGCACCAGCGCCGGCGGCGGCGGCGGCGGCAGCAGCAGCAGCAGCAGCAGCAGCAACCGAGCGCCGCGCAGGCTGGGCTTTTAAACCCCCGTTTGCAATTCGGTTCTCCCTAAGCCGATTGATTGCATTAGAGACGACCTCTCCTCTCCCCACCCAACTCCGCTTCCCTCCGCCTCCTTTTTCCTCCCCCCACCCCCACTAACAAAAGTGACCTCCTGATCAAATTACTTGAAAATGACTGACAAAGCCAACCCAATAAAAAAGGGAATATGGGGTGTGTGTGTGTGTGTGTGAATGGCTGGCAGGTTGCATCTGTGTGTAAAGGGGCTCCTGTCCCCCTTTCTCTTCGCAAACAAAAACAAAACACTTTCCCTGTTCCTGTTGTTGTTTTGCATGGGGAGAAGGGAAACGGGGTGGGGGGAGGGGGAGACGCTGACTCTGCCCAGTTGTACAGAGGGGTGTCCTGTATTTGTCCTGGGGGTAAATTGTGTTGGATGGCTTTATTTAAGGGTCTCTAATCCGGTGTATAAACTTGATTTCCGTTGCTGTGTGGGACGTCTGGAAAAGCAGCAAACAACAAAGCGGAGCCTGGCCCTAATGAAATTTATACACTAATCTTGGTTCTAGCAGCAGCTCTCCCCCCTCCTCCAAGGATCTCAATCCACAGAATTAAATATGTGTATAAAACAGAAGTCGTTCCAACTGTTGGTTTGCCTTAAGCAGGCGGCGGCGGCGGCAGCAGCAGCGCAAGAAAGACCTCCGGGTCTTCACCTGGGCATGTGAGAAAGTTTCTGAGCTCCGCTTGCTTCCAAACCCAATTTAAGGCAGTAAATAAAGTTAAATGCTTTTTTTAAAAAAAAATAGAACAGAACAAAACATTATTTTCCTCTTGAATATGTTAAACTATCCCAACAATTTCAAGTGCTTTGCACAAGGGAAGCGAACCATTTCTAATGTTCTGATTTTTCAAAGGCAGCCAACAACAAAGTTTAGATTAGTAATATATTTCTAACCAGAGTAATTTTCAAGATCATTAGGCATTTATGTAATTAGTGCCAAATCTATAAGCTTTTATTACGATTATTAGAGTAAAATCAGTATAAATTTGTACTAATTTACTACTGTTTAGACTTGGCTGTCAAGGCGAGAGGTTCTTATTGTAAATGATAACGGAGGAAATTAAGTGCAAAATTCTGTACCGTTTCTGATCCGCTCCTAAACAATCCGTTTCAATTGTATTTGTAGCAGAACAGAATGGCCTTTTAAAGTTATTTAATTCATTCTCTCTCTCTCTCTCTCTCTCTCTCTCTCTCTCTCCCCCTCCCCCATTCTCAAAAAGAGAGAGGGGGAAACGCCATCTAGGCCAGGCACAATGAAAACTGATATTTCCTACTTCCAGCTTGATTAACATTGATTTTTAATTCGAAAGTGATGCAATTAAGATTATTCATTTAGTGCAAATAAAGCTTACACACACATACACACACACACTGAAAGCGAGGATCCACCTGGGGGACTCGATGCAACGTAATACAGGACTAGTGACTTTGGGTTGCTGCTGGCCACCCAGTCGACTCCCCCCAAACCCTAGCAGTTTGGCAGCAGGTGCCCGAGAGTTTCCCTCTTGGCGGGGGGGGGGGGCGGCGAGGTTCGGACGGGCACGTAAAGGGGGAGGACAAAGGAGGCGGCCCAGCGAGAGGTGTGGGGAGGCAGGTGAGCGCCTGGGCTTTCCCACCATTGTGCCAGCCAAGGCCGGAGTCGCGCAAAGGGCTGCGGGCATCTCGGCCCGGTTTGGGACGGGGGCGGCACGGAGCCCAACTCGGACCTCCCCTGGCCGGAGAGCCGGCGGCTGGGCAGCAGGAGGCGGAGGCCGCTTTCCAGGGCAGCTCGTGGATTTTGCCCAGCCCAATCCCATTCGGAAAAACGGAAGCGCGCCCAGCGATGCCCACTTTGCATGGGGCGCTGGAGCCAAGGCGGCAGGGAGCCTGCAAAGGGAGTGGTGATGGAAGGGGCTGGCTGGCATCCCCTTGGTCTGCCTGCCGGCCGTGACGTACACGTGGGCACCGTGAGCAGCAAGTCCCCTGCAGTTCCGCGGGGCTCGCTCCCGAACCAGCCCACGCGCGCCCCTTTGGGCAGCGCCTCTCCGGAGCCCCAGGAGGACGCGCCTTCTTGCGAGCACCCCTCCCACCAGATTCCAGGCGCGTCCCTCACCCCCACCGCCGCCCCAACACACGCGCGTTCCAACTTGGAGCGGCCTCGCCAAACTTCCCAGGGTGGCGACTCTCCTCGTCTTGGGGAGTGTCCCGTAGGGGCTTTGCCCGCCCCCTGCCGCTTCCTCCCGACCCCCTCCAACCAGATTAGGGCTCGGCTCGCGCGCTGCAAGTCGATAAATAAAAGGCGTAATAGTTAATGGGCAGCCCCATCATCGCGCTAACAAGGGGCTAAAGCCCGCGGCTGATCCATCTCGCTTAGCAGCCGCTGCAAAACAAGGCTGCGGCGTGATGGATGGCGCGCTCCCTTTTATGACTTTTCTATTGCTCTTGATTTTTATAGCAGGATAAACAAACTAAATCATTCCTTCCGAGACTTCAAAGCGCCATGGGCTGGCCGGGGGGGGGGCGTAGGGCGGGGGAAAGGAAGGAGGAGAGAGAGAAAAGAAAGGGGGAAAGGGAAATTGGACGGGGGGGGGGGGAGAGAGAAAGAGAACGAGAACTCGGGCCCGAGGGTTGTCAGAGCGAAAATATTCTTGATTTTTCTCTATGTAAAACACACACACCGTCGTCTCCGCCGGCTCTGCGATCCATGTGTATTGGGGGCGAATTTGATTCCACCTGGGCTGAGCCAGAGATGTATTTACAAAGCCCCTCCCGTCGCCCTCCTCCCTCTTTTTGCTCCCCACCGCCCACCCCCTCTACCTCCACCCCTCCCCAAGCCAGAAAAGTGCCAGTCAGGCCCATGCCTCGGATAATGGAAGGTATTTCCCACCTGATCAGCCAAAGTGAAGTTCCTAACAAGGCACGGCTTAGCACGATGGGCCCCCAAATCTCCACCATGACAAGGGTGTTCTTCAGAAAATCACTTCAGAGCAAAGTAAAAGGATTTTCTATGACGGATCCGGCGATTTTCCTTCCATAAATAGGTTTTAGATTGTTACACACACGTAGGACTGGAACAAAGGGAACGACCAGAAAATATATTGGTTGCCCCTAATAAAATTTATTTAGACGGTTTACTTCTCATAAAAAATAGAGATTGAATTTTGTACAAGAGTGCCT